>NC_064416.1:16262500-16944000 GCF_023375975.1 Astyanax mexicanus | reverse complement strand
TTTATCAGGAAAAGCATCGTGTCTATGTCAGCCTGTGAATTAGTATGCATGACCACACCCACCTTGGCTCGAGACCGCGCACAGACAGAGCTAAAGCCAGGCAGCTAACAGCTTTAGGAACAGCATGGAAGTTCGTTCCTGTGTTATTTGTGCAAATAACACATAAGTGTTATATGATGTGCCCAGTAATTCAGAGCTAAGGAACAAATAGTTACAATTTGTCTATGCATTCTATTAATCCTTTTAATGTCAGTATAAATCTGTCTGCTTTATGAAGTTATCAGCATATTTCTAGTGGCCTAGAAAAGCAAAACTAATTGTACTTTAAATATCATTAGGAACAGATTTTTTTTAGAGTTTTTATTTAATAAGGAATTAGTTATTTAATTGTTATTCTTGTGGTATGTGGTAAATAAGTCTAAAACTGTTGAATTCATTAGTGACATATATAAACAGGTACATGACATATGCTAATGCATACGTGGTGACAGATCCCTTAACCAGCCATCAGTCTGCTTGAGTCAGAGTCAAAGTCATCACTCAGTGTGAGTGACAGCTCCCTATCAACACTCTCTCTGCAGCTCTACTAATGTCTCTCTGGATGACCCCCACTCTTCCAATCCTTCAGTCTTAATCTAAACGCTGCTCTGGAAAGAGCTGATATACTGCTGCAAAGTGAGAGAGCAAGGAAGAAATAAAGACATTAATGTTTAAAGCAACATAATGTAGCAATTGTACCTTAGAATAACACTTTTAAGATCGTGCTGATACTTCACCAACTGTGATGGAGAAAATGATGTCTGATCTCTCTGTCATTGTTAAATACACTATGTAACTTTGGTGGAGCCAGAACTGCATAACTTTGAATAAGTCATGTTCTTATTAAAACATGTAATATGATTCTATTGCTTTAGTCTAACTGACTCTTTCACTTCAGATGCAGCTTCTATATCCTTCAGTTGGTCAATAAATGCAAGTGTACACCTGTCCATGAAGGAGCATTGACAGTATGATTTGTATTATAAATAAGAGACCACTTAAAAGGATTTGTTAATTTGATTTTACCAAATTGACAAATAGAAAACCTCTGGAATGTAATCAAGAGGAAGATGGATGATCACAAGCCATCAAATCAAGCTAAACTGCTTGATTTTTTGCACCAGGAGTGGCATAAAGTTATCCAAAAGCAGTGTGTAAGACTGGTGGAGGAGAACATGCCAAGATGCATGAAATCTGTGATTGAACTCTTAAAACTTAATGAATATGAATTTGTTTTCTTTGCATTATTTGAGGTCTTTTTTGTTATTTTAGCCATTACTTGTTTTTTTTTTTGCAAATAAATGCTATAAATGACTGTTTTTATTTGCAATTTGGGAGAAATGTTGTCTGTAGTTTATAAAATAAAATAACAATATTCATTTTACTCAAACATCTACCTATAAATAGCAAATTCAGAGAAACTGATTCAGAAACTGAAGTGGTCTCTTTTTTTCAGAGCAGTCTGTATATTTAATATATTTGGTATATTTACATGGCAGTTGTATTGTCAAAATATCTGTATTGTTATATAGTATTCTTACCACCAACCTGCCAAGTGTTTTTGTCCAAACCATTGGTTAAAAAGTAGACAACATTAAAAAAAGACATATGAGATTTGTTTCAAAGTACCTATATATTTCTAGATGAGTCCTGCTGTTAGTTCATTAATTTCTGGTGCCAATTGTAGCACTTTTTTACAGAATGCTGACACCACACAAAGCAGTGCTTTTCACAGCTAAGAAAAAAAAAAGCGAAATAATGCGTGAAGCGATTTAAATTGTAATCTCACGTGCTGCTGCTTTATTAATATTATTTATGGGTGTTGTACGCATGGAGTCACTTAAACTATTTCAGGTAATTGTTTCCACTTTTCCCAAATGGCACATGGTAGTTGGGCACATGGGTAATTGAATCTTGACAGGAAAAGTGCTGTGGATTGTAGTCGAAAATGTGCTACCAGTTCCCCCGTTCCAGCGTCCTCCTGGAGGAGGAGCGAGGAGCTAATGACTGCAGTGGGTTCTGTCAGGAGGGAAAATTGCTTTGAAATGTTTGCTGACAGCCAGATATTTCCCTCATTTGTTTTTGTTAATGGTCAGAACAGGGCTGCCTAAGTGATCTTGGCCATGCTGTTCTGCGTCATTCATGATCACAAAAGTAGATTCAGTGCAGCAAATGCCCCCAAGCCTTCCACCAACCGGCAGACTGAGATGCATTACATCTAACACCCCGGTGTTTATATCTTTTACTCTTAAAGGAAACACTGAAAATTTGGTTCTGTGCCACCAGATCTGCTTTAAACCTGAGAGACGAGACTGTCAGAGATACGCACATATGGTCCTGCTCAAATGAAACTGTGTTGGTAAGCTCAAATTACATGGTTTATATTACTGTTCCTTTACATTCATCACATGCAGTGCTGAGAAAAAATATATATTTGGCAAAAATGCAAGAAATGTTTTTGTGTTTTACATATTTTTCATGTATTTGTCAAATGTTTTAGATTTTTTCCTTTCAATTTAATATTAGATATAGATGCACCACTTTCTGTAAATGTCATCTCGATAAGACTGTAAACAAAACCTACAACAGATCATAATGCATCCGTAAGGCATTATAAACATGATTATACATATTTACAGTATGAAAATGTATAACCAACCATAGCCATGTTTATTATGCTTCATGAATTGTGTTCATAATGCATTAATAGCTGTGTTTAAAACATGTTTTATGTCAATACCAAAAAACTCAGTACCATCTTGCAAATTTATGCATTATTAAGGCTAAAAAGGCTACCAACTCATAAACACACCCTTAAAATGCAAAAAAATATATACTTCTTGAATATAATATTAGTTATAGTCATTTATAATGCATTACAACAGGTCTTTGTGCGGTCCAAGTAAAATAACAGACTTTCATTGCGGGACTAGTTTATGAATGATGGACATAAGATATGATCACAAGTCATAATGCATAACAAACATGTCTATAATGGGTTATACATTTTAATAAATATTTATAGGCTTATTAATAATGACTTATGAATGTCCTACAATATGTTATGAATGTGTTAGTAGAGTCTTATAGAGATGACATACATAGAAAGTGTTACAGATTCAGACAACACAAGTTAACACAGCGCAGATTTCAAATGATCTTGGAAAATAAAGCGATATTCACAACTTACATAAACCATGGGGAAAAAACAATTATCATTTAAAATTAGTAATTGTCATTTGTTATATTTTAATTTATTATTTTGTAGAATTGTTTTGATTCGGTTGCAATAAAAGGGTTTTGAGTTTGAACCAACTCATTCAGAGTGTTGACACAGCATCTCAGTGTGATTCAAAACTTTGAAAACCTTAATTTTGCCTCGAAACTCGCCCTTAGATTTCATTTTTACTGTTTTCATAGAAATATTAGGTAACTATTTCCATTGACCCTAATTGAGGAACTGTGAGTGAGGCCTGCAGTTCTTTAGATGTGCTTATGGGTGGTTTTGTGATCTCTTGGATGAGTCAACCATGTACTTTTGGTAACATTTTGGTAGGTCAGCCACTCCTGGGAAGGTTCACCACTGTCCCTTTTTTTCATTTGTGGATTTTGGAGTTCCAGAGCCTTGGTAATTGCTTCATAACACTTTTGTTTGGCATCAAATCCAATTTTTGTATTCAAGTCATGAGTGGGTGTGGCTAGTAAAACAGAACTCAATTGTTACCTGAATTTGCTTATCTGGTTGACCTTGAGCTCTTTGTGCTTCAAGTGCGGCTCAGACTGATCCACTTTTAGGATGCATTGAAAAAGGCAAGCCTCCATGTTTTATTCTGTTAGCCAGTAGCAGCCCTCAAACAACAGCTAAGGACCTTTTTCTTTTATGATGACAAAATAAAGTACAAATGTCTATAAAACCTTATATTGCACTTTCCACTTGTTCTTGTTCTTCTCTACAGGTTAATAAATAGTTTTGTAATTATTGCATTTAATTTCTAGAAAATAGAAAATGTGTAATACTAGCAATAGAAATGTTTGGTGACTCAACAAAGTATCAGAGCTCAAAGTATGTTTCAAATAAATGACCATTTTGTTGCTCTGATGGCATCTAATAAATGGCATAAATGCAAATGTTTTAAAGTTACTAAGGGGACAATACTTTTTCCAAGGTTCTGAGTTTTGAGAAAACCTTTATCTTTAGTATCTTATGGAATTATTATGTATAAGCTGCTTTTTTTTGTGATTATTTTTAATATCTGTATCTTAAAAAAATAATTTATTGTGACAGATTCTGAATGTAAAAATAGAAGACATTTTTTTTCCAAGTTCTCCTACTTCTGAATCTTCAGGAAAGTTCTCCTGAGCTTTATAAAGTATCTACTCCAAACTGCCTTTAGAAATAAAAGCAGGACACAGGTTAATAAAGTTAGAATATTTAAACCAAACAAAATTAGTGGTTTTAATTTCCTGTCAGTTTTCCAGATCAATACTCCTCTGTTTTCTTTTTTTCTCATTTTTGCATGCTGTAATTTGACCCATGGAAACCAGTTTCTGTAACTGGTCAGCGCATGTCAGATACTTCCTCTTCTCGTTTGCTGTGATAAATGGAATTTTAAGCACATTGTTTCCATGAAGGAGCCCTTAAGTCTAATTTTATCTGGAAGGTCATCACCAGAGAACCCGGTCTTGGGTTTCCACTCTTTTTGCCAATCTGCCCGAACAAATGACTTCCGTATAAAACTCTGCAAACCTTCCTGCTGCTGCTCTGGCCTACTGCTCCTAATCACCGCACCGTCCTCAGCGCAGGAATGCTCAGGAACCTGATAGGCAGAGTTCTCCTGCTCGTGTAATCCTCCCTATCAGAACAAAGAGGTGTAACTGACTCAATGGCTTTAGAATCTCTCAGGGGGGAGAGAGATTGGATATTTAACATGCAAATGGACCTGCTTCTTAAAATTGCTCTTCTGAAAAGGTCTCTAAATCACTGAGATGACCCAGAAAGATTGCAGCTGCACTGGAGATGAGATGCTGTGGAGGTATAGAGCCCTTTCCCAATTTCATTTCTACTGGAGCAGTATTATAATGACACTGAAGGAGCAGTCTACATGCCCTTTCTGTTGATTATAAAATGTTGTACCTCAGGTTTTTGCCTTTTCCTAATACTTTCACAACAGAAGAAACGGCCAGCTTCTATGGATACAGAATTTAAAGGTACTTATCAGCCAAACTATTTAATAGGGGTGTAAGAACATACTGGTATACAGTACCAGTCAAAGGTTTATACACACTTTTTCATTTAATGTTTTCCTTTATGTATTTCTTTATTTAACTTATTTTAATAATCTATATTGTAAATTAATATTAAGGACATCGCAATTAACATAATTAACAGACACATATGTAATTACACAGTAAACTGTAAAAAAAAGTGTGTGTCCTCCACAATCCCCTGATCCAAACCTGATCAACTGAGATGGTGATTTGAGGTGATTTAGGATGAGCTGGAGCTTCACAGCATGAAGGAAAATCGGCAACTATTGTTCAGCACCACCAGAAACTCCTTCAAGATGCTGAGAAAACTATTCCAGGGGACTATTCTCCCTCATGAAGACACTGAGATTAAATTAACAAGAGTGTGCAAAAAAACATGTTTTTATGATGGGTTTACATGTAAAGATTGTTTTAAGACTAAGTGGTTTATCTAAGATAATATATTATCTTATGAGGAGGCTATGCAATGGGTAAATATATCTTGGACAGTTCATAATGTCCAATCAAGGTTGGCATACTAGTGCGGAAGGCCCTCTAAGTGGAGATTATATGGAGATTATTAAGGATATATATGTGTCTGTATGTATGTGTGTGTGAGATTTGTATTTGTTCAGTTTTGTTGTGGCAGTCCTGCTAGTGGAGCACTATTCACTCTTCTAATGATGGGGTTAATGGTAAAAAAGGGTCTCCACCAATGAGCTGCCATTTAGCTATACGCTTTCACGCTTTCTCTTGTTTTGAATCAAATTTACTCAATAAAACAATGGCCTGAGCCCATTCCTCAGTTACTGGTGAAACAATAATATTTTTTCTGTTTCAGTTGGTAATTTTGGTCTCTCTTCATTGATTGTAACCATTGTGATCATTTATAAAAAAAAGACATATACATTTTGTCTAATTGTTATTATAGTATAACAGTCCTACAATCATGTTACGAAGTTTGGAACCTTTAAAATGTATTAATATTTAAAAACTTTATATTTTATATAAAGTTTTGGAATTTTGGTACCACTTTAAAATAAGACTACCTTTATAAAGGGTTTATAAATGGTTTACAACAAGTTTATAAATGGCTGCTAATTAGGTTGTAAATGCATTAAAATTGCATGCATTAATAATCAGTAATCAATAATCAACATACATAGAAAGGGCAAAAATATAGAGGGCTGTGGGTTCACTATTTGACAAACAACAGGTCATTGTTGACCTTTCTACATATGTGTTATAACTGATTATTAATGATTTTTAAAGGCATTTACAACCTAATTAGTAACCATTAATAAATTAATTGTAAACCATTTATAAACCCTTTGTAAAGGTAGTCTTGTTTTAAATTGGTACCAAATTTGTTTGTATTAAAATGTCAATACGTTCTAAATTGCAACTGTTATTTTACATTTTACATCTAGAAATGGCATAAAAGTATTTTTAAGGGATGCTATTAATTTACAGTTATTATTATGATGTCATGTATTTGCCTCATGCTTAAGTCACTGTTAAATGATAAAATCTGAATATAATATTTATTATTTCACGTTTGAAGCTTTACTCATTTATTTCAGATTATCATCATTCATACAGCTTAATCATTTAAAAATTACAGAACTGAGCATCTCTAGTCAGCTGAACTCAGTACCCCCTCGCTCTGGTCTTTTCTGGGCCTGAGTGTTCCAGCACATGTATGTCTGCTCTATTGGTGCAGTAGCTGCTTTGTTTGCAAACTGTGTTTGAGTATCAGATTGCCCTTTGACTGGGTGCAGTCGGCGTGGAGAGGCCGCTGGTTCTGGGGCTTGTGAGCCCACCTCAGAGGCCCTTGTGTCTGAGCTGGACAGGGTCACTCTGGGTTGAGTGGCTCCTAAAGCCTGGGTCATGGGCTGAGGCCGGGGGGTTTGTGTCTGCTCTTACCCTGAATGACCCTCTGTCCCCTGCTGTCCATCTCATCCAGACATGTTATTGGAGCTACTCCGTCACTGCAGGCCTGGATTACTGTTCTCTCAGTGTCCCGTCACTCTCAATATACTAAAACTAGATTTGGCAGTTTAATTTAAAGACGTTAACAAACCAGCATTTTATGGGTTTTTGTGAAGACGGGTCTGAAGTGAGAACTGAGTTTGATAAAAGCTTTAACTGAGCTGTTTATCTCATGGTGGGTCGCTACGGTTTGACATAACTTTACTCATTTATTAAGATTCCCTTTTTCTTAATATCCTTTAACTCTCCTGCTATCCTCCAGTTTATTAACACCCTTTATTCTCTGGGTCAGTATGATCCCAGCAATTCAAACCTCTAAAAAATGATTATAATTCCAGATAATTAAACATGTTAGCAACGTTTAATTACCAGTTTTTTATACCATGTTTATTTGACAAATTATTAGTGGTTATGGTATTATTATAAGTGGTTTATTCCTATTATATAAGTAATATAAGTATTTTGTTGTTAAATCACGGCCTAAACAGAAGGTACGTTTAGAGAAAGATAATAAAACTGAACGTAAAAGTGAACTCGACATTATTACCACACAAATATGTGTAACAAATAGAGATTTCTTATGTTTTATGCCAATAAAACAGCCTAATAATACAGACATTGAAGTTTATATATTTGAAATATCTATAATGTTTTACTTATTGTCTTTATCAAATTAGGAGAAGACAGTAGATATGAATCATAAAACTAATGTCAACCCTTTTTTTAAAGGCTTTAAACATTAAATGGGGTACAATTGACCCCAGAGATAATAGGAGGGTTAATTATGGATGTAATAAATGGATATTAAAACATTTGGCCAAATACTGAGTAGTAAATATCAAATGTGCATTTGGTATTACATTAATTGCATTAATTATATTTAGCTGTTTCTCTGAGCTGCATTACTAACTGAGTTGATGACAGGCCAAAAGCCCTATTGTTATAGGCAGTCTTCTTGCCTTTGTTTAGCTAACTCTGACATCTTCTTTGGCTTCATTTTAAGTCATTTATATTAAGTACAGTTCCAGCACTGCTGAAAAAAAATCCTAGAGGAAACACTGCAACATGACCTAAAATAAATCAGTCATTGTTTAATGTAGAGGGTCCTGACACAGTTCCTGAAGGGTTATGAGATTGATGCTATACAACTGAAATTTAGCAGAGCAGGTGCATTTCAAATGTTCTCTAAAACTCTGACAAACAACAAACTGCAAGCAGAAATCTTACAATACTTCACTTTTATTTCACCTTCTTAATTTTTAGATGATTATATTCGACCTACAGTAGATTGACCCCTTGCTCACATATCTCCTTCCAGCAGCAAACATCACTCGAGGGAGGGCAATAGCAGTGACTATTTACGCAACTATTTCTGTAGCTGTTTTTTGACATTTATTGTAGCTGAAATATTATTTTTCAGGCCATTTAAAATCACAAAATCTGAAGATGAAAAAAATCACACATTAAGGCTAAATAGATTAATTTAAACTCAATTTATGCTAGATTATGAAGCTGCAAAGGAATGCTTCCATCCTGACAGCTTTTAAATCCCTGAAAACACAGCATGTACGGCTCCGAAACTCTGCTCCAAACAAAGAAAGGATGTCTTCATTAGGCAAACTCAGAGTTCATTAAGAACACTTCATTACTTAAATGTGCTGAATGTTGGGAAGCCTAATTAAGATAACAGTAATGAACGCACGCTTTAATTTAGATAAGAGCTATCGGCGTGTCAAATACCCTCGTTAGAGAGCTATTGTCATTTAGAACAATCCTGTCACTCTTTCTTCTGACTTCTTCAGACCCACCACAGTCTGAAACTTCAACAGCAGGAACAGCATTTATCTCTTTCTCTTTGATGCAGAAAAATACTGTGCTTTGCTGTTTTGGGGTTTGAAATGAAATAAATCACTTGACTCAGTAAATTCATTTGCATGAACCACTGTGTAATCTTACATTCCCAGTGAGAGCAATTAAATGACAATAGACCAAAAAAGGAATAAACTATCTAGGGAAAAAAGTTCAGTCATATTTTCTGGAAATATCAGTGTTTTCATTTTAAAGTATTATCATTTAAAAATGTTACACTCTGTAAGCGTTTCCTGATGAACAGACTAATTTAAGTCAGTGTAATTGTTACACTGGTATGCATTAAAGTTCAGTCCCACTTTATAATAAGTGTCAGTAATAACTGTATAATAACACATTAAGAGTCCATGTAACAGCAGTGTAACTATGGGTGAAGTATGCATTGTAACAGATCAAATACAGTTGTACAGGCTATGCTCATGTAATTACTCACGTGTATGAAGGTCAATTAGCACAGTTATTGAAATCTAAATCTAAAAAGATTTTTAGTGTTTAAAAACAATCACAACCCAAATTACATACTACATAAAAACTTATTCTGCATAACCTATTGCATGTGTTAATTTACAAACACAAGTCAAAACTGATGCTGACGTTTGTAATTACATAACTTGTACAACTTTATTAAATCTGTAACAATGCATACTTCACCAGTAGTTACACTGTTATGATATGGATTGCAAATCTACACAGTTATTAGATACACTTATTATAAAGTTCTTCTATTAAAAAGTGTGTGAGGTCTGATAAACCCCCAAAACTAACCCCCATCAGAGAAACAACAGTTACAGCTTCAGAAAATGTTTCTAAAGTCAATTTTCCCAGAACTACTGCGAACATGGAGATATCAGAAGGGCAAACTCAGTTTTATTTACAGGATTCATTCACCCATTGAACCCATTAATCTGGAAAAAATGCAGAATTAGAACTGAAGAGAGCTGGAAAGCTCTAAGAGAGTCCTTGCTATAGTCACCAGATTCATCTGATCTGAAAGAAGACCAAAGCACAATGCACATTTTAAAATGACTTTTCCGCATGGTCTGTCCACTTACACACTCTCACCAAAGAGATCTCTATGGATGTTTCCACCTGAAAGTCTGGACCAGAGTCTGGAACAAGGTTTGTGTATTTGATACCTTGTCTAAATGTAGTCTGGTTAGTTTTTGTTGCACACTGCAGTCCTGTTATCATCATCTACGTGGGCTGTGTATCCATGTACTTTACATCGGTTGGTTTTTAGAAGAGTGCGTGAGTTGGATGGCGGTGTGTTGCCAGTTCAGCGAGTTGGCTTTTCTGGTGCTGTGCTGAATTCTGCCTCTCTGTCAGAATTTGACTCACTTTCACAGCAAAATGAGTGTAACAGGTTACCCTTGGAGTCTTTTATTTTATGTTAATAAATAATCAGAAGATTGCTAGTTCGAATCCCGTTCATGTAGCTTGCTATCGGGCTGCCGGAATCCTGCACTAGGTGTCTTTAAGCTACAGTAATATATAGGAACCGAGTTGCACCGAGTGCGCTGTGATGCTAATTCTCAATGCTACATCAGCAGCGGTTTGAAAAGAGGCGGTGACTGACTTCACATGTATTGGAGGAGGCATGTGCTAGTCTTCACGCTCCTGGTGCTAGTGATAGGGGGAGTACTAATGAGTGGGTTGGGTAATTGGGCTTGTGAATTGTGGAGAAAATGGGATAAAAATAATAAATAAATAAATAAAGATAAAAACATGTTATTTACAGTTACAGTAGATAGTGCCAACATTTTTAGTTACAGTGCCAACATTTTTGACCATAACGCTTGTGGTGCACATGAACTGTACATGACAAGGAGGTGCACTTTGGCACAGCAGCGGTTCTTCTTTTTTTTGTTTAGTTTAATGGCTGATTTACTGATTCAGCTTTCTGTATTTAACCCAAATTCTGAACCATCTAGAAAACTGCTCTCACACTGTAGACCAACCAGACTGTTGTTGAGTAGATACGGACTGAAACCCCCTATTTGGTGTGAAAGCACCATCAATCCCCAAATCTCACAGTTGGTTTAATGGTAATTTTGACTGAAAATGAAATAAACATAACAGGTAGTACTGTGCATCTTTAAAGAGCATAAGACAAAACATAGTTCATGTTTATTTATTATTCAAAAAAGAGGATAGTTCCAGTTTTCTGAGATGTCCTGAGTCTTCTGAAGGTCCCATTGCGTGAGCAGAGTCCTCTAGGCTTCGCGTTCATGCTCTTTCCAGCCAGAGACCTCAAGACAATAGCCCATGCTCCATGACCCATTTCTCTCCAGGCAAAGACACGCCGCGCTCAGCGAGATTCATTAGACTGGAGCAAACAAGAGCACAGGCTGGAGGACAACAGCAACACAATCTCACCGATGCATAATGCAGTATATCATGGCTTCAGTAGTCAGAGAACGAGGTAAAAAAAAAATTACTTGGTTTTTGAGAAGCACAAATTAAATTTAAACTTTTAAAAACTACCTGCAATTTGTTTAGATGTAAAAATATATATATATATTTTGTGATCATCCCTGCAAGGCTGTTTATATCTAATACGTCTGGTAAGTTTTCCTGTAAGTTCCTGTAAGTCTTTCCTACAGCTTTTGCTACTTACTTGAGAAACTGTGGCACTGCTAATGTGCTGATACAAGAACTACTGCGAACATGGAGATTTCAAAACGGCAAACTCAGTTTTATCTACAGTTCTAATTCACCCATTGCTAATCTGAAAATGCAGAATTAGAACTAAAGAGAGCTGAAAAGCTTTAACAGAGTCTTTGCTATAGTCACCAGATTCATCTGATCTAAAAGAAGACCAAAGCAGAATGCACGTTTTAAAAAGAATAATAATGTGTGCTGGCCCCCAACTCATCAGAAACACTTCACGTGTCCAGCACACTCGCTAACGATGAAGTCTAAACATTGTTAAAGAGCAGAGGACGCTGTGTTTGATGATGATAGAGATCAATGAATAGCCCCTTTCACGTTATGCAAATAAATCTGGCCTGAGAAGATATAGTGGGCTCTCCTTAGTGCTGGCACTTTTTTTTTCTCAAGATCTTGGGGGCAAACTCTCTTCAGTTGTGACTGAACACATCAAGCAACAGAGAAAACAATCACTCGCCTATCTGTTCCATGAGTGTGTGCCCCTCTCTCTTTAGCAGGGGGGAGTTTGAGGGGCAAGGTTGGAACTCTCGGGTGCTGAGGAGGCTTTGTCTCAAAGCCAGTCCAGAGAGTTTCACTCACAGAGGCTTTCTTTAGCCCATCCGTCCCATCACACACACACACACACAGACGGATCTCTCAGCCAGCAATCAGATGATGTTCCAAAAAAGACTCGTAATGAAAGGAGTGATGCATTCACTCTGTTTTACTTAGCTAAAGTTAAAAATACACCAAGACAAGACAAGACAAAAGTATTGAGATAACTCTTCATCCACAGCTTCTTGAAGAATACAGTTTATTTTGGTTTTGTTGGAGTAAAACTCTCTACTAAAAGTCTCTACTATCCTCGATTTTCCAATAGATTTTGAATTGACTTGCATTTATGTTCCAAAAAAAGTATTAGATTGGGGCACTTCTATCATTCCAGAGAACACAGTTCTTCCACTGCTCTACAGCTCAATGCTGGGGCTTTATTCCCCTCTAGCCCATGCCTTAGTATAGCATAGCATGAGCCATTGTGGCAATAAATTCAAGTTTATCTGTTCAAGAATGTAATTAATCAGAGCCATTGATTCGATATCAATTGTTTATAGAGTTTCACTTTTTGGACATTCTCGGCTGTCAAAAATCACCAAACAACATATATCTTTACAATATTTTACATTGGTAAAATTCTCCATCTCCATTTTGTCATTTTTCATGATTGACAAAATTGAAGAAGGCAATGGTTCTTTACATTGTTTAATTAAAATTAACATTTCATGATGAATGGAGCAGTAGAAATGCGATTTGCAGTGAAATGTGATTTTTTTTATATAATTTTTCAAGTTTTCATTAGATTTCTGAGTTAATATAAGATTCATAAGATTTTCAGGGCATGAGTTTATATTTATTTGAAGTTAACAAGGTAAAAATCTGCCAAGCATGTGTTTATAAAACTGGACTTTTTAAGA
Source organism: Astyanax mexicanus (assembly GCF_023375975.1). Lineage (NCBI taxonomy): Eukaryota > Metazoa > Chordata > Actinopteri > Characiformes > Acestrorhamphidae > Astyanax > Astyanax mexicanus. Next base: position 16,930,732 of record NC_064416.1, on the reverse strand, counting down.
GTTCTAAAACAAAAAGTCAATAAATCCTAGGAAAATGATTTGTAGATAGTTATATACTGAACCTTGTTGTTTTCTAGAGGCAGTGGGCTCTTTAATTAGGCATTGGCATGCATTAAAAAACAAGGACACATTGAATTAACTTGATTTATGTAAATATAAGGTGTTACAAGAGAGAAATCAGTACTTTTCTTTACTATATTTCCTATCTATCTATTAAGTGCCTTAAACATAAGTCTGATTGTTTTGTTTGTTTTTGTAAAAAAAATGTTCAGATTGTTCAAATAGCTGTTTCTTAACTAAACATACACAATTCTTGTTGTTTTTTTTAACTAAAAGATTGCAAATTATGCACTATGGTTGACTAATCGTGTAAATTCAATGCAGAATTGAATTTACTTTATCCTACCTTACAAGCATGAATAGATTCAGTGTTTTTACTGTTGTTCAGTGTACAGGATAGATGATAGTTGTAGAGTGGAGGCTTGTTTTTAAAAGAATAAAGCAGGTTAGTGTAGCAGCAGACTCCTGAAGAATGATAAATCAACCCAGAGATGCTTCACAATCACAGCAGCACCGCACCGAACCCTGCGCACGGACAGGACTGACATTTGTGTTGGGAAAGTTTCCTCTCCTGATGAATGAGTCTTTTCTCAGACTGGCACGAGGGGCACGGGGGCACCGAGCTGGCGGCACAAGCTCCGCTCCACGTAATGTGGCATGAGTTTCTGGTCGACCATGAAAGGGACGGCACAGCTCACTGTGTGAAGAGAGGAAGGATGAGCTCAACCCTGATGAGAGAGAGAGAGAGAGAGAGAAACAGTAACGGAAGCTGCTACAGTTTCTCACTGCATTCCACTCTTTCAGTTAGCCTCCTTCACCGTGGAGAAAGTGTTTCTGCTTATCAACACTGTAATCAGAGAGCTGTGTGTGTGTGCCCTGACATTGAAGATAATGATAGTGGAACCATTTTAAAATAAAACTCAAAACTAGGTAAAACAAAAAAAGGTACTTTTGATTTAACATTTTTACGTGTTTAATAATTTTACGTTTTTTTTAAGTTTGGCCCTACGTTTCTCACATAATCCACTCTTTTTACAGACCTTGGTGATGCATTAGTTGTGTAAGTACATCATAATTGCATCGTAGCTGTTGAGTTGAGAAGGAAGATTACATTGTCTTATGCAAAATATGGATTAAATCTCATAATTTTTGAGTATGCTAAGCAACAGCAATCAAACTTTTAAAATCATGAATATAGTCATATTTAATCACAGATTATTGTCATGATTAATACAATTACTATATAAAGTAGTTGAAACAGCTAATAGAAATACTGTATATTCCAATTCAACATTGAGTATTGCATTTATATTTAAAAACATCCAGTCTTTAAGAAAAAGAAAAAGTGTAATGTATTGATTAAAAGTATGTCGAATATAATATCTTAACCCAGCTGACCAACATCAATAGATGTAAATTTTAGGTTGCGTGTTGATCAGATGACAATTTTTTTTTACGTTTGGAAGATATATAACCATATTTAGAGTCATATTTTCAACTGTATGTACTATTAGTGTTTGTTTTCTTTGCCTTCACTTTCTTTTGTCTTTGACGTGTAGTTGCATCTAACAGTGTATCTAATGTTCTACCCCCAAGGGAAAAACAAACAAACAAAAAAAAGAATAATTAATTAGAATGTTAACTCAAAGAAAGATGTTGTCAATTCCTTATGATTAGATTTGCAGATTTACAAACTCTTAAAAAAAATCTAAAAAAGATAAGTTTACATCATAAAAAGGTTTATTTGAGTTTTATTAATCGCCTAAAGGAATGACGTTTCGCTCTACTGTGTACATGGGTAAATCCTTTTGATTTGATTTGATTTTAAAAAGTACTGGATTTAAAAAAAAATAAATTGCACAAAAATTATGTATAATTGAATGTTTGTGTTGATGTAACACATTTGTTGTGTTGAACCAATCTACTCATTTGAATTGTAGCTTTATAGTCAAAGTAAAAAAAAACTTTCAGTTCAGTTTCACTGGAAGTTGATGTAAAAGGATTTTATACCAAATCATCATTTTAAAGCCTTTCTATTGGTCTGTTCATTAACATTTTAACCCAGTCCAAAAAACAACTGTCACTTTACATGACCCAGTGACCCAGTCCTCACACTGTAGAAAAGCAAACACTAGTGTGTGTGTGTGTGTGTGTGTGTGTGTGTGTGTGTGTGTTACACTCTCTGCCCTCAGGGTAAGCGGGTGTTTGGCAGTCAGGCGTGAGGCAGGACGGTACTGCGTGTCACATGGTGATCTCTCATCCATTCTCTAAACATTATTGTTTTCTTTCAGGCCAAATTCCTGAGCTTACACCTCTGTGTAGCCAGTAAGTCTTCCATAATATGTGGTGGGCATTACATGGAGCAGGTTTTCCAGGTAAAAATAACACAAAGCAAGTGGGATAATGGCTCTCGGCTTACTGGGGAGAAGTGGGCTGCTGGATATCAAGCCTGATACTCTGACACCTCGAAACTTAACTTTAACCTAAACCCATGTATATTGTATAGCTGTTTATTGCAAAATGCTTCATTTTTATGGTAAACTATATTAAAATTGTATGTAACTTTAATATTAGAGTAAAACATTGCATATTAAATAATTAATTTTCTAAATTTTTCTCTGTTAAATTGACATTTTGTATTTTTTAAGGTAAAGCAGTAGTGCTCCCCAGATACTATGTGATGCGCATTAGATAAAATGTGGTGAGCACCTATTACTATCATCATGCACCAATCCCATATAGTGGCTGATGCTTACAACATATTATATGCTGCTGGACACATGGAGTATGATGCTCACTACTTAGTATCTGGTGCTTACCACATAGTATCTGGTGCTCGCCACTTAGTATCTATTTCTCACTACATATTATTTGTTGCCCACCACACATAATATGGTGCTTTCACATAGAATCTGGTGCTCACTACATATTATCTGGTACCTGCCACATAGCATCTGGTGCTTTCACACCAGTATCTGATGCTCAGCAGTTAGTATCTGGTGCTCACCACATTGCATCAGGTGCTCACCACTTGGTATCTGATGCTCATTAAATTGTATCTGATGCTCTCCACATATTATTTAGTGTTCAACACATATTATCTGATGTTCACCACACACGTTCTGGTGGTCATCATATAGTGCCCGATGAGCACCACTTTGTTTTATAATAAAAATATAACAAAAAAAAACTCTGCAAGTTGACAATCAAGTATTAATTCCCATAATCAATAGATTCAACTATCAAAGTTGTTGTTAGTTGTTTTCCCAGCTTTGACGTATATGGAAGTTTAGATTTTGGTACTTTTAGCCAGATTTCATAGCTAATTTACTGCATGTGATTAAGAAAGTGAAATGACTGTAAACTGATAGTATCATGCTATATTTTTCACTAGGGTTCACAAGGGTTAAATACTTTTTGAAGCATTATAAACTCCAAAAATACAATATAGCTGATTCCACCCAGGGTTATTTTCAGCATGCTCTTTTCCGTGTTGCTTGCACTTTGGGTTCTGTATGCATGTATGCATGTCTTCTAGTAAAGATGAATTGCTTGCAGCTGTTTGAGAAAAGAAGACAAAGCTGCTTTTTTGTGTGTCTGGACTTCCAGACACAGAAACATAACGTCAAGAGCTATTCCGGTGTGTTCTACCTTTCCTCCTTCCTTACCTACTACCTCTCTCTCTCTCTCTCTCTCTCTGCTCTTCTGTCTGTGGGCTAACACCTGGACAGACCGGGGCATGAAGGCGTGTTGAGTCAAATATCTGCTGCTGTCGAGCCGTTAATTAAAACGAGGTGCAATTTCCTCCAGTCTAATTAGCAGTAAATTGGTAGTGTGTTGGTCCAGTCTGCCCCGGGGGCAGCGCAAGGTGGCACTGAAGTGATGAAATGAACGTGTCAAAGGATGTCTATATTAGAAGAGGAGGTACAGCGCTGAAGGCATGGAGGAGAATAAGGGGCTTTGCACAGCTTTCAGACACACTTCTCTTTGACTTTGACAGAGTTACATTGTGTGGAGTTCTAGATTTTTTTCTGAGAATGGATCATTATGTAAAAACATTCAAATATTTTAGTTTTCTTGACCACCTATAGTGATGAGGATTTGCTGGTGGGCTCAAAAGTCTGATACACACTTTTATACCAGCTAGTTTGTGATGTGGTCAATGTAAATTCTTAGAATATGCATCCCAAATGTGGGTGATATAGTAAAATATTTTACCACTGTGGTTGGGAAGCTTATTTACTTAATAATGAAATCTGATGCAGATTTTTTTAAAAAGTTAAATAAATTGTGACCTAGTCCAAAGTGTTACTTTATTAAAGTAACATAATCTGACTTTTTATAACTTTGAATTCACATTAATATGAAAATTCACATGAATCTGACCTGTCTATCTTCAACAAATACACCAAATACCATCATCATACAATCATGTCTTCTCATAAAAAAATATATCATGTACCTTAACTGCCTTAACTACCTTAACTTAACTCTTTTTTTTTACCTTAACTTAAAAAAATAATAATAATAATAAAATTAAAATAAAAAACTTCTACAACCTTTAAAATAGGAACTGGACCAGAGACAGGAAAATACTGTAAACTTTTCAGTAAAATTATTTGAGATTACTATATTGGTTCATTCATCATGAATTGTTTAAGAGCTGTTGTTTTTTGTCATTTTATAATTTAATAATGTGAGTGATGATACTGATGAAGATTTAGCTTTTTATCAGTGCTGTGAAATACTTTTAGCACTAAAATATTGAACAGAATATAATATATTAATTAATAATTTGTTTTTTTATAAATTTTCTTACCCTCAGATGTTTCTGTAAATTTGAGTGGAGTCACTTGCTGAGAGCTCAGAGAAAAGTTAAACTATTGAAAATAATGATTGGACAGTAAAATTATTTTCCTTTTCAGTTTAAAAAATCAAGTTATTCTAATATATTAATTTATGTTTAGCTAGAGATCCTCTGTATTGTGTAGCTTTGCATGTTTACCAAAGAAAGAAGTCAGCATGAACGAGATTAACAACAGCAGCAGCTCATTTACTCGATTAGAAACAGACACAATAAGAGTAGTAGTCAGGTTTAGGCTGTAATTTTCTATACTCTTTGCTAGTAATCACCTAATTACTTTCTAATTGCTTACTTTTCATTGTAGCTGTAACTGTATTATACTTTTTTCACTCACACACAAAATGCAACTGTGGCAGCAGATTTCTAAAAAAAAATTTTCCATACTTAGTAACAGCTGCTGTAAGACATTCCTTTACTATTTTCTTCCTTGACTATTTGTTTTTTATATAAAGCTGAAGGTGGACCTCCACCCTAAACCTCCATCCCCTTCCTTTTCTCTTTAAGCTCGGTGGAACATGTGTAGTCAGTGTAATGGCAAATCAGCAGCAATGGGATCTGCTGTAGAAACCCATGATTTAAGGAATGTGCTGAACGGCGGTGCAGCTGTACCTCGCCATAACTCAGCACTCCTTCCACAAACACACTCCACTAGCATTTACTCTACACCTCACATCCAATCCTCCTTAGTCTTAAAGTCTCACTTTCTTATTGTTATCTTTCACCTCGCTTCTATGGCTTTCCTGCATCCAGTCTGGTCCATTACCCTCTGTAGGACCAGGTCAAAGGAGGCTCAGAGGTGATTATTGGATTCTGGGGTTGTACAGACTCTCTTGAAAGGGGAGATGTAAAGCCCATAATCCATTTATGTTGACCTTTTACACTTAACCTTCACTGTGGTGTTGTACACAGGGTTGGTGGATAGGTGTGTGTGTGTGTGTGTGTGTGTGTGTGTTTATCGATGGCGCAAAGGCTCAGTATGAATTTCTAATCAGGGCCGTCAGGGGTCTTGTGCCTGATGACAAGGGCACCTTCTCTCTGCTTCATCTCAGTTCTATCCATCTGTGATTTAAAGGGGAAAGGCAAAATACATAAAGTTAAAGATCAAACATGTTTGATTCCAATAAATGTTATATTTGTGAATGTAATAATGATATATAAGTATTACAATATTAGAGAGAAAATAATTTTTAGGAAGGAAAGGAAGTTTATTTAGGAAAACTGTACAATAATGTTCTAGTACCCTGTTGGGCCACCCTTTATCCTGGATTCCCAGGAAGATACGATAGATCATGGAGGCATAAAATACTTGTTCCAAATTGCAATTTGTGATACATTAGTTCACAGTTGCAGTTGGGTCTGTAGATCCTCCACACTCGTTTACTGCCAAAACAGTCTGAAGAAGTGTTGCAGTCTTAAAACAAAAAACATTCTGTGTGTGGACAAGTATTACACTGCTGAAAAATGGCGGTTGAAAGCTCTTCCTTGTGGGTAACCCTTGGAAATTCGCAAAAGCAGAATGAAACACTCACTAGTTAGAGCCATTGTTAGGAAGACTATGTTATGCAGATACCAATCCTTTATAAATGCTCTGGTTTAAAGACCTAAATCTTGTTGTCTCAGCAATCTGCAGCCATGCACTCCTCTAAGCGGCTGCTATACAATATTAAAATTATTATTTTTACAGCATTTTTCTGTCACTTTAATCCAAACAGATTTACAAGGTCATTCATGTTCAAGAGATGGATCAATGTAGTGTTAGAAATATTGCCCAAAGAGTATTGCATCATAGTCACCCAGACAGGGAATTGAACCGTAGCCTCCCATATGACGTGGTAGCTCACTAGCAGTTAGTGGTGTTATCCACAGTAAAACACCAATCACAGTAATTGATGGCCAAAAAGTGTAAGAAGACGATAACAGGTTGCTACCTTATTTTGGAAAGGTGGAGTGGTGGGTCACTAATTCACTGTGCAGCAATACCTAACCAAATATGACTTTCATGCAATATTTATCAGAAAATAACTTTTTTAGCATTCATAAAATTTTATCAAAGTAGCATATGCTTTGTACGTTAATTTAAAAACGATAAAAATATTTTGGCTGCAACGAGTAATTAGGGCCGGAATATCTGAGGTGACATTGCCTCTGCTATTATCGCTATGCTCCCGCTCAGCCTTTGATAAAGGCTCTTTGTCTACAGTTTGACCTGCGATTCATCTTCCGGATATTACACCTGGGGGAGTACCAGCACAGCCTATTGTCCTTTTTTGATTTTGCCTACAAACAATGCATGAACATCGGCATCTGTTCAGTCTCTGTCTCGGCATTTGGCACCACAGTGCACCTGTGTTCATGACCATGGAGACCTTTCTCCAAGTGATACTACAACTTTATAACTTTAACTATACCCTACAGACCAAAAGTATGAGAACAAGCAACTGCCAAAGCAACTATTAAAGCAACTGTTAGCAATAAGGTCAAGCCTTTATTTACAAGGCTACAATGTTGCAAGACAAATCATTTTCTTCAGACACCTTCAGAGTTTTCCACTCAAAGTGGCCACAATTCCCACTATCCACTTCTGCCCAAGGACCTGAAGTCACAAGTACCACACCAACTAGTTCTAAACTGTTTCTGATCATCATCCCCTGAGTACTGATTTAGCTCACCTGTGACTGATTAGTTTGCTTGAATATCTGTTTCCTTTTTAATTGCAAAGTTTTGCCAACTTTTGTCATTGCGTACCAAGCATTCTATTTCTGTTTGACTTTTTCTTTCATATATGACCTTTTATTTTCACTTTGATTTGATCTGAGGTTTTGGAGGTTTACCAGGGTTTGAATGGTTGCTTTTTTAGAAGAAAAACAAAATTCTAAATTGAACTGGTCTCTTACTTTTGCACAGTACTGTAGATCACAAGGACAAAGCCTTTGTAAAACATTTTACAAGATCAAGATTACAGTCTCAGTCAACTCCTCCACCATTACCCTGACTGAAGAGTAATTGCTATAGAACAATTCTGAACACTTTCCAAGTTCCAGTGATTTATTTAAGCATTAGAAGCCTCTCGGAGGAGTCATCTGTCTTATACAATTTTATTTGCTTCTCGTTCTGGAACTGTCCCAGTAGTGAACTCAATGTTTTGTGCTTCCTCTTCTTTATATCAACTAATTGAACTTATCAAGACCTTCATGGGTCCAGTGATGAGTGCTGAAGCTGGGGAAACTGTAAAACACACAATGCTATATCCCCTCAGGACTGGGAGGGGAGAACATAGCTCTAGATTGAGTGTCATAAAGTTTCTCCGGCTGTAATAAATCTTAGGACTAAGGTTCTGCGTTCTGCTTCTGCTGGTCTACAGTGAGGATAGCTGTCATGCTGCTTCTTTACTGGAAGGTATTGCGGTTTGAAACAGCAGGCATATCTTTCTGGGGAGAGATTATAGAGCCCTCATTCACACCTAATATTGTGTGGCATATGTCCACCTCCATCCGGGTCCAATCTAGTGATCAAAGCCTACCAGGCAGCCTTCCGCCATGCTGCTTAATAAGATTTTAATGAGAGGAATGGCCCACTCTCTGTTTCTGCCTAATAGTTATCTTTTATCATTTATCATTATTTTAACTGAATGTATTTTGAGGTCACCTTAATTTATTTTTCATTCAGCAAAGTGTTTAAAAGTGTACTTTTCATTTGCTTTATTGTAGTGTCAGTAATGCAGGAACACCATAGTCAAATCTGGTTATTTTATTTAAACAGGAAGAGAAAAAGATGGTGGCCCACTGGTGGAGGGAGACCTTATTCACCATCTAACCCAACACCAAGGAGGTAACAACATTTCACAATTGTAACTGTCACAACTACTACCCATTTATCTAAACAATCAATTATGACCTCCCACCCAAAACAACATAAACAAAAAAAAACAAGCTTTTAACCACCCCCCCCCACCCCCCCCACCCCCCCCCAATACTTGACACCACTGTATGTTTCTTAGCAAACCTTCAGGCTGTACATAAAGGGGTTGTAAGTACACAATAAATTCTGTTTTTTGGAACAAACTCCCTGAGAGTTTAAATCATCTCATTTTAAGTGTGTATGCGTGACCATCGAATTCACATAAACTCTTTCACAGTTGTTATTAAACTAATGTTATAAAAAAATTGTAATATGTTTAATAATATTGTAATACACCCCATTAGAGAGTTCAATCACGCACCTCAACACCTTGGAATAAACTCTGAAATATTATACCACCAACGAGTTACACTCAACAAAACTTGTAGTTTAAGATGGAAAATAAACTCACACAATTTAACACTTTCACACATTTTGTTTAACTCCATGTTTTTGAACTCCAGAAATTTACTGTGTAGAACCTTTATATGGTATGGAACCTCAAAGAACACCTTTGAGGGCTTCTGCTCTATCCACTAGAACATTCAAACTAGAGCCCCAGCATCTCAGACTCTAAAACAAATGCTTCATATTCAGCTATACCTTTCTTACACTTTGCCAAGCCCAGCTGTTTCCAACTTTATTTTTAGTCTTTCGGCTGAGGCTAGCTAAAAGAACTGCAGCTAAACTGCTTCAACCATGCTGTTACACAAGTGAGGGGATGGACGTAAGTGCAGAATAATTATTTTATTAAACAAACTAAAACAAACTAACAAACAAACAAAATAAACCAAAGTTACACTGAATATAAACAGAAAACAAACACGGGTAAACGCAAGACAAAAATACAAGACTGAAATAACTAAAATAACAAAGATGAGATAAAAGTATAATCAAAACTAAGAAACCGGTAACTCTAGAAACAAAACCAACTTCACAGACACGCAGCAAGGAATCACACAAACCTGATCACAGACAGCAAACGAACTAACAAAAGACTAGACAAAGAAGGCTTGAAACAAAGGGGCTTATATACACATGGAGGGAACAGGAAACTGGAAACACCTGAGGATCAATCAAGAGGGGGCGGGGTTACAAATCACTAATGACAGGGTGGGGCTAGGGCGGAGACAGGACCAAACCACAACAGTAGCACATGGCTGGGAAACATGACAGGAAAACAGAGGGGCAGGAGCACAATAGACCAGGAGAGGGAGACACAACGAGACAGACACGGGCTAAACTGTGACATTACCCCCCCTCAACGGCGCCACTACCAGAGGCGCCGAGAGAGAGGGAACAGAAAAACAAGACAAGGCTAGACAAGACCAGAGAAAGAACACAGGGGCAGGAACTGAGACAGGAGACTAGACAGGAGAAACATACTGGGACTGGAATGGAGACTGGGGAGGCGGAAAAAACAGAGACTGGACAGGGGATGAGAACTGAGACTGGACAGAGGGCTGTACATTGGGCAGGGATGCAGAAAGGGCAGGGGACATGAACAAAGACTGGACAGGGGACGGAGACTGGACGAAAGACTGGACACCGGGCTTAGACTGGACAGGGGACACAGACTGGACAAAGGGCTGAGACTGGGCAGAGGACAAGGCCTGGACAAAAGACTGGACACAGGGCTTAGACTGGACAGGGGACACAGACTGGACAAAGGGCTGAAACTGGACAGAGGAGTGGACAGTAGACTGGACAGAGGGCTGGACACTACACAGGGACGGAGACTGGATAGGGGGTTGAAACACAGACTGGACAGTGGCCGGGAACTGGGACTGGACAAAACTGGGCAGGGGAACTGGGACAAATACACTTACTGGGACTGACACGAATATGGTGATAGGGACGGGAATAGAAAAACCACCGGGGACAGGAACGGGAACAAACACAGACACGGGGACTAGGACAGGGAGAGACATGGGTACAAATACACACATAGACTGGAGCCCAGGACTGGTAAAGTTCAAAGTCTGTGGACCCAGCCTGGGCAGAGTTCGAGGGGCTGTAGCAGGAGATCTTGGAGCAGGTCTGGAAGCACACGACCTGGGGGTGTGCTTATTTCTGGGAGCAGGCACAGGGGCGGCCGGAGCCGCGGGCACAGGGTCAGAGGCGGCCGGAGCCGCGGGCACAGGGTCAGAGGCGGCCGGAGCCGCGGGCACAGGGTCAGAGGCGGCCGGAGCCGCGGGCACAGGGTCAGAGGCGGCCGGAGCCGCGGGCACAGGGTCAGAGGCGGCCGGAGCCGCGGGCACAGGGTCAGAGGCGGCCGGAGCCGCGGGCACAGGGTCAGAGGCGGCCGGAGCCGCGGGCACAGGGTCAGAGGCGGCCGGAGCCGCGGGCACAGGGTCAGAGGCGGCCGGAGCCGCGGGCACAGGGTCAGAGGCGGCCGGAGCCGCGGGCACAGGGTCAGAGGCAGTGGGTACCACATGGGCGGCAGGCACTGCAGTCGCAGGAGAGGCGGGCACCGCTGGCACTGGAGCTGAAGCAGTGGGTACCGCGTGGGCGGCAGGCACTGCAGAAACAGGAGCGGCGGGCACCGATGGCACTGGAGCTGAAGCAGTGGGTACCGCGTGGGCGGCAGGCACTGCAGAAACAGGAGCGGCGGGCACCGATGGCACTGGAGCTGAAGCAGTGGGTACCACGTGGGTGGCAGGCACTGCAGAAACAGGAGCGGCGGGCACCGCTGGCACTGGAGCTGAAGCAGTGGGTACCACGTGGGCGGCAGGCACTGCAGACACAGGAGCAGGAGCGGAGGCTGTAGCAGCGGGAGTTGCTGGTACTGGAGCTGAGGCTGTAGCAGTGGGAGCTGCTAGTGCTGGAGCTGGAGCTGAGGCTGGAGCTGGAGCTGAGGCTGGAGCAGCGGGAGCTGCTGGAGCTGGAGCTGAGGCTGTAGCAGCGGGAGCTGCTGGTGCTGGAGCTGTAGCAGCGGGAGCTGCTGGAGCTGAGGCTGTAGCAGCGGGAGGAGCTGGAGCTGTGGCTGTAGCAGCGGGAGTTGCTGGTGCTGGAGCAGCGGGAGCTGCTGGAGCTGAGGCTGGAGCAACGGGAGCTGCTGGTGCTGGAGCTTGAGCAGGCGCGGCGAGTGCAGCTTGGGCAGGCGCGGCGGGTGCAGCTTGGGCAGGCGCGGCGGGTGCAGCTTGGGCAGGCGCGGCGGGTGCAGCTTGGGCAGGCGCGGCGGGTGCAGCTTGGGCAGGCGCGGCGGGTGCAGCTTGGGCAGGCGCGGCGGGTGCAGCTTGGGCAGGCGCGGCGGGTGCAGCTTGGGCAGGCGCGGCGGGTGCAGCTTGGGCAGGCGCGGAAGCAGAGGCGGCGGGTGCTGCTGGAGCTGGGGAGGATGGACCACGCACTTGGGAAGCCTGGAACAGGTATTCATCCAGTTCAAGCAGTCTTTCGAAGGTCCAGTACTCCTCCCCCAAACCCTGCCCACCTCTGCGAAGATATTCTGCTACGTCCATATTTTTAGGTCTAGTCTTATGTTACACAAGTGAGGGGATGGACGTAAGTGCAGAATAATTATTTTATTAAACAAACTAAAACAAACTAACAAACAAACAAAATAAACCAAAGTTACACTGAATATAAACAGAAAACAAACACGGGTAAACGCAAGACAAAAATACAAGACTGAAATAACTAAAATAACAAAGATGAGATAAAAGTATAATCAAAACTAAGAAACCGGTAACTCTAGAAACAAAACCAACTTCACAGACACGCAGCAAGGAATCACACAAACCTGATCACAGACAGCAAACGAACTAACAAAAGACTAGACAAAGAAGGCTTGAAACAAAGGGGCTTATATACACATGGAGGGAACAGGAAACTGGAAACACCTGAGGATCAATCAAGAGGGGGCGGGGTTACAAATCACTAATGACAGGGTGGGGCTAGGGCGGAGACAGGACCAAACCACAACAGTAGCACATGGCTGGGAAACATGACAGGAAAACAGAGGGGCAGGAGCACAATAGACCAGGAGAGGGAGACACAACGAGACAGACACGGGCTAAACTGTGACACATGCCAAGCAAGGCTGCTGTTTCTGTTAGTACTGTGGCTTCTGTTAGCATAGAGGCCAGCCATTAGCATTACAACAAAACCACTCCATCCTTGCCGAGCTTGGCTGCTGCGTCTGTTATCATTCCGGCTTCAACTCAGTAAAGACCAGCTGTTAGAATCTTGGTTGACATGTTGTTTGCATGCCAAGCTCTGCTGCTGTGTCTGTTAGCATTGTGGAGCTAAACCTGCCAAGACCAGCTGTTAGCATCTCAACTAACCTGCTCCAGCCTCGCTGTTAGCAGTGCAGGTTAACCTGCACTAACTTTGTTGGCTGAATGTTAGCTTCGCAATTAACATGCTTCAATCTTAGTTAGTATCATGGTTTCAACTCAGCTAAGACTGGCTGTTAGAATTGCGGCTAACCTGCTGCTGCCCTGCAGATCCTGACTGCTCTCCCTGCTAGCATTGTGGCTAATCTTGCTCTATTATATTAATCATATTTTTGGATGAGTGTTGGAGACATTTTTGACAGGATCTTCAGAGAACCAAAAAGAGCTCTTCAGTACTCTACAGAATCTCACATATTTGTTTTTAACTGTGTAATATGCGTAGTTTCAGGTAGGGTGAAGTGCATGTTCTCTGGCATGCTGTTGAGCAATGTCTCTTTATGAATGTTGAGCTCCTCTAAATTAGACAGAGGGGCGCTTGTAACTTCCAGGTTTCACCCTTGTGGGCACTTTCACTTACAGGGGGAGAAGGAGGCCAGAGGAGTGGGCTTTCAGTCTTGGGAGAAGTTTATTGTTATGTCTACTTTTGGAGGTGTAAGCTTACATGCAGGGCAGTGGGCAACCTTCACTCTCTCCTCCTTTCTCTCCATTTCACGAGTGCCCTCATTTTCTCACTCTCTCGGGTTATTTAGGTAAGTGATCCAGGCTTTCTTCTGGAGAGATCTAGTAATTTAAGAGAACAGAAAACAGCAACATTTGTGAAGTTCTCACTTTCTTCAAATGTTCATGTTTTGGACATTTTGGTATTATCATTTTTCAGAACTGTCTATCACCTTTTTTGTGTTATCTCTCCAGTTATGATGCAGGTTAAATTGAAACTTTTTAAATACAGAAATGCAAGAAATTGCAAAAATACAGAAAACAAATATTTGTAATTATTTTGATTCTGCTGGGCTTAATGGAAATGAAAAATTGGCAATTTATTGTGTTGTGTATACTATTGTGTATACTACGCATGCTATTATATGTTTAAATTACATACATACAAATCTAAAAAGCATGACCCAGTAGTGACAATACAGGAATAAATTGGCAAAAATGAACCTTTTAAGACCTCTGCATCCTCTTATAAAGACATTACATTACTGCTTTTCTGCACCATGATACTATCTAATGATCACATGACAACAATATGCTCAATTGATTAAAAACAAGATGGTGGGAATACCAATAAAATGTTTTTTACAGCCAATTCAGACAGAAACATAGACTAGGTTAAAAGTTTTCATTGAAAGTTATATATAAATACTATAGAACTATAGAAATCTATTTTTTTGCAAACAGTAGGGATGGTGGGGAAAACATTAACCTGTTCCCTCTGAAAGCAGGAAGACAGGTGGAAGCTGGTGATTGGACAAGGTAAGGGGATGTAGCATTTGAGACTCTTGGCAGAACTATACTGAGCTTTCATCTCTTGAAACTGATGTGTAGAAGCCAGAAAAATGGACAAGCTTAAGAATCTGAGCACCATTTACCAAGAGCCACGAGCCAAATTGTGATGAGCAGAAACCCACCAGACAATACCTACCAAAAGTGCACTAGGGAAGGCCAACTGATGAAGTGGTGACAGGGTCATGGCCATCCAAGGTTTACTGATGTGATGGATGACCCATGGAGGCTCCACCTCACAACTTACAGGACTTAAATGCCAATTACAACATGATATTTGGTTCCATAGAAATCTCCCTAAATCATCCCAAAAATTTGACTGGAGCTCCATTGCTCAGTTCCATTGCTCTAAAGCTCTATGTTTGGGGGTTATAACCCTTAGGCTCATGGTTGGCATTAGGCATGATGCCAATAGGTTTGTGTTTTATCTTCTCCAGAGAGTAAATATTTTTATATACAGTGCTGTACAAATGTTTCAGGCACCTTAGCAATACGAGTGCTTTTGCCTGACCAAAGCACCACATATGATTTAAACAGATGCAAATAATCATAAATACAGTAACAGCACAGAGTGGTCCAGCGCTCTGTAGCTTTGGCATCAAGCTGCCGGCGCTCAGAGGGAGCAAAATTGGCCCTGCTCCCTCCATGTAGGTAGATGAAGCTCTCTCCCCACATCACTCCTAGGGTGATGTCCACAACACAGGGCGTCTGTAAGCTGGTGCACCGGAACCGAGCCGCTGCGCTTTCCTTCAAGTGCACTGGCTTCATCAGCAGCAGCTCAAAAAGAAGCGGTGGCTGGCTTCACATGTGCTAGTCTTCACCCTGCTGGTGTGTTGGGGCCTTACTAGTGATAGGGGGAGTCATAATAAGTGGGTTGGGTAATTGGGCGTGTAAATTGGGGAGAAAATGGGAAAAAATTACAATTAAAATTATAAAAAAAAAATAATTACAGTAATTTCTCCTGGATGCCCTCAGCCAGCATGTGCATGTTCAGTTCCATCAGCAGCTCACCTGATTTAACATCAGTAAGATTTGATTTACCAAAACAGGTGTTGATATGATGAGAACTACAAATAACTCTATTAAACTCTGATCAGGAGAGATTAAGAGATGTGTTAAGGAAACGGTGCTTTTTGTAATTTTTTTTTTTTTTTGTATTTATTGTAATTCTAGTGTTTTACTGAGCTAATAAACACGTACTGCCCAGATAAGAAGCTTTTTCTTTACTTAAAATTCCCACAGGTGCCTAAAACATTTGCACAGTACTGTATATATTTTATATGGACTACAAAATCTGTGTGTGCACTTGTGCAGCAATGCGTTCAACTTAAATTAGCTGAATGCATTCATAAGAAGGGGTGTCACAAACATTTGGTCATTCAGTACAGTGTAAGTTTGATTTACAGTGACTAAGCTTCTGTACGGATTAATTTTAGCAGAGACATCTGTTGCAGTGATCAAAAAGTGAATGTGACCTCACTCTCCTTTTCACTTCCCTCCACTCCTGTAGTTTACCGAGCGCGGTGACAGACAGCGCATGTTAAAACTCAAAACCTTCACTTCATACACAGCCTGAAAAACCTCAGAGCACACTGCCTGTGTCACTGTTTGTGTTTTGACGTAAGGCGGTCCAGCCTAAATAAAGCCAGTGATTGATGGATTTCAGAAGGCTGTGGTCGACACGAGGACACAGAAAGTGCTACTATTCTAAAATGCTTTAACTTTCTCGTTTATGTAAAAACAGACCCAAAAACTGCTGACATTCCCGTCAGTGCCCACCCTCTAATTTACCAAACCTGCGGGAGAGAATTCAAACAAGACGTACGACTGAGACTCTATATTACATGTGTTATTGAACAGACCTGTTTTAACCTGTTTTAATGCAGTGTATATTGTTTAAGGTACAGTGTACATTAGAATTGCTTTTCATGCTCTTTAACAGAAGATTCTCCTGTTTTATGTTTTGGCTTCGGTGTATGATTCCATTTATGATGAGGAATGGGAAAAGTGCAACAAATTGTACACTATTCCAAACAAATAATTATAAACGTGATCCTAATAATGTCACTGAGAATGTGGCAATACAGAAAGAACAAATTGCACAAGAATAGTGCTTAGTCAATCTACTGTATATGCATTAATGTTTTTTTTTTCACAATGTAAGTTAATACTGAAGTCATTTAGATTATTAAGGAACACATTAGGAATTATGTTGGAACATTAAAAATGGTAAACACACCAAAATACTCTGTAAACCATTGAGCTGCTCTTAACTGGTAACTCTGATGAACTTATCCTGTCGCACAGTGTAGAAAAAAAATGGTAACACTTTACTGACATTCAACTAACATTCAACTACATGTCTATTAAATGCAAATGAATTAAAGGTGAAAGTGAATGATTCTCTATTGAATATAACCCTACATTCAACTCTAACCCAAACACTTATCTTAATATTTAAGGATTGGGTTTAGGGTTAGATTTTGAGTGTAGGTTAACCTAAACTTAAACCTAAAGGTTATGGTTAGGGTTAGGTGTAGAGTTAGATTTTATGGCTGATTAATGGTTAAGGTTAGGGTTAGGTGTAGAGTTAGATTTTATGGTTGATTAAGGGTTAAGGTTAGGGTTAGGTGTAGGGTTAGGTTCTATTTTGAATTATTTACATTCAACATATGCTTAAGTTAAATTTAATGGACATTCAATTTAGTGTTGAATGTCAGTTGAGCATCAACAAGGCCATAAAATGGACCATCCAAGTGTTACCAAAAAAATATGTATATACAGTAGCTTGACTAAGATTGTTGGAATTCAGTGAATAGCTCTATTTGACTAACATTTTAATCAATATTAGAACTACTTAACTAAATTAAGAAAAAAAAAAATACTTTAAGAAATGAAAGTCAGTAAGATTAAAACATTTTAAGAACTTTGAATGTATGCTTAAATGCAGGCGCAAAGACCATCAAAAATGGTATGATGAAACCGGCACTCATCAGTCTTTAGCCCCAGAAAAGAAAGAATTATTCTTGTTCAATTTGTTTGTAATTTGACATATTAAAGAGTATTTTTTATCATTTTAAAACTCTCTCAATTCTCAATTTTGATTACATTAAAATCTGATAATAAATGCTATAATAAATAGAATGCTCCAAAACAACGGTTTTAACACTGACTGATCTGATAAAAATATATTTTCCACTTGTATAGTTAACATTTTTCAGATGTGTTTGTGTGTGACAAATACAATAATTATGATTATTTGAAGTGATAGCCAACAATAATCACTTTCAGGTTCTTACGCAACACTTTATTAGATTATCCTTTAAACCTTAATGATATTATAAAAAATATGACATTATTAAATATGTATATAACAGTTACTAAATGTTTTATCTGAGAATGAGTCTCAAAACATACATACAATTGTGTGGAACTTTTTCAATGCATGGCACCTATACTACTCAACTGTACTTGACTCCACTTGCTTATTGATACCTCATAGATGGTTGACTTTCCACAGGTTTTGTTTGGACCTATTCTATTGAACAACAAACCGAACAATATTTGTACCTCTTTAAAAGTCCATGCCAGATAAAAACAAACGTGAACATTACTGTAACTTGTAGATTTCTGTACAAATGACAAGTTTTATTCTCTCTGGCCAATCAGCTCTTTGTATTACTGCAAGCACGCCACAAACAGAGTCACCACACCTCAGGTGACTCTGTTTGTGGCGTGCTTGCAGAAATGGCTTCTTTCGCATCACTCCCATACAGCTTCTACTTGTGCAAAGTGCGCTGTATTGTTGACTGATGCGCAGTGACACCATCTGCAGCTAAATGATGCTGCAGCTCTTTGGAGGTGGTCTGTGGATTGTCCTTGACTGTTCTCACCATTCTTCTTCTCTGCCTTTCTGATGTTTTTCTTGGCCTGCCACTTCCGGGCTTAACAAGAACTGTCCCTGTGGTCTTCCATTTCCTTACTATGTTCCTCACAGTGGAAACTGACAGGTTAAATCTCTGAGACAACTTTTTGTATTCTTCCCCTGAACAACTATGTTGAACAATCTTTGTTTTTAGATCATTTGAGAGTTGTTTTGATGAGCCCATGATGCCACTCTTCAGAGGAGATACAAATAGGAGAACAACTTGCAATTGGCCACCTTAAATACCTTTTCTCGTGATTGGATACACCTGGCTATGAAGTTCAAAGCTCAGTGAGGTAACCAAACCAATTTGCTTCAGTAAGTCAGTAAAAAGTAGTTAGGAGTATTCAAATCAATAAAATGATAAGGGTGCCCATACTTTTGCACCGGTCAAATTTTGGTTTAATGCATATTGCACATTTTCTGTTAGTACAATAAACCTCATTTCAATCCTGAAATATTTCTGTGTCCATCAGTTATTAGATATATCAAACTGAAATGGCTGTTGCAAACACCCAAATATTTAGAACTAAAAATGATTAAGATTAATAGAGGTGCCCAAACTTTTTTCATATGACTGTAAGTACCACATTTGCCTAATGGAAACACAGATCAGGTAGAGTCTAGTTGCCTTGAGTAATTTATGAACCATGCAGTGGAAAAGTGAGTACCATATGAGTACATTTTAAGAGTTTTAAGAGTAATGCCGATAACTTTTTTTGTGTGTGTGTGTGTGTGTGAAATGAGAGCATTTTAAACTGTAAGAAATTTCCACATAATGGAACCATAAGTACAGAGAGGGAATCTTAACCACAGACATTTTCATGAGAAGAATAATCCTATACATTAAACTGTTTACTTATCAACCCTATTAAATATAGTCAGGATTCAGGTGAAATATGGAAGGTTAGGTTTGTTGCTTTAGATCAGAGACTCTTCTGTAATCTTTACATCCTCAGTTTCACTTAACCTACCTCCTACTGTCTCTCTGAACATTTTTCTCTCTATTTCCCTCATTTTGGCTCAGACCCCTGCTCTCTCTTTATATGTGTGTGTGTGTGTTTGTGTGTGTGTGTGTGGGTGTGTGCGTGTATGTGTATGTGTGTGTGTGGAAGGCGATTAGCTCTGACTGCAGTGGGTTAAAGAGCTGCTTTTGTGTGGAACTAAAGATCTGATCTGGATTGGGCTAATCCCTCTCCACAGCTGTGAAATACTCTTTCCTGGAGTTCTTTGGTTGAAACTACCGAGGATTTCAGCACTTCTACAGGGTGGCGGCTGCTTATGTGAAACTCTACCTCCGTTTTATTAGCCTAATGAGTAATCTGGATTTAGACTTAGGAAAGGCATGAATTGAAGAGTAGACAGGGTGCTAAAAGGGGCAGATGGATTTTGTGTGGAGTGAAGAATTTACAGTCTCTGTGGAGTTCTAACAGGGAACTTTTAATTCAGGGTTACCCATATCATTAACTTTACACACTGAAAAAAAAAAGTAACAAGGTTTGTAGTAGAACCACATCCGGTTTCCTAAAGAATCTTTCAGAATGAGTATGTAGAACCTGTGTGGAAGTAATATAAAGATTTTGTTCCAAAGATCTTTGCTCGAACTCAATTTCCAAGCCAGTTGCTTTAGTTGATGGAATATACTGCATTTGAATAATTCATTTTCACTCAGGAATAGCCATTATTTACCTCTACAGCTGACTTTGCGCCCTTTTTTCCCCTTTTGCTGTTTATAATAATATGCTTTTCTCATAAAAAAGCATACACACATCGTCAAAATGTGACGCTACGGACTGGAGTGAGACACCTATAGTAAAAATTAGGAGTAATTTTAATCAACAGGGCTGAACCAACAAACACAGTTAAAGCACAACCACAGGTAAAAACCAGAGACAAGCCTAACCAAAACATCAGAGCCAAATACACTGTTCATAAAGGATAAACTCAAGAAAAAAAAGGTCAGAAACCACAGCAAAACAAAAGCCAAAATTACTTTATACATACAAAAATGAAGAGACCACTTCAGTCTCAGATTTTGCTATTTATAGGTAAATGTTTGAGTGAAATGAACATTATTGTTTTATTCTATAAACTACAGACAACATTTCTCCCAAATTCCAAATAAAAATATTGTCATTTAGAGCATAGAGCAAAAAATTAGAAATGACTAAAATAACAAAAATAAATGCAGAGCTTTCAGACCTCAAATAATGAAAAAAAAAAAACAACAATTTCATATTCATGAAGTTTTAAGTGTTCAGTTTACAATACTTGGTGGAATATTTTTATTTACATTTATTTTCATGCATCTTGGCATGTTCTCCCCCACCAGTTTTACACACTGCTTTTGGATAACTGTAAGCCACTAAAGGATGAAAAATTCAAGCAGTTAAGCTCGGTTTGATGGTTTGTGATCATCCATCTTCTTTTTTATTATATTCCAGAGGTTTTCAATTTAGTCAAATCAAAGAAACTCATCATTTTTAAGTGGTCTCTTATTTTGTTCCAGTGCTGTAGAAATAGACAATCCAAAGAATAATAATCGGTTTGCAGATGAAACAATAGGCAGTAGTTCATGAAATGCAGAGCAAACAGACTGGTATATACATGGGAAAACAGCTGAAAGGAATCAAAATACAGGTGAGAATGATATGGCAATATAGTGCTGATTGGCTGGATGAGACACAGTTGTGTGTGAGATGAGTTTGTGAAGGTGGAAAAGTCTGCAGAGGAATTGGAATGTGTGACAAAAGAATGTGTCACACAACATGACAGATCATTTAGATGTGCTTAAATATACTCATGCAGGTCTTTGCAAATTATGCAGTTAGAATACAGTGTTGAGAGCATATGTCCAAAAGTATCACACATATTTTCAACTGGGGATAGGTTTGGGGATGCCTCTGGCCACAGCATAGTATCTGTGTCTTCAACAAAAGCTTCTGAGGTGGCAGCACACTAGAGAAAAGGTGGCACTACTGGTTGCAGGACCTCATTAACAGTATGTTTCCCACAAAGTTTCATTCCTGTTTTTTTTTTTTTTTTTTTACTTTAAGGAATGTATTATATAGCAGAAGTATCTTAAAAAATAAATTACAAATAAAAGTTTTTCTCATTATGAGACAATAAAAAACTGCATCTAAAGTCAGGCAAAAGCTCTAATTGTGTTTCTATAACAGGCCAGCTTCTTCTCTATTTATCACATACGCTTAGATCTTCTGAAGAGGCACATATGTGCTGCAGATAGAATAAAATATTCATAAATGATAATGAATTCATGTAGGTTGCAAAACAAAGAGGCATGGCCCAGAATATACTGTACACTTCTGCAGGTAGTTATAGAACAAGCATTCTCTACACAATACAGAGCAAAAGCACAACCACACGCCAACCACAACATCCCTATTCATATTATAATTAGGCTCATTATAAATAATGTCTCATGGACATTTATTACCCATTATCCTCATTTATTCAGCGTGAGTGTGCACTCTTCCCTTTTCATCTGTCTGACAGCCTGCTCATTTTACTGGCAAATGATGGCCCACATGCAATTTACTTCAATTTGCACATTATCTATGGTTTGTTTATTTATGTATTTATTTAGTTTACATAATTGGAAAACACCACCTGCTCTTTATACTGTGTGAAAAAATGTAACATTATGTTTACGTTATATTAGCGGGTTTTCTGTTAGAGCAAATACATAAAAATATTCACAACATGAAAGGTTTTATATATATAAAAAAAAACACATTTTCCAAATAAAGCATAAAATATGTTATTATCCTTATGATTCAGACATGGAGGCCACATTCACAGTAAAACATAACAGGGTGCTATGTGACAGAGTAGTTTGAGATGAGGTGGTAAATTTCATACTAATATGTATCATACAGTTCTTTATGTGTTCAAATTCATAACCTAGCACATAAACTGCCTGGCCAAAAAAAAAAAAAAAATCACCACTTGGATTTAACTAAGCAAATGATGTGGGGTTGATGCTGCAGTTGATCAGGTTTAGGTTCAGCAACAGTATGTGCTGAAAGAATGAGGTCAGCTGACTACCTGAATATACTGAATACTAGGATTTTTTCTTCCCTGTTGGCACAAGCATATTCCAAGATAACAACGTCAGGATTCATGGGGCTGGATTTGTAAAAGATTGATTCAGGGAGCATGGGATCATCATTTTCACACATGGATTGTTCACCACAGAGTCCAGATCTTAACCTCATTGAGAATCTTTGGGATGTGCTGGAGAAGACTTTGTGCAGCGGTCAGACTCTACCATCATCAATGCTGCTGCAAGATCTTGGTGAAAAATTAATGCAACACTGGATTGAAATAAATCGTATTGCTTATGGAAACAATGGCACAGAAAATGTGTGCCACAATCGGTTTAACTAAATATTGGCGTCTGACCATTTTTATTTGCGGGAACTTTTTTGGCTGGGCAGTGTATTATTTTAATTAGTAGTGTAACAGTTTTTGTTAAAAAGGGTTTTTATATCATGTTATCAAGAACACTTGTTAGTTTGAGAAACACTTTTG
Source organism: Astyanax mexicanus (assembly GCF_023375975.1). Lineage (NCBI taxonomy): Eukaryota > Metazoa > Chordata > Actinopteri > Characiformes > Acestrorhamphidae > Astyanax > Astyanax mexicanus. The sequence goes on along the minus strand of NC_064416.1, from coordinate 16,907,751 downwards.
TGTCAAAATGTCACAGGTAAAAATGTGTCAGTTAATAGAATTAATCTGTTAAGCTATATGAATCTATATGTCATTTGACATATAAGTCATTTGAGTTATTACACTGTAAAATAGGGTCAGGCAATATTTAAAAAAAAAAAGAATACAAAAATCTATATTAGTAGATTATATATATATATATCTATATAGTAGATTAGTATAGTAGTATATAGTAGATTAACATTAAACAGATCAAAACAAGTAGGGAAGACATGTAGATTTATATAGTAAAAAAGTCCCCTGACCCAAATGCGAATGGAGGTGGGTGATTTGGGATGAGATAAACCACAAATTTACAATGTAAAAAAAAAAAAAGAAAAAGAAAACGCATTTAATAAGAAACTAAACTTTTAATAAGAATCTAAACTTTTGACTGGTACTATTCATAGCTTTATTTTATACTAAATGAGCAGATTTTTTTATACCATTTGTTTATGGTTTACATAACATCTGATTTTTTTTAATTTGTAGATGTACTAACAACTGAAATTTCTTATTAATTTTACATTAAAGGAAGTCAAAAACGAGTGAAACCAACATAATAAAAAATGTTTTATCTAGGTATTTATCTAAGAATAGAAAGCATCTTCTATTTTTAAAGTTTACCTGACAGGCTCCTGCTATAGACTGCAATACAGCAGTGATTCTGCTCTGTTAAGAATTCATGAGAACTATAAGAACACTGGCTACAGAAATGAAATAAATACAGAGGAAATATGAACACTCCTACACATACTGTTTTATGAAGTAAGGTCATTTTATAATTGCACTGCTTACAAGTAGTCGACTTGTTACAGGAGCAAATTGGAAAATCACATCAGCATGTTCCTAAGCGACTCCTGACACGTATTTATGTAAATAATATGTAAAACGCCACAAAATCGTTGTCAGATTTTGACCATGCGGATGTTCTGTAGCACTTATGTGTCACCAGGTCAGAGCGGTGCGTTTCTGAGTGACTGACTCACTGGGTTAACTGGTATGGAGATTTTATGTGCCTGTTTGCTCTCTGGGAAGGGTGGGCCCTCCACTGCCTGACAGGCAGGCAAGCGTATTGCCCTGTGTAATTTATTCATAACTTTGTGGTTTTTTTGCTTTATTTTGCCATCCATTTTTTATGACTGGAGAGAAAGTGAGTCACAGTGTGTGGTGTACATGTTCATTAATACTGCATATCGGGCCTGGCCCGGCTTCTGCACAGAAAATAAAAAAGTTTACTGGAAAAGTAATTGTTTCTTGTTGTCGTCGCCACCACCCTAAAGTCACTGCCTGATCCCTGGAGTATGAGGGCTCAGCCTTAATCTGTCTTACATTCTTCTTAGATCTTTACTAAGAGTGAATTTATTCTTTCTAAAATCATAGTATACCCTATGGGTCAGTTGTCAATTTGGGGATTTAGCGTAGTTGTAGGTTAGATTGTGGCAGTGAGAGGATGAAGAAGGATGGTTCTTAAAGAAAGAGTTCTTTATTAAAGGCTTACGAGACGTGAAACTATATCTTAGGAGTGAAAACTCCAAAACTGCCACAAACTATCCTCATGGTAGGTCATACCAGATCAGGAGAATCTCTCGCTATCTTTAAGAAACTCCTGAAGACAGAGCTCTTCAAAGAGCACTTACTCTCCTAACACCTCTAACAAACTAACTACTTCTAACCTCATTTCCTTCTTCCCCTCCTTCACTCCTCTATCCTATTATTTCCCTTTGACCTCCTTTAAGCCCTATCTAAAGATGTTTTACCTTTAACTTCTATTACTTTTTGTACTTCACTATTGTCACTTCACTAAAGTCGATTTGGACAAAAGCGTCTGCTAAATGTAAAGTATTGTAATGTAATGTAAAAATACAATGTTACACAACTACCACATGGCACAACATAACACAATTAAACACTTTTCATGGATTTTTGAACTGTAAATCAAATTACAACCTGCACTTATACCTTTTAAAGTGGGCCATTGGCACACCATGGGATAGGAAGCACTGTGCTTCATATCTGACACAGAGCAGAATTTTAAGTTTTAAGCCTTTGGCTGAGGCTCTATCATCAGCCCAGGTCCTTAGAGATCCTGGAAGGCAGGGAGGAAAGGCAGCACAGGTAGCATGTTAGTCACATTATTTATAGGCAGGTGGAAGCTGGTGATTGTTTGGGAAATTAAGTGGCATCAAATTACAGTCTACAGGTAGAAATTTCAGTAGACGCTTTCATTTCTTGTTGCTGAATGCAATCAACTGTGATGGATTGGCGACCTGTCCAGGGTGTATACTGCCTTCTGCCCTGGGATCGACTGCGCAACCCTGATGGATAAGCGTATTTTGACAATAAATGGATGGATGGATGGATGAATGAATGCAATCAAATCCTCACACCAGTGCTCCACAATCTTGTACAAAACCTTTCTCGAGCAGTAGAGGCAATAACTACAACAAAATAAGGATAAACTCTTGTTAAATACCCTGGATTTGTTTGAAGAAACAATGAATTAGCAGATATCCCAGTACTTATGTTTGTATATAGTGTACTATACTTGTGATAATTCTTGAACAGAAGATTATTTCCTTCCATCACTTTTTTGCAAACACCCAAATTTCACATTTATTGTATGCTAGAATGAGTTGGAGGAGTTTTATTAAACACTGATGTCTCAAGCTGTAATTAAATGTAATATTACGTTCCATTTCATTAGTTGTAGTCTTATTGCTCTACACACCACATATTGACAACAATATCCTGTTTTTACATCCACATCAAACTTTTCTCAACTACCCAATACTGAACATAAGCCTCCAGCTTGTATAAAGCACTGCCAGTTCTCTTATCAGTTGGCATGGATAGCTGGTGCTTGGAAGCTCGTCTGCATTTGTGCTCCTGGTCAGCCAACATTCTTATGTGGGGCTCAAATGGGTGGATTTTGGGTTAAGTGTGTAGCTGTGTTTGCAGAAGGAACCAATCAAATCCCAGTTGGTTTTCACAAATGGGCCACATCATTACAGCCTGCCTTAATCTAAGGCCCCACGTGCAGTATTTTAACCCTTGTGGGGCACATGTTTCACAATAATCCATAATCCATATGTGTGGCCAGCATGGACCCACAACTCATCTGCTCAGCAACAGATAAAAAAGACTGTAAATGGCTGTGAAGATGCGTCATCTTTTTAAAAAGCATAGACCATCATGCTCATAATTAAAATGGATGAATACATGTGTAAAATTGGAATATTTAGATTGAAAACTGAATATTGAAATATCAGGGTTGTTAATGTTAATCTCAGTTAATCACACCACAACTTTCACTGTAATCTGCCCCACCCCCGCCCATTGCACAATTTGTTTTTTTCTGGAGGGGTTTGCTTATGGTGAGAATGTGATCTAGTCTCGATCTGACCAAGCTATCAAATATACTTACGTTTCATTAAGCTAAACTGCTGATAATCTGACATATTAGCCAGATAATAAACACACAGCTATGAACAAATGCCAACAAAGGGTTAAAAAAGCCCTTTTATACTCAGCAAATTCAACCAAGCTGAGATGTTAACAATAATGTAAAAAATATAGTAAATATAGTATTTAGTAGTATTTTATTTGACATCGCTATTATAAATATAATTGCATTTTAAATTACTTAAATGTATTATTTTATTTACATTTAAATAGCCACAGTAAAAAACTTCTGTCTTAAGAAGAACAAGTGTGACGAATTGTAGTATCACAGAATATTGTTGTGATAATTTGGATTACAATTTTTAATAGATTGACACCACTACTAAATATACTGTGGTTTGTTGAGGGTACTTATCTGTTTTTCTGTCACAACTATCCTCAGTTAATGATGGTCCCCTACAGAAGTTGCAGCTGCAGTGAAATGCAGAGTGGTCAGCAGAGTCCACCATGGGGTCTGAAAGGTTAAGAAAGATTTAACGTTGTAAGATGGTTGAAAGGAAAAAGTCTACCCTGCAGGATGCAGTGAAGATTATGGTCTAGCAGGAGATATAAACAGGCCTTATCTCTGCTAAATCCACACCACTTTCCCTTCTGGAGGATGCCTCTACAGCTGGGTTCCATCAGAGTGGGAAGAAGTGCTGTGCGAGTGTACAGGAAGCTAGTGCATCTGGCTCTTTTGCAGAGAGCAACTCAATATCTGTGGCCACGAAGAGTCTGATGCTGTGCAGCTCGAGTTACTGCAGTGAGAGCAGGTAGAGTCATCACTTCTTTATCCGTCTCACATCCACACCACTCCTGACCCTGCTGCACACTTTCTGTGTGTTTGGACTTCAGGATAGAAAGACATCATATTTAGCTCTAAAATGATGGTATGTAGAATAAGTATGGATAAGTGGTTGGTGTGGCACAGTGGATTACACCACTACCTGCCAGTGAGCTAACTCATTATGTGGGAGACTGCGGTTCAATTCCTGCTCTGGTGACTATGCCACCTCTGTAATAGAAATAACCTTGTAAGTCACTCTGGATAAGAGTGTCAGATAAAATGCTGTAAATGGATAAGTATGACTAGTGGATTGGGATTGAGACAATCCAGATATATTTCCACTCTATGTTTAAATGTTTGTGAAAACAAGAAATGCACGACAATGTGTTAGACCAGTAGAGACAGGCGTAGAGGGTGGAGGTGGGGAGGGATTACAAACTTTACTTTTGAACCTCCTGGAGGTGTGGTGGGTGTAATGTAGTGAAACACTGATGAAGGGAGGCGTCACACTGATGACCCCTTTGAAGAGCTTGTGGCATTGTGGGTGATTAGTGTATAGGGCCATAAACGGCCACAGCGACTTAGCTAACAGGTAGAGGATGGTCTTCATGTTTGGGTCAAATGTTGCTGATTAGATCAAAATGATCACTAAATGTTGATCAGATTATAAACAGACACTTAATGTTGCTTATCGGATTTAAAACAGCAACAGTAACTTAGCAGGTTATCAGGTTGAGGATCTTCATGTTTGGGTCAAATGCTGCTGATCAGATCATAAATGGCCACTAAATGCTGCTGACTGTAACACAAATAGCCACAGCAACTTAGCTATCAGGTGGAGGATCTTCATGTTAGGGTTTAATGTTGCTGACCAGGTCATAAACAACCACAGCAACTTAGATAACAGGTGGAGGATTTTAATGTTTGGGTTCTGATCGGATTGTAAATGGCTAATAAAAGTTGCTAATCGGATCATAAACAGCCAATAAATTGTTCTGATTGGATCATAAATGGCCACAGCAACTTAGCAATCAGTTGAAAGATCTTCATGTTTGTGTTTAATGTTGCTGATCGTATCATAAACAAACACTAAATGTTGGTGAACAGAATATAATTGACCACACTACCTTAGCTATAAGGTTGAGGATCTTCATGTTTGGGTCAAATGCTACTGATTGGATCAGAAACAGCCACTAAATGTTGCTGATTAAATAAAAAACAACCACTAAATGCTGCTGATCTTCATGTTTGTGTTTAATGTTGCTGATCGGATCATAAACAGCCACTAAATGTTGCTAATAGGATCATAAATGGCCACAGCAACTTAGATAACAAGTGGAGAATGTTGTTGTTTGGGTTCAATGTTGCTGATTAGAACATAAACGGCTAATGAAAGTTGCTAATCGGATCATAAATGGCCACTAAACATCCTGATCCGATTATAATGCCACAACAACTTAGCTTTCAGGTGGAGGATCCTTATGTTAGGGTTTAGAGTTGCCAATAGGATCATAAATGGCCACTAAATGTTGCTGATTAGATCAAAAAACGACCACTAAATGTTGCTGATTACATAAATACAACATAAATAGTAACAGCAACTTAGATTTCAGGTGGAGGATCTTCATGATCGGATCATGAAGGGCAACTAAATGTTGCTAATCAGATCATAAATGGCCACAGAATTAGCTATCAGATGTAGGAACTTCCCCTGTTTCCCAACCCTGATCTGTGGAGAACCAGAGCCATTTAAAGTCTAGAAGTCCTCTTTAATGATGTTGCTCCATCCAATACTTTTGTTTGAGCTGAGTTGTGGATGAGATAGGGTGGGAATTATCTGACATCCTGACTTTACTGATGCTCTTGTTGCTAAATGCAATCAAATCCAAACAGTGTTTTTCAAAAATCTAGAAGAATTCAGCATTCCATGGATAATGGAGACATTTGCTCAAAAAGCAGAAAAAAAAACACGAAGCAGCAGGATCTAAACTGATCATAAAACAAGATCATCTTGGTCTCAACTTGAGCCAGTGGCGCTGGTGGAGAATTTTTTAATATCCTTTATTTCAGGGATCATATAGTGTAAAGTATGGTGATGTTCTTACCACACGGTTCCTCTTCTCCACTTCTAGACAATCCTTTCATGCTTCCTTTCATGCCAGATGTTCTGAAGCAGTTCTGAAGTATGGATGGGGTGATGATGTTCTCGCCACATGGTTCCTCTTGTCTGCGTTTCTCCCTGGAGAAGAGGTACACATCTGAGTGGGCTTCAGGCTAATGGCCGACCATTTATGAGCTTATTTTCCCAGAGTGTTGGAGTGGGGCAGGACTTAGGTGCTCCACCCAAACACTCAGCAGAAGGGTGGAGGTCAAGAGGATTGGAGAATGGCAGGCAAGGACCGGGCTGTGTAACAAATTGGGGGCAGCAGGGCTGTGGAGCAGGAAAGTGAGTAGGACTTGGGCATATGGGTGGGTTTGAGTGTCTCCCTTTGTGTTCATAAAGCTGAATGTAGAGGGTGTTGGATGTGTGGGTTGGAAGGGAGGGCCGGCTCTGTATAAACTAGGTGAGTGGGTGATGAGTGGGTTCCACATGGTCTCTGTGGGTGTAAAAATAACCAAGACCACCTTACAGTACAGGAAAAGAGAGACTTGTTACTGGATTCCTCCAGGATGAGCCGTGAAAATATATCTCAGACTTCTGGTAGAGCAGAAAAACTAAATTGCTAACACAGTTACAGTTTTAATCTCTATAGGACACTCTTCTGTGTCCTCTGCTGAGTGATGAGTGAGTTCAGAGAAAGAAAGAAAAGTGATAGAGATCTCCCTCTTCAGCACAAACACTCCAAATTCTTACTCTGACTTCAGAATTTTATTAGCAGGCTTTACGTGACCACAGAGGCACAGAATATATTGGTTTTGAAAACAATATTCCATTTAACAGTGCAGTTAATGTCAAGTAAGGTATAATGGTTTTGAGAGATGGAATGAAAATGAGGTGAGAGAAAAGGAAAGGAGAGGACAGACAATAAGAGATGTAAGGACAATGGGGTAAGATGAAAAAAAAGAAGAAAAAGAAAGGAGAGAAAAAAAACTCAAGAGAGGAGACAGGATGTGATAGCAAAGAAGAGAAAAGAGAAGGAGAGCAGCAGAGAAAGAATTAGGACAAGAAAAGAGATGATAAAGTAAGAACAAATAGAAGAAAAGAGAAAAAGGAAAAACATGAGAAAAGATGATTGAAGACAAAAAGAAATCAGAACAGAATAATTTAAAGAGGGGAGAAGTTAAAGATAATATAAAAAGGCGGAGGAAGAAAGAGGGGAGAAGTAAACATGAGAGAAAAAAATAACAAAGAATAAGAGGAAAATGTGGACAATGAAAAGAGATGGCCAACACAAGAGACAAGATAATGTATGGCCAAGGAAGAGAAGAAGAGAAGAGAAGAGAAGAGAAGAGAAGAGAAGAGAAGAGAAGAGAAGAGAATCAGGGTGGAAGAGAAGAGAAGAAAATGTAAAGGAAGAGAAGAGAAGAATGCTACACAAAATCCTGTATATTACTGTAGTAATACTCTAGTAAACAGGTGTATGGTATAATTAGTCTCAGTTATTATGAATCAGCATGTTTTTTTCTCTGGAGTCAGTCTCTAATCCGGGGCAGAGCTTCACCTGAAACACATCAGCTCTCAGTCTGCTCTGGAATCATTAGTTCTCTGTAATTCATTAAGAAATGGATTACAGTGTAATCCCACTAAAGCACAGGTGCAGGTAAACCTACATGACGGAATCCAGACGCTGTGAACAGGAGCAGCCGCACTGCATTCTGCAATACCTGACAGCAGGATTCAGCAGACTAAAGGAATCAGACAGGGACACTCTGGAGGGATAATGAGCCTTTCTGTTGCCTCGGCCAATCCCACAATTAAAGCCTGAGCGAACAAACCCACAGCGGCCTATATTTCCATATCCATGAGGGGGTTTGGGTGGGATTAGTTCTGCCTTCTCTGAGCTCTTCTAAGAGACTTTATTTACAGAAAGGATGAGCCAGTTAACGGGCGTTCTGCAGACACACACACACACACACTCTCCTGCCTCTCACACTAATGGTAACAAATGGTACACAGCGAGGATAAGTGTTGTTTAAAGTTAATGGTAGATTATAGACAGTAACTGTCATTATTAGCACCAGTGTCTGAGTCAGTGAGTCCACTTCCCACAGATCCATTAAATCACTGTGTTTTAAAGTCTGTAATGACAGTAAATCTGTAGAGCGTTCTCTGGTAAGCTCTGTTGGAATACTAGATTAACTTTAAGCTCTTAAAGGTGTTTAAATCACAGGTTTTTACATTCGTCAGCAGACTGCAACCACACACCTGCTACGACAAGATTTTTCTTTGGTAATTTCCTCTTCAGTTCTATAGAAATTCATTAAAAAGAGTTGCATCCAGAAGAAACTGAAAAAGTGCAATGCTATTCAGGAATAAGATTAATATGTATTTAATGATTAAAACATCTTGCTGGTGCATCTGTGACCAAGACAGCAAGTCTTTGTGATGTGTCAAGAGCCACGGTATCCAGGGTAATGTCAGCATACCACCAAGAAGGACGAACCACATCCAACAGGATTAACTGTGGACGCTGTAAGAGGAAGCTGTCTGAAAAGGATGTTCGGGTGCTAACCCAGATTGTATCCAAAAAACATAAACCCACAGCTGCCCAAATCACAGCGGAATTCAATGTGCACCTCAACTCTCCTGTTTCCACCAGAACTGTCCGTCGAGACAATAAATTATTGTTTCAGTTTTATTGTCCAACCAATGTATATGTGGAGGCATTGTGATCAATGCCAAGTTGAATGGTGTGTTATCAAGAGTTCCATATCTAGAAGGCCTGGTATCATGGTGTCGGATACTACAATTTTTTAAGGTAATATCGCTTTAAAAATCAATGTTTTCTCTGTTTATTTCTCTCTCTCTCTCCCTAAGATGTGGATAAAAGAAAAGACTTTCTCTCTTTCTCTCTTTTCTATCTATGAATTGTGTGCAGTATGACCAGTCTTTAGCCTGAATTCATATACAATACTTTACATCACTGTAAGCGAAGCTGACTGGCCCCCAGCTGATGCAGAGATAAATCTCCCTGCGCTCGGTCATCTGATCACACTGCAGGCTTTCTGGAAACAGACTTGGGCATGCTGTGTGACGCCGTGCTGCCTCTGAGTGAGTGCAGGGCTTTGATATGCTTATGCAATGCCGTACACTGCCCCCGGGTCACGGGGGGGAAGACGGCTCCGTGGACGTCTTTAGTCAGCCTGTATGGTAGGTGAGCCTCATGGGACGTGCTGTTATTGCTGGTAGTTCTTATTGAACAATGATTTATTTGTAGTGTGTAACACAGAGGCACATAGAGGGTCTGATTTAGAGGACAGGTGGTGCAGCATCACTGCTGATTACAGTCAGACTGATGATCTTGAGTCACGCTTACAGTCATTTTTAGACGAGCAGGTGAACTGAACAGATAATGCAGCTGTTAAATATAGAAGATGCGTGTGATAGAGAAAGAGAGAGATGCTGAAAAATAGATGAGAGTATAGATGTCTGTTACTATTTATTTTCATATTGATTATGTCAGTCTAAAAAAACAAAAATAACAAAAACACTACCACTACAACAGATCGCCAGTTTTGAATCTTGAGTGTTGCATCAGCAGCCAGAGTCAAAGAGAGAACAAAATTGGACTTTCTCTGGGTGTTTAGATGGTGATGTTTCTCACCACAGGCATCTGCTAGCTGATGTAGCAAAGCTACCCAGTTGGAAAAGAGACAGTAGCTTGCTTCACATGAGTCACATGAATCCAGTGTTGGGGGCTTTACTAGTGATAGGGGTAGACCTAATGAGTGGGTTGGGAAATTGGTCTTTCAAATTGGGGAGAAAATAGAAAAAAAAAAAAAAAAAAAAAAACGAAACATACAAAACATGCAATTAACATAGGGGGAAACTTGACTCTGAGAAGCCTGTACCAAAGAAAAATGTTGTGTCTGTCATTCAATAAAACAACCAATAAATAATCATAATCAAATAAGCAGAAATTGCATCTATTGACCCTTTGGCACCATGTCTATTACCAGATGAATAAAGTGTCCTCTGGAATAACGGGTAATGGTGCTCCATCCAGTAATTTTGGATGGGATGAGCTTTCGAGTTGGGGATGATGAGAAGGGTAGTGATTGACCAATATTACCACCAACTTGACCTGACTTGAACGCTCTTTTCCACGGTTGCTCATTTTTGATCCAGGCGAGTTTACCTTCACCCTTAATCTCACACACCTGATCCAGGTAATTATGGCCTTCAGGGACATTCTAGTAAACATTCTAGACTCAGGGATGTTGGATCTGCTGTAGTCTAGTCTACAGCAATGCTTCAAAATGCAGTAAAAAGCTTTACCTTGACAGCAGAAAAAAAGCTTTACCCACTTCAGCAAAATCAGGATTGATTATTTTTTTCTCCCAATTTAGCTAGGCCAATTATTCCACCGATTCAGCTAGTACTGTATATCACCCATTACAGGTGAGGTCACTAGCACATGCCTTCTCCGATACATGTGAAGTCAGCCACTGCCTCTTTTTAAACTGCTGCTGATGCAGCATTAGCGAATAGAATCACAGCTTGCTCAGAGGAAACCACAGTCACTTGGTTTTGATATATCAGCTCACAGATGACTTGTGCTGGCTGACATCATCCGTGATAAGGGAAATGAGCACCATCTACACACCCAGAGTGAGCAAGGCCAATTGTGCTCTCTCAGGGCTCCTGCAGCTGATGGCAAGCTGCATGACCAGGATTCGAACTATCGATCTCCCAAACAAAGTGACGGAGCTTTAGTCTGCTGGACCACCTGGAGCCCCCTACCAATACTTAGGTACAAATATAGAGTAGAATATAGTCTAAATTGCAAGGTATATCATATTCACAGAGTATGACAGTATCATAATGGCAGTGTGGTGTTTTGTCCAGACTGTGCAGCCGCTATAACGATCTTGTCAGTTGGCATCAGGTTCCGAATTATCCGCAAGCACCTAAACAAACAAACACTGCTTTTTATTCTGTCTGGATGTGAGTGTCCTGTTATTCTGGCTGTCTGTTTAGCTGTCCCGCATGCCTTTTTCCTCTTCAGCAGACATCATTAGGCTGAAGGCAGCAGTGGAGAGTTCAGGAGAGTAATGTAATGAAAGTTGAACTCCGTTTAAAATGAGTTGGCTGGCTGCCTGTCCCATTGCGCCCACTGGCTTCATTATTTCCCCATTAATGTGAATGCAGGAGAGAAATGGCTTTTCTGTCCTCGTCGGATGACAGTAAATGCGAGTGCTTAGACGAGCCGCGATCTCACAGTCAGACTAACTGCATTTAAACTGCAGCTCATTTTCATTGTTCTTTGGGTAATGCATTGAGGGCTTCTCTATTTATAATGGTTGTAACAGGGTGGTAAAACTTTAATTATCAGCTTGAGTCACTTTAATCTTTAATTTCATTCATTATACTTTTTCCCTCAGTTGAAACATAATCGGTATTGCATTGCCACACTTTTAATTATTTGGTCCTAGTAAAAACTATGTAGTTGCACATTAACAATACATGTAATAACGGTGTACATACAAGTGAAGTATGCATTGTGAATTTATTCCAATTTATTACAGTTGGATATGTTATGTAATTACACATGTCTCTGTCAATTTTGTGTCTTGTGTAGTAGGGTGAGTGTACTTAAATGTGTCAGTGCGTGTATGTGTGTGTGTGTTGCCTGTGTTTGTGTGTGAATTTGTTTTACTTGTAATTTTGAATATTAAAAATCATTATGCAGATTTCAATTTGGGAAGATAGACAAAATATTCTGCTATGTCTAACTGACCATTATAACACATGTGTAATTACACATGAACTGGTACAACTGTAATTATTACGTAACAAAATGCACTTTACCAGTAGTTACACTGTTATTACATGTATTCTTAATATTTAAATACACAGTTACTTGATAAACATATTATAAAGTGGGACTAATTATTCAACTTGTGCAGATCAGTGGTATGAAAAAGGCAAGTCAGGATCGGTTTTGGCTTTTTGCTGATAACTGATTGGCCAAGGCAGTTTTGTTCATTCTGATTGTCTAGATTCATCATGCTAGTCATCCAAATTAGCTTGCTAATCATGCTAGTCAACCAACTTAGTCACATTGATTATGATGTTCGAACAGCTTAGCTGGCGTGTTAGAGTAATACTTGAAGAACTTCGATCAGAGTGCCATTATCGTGCAATACTGGCACTACTAGAATGTTTTTAGGCCAATCATATTGCGGTTTCGGGAACAAACTGTGGTATAATTATGCTTATTTACTCTTTCATTTGTAATGCTTTACTACTTTTTTTAAAGACTTATGTACTTACAGTACAGCTCAAGCACCCTTAAAGTAAAGTGTTAGCAAAGTTATTTAACATTACTATGTCTTTTAGCTGATTGTTGTGCAGCATTTGTCCCTATTGATGACACACACTTTAACACACACACCAGTTGGTTCTTCGGGGGCTGGGGGGTCACAGGGGCTTCTGTTTAGTGATCACTATGTGATGTTTCCAGTTTCTTGTCTTACTCTCTGCTCTCGTAAATCTGACTTTATGAACATGGCTCCTGTCAGCAACGCACTTATTTAGAACTGTTCATGTGTTGCACCATATTAAAATCCAATTACTCCAGTATTCCTGCCCTGCCCATGATACAGGGCAGCAGTGCCAGTCAAATAATCCACCCCTGCTGTGCCAAATGGAAATGTGAGGAGGGAAGTGGTGCGGTGGGTCGAGATCAGCGTGCCACTCCACCAGAGCTTTGCAGTAATACGGCGGTAATAGGAAAAGATTGAACAGGAAGTTTCGGCATTAGGCTAAACTCACTGTCTATCACAGTGAGAGAGTATGAGTGTGTGTGTGTGTGTGTGTGCGTGTGTGTTGAGGGAGGTGGGCGGGTGGGGGATTGAGTGGATAAGGGATAAGGGGAGTCTGGGAGAATAAGCTGTGTCAGTGTGAGTGTGGGAAATGGGTTAAGCAGCAGCTATCAGTGTCAATCACACACCCAGACACAGGTACACAGTTTAAACTGTACACCACATACCACCCACTTTCTTTCTTTCTTTCTTTCTTTCTTTCTTTCTTTCTTTCTTTCTTTCTTTCTTTCTTTCTTTCTTTCTTTCTTTCTTTCTTTCTTTCTTTCTTTCTTTCCATAAAGGTGCTGGACATTACTACCCTGACTCTCTCTCTCTCCATCTCTCTCTCTCCCTCTCTCTCTCTCTCTCTCTCTCTCTCTCTCTTCCTGTCTTCACCTCGTGTGGCGAGGCAGGCTAAAAATAAGTATCTGATGTGAGGGTGGAGCTGAGCAGGAGCTTCAGGAGTTTCTCTTTTAGTCCAGAAGCAGGACAGGACAGTAAGAGAAGACAAAAGAACACACAGCTCAATTTACACGGTAAATGTATGTAAGAATAGAAAAACATTATGTTTGTCCTTTGGTGTCTCCTGGAGACCTCGTAATTTATGTACACTACAGTACAGTGCAGATATTATAGGCATCAGTGACTATTTAAACATAAATAGTAGAATAAATACTAGTGTTAATACTAATAATATTAGTACTACTCTGAATAATAATAACAATACACTTTATTTGGTCAACACCTTTCATAATCCACATATTCAGCTTAAGAGTACAACAATAAAACATATACATTACAAAATATATAAAACAAGTATATATAACATACAGCTCAACAATTTACAACATTTGCACGATAATTTTACATTTGCATTTTGCTGTTCACATGACAGCTCTTGTCCACTGGTGGCTCTGGTGTGCCAAATACACAAATAAACTTCTCTGAGATGTACTTGAAGAAGAATTGAGGAAACAGTGTCATTGCAGCTACATTCATTTTGCTTTTATGTTGTGTTGTTGAGCTGAGAAAGCTGAGAAAGTAATGGATAAATGGAAGTAGATGGAAATGCCTGCCATACCATTCATTTTATTGGATAAATCTTAAAGAACCCTCCTTTGTAAAACTGTTTGCAATGATATTTAGCCTTTGTGTGCCAGTAAGAGGTTTATTACAATTTACTATATAGGCGTTAAAATATATAATTGCTGTCACTTAAAACCTCTTGTCTCATACATGGCAACTTCACAGCAGAAGGAAAGAAGAAAAGTTTTTAACAGTCAATGGACGTAATTTTGGAACATGCTACATTTATTGGTCTATTCAGAATAAAATTTTTACACAATGTTTTTGGATTAAAAGCAGAAATATGTTCATATACACTATATGAAATGGAAAAGTACTGGGACATTTCAGCATAAAGATGGCAAAGATGTGTTTAGCTTTTTATGGTTGTCCATGTGAGTGGAGTTTATACAAATTATATTTAAAAAAAAACAATTGTTAGTGTTCTGTAATGTATTTTTTTATATATATATTTGTTTAACCAATCAAATTTCAGATGGTATAAATGTGATCTGCAGTGTTAAGCGTCACATCATTGCAGTTTACATTATAATTGTTGTGTAAAGGTTGATAGGGAATCGGAGAGTGAAGCACTTCAGTCAGGGAATTTTACAACAGCTTGACAAAATGAATAGGAAGAGAGGGATTTAAGTGGAAAATTGTGTGTGTGTGTGTGTGTGTGTGTGGGTTGGGGGGTGCGTGGGGGGTTGTTGTGTCAGGCGGAAAAAAGAAAACTACCTACAGGATCCTCTCAATAAAGACCACCCCCCCTCCTCTCTCTCTCTCTCTCTGTCGCCCAAGCTCTCTCAGCTGGCTCCACTCTCCCTTCGTCTGTGCATGGTGTGGACTTGTGTGCGCTGAGCTGAGCTTCTACGGGGCAGAGTGTGTGAGGGAGGGAGAGAGAGAGAGAGAGAGAGAGAGAGAGAGAGAGAGAGAGTGGTGGAGTTCAGTTTAGTCTCAGTGCGCTTTCAGTCGAGCTGCTACTTTAGACAGTTCAAGAGGAGAGAGGGAAGAGAAAGAGAAGAGGACTGAGTAGATAAACACCCTCAAGGCTTGGATAGAACACACTTACACTTACACACACACACACACACACACACACACACACACACACACACACACTCACTCACTCACTTACATACAACAAACACACACACATGCAAACACATAGTCACAGAAGAGAATGGTCAGTTTCAGTGCCGGTGTGTGAAGAGAGTGTGTGTGCCGCCTGCTTCACTACGAGGGATGTGATCACCATGTGCCGCCACACACACGCTCATACTGACTGACCACACACTTTCCCACCAACACTCACATACACACGCGTACACACCTGCTCCACCCTCAGGTGCTGCTGCTCTGATCTGGACTCATCTGGTGCTGTTTGTAGCCGCTCTCTACTACTGGAGGCCTGGGGACTGGACAGCGCAGTGCCAGGGGGTCACCATGGACTACCTGTGGGGGCTGGTTGTGCTGCTGTTTGGGCTCAGCGTGCCCCGGAGAGGAGCGGACGCCCGGCAGGTCAAGAACAACGTGCCCAGGCTCAAGCTCTCCTATAAAGGTGGGTGATCTGACTTGACCACTGCTTACTTACTTACTTACTTACTTACTGTTACTGTTGCTGCTGCTGTTGCTGCTGCTGTTTTTTTGGGCTTAATTCTAAGTTCTGCTGAAGGGTTAAAGTAGAGAAAGCTGGTTTTCAAGAGTAGTTAAGACCTAAAATCTGATTTATCAGAGTAAAATCGGATTATTTTACTTTTCCATTCACATAGTGTGAACAGCTTGTGGTAGTTTTTTAGAAGTGCTCTGAATTACATTAAAGATAATGTTCTAATAATGCCTTAAATACCTTAAAATTAAGGTGATGTTTTTTCTTTCTCTTACATGTTTGGAGATATAAGGTTTTGTTACATTGATGATGTGTTTATACTCTCAAAAATAAAAGGGGCTTTAAGTGGTTCTTTTGGCCATTTCATAGGAATAACACTTTTTTTGGATGTAATTAAGATAATAGATCAATAGTCCATTAATAGATATAGAGAATAGAGTGTGCTTTAGAGAAGCTTTAGATTTAAGGTTATTGTTCTTTATAGCATCAAATCTCTATTTTTTTTTAATGTGGTTTCATCTCTTCCCATGAGTAACCATATATCAAAAAATTCTCTATTTTGTGATAAATCAATTATTTTCTTCTTTTTAATATATATTTGACTACTTATTTACATGAAACAATCCTTATTTAGACTTATATAATTTCTTTATTCATGACATGAATCACTTAAAAGAATATAATATATCTTTAAATAGTAAAGAAAGTATCTAAATTGGGAAATGGTTGATATATTGTTATTTGTTATTCGGAAAGCCTACTTTTTTAGTATCCACAATTAAAATAATACGTTTATAATTATTACATTTTAGGCATGCTTAAAGGGCTGTGATTTTAAATGGATCTGAATGGAATAGTTTTAAACTTGTTTGTTGAAGCTTAAAACAATATATTGGAGTGTTTGTTGAATTGTGAATGTGTGTGTGTGTGTGGTTGGTTTTGGCTGTTGCTCTCTGTTCCACTTCACCACGAGCTGAAAATACAGAAGATTCACACTCTGTTATCTCATTATGGTGGGATTGGGTCTGAGAGCCCATGCTATGAAACTTGATCAGAACTGATGCTGTGAAATATTTACAAATGCTGTGAAATATTTACAAATATTTCTACATTCTATTTACAAAACAAATTACATTCACTGTGTATATGTGTTACATGTGGGTACAGAGACAATTCATTTGTACTGTATGCTTGAAAGCTTTGGGCACAAGGCAGATGTAGTCACTAGACTAGATGCCCAGAGTCCATCATCTTAGTATATTATGATCACCTCCTTGTTTCTACAAATTTCTGCTTTAGCTCCTCAGAGCACGAAACCGTATTTAGTTCTGTATCTGTTTCTTTAAATACTTTATTAACCTCCTTTTACCCTGTTCCTCAATGGTCAGGACCATAGAGGACCACCACAGGGCAGATATTATTTGGGTAGTGGGTCATTCTAAGCACTGCAGTGACACTGATTGGCATGTTGGTGGTGTTTAAGGTGTTAGTGCCTGTTGTGTTGTGTTGGTACGAGTGGATCAGACACAGCAGTGCTGCTGGGTTTTTTAAACACCTCAGTGTCACTGTTGGACTGAGAATAGTCCACTAAAATGTAAAATCCATATAACAGCATCCTGTGACCACTGATGAAGGACTAGAGGATAACCAACACAAACTGTGGATAGATAGATGGGTGGCTGAATGGATGGATGGGTAGATAGATAGACCAACAGAAACATTCCAAAATGACTTTATTTATATAGCGCTTTTTACAACAAAGGTTGTCACAAAGCCGCTTTACAGGTAAAACAGGTCCTCGCCTCTTATGAGCAGCACCACAGAGATGCCAATGACCCAATCAAATCTAGATTGACAAGTCAAAGTGTAGGGGTCCAAAAAGACCCCCATGAAGAATATGATTTGAGCAACCAGAGCATCCAGACTGAGACACATCTGTACAAACCTGATTATAACAGTTAACTTCCTATTATGGTTTGGATCTGATTTGGTAAAATCA
This sequence comes from Astyanax mexicanus, assembly GCF_023375975.1. Lineage (NCBI taxonomy): Eukaryota > Metazoa > Chordata > Actinopteri > Characiformes > Acestrorhamphidae > Astyanax > Astyanax mexicanus. The sequence continues at coordinate 16,889,862 of NC_064416.1, read as the reverse complement.
GATTTAGTATAGTTTCTTGCTGTTCAGACTTCAAAAGTCAATCTGGATACAGTGTAGGCATGCCAAAAATATATATTTTGGATTTGAGCTGAAAATCTAAAAATAAACTTAGACAGCACTCCCAGTGTGGCTGCAGGTTTTCATTCTAAACAAACTTCTTTAATCAGTTAGTCAGCCTACAAACAACTGATCACATGAGCCGCTGCTTGGCTGGATTGAAAAACTACAGCCATATTGTATAAATATGTATACAGTTGCAAGAAAAAGTATGTGAACCCTTTAGGATTACTTGGATTTCTGCACAAATTGGTAATTAAATGTCACAACAATAGACAAACTAATACCACGCACAAAATGTATATGTTTGCATGGTTTAATTGAACACAACATGTTAACATTCACAGTGAGGGGGGGGGGGGAAGTATATATATATATAATGTAGTATTTGATGGTGTGCTTTGCCAGCTTTTTGAGGTAGAACGAAATTGACTGTTTAAATGAGAGGGAGAGAACGAGAGAGTAAGAGAGAGAGAGAGAGAGAGGGAGAGGTTGACAGTAAGGTCAAGCACTAAAGGAAAAGTGAGCCATCTTTCTCTCGAACGGTTTTCTAATTCCAGTGACAGCTCCTCATTAGCCAGCCTGAGGAAACAGCGCTTTTTATGCTCACTAACTCTGGATACACCGCTATCTCTCACTCAGGCCTGTGTGTTTGTGTGTGTGTGTGTGGGGGGGTGTGTATAAGAAAGAGCGAGAGAGAGAGAGAGAGAGAGAGAGAGAGAGAGAGAGAGAGAGAGAGAGAGAGAGTGAGATTGAGGGATTTGAGTGTCTTTTACTGCAACAAATACTGACACCTACAGGCACCCACATGGCATGTGTGCAACAAGGCATTAAAGATGTGTGTAGAGTGTAAGGATCTGATAAATAAAGCTGTCTGATTTGTGTCTTAAGTGTGTTTGTGAATGGATGAATAGTTGTATGAGTGTACATAATGGTTTCCAATGATTTTCCAATGGAACAACAAAGTAAAAATCAGTGCTATTTACGTCAATCAGCCATAATGTTAAAACCACCTGCTTAATGTTGTGTAGATGCACCTCCTGCTAACAAAACCTGAACCCTCGGCCATGGACTCCAAAAGATCTCTAAGGGTGTCTTGTAGTATCTGGTACCATGACTCCAGTAGGTTATAAAGTGGTGCTTCCATTAACGTCACTAATTCTTGGGCAACCATGATTCACTGGTTGTTACCTTGGACCATCTTTGATACTGACCACTTCATACAGGGAACACCCCACAAGACCTGCCTGATGTTTTGGAGATGTTCTGACCCTTCCCTCATCTAGCCATCGCAAATTGAATCTCAGATTCTTATGTTTTTTACCATTTATTCTGCTTCCAACACATTAACTTGCAGAAGGGACTCTTATTGCTCTTGCTGGTAGGTGCTACTAGAGCCAGATAACCAATGCTAGTCAGTTTATCTGTCAAAAGTTTTAATGTCATGCCTGATCAATGTAGAAACATTTCTACAGTTCTACAGGTTTTTACCAAGATATCTCTGATGGAAAACATGTTGCCGATGTCCATGGCAGATTTCTACTAGATGTAACTAGATTGTTTCTGTGAGGATTTGATTGCATTCAGCGACAAGAGCATTAGTGAGTTGACTCTTATCAAAAATATTGGATGGAGAATTATTATTATTATTATTATTATTATATATAAGTTCAACAGTTCAACAGCTCAATTCCAGGGGGCTTTATACCACTTTAGCCCATGACTGTTTGTAGGCATGTGGCCAAAAGGTTCATATTTTTTATTATCTGATACAAAGTTTCCTATTTTAGTGGCAATACTTCTCTACAATGACTAGGTAAGATGTGTATATATACATTTGGACATCTACTGTACGTCATCAATAGGTGCAAATTTGGATCTGGCATCCTCAAACATTTGGACATATATGGTCCAAAATGGGTCGCACCATTGGTATACAACACACACATCCACGCAAGCACATGCCTTCAGTAAATACTCTTACAGAACACTCTAGCAGAGACAGGTTTTACACAATCCTCGTAAAGCTCCCAGTGTTACTGCTCAGCCCTGCACCTGCCTGAATGCATGCCTCAGCCTAGTCCAGTAACAACCCAGTTAACAAGCCCAGTTCACCTCAGGAAGGGCTTGTTAGTTTGTTCATAAGCTGCCTCAGGTGTTCTGGGAGCAGGGGGAACTCTAAAACAGGAGGTTCCATCCCTGATCCTGATGATCGACCATCCAGGATCTACCAACCAGCTCTGATCTAGCACACCTGGTCCAGGTAATGAAGGCCTTTGGGGGGATCTGACTGTCCAAACCAGGTGTGTTGGATCTGAACATTCTTTAACATGGAAGTTCTCCACGACCAGGATTGAGCATCTCAGATTTGTACACTCATTGTCAAAAAATGCTTGCAAAAATAGTTCCTTCCTTCTCAGAAAGAAGTGTTATATTGCAATGCTATTCAGAAGGAAAGCATGTGTAGTCGTAGAGGTTCCTAATGGTGTCCTGCAATAATTCATCTCACCATGCACCTGGAATCTTCATGCGGTTACTGCAGATTTTGCTATAGAGGTGGAGTGTTGATCGCCAATGTCCAATAGCATCCCAAGCATTTCCAAATGATTACAGGTCTGGTATGAGCCAGCCATGGTCTTAGCTGATACTATGGGATAGTGTCTCTACTGTCAAGGCAAGGTCTTGAGACAGCATGTGAGACAGTATGTGGACAAGCATTGTCCTGCTGGAATTGGGCACCAGATTGTACATTCAGGAAAAGTAGGGTCACTGGTTGCAGGACCTCATTAATGTTATGTTGGACTATCAATTGGCCCTTAATAAAGACCAAAACCTCACCCAGCACCATGACACCAGGCTTTTTGGGCATGTGACGCATGACAAATGTTGGTATTGACTACAAGCAGCCTCAATTAACAGATTAGTTGGTTCTCTCCACCAACTGAAGATGACCCACTGTCATTCTGTGGCAATTCCATGACACAAAATACAGCTCTGGAAAAAAAATTAAAAGACCACTTCAGTTTTTGAATCAGTTTTTTTCTGATGTTGCTACTTATAGGTATATTTTGAGTAAAATGAACATAGTTGTTTTATTCTATAAACCACAGACAGAGTTCAGAAATCAATATTTGTTGGAATAACCCTGGTTTTTATTCACAGTTTTCATGCATCTTGGCATGTTCTCCTCCACCAGTTTTACACACTGCTTTTGGATAACTTTATGCCACTCCTGGTGCAAAAATTCAAGCAGTTCAGCTTGGTTTGATGGCTTGTGATCATCCATCTTCCGCTTGATTATATTCCAGAGGTTTTCAATTTGGTGAAATCAAAGAAACTCATAATTTTTAAGTGGTCTCTTATTTTTTTCTTAGAGCTGTATATATATTTTTGGGCGACGAGTCTTTATTGGAGAGCAATGGTGTCCATGGACCACTGGTATGAGAGAGAAATCAATGCTATAATTAATATAAATAAAAAACTGTTTACAGTGGTGTTCAGCACCATCACAGGACCATCACAGGACTGTCATATGCTGAAGTGAGGGCTTGCATTTATCTGGGAATGTTATTCACAAAGCACACACACACACACACACACACACCATAGGGTTGCTCCCTAGGCTTTATTTGCATCAGCACAGGAGGAAGCCTGCCCTGAGGGGGGTGTTTTGATTGTTAAGGTGGGGGGTGGGTGGAGAGGAGTGTGTCCCACCCGTGAGGAAGTCCTGAGGGATGGAGCGAGATAAAAAGAGAGAAAGTGTGTGGGTGGGTGCATATGTGGGTGGGTGGGTGTTAGAGTGGGCGGTTCTCCACCCCTTTGAACCCAGGGGTCCCAGGGCAGGATAACATTAACACCCTTACATAAATATCAACCAATGTGGCCTGACTGTATCAACACACACACACACACTCACAGTGGAACTGGGTGATTGGAAGGGCACAAGAGAGTTAGAAAAAGTGTGTGCCTGACTGTGCTATAATGTTACACACAATAAAATTTCATTATTCTCATACGTTGGAGCTCGACAGACGAGACTCTCGTAATCTCCCGAAAGAACGAGGAAGTTTTAATTCTCTTTCATTAAAGAGTTTAATCCAGAAAGATCTATGCCAAGAATCTAACGAGAGTTCTACAGTTACAGCCCGAGAATGTGAACTCTGAATGTCCTCCTCACCTTTTTACAGCCCGAGAGCAGAGTGTTTCAGGGGTCACACACATATATACAGTGCCAGTCAAAAGTTTGCATACTCTTTAAATTCACTTTTCTATGAAGAAAAGCATATGGAATTATTTGGTAAACAGATTTACACATCTTGGCTGGAATTTCTCAGTCTGATTTATGAGGTAGAGTCACCTGGAACGGCTTTCATTTAACAGCTGTGCTGAGGTAGAGTTGGTATACAGAGAATAGTCCAATTTAAGTAATGTTTTAATCCATATTATGGCAATACTACTCACTAATTAAATTAAAAAAGAAATACTTTCAGAAATGAAGGTCATTCAAACTGAAACAATTTAAGAAAAGTACCCATCAAAAACGTTATGATTAAAATTGGCTCTCATCAGGAACACCCCAGTAAAGTAAGACCAAGAGTTTTCTCTATTGTACAGGATAAGTTTATCTGAGTCACCAGCCTCAGAAACCAAAAGCAATTAACAGCACCCCAGATATGAGCCACCTAAATGCTTCACACTAATATTTTGGTTTGAGTTCACTTCTAGTACACTCTCATTCCATCTCAATCACCATCAATATTGCACTATTGTCTTACGTATGTTTATTGTGTCTTGCTGTATTGAACATATAGTGTCTCCCACTCTTTTATATTATAATTATATATCTATTTTTACTTATTTACTTATATTTATATATCTATTCCTCCCCCACACCACTGCACCTTGTTTTTGTCTCATGTATGTCTATTTGTGTCCCTGCTGTATTGTACACATAGTGTCTCCCATTCTCCTTTATTATATCTATTATCTGTACTTGCTGTAAAATTGGGAAGGAGAGTAACGTAATTTCAATTCTCTGTATGTCCTGTACATATGCAGTATTGACAATAAAACTACTTGACTTGACTTGACTTGACTCTAGTGTGATCTGCTGCAGATAGCTATCTGCTCCCAGTGCTGTGTGTAGGGTTGGGTGATTGATTGGTTCATTTTGTATTGTGACTGCTTTATCTTATCATTTTATTTTCCATTCCCTGCTGTTTGTATTTAAGTAGAAAAATAAAATAAAAAACAGTTTACAACATATTTTTTTAAAAGAAAATATACATGTAGAAAAGTGATGCAAGAAATTGTGCAATCAATAGATAGATAGGTTTAATCACCCCTCCAAACAAGACCAGAAACAGTTTTTATAAGGATGAGGATTTGTGTATTTGGCAGAAGTGTGAAAGAGGGTCCCTATTGTCACTATATTTATATATACAGTATGCTGGGATCAGAGAATAGCGCATAAAACCCCTCAAGGGGTTTGCTCAAGGGGCCAACAGTGTCAGTTTAGCAGATGAGGATGAGGATACTGAATCCATAAACCTGTGATCAATAACCCAGTATTATAACCTTCAAGCCACCTATGCATAAAACAGAAGCATTGCCTCCAAAACAAGTATTAAACTATTTAACAGTTTAATCCTATTGCTAATTTCTTTGTTGTTGTAACAAAAATGTGGCCGAAAAATGTGCACATATAATATTATTACAGTATTGAATGTAATACAGTATCAGACGTCGGAGATCCAGTGTTTGTATAAGTATGTTAGACAAACGTAATTAGACTCCTGTGCTGATTATATTACGTAATTAAGTTTTAATTGAAGAATTCATCTTCTCAGACAGGCCTTTATCATCCTCTATTATCTTCATAGAAAACCTTCACCAAACATGACCATTAAAGGTAATCTTTGGTGGGTTGGTGGACATGATAGACAGTATATAAACCATGGTGGTCAGTATCTACCAAAAGTGCTCCAAAGGAAGGGCAAGCAGTGAAACAACGAAGCAACCAGGCTCATGGGCACCTTCAAGACTCACTGATTTAAGAACTTACAATATGTTTTTGGCTCCTGATACCTAGGAACATCTTCAAAGGTCTTGCAAAGTCAATGCCTCTTCATGCTAGAGTTGTTTTGTTGGCACAAAGGGAAATCTACACAATGTTGTAAAAATGGCAGGTGGTTCTAATGTTCTGGCTGATCAATGTAGTTGTCTGGGTAGGCTTTGTGCTTTGAGCTGTTACACACTCAATCGTTAAATTGATGATACAATCCCAATGGAAGCCTACATGAAACCATGGCCAGTTCCCACACAGGCAGCTGTGGTGCTCCATGCTGTGTGGAAACACGTAGCTGGAATTGTTTGGAAGTTGGCAGGAAACGCAGAAAAACACAGGTGGATTCGTTAGAACTTCTCGTTAGTGACGGAGTAAAGAGACAACAATGAGAATGCTTTTTCCTGTGCCCAACACTTCCCTACACACACAGGCTCGCACACACATACACACACACACACACACACACACACACACACACTGGGCCTGTGCAGTGCAGGGAGGGCAGGATGTATGTAGGGTAAAAGAGTTTATTTTTATCAGTCTCAGATGGGAATACTCCTCTGCCTCCATCTGCCCTCTCCTTCTCTCTCTGATGTTTTCCATAACAATAGCAGAGTGTGAGAGAGAGAGAGAGAGAGAGAGAGAGAGAGAGACTGGTGTCTCAGCGTCTCAGTGTCTATAGAAAGACAAGTACACTAACGTTGGGCGGTACAGTAATACTGTATACCGCAGTATCTAAAAATGACTTGTGAATAAGAACATTATTTTGAAATTACAAATTGTCCAATAAATCTGTTTTTTTTTTTTTTGTTCTCTGTCTGTGAGTGGGCACCGAGTGGTCCAGCGGTCTACTGCGCTGCCGCCATGAACGGGAGGTCGCAGGTTCAAATCCCGTTCATGTAGCTCTGCCATCAGAGCTGGCACCCAGAGGGAGCAAAATTGACCCTGTTCCCTTTGGGTGGGTAGATGGTGCTTTTTCCCATCACGCTTAAACATGGCAGTGTCTGTGAGCTGATGTATCAGAACCAAGCACTGTGCTTTCCGGAAAAGGGAAAGACTCCCAGAGTCGCAGTCACCACCGGTGATAGGGACGCACAATGAGGTGGGACAATTAGATAGCCAAATTGGGAGAAAATGGGTAAAAAAATTAGAAATAAATGTATTAAAAAAAAGAAAGATTGATGAAGTAAGTGTATCACCACGACCAGCCTTAAAGTGCTCTCTGAGGCCTTCAGAAAGAGGTTTATAGAATGCTTTATTTACAACATTCCTAAGCTTTAAAATTAATTAATGTTTAATAATGTTTTTACTAGAGTCAAAAACGAGGTGATACATTCTTAACCACTTAATATCATTGAATACAACTATAAATACTGATATCTGTGACATTTATTTTAAAGTATTAAACAAAATTTACCAGCTCTACTCCAATGCTGCTTTGTTTTTGCTGGAACACATTTGTCAAGAGTTAAACATTTTAAATGCTCGAAAACTATTTTTTTACATGATGAGAATCATGTAATAAGTTGAACAGTCTAAGTAGAGGCTAGCTTGGCGAGCAGGTTAGCTTCATCACAGCCAGGTTGTACAGAGAGGTCACCGGCTGATTTTCTACACATAAATCTAAGCGGAAAGTTTGGCTGTTAAGAAAATAAACACTACTGGAGATATTTTTCGGTTCCGTTCTCTCATGTATGCACGGCACAGTAGGTTCACTCAGCCATCCTGGAGCTTCCTTCTGCTCTTCTTTCCTCAGAGAACAGAAAAAGCACCCTCCCTCATTTAGCTCCCAATCTGCCACAAACTCACGAATGCTGCCATGCTGAGACAGTTGTGGAAAGTCTCTGTCATCGCACAACAGGAGCCTGAACATGTCATTAGCCTAGTTTTCCTGTCTCACTTAACTGCACTTTAAGTGTTCCAGATTTCTAGAGCATGAGTGACTTTTTTATTTAAAAATGGGATATTTGGTACAGTTAAGCATGATGGACAATTTAGAGATGCGCAGTAGTGTCAGTCATAATGCTACTAAAATGGTACAATAAATTTATTGTGTAGATTGTCAGATTTCTACCTTTTAGACATTCCCTGACATAAATTAAATAACTTAAACAACTAGAACAGTGTATTTCCTAAAGGAAACACAGAAATGGTTGGAATGAGAGATGGAAAAATGACAAACCAATGACTGTGGCAACTCTTGAGCAAATGTAACTCTCAGCCTTGGTAGTGGATTTAGATTAATTGAACTGGTGTGAATAGGAGAAACAAGGGATGTAAAAACGGCAAATAAAAAAGTGCAGGTCAGAATGGCCAGAATCTATTAGAACTTGGGGACCTGTGTCAAATCAGAACAGAGAGCAGTTTGGTGGCCGTCAAGCAATTGAAACTCTAGTTCTTGATCATTGATTAAAAGGAATGGGAGTAAATGAGAGTAACAAGAGATGAAAATAAAACGACAACAAACAACAGTAAATTTGTTCTCGGGGGCCTTTCCTGAAATAGTACACCCTATTAGTTTGTACTGAAAATCAGTGTCCATATCTCAATAACTTTGCAGCAAAGATATGCAGCAAAAGTCTGTCAGAAAAAGAAGAGGAATATTAATTGGATAACCTATTTTATATTCAACCATAATATGTTATTTATTGTATCATCTTTCTACATTAGCAACAATCAGATTACTCAAACACAACAGTGCTGGCTTAGTGGCTGGAATATTGGAATTCTTTTTTTTTTTTTTTTCAAAAAGTTGCTGGTTTGATACCCAGGTCCACTATGCTGATATTATAGGGACCTTCTTAAACAAGACTATCCGGATCATGGCTGACATTGGTTTTGAGGTATACAAAAAGAAGACTTCTATTAGTATAATTATATACTGCAAAAGCAAAAATTGATATAAAGGTACACATCATACTATTACAACAATCAAAAAAATACATTCAGTTCCTCAGTTTGCCACAACAAGATGTAATGTCTTAGTCTTGGCTGTAAGTTGGACTGGGCTGGCCCAGATCAAAAGATGGATGCCAAAAGGTGGGCCACAATTTAGAGCCCAGTCAGTCTTGGTCATGATATAGAACCCAGGAAACATCCAAAACATGATGTAGAGTCACTCCAGTGGCAGGATACAAAGCCACAATGTCAAAACATTAAAACAAGACAGTGAGATCATTGTTTGTAAGCTTTTTTTCTATTTTCCATGAACATTTTCCAGAGCAACAAATCTGATCTCTGTGGCTGTTTCAGATACTCACCAAAATCCAGCCAATCAGGACAAAAAGCTGATTGAATGCTCATAAAATGCAGGGGCCAGCATGCCTGCAGCTTTACTGTTACATCTTTTTAACATCAGTGATGTATATCACCATATCTGTCACCACAAAATAAAATAAAAAATACAGGACAGGACAAGAACTTTCTTAACGTTTTTTTTTTATTGGAAGTCAAGTTAAAACACAACTGGCAAAGATTTCTCTGCCATTTTGAAGCATTTATATTGGTCCATTCAGCAAAACAATCTGACATATTATAAAAAAAAAACCTAGATTCACATTATGTCCAATGTAAAAAAAGGAGAATAAAGGAGATACAAGGTTTTGGCAGGACAGTGACAAACAAGTATGCATATATTCATAAAATGATAAAGTGGTTCTCATTTTTGAATGCCTTGTCCAGAAAACAGAGGAGATCTGGCAACCTTGTGTTTAGTTACTTTAATTGAAGGACAATGGGCCCCTAACAGTGTTATGGGTGTTGTTGTTTTTTTTTTCAAGGGCCCAAAAGTGGCATCTTAACAACATGCTCTACCTGGGAATTGAACCTGCTGCCCCATGAGCTTTAATCCAATGTTCTTACCAACAAGATCAAAGCACCAAGTGCTCTTCAATTAATTGATCAATGTTGGTGTGTGTAATGTTATCTAACACAGCTGATTGTGGGTAATTTGCTTCTATGTTAATTGGAGTTATCCAGGTAATTACTTGTGTCGATATTATCTTGTGTAACAGATGATTACAGATAGCATTGGTCCAAACTGGCCTTCCTGGGAGTTGTAGTTGTAGTCATTAGCTTGGCTCTCAAGTTTTAAAATAGCTAAGTTAAGCTCTTTAATGCCAAAATTGGTAGGTATGACTGTAAACTTATACTCTTGTTCCAAATACCGGGACACCTGCATGTTCATTGTTTCGTCTGAAATTAAGGGCATTAGAAAAAAAGTTTATTCTTCTTTTGTTTGAGTCCCTTCTGCCCAGGGAATGCATTCTACTAGAATTTGGAGAATTTAGAATTTGGATTGCTTTAAGCATTTGATTGCATTCAGTGTAGATATTTTGCAGCATTTTTGTAGAGGTTATTGCAGATGCTCATCATCTTTCAGATTGACCAGCCAATCACGATCAAGGGTAGGGCCATATGGGCCATATGTGACTTTCCATCTCTCTCTAGATTAAATGAAAAATATTAAGAAAACACTGTGGAACTCAAGCATGTTGTTAGAGCTGTTAGCTTCAATGTGTTGCTGTGCTAATATCTACTCATTGTATGGGCTGAAAGATACACTCTTGAGAGGGGTATCCAGTTAGCTAAAAAAAAAAACAGTTGGCAGTCTGGTGATCAGTGGCTGCACCTGAGAAGCAGCTCTAGTGTTCTGTCTTTCCAACTCACAGACTAATTCACAGACTAATTCAAGAGTTTTGGTGGGGCCCAGATATTGAATGTCTGATCACCACCTCACTTCATCTTATTCAAAAGTATTGAATGGAGCGCCATCATTCTAGAGAATTCCACAGTTCCATTTCTCCATAGATCTCTCTTGCCTTTGCCTTGCACTAGAAATGGTGGCAAAAGTTTTAGGTGTGTCCAGTCCATATGTATGTATCTACATTAGAAGGGGTGTCCACAAACATTTGGACATGCACTGCAAGTGCCAGTTTTATTATAGAGCTATTGCTTTTAACATACTACCTGTCTACCTGTATTTGTTATCATGACAACACCAGTATGGCGTGACAGGCCTTTAGAAAGTGATAGCCTCACACGTGGATAAAACAGCTTTATCTCACCTTCATTACCTGCAGCATTGTTCATTTATCAGAGCTCAGAAATCTGCGGGCTGGAGTTGCTTCAGTGGTATCTGCGCAGGTCAGAAACTCTGCTGTGTCAGCTCCATCCTAACCCGCCGTGATGACGAATGAGCTTCAGTCTGGGTTTGGTAAGATTAACTGCATTAACCCGACAAAGACACACAAGCAAACACACATTGAAACGCACAAAAGAGGATCGTACAGTAATGCTACGTTCTGTAATCCTGCATGTTTCGGTTGACGACACTCTGTGTTGTTGTGAGAACTTGGCAACGCTGGGTCTTCACAGAACACCCTGTGAACAAAAATAAACACGGAGAGATCTGCCATCAGATGTTGCTATGGAGGTATAGTGTGATGAGCGGAGTTTATAGAGTGGAGAGACACAAACACGAATTACGTATATGTACAGGAATGGATACACAGCCTGGATGTAACAATATAACAAATTGTATTGTATTGCACTGCATTGTTGTGTTAGCTTGAGGCTAGTGTGTGATTTTATCTCAGTTAACACTACTAGCCAATTCAAGTAATGTAATAGATGCATCCAGAATGACTTAACCCACTGGAATGAAACTCGGTAGGTAGTCGTACCACACATCATGAGTCATGGAGTGACTCAGAGTGAAAGTAGATCTACATTAGTGATGAATCCTGCTGTGGGGTGTAATGTCGTACAATGCACATTGGCTACCCAATGTTATGTTATATATTTCTCTCATTTTCTCCCAATTTATTTAGGCTAATTGCCCCACCAATTCAGCTACTACTCAGCTGTATATCCCCCATCACAAGTGAAAAGGACTAGAACATGCCTCCTCCGATACATGTGAAGTCACCACAACCTTTTTTTCAACTACTACTGATGTAGAATTGCCAAATAGCCTCAAAGAAAAGAGTCACCTTGTGCTAATCGACATGACCAGAATTCAAACCAGAGATCTCCCGATTTAGACTGCTGCACCAATCAAACAAAGCCCCCCCTACCCAATGTTATGTTTTTTCCTGTTTTTCTCCCAGCTGGCCCCCAATCACAAGTGATGAAAGCATCAATCACAAGCATCTCTACCCAATGTTATATTAACAAGGTATTGCAACCAGTGACCATACTGTTTCCCTGTTCTGACCACACACTCCAGTGCCCTATTCTTAAACTTATCCCCAAATGAATTTGTGTGGAATGCTATTGGATGTGGTATCAATACTCCACCCTGTAGCAAAAAATATGTAGAAACTGGATAAGAACACCATTAGGAACCTCTACAACTCTACAACTACAATAATACTGATAGGTCTAGTATGTTGCGTTACAAATGCGTTACACACTACTTCAGTATGTGTAGCTTAATACATTTGACAAATTCACATATCACTCTACATTTCTACCAAATAGCATTGAAATCCTGTGTGTGTTTCAGAGTTGAGGCAAGTTCAAGTGGAGCTCTCAGCAGCATGAGAGCATTATGTAAGCAAACACTTGAAAACACAATGAGACTCCAGCTACATTTTATACATTTATCGATTGAGACATTGCACACACACACACACACACACACACACACACACAAAGGCCTCTCTTTCACACACACTTGTCTCCTTATATAAGAATAGTCAGAGTGATTTAAGGCTAGCAGTTAGAATAGAAGTGAGTGCAGCTCACACAATAGTACAGCTTTTCAGCAATTCAACAAAACTATCCTAGTGCTGTGTTCTATGTATCCTGTGTATTATACGAGCTGTTTCTCAGTCATTTCCTGGGCATTCTGGTGCAGTGTAGTGTCAGTGTGTGTTACTGAAACATGTGTAGTGTGTGTGTACACATGCAGTCTGTGTGCACTGAAGTGATGGCACGATGAATTCCTCGTGTGTAGAGTGAGTCAGAGTGTCTCTTAGGTTCTGGAAAGATGTCAGAGTTTTTATGAATAGTGTAACAAGGAAAGAAAGGAAGAAAGTATATTGTACCGGAATTTTACGTGAATGGAAAAATAGAAATGTTTCATAATGACAGGGATGTCAGGTTTGTATTTTACCTTGACTTCCACTGAAAGCTTTCTCTTTTTCTATCTGTCTTTCTTTCTTTCTCTGTTCCATTTCATATTTTTTTCTCTTCTCAATTCAAACATGACTTTTGCTATCTGACCATGTATTTAGCAAATTTCTCAACTTCTATAGCATCTTTGGTGCTACCATATCTTAGCTGTCATGTAAAATATAGTATGTACCATGCCAAGGACCTGTTCGAATCAAATGAAACTGTATACGTGTGAATATAATGCTGATATACTTAAGTCATTACAATATGAGAGTAAAAAAAGATATGCTGCTCGTCTGCAATGTTGCAGACTACACAGGAAATTTGGCAGTGTCAAATCAACACTGTTAGTGTTAAATTAACACTGAGAGTGTAAAGTTTAACACTAATAAGTGTTAATTTAACACTAACAGTGTTGATTAAACACTGCCAAATTTCCTGTGTAGGAAGTGCTCCAATCTAGCAGAGGCATTTCTGAGAAAAGCTTTGCTGTATGTGGATGAGCATTATCCTGCTGGAAAAAAAAAAATGCCAGTTAGAAGCCCTGCCATGAGATGCAACACAGTGGCTGCACATATCACTGAGCTCTATAAATGCATGTTTACAACAGTCATACGACATGTTTACGACTACAAGCATGCTTGTGGAAAAACCCAGTATCTGATATTTTAACACACATGAGAGAAATAAAATACAGAACTTTAAATGAAAGTCATTGTAGTAAGATTGGATACCAAGATATAAAGCTCTAGAAAAAAAATTAAGATACCACTTCAGTTTCTGAATCAGTTTTTCCAAAATTACAAATAAAAAAATGCCTGTATTGCCTGTACAGCATGTATTTGCAGAAAATGAGAAATGGCTGAAATAAAATAAAAATATGCAAAGTTTTCAGACCTCTAATAATGCAAAGAAAACAAGTTCATATTCATAGTTTTAAGAGTTCAGAAATCATAATTTGAAGGAATAACGCTGTTTTTTAATCACAGTTTTCATGCATTTTCTCCTCCACCAGTCTTACACACTGCTTTTGGATAACTTTATGCCACTCCTGATGCAACAATTCAAGCAGTTCAGCTTGGTTTGATGGCTTGTGGTCATCCATCTTCCTCTTGATTATATTGTCGAGGTTTTTAATTTGGTAAAATCAAAGAAACTCATCCTTTTTAAGTGGTTTTAAAACAGTAGGAAGAGAAACTGCCAGATACAAACTATGTCAAAAAGAAAAAAAAAATGAAAATGAAAATACAACATTTTGACATTAGACCAGTAATATGAGCCATATGTATGTTTTACATGACAGTAGATGCCAGCATTCCATTCATGTTGGCCCTGGCCGCTGTGTAAGGAGCGTCCAGCTGTTGCCTCCACCCGATAAACCCAGTTAAAGTGTGAATGAGTGAGGGGTGTATGGGAGGGAGCTGTGGTATGTTAAGAGCAGGTTTCCATTCACAGCCCAGTTGAGCTTTAACATGCCTCACACACATGACCACACACTCACACACTGACGGACACACAGGCTGTAATAACAGGTTGAGGTGTCCAATGTGTTTCGCTGCGTACTAATGTTGCTCTGGGGTGCAGTTTTAAAGGCTGCTGGTGTGGGCTCAGGGGAAAATCTCATTTTCCTTAAGGCCACAGGCTGTAATTAGAGCCTTCGCTCTCTCTCTCACTCTCTCCACCTCTGCTGCTCCGACTCGTACGCCCCGGCCCGGCTCGGGCTCAGCCTCAGACTCCCAGCCTGTACACTCTATCTGCTTGCTGTCTGGCTTCCACTGCAGTTGAGCTGATTACATATACTGGCCTGTGCACACTAATATGTAGAAGATTATTTGTAACTGATATGTGAAACTGAACACAGTAAAGGTCTGTACGCTTTTTTCAGCTAACTCAATATGACAGGGAATTCAGTATCATTCCCATTGACCCTAAAGGTATAATAATGGACCTGATTCCAAAAAACAGAAGCAGTTATAACACAGAGAGCTGGGTGTTATAAAGCAGACAGCAGGAGTGCAGGTGAAGGGGTGGATGTGTTGCTTGCCTGGCCTCAGTTTTCTCGCACTGGTCAAGGTGTTGTTTGAGTGTAAGTGTGTGTGGGCTTTGTCTTAGCGTTTCAGAAGGTCATACTCATACTCAAGAACTCAGATAACTATGAAATGTTATAATTTGTTTTCCTTTATCAACAAATTAGTTTTCAGGTTTATGTTTTAATTTATCCAATTATCTAATTTCCCTTTCTTCCAAAAAAAAGATCAGAATACATGTTTCCACTCTGTGATGGTCAATCCCAGATGCCTCCAATTCAAATTCATGCCACAAAACAAACTTTAAAAAAATAGGGCTGGACTAGTAATTGGATTGTGTTTTGAATTATTCTGAATGCAGTGTTTGAATTGGTTAAAATATCATGATACATATTATCTTTCAGAAAAATACCTTTAACTGTTGTGATTGTCTAGTTGATATAAACAGAAGAACTTTTTAATAATGTAAATATTGTTAACATAAGGATAAGGCTCTGAATTCTGTGAGTTTCTCCTTTTCACTTCTTATTTTTTCTTCTCAATTTGACCATGTATTTTGCAACCATATATTTTCTAGCTGTCATGTAAAATACAATTGTGACAGAAAATAAAGTATGTACTGCACCAAGGACCTGTTGGAATCAAATGAAACTGTATATGTGTGAATATAATGATGATATATTTAAGTCATCACAATATGAGAGTAACAAAAAAAAAAAAAAAAACAGTGCAGCTGAAATAAGTCCTCTTGGATCACCTTTAGCTTGGATACAAGACAAGATATGCAGCTAGTCTGCAGTTTTGAAGACTAGGAAGTGCTTCAATCTGGCAGACGCATTTCTGAGAAAAGCTTTGCTGTATGTGGATGAGCATTATCCTGCTGGAATATTAAAAATGCAAGTTGGAAGCCCTGCCATGAGATGCAATACATTGGCTGCACATATCACTAAGTGCTATTAAAGCATGTTTACAACAGTTGTACGACATGTTTACGACTACAAGCATGCTTGTGGAAAAACCCAGTATCTGATTTTTTAACACACACGAGTGTACTTGTATATTTAAAATAAGAACTTCACAGAGAAAAGAAATAAGGAACTTTAAATGAAAGTCACTGTAGTAAGATTGGATACCAAGCTGTAGAAAAAAAATACTCAATTCTGTGAGTTTCTGTTCATTTCTGTTAATCCCATTTTTGTTCTAAATGTATATACAAAGGATGAGATAAGAAAAGTGGGGGGAATTACAGCAGCAAAGTAACAGCAGAGCATGCAGAGGTAGAACAGATTATTAACAATACAAGCTATAATAAATAGCACAAAATGTCAAAAACCCATTTTCTTCAATATTTATATGAATTGCACATCCAAAAAAACTGTCTTACACATGTAGATATTTCACAATATGAGGCATATTAGAATATTAAATATTGAGTTCTTCACCTAGTGTTTTTCCTGTTTTCAACAAATTAGTTTTCAGGCTTATATTTTATTTTAACCAACAATTT
This sequence comes from Astyanax mexicanus, assembly GCF_023375975.1. NCBI lineage: Eukaryota > Metazoa > Chordata > Actinopteri > Characiformes > Acestrorhamphidae > Astyanax > Astyanax mexicanus. The sequence continues at coordinate 16,873,082 of NC_064416.1, read as the reverse complement.
TATTAAAATAGAATATTTAAAATAAAATAGCTTTTATTATTTATTTAGACACGTTCAATATGACAATCTAATTTGTCAAACAGAAGAACTTTTGTTCTACATTTATATGCAGTCTCACAGTGGGGGAATTTACAAGTCCATAACAGCAAAGTAATAGCAAAGCATGCAGAGTAGGGGTAAAACAAAGTATTAACAATATACATTTTAATAATTAATAAAAAAAATGTTAAAACATATTTACATCAATTGAACATGAGAAAAAATTGTCTTGCACATGTAGATATGTCACAATATGAGGCATATTAGAATATTAAATACTGAGTTCTGCATCTAGTGTGTTCTACTGGGAGGAATGATGGTTGTTCTGGGAGCAGAGCTGGTTATAAAGTCTGACAGCAGAGGAAATAAAGGACTTGAAAAGTCTCTACTTTAGACACTTTGGATGAAGCAGCTGGTCACTGAAAGAGCTCTCCAGCGGTATCAGAACATCTGTGTTTTAGTAGTTTATTGTCATGGGAGGAGGAGGGGATACATTATTCTAATCAGGCTTTAATAACTGGATGTTTCAACAAACTTTCAGTGCCAACTGCAGACAGTTCGGACCAAAAATATTTGAGAAATTATTGCGAAATTAAACATCTTTAAATAATAAAGGTGCTTTTTGACGGTTAAACAACGATATTGAACAACCGCATTTGGTTCCATAAAGAACGAGGTTTTAATAAAGATTTTTGAGTGTGAAGAACCACATCTTGTCACACAAAGTACACATCTCTTTATTCAGTGTAGATTGATTTAAGTTGATTTTAAAGTCTTATAAATATTAAATTTGATGGGAAAAAAAAGAAAAAGTCATTTTTTTGTTTGTTTTAGGTTGAACTGGCATCTTTTAGTCATTAGTCATCTCTTACAGTGTTCCTCGCTGCATATCCTGTATATAATACTACTGTTATTTCAGCTATTCTCGTACCTGGATATTACAGTTGCTCAGTGTTCCATATTTTGGTTCTAAAGCTTGTTCTGGGGTATCTAAAGTTCAGCTCAGGCTTGGCAGACTTGCTGCCCTGGCCATGGCCCTAACCTAACCTGGCACCTTCACCCCACCGGCCACACAGCTCAGCTCAGCTCAACTCTCTGCTCAACAGAGCATGAATGACGCCAAGAGCTCCAAAGACAAGCAAATATCACTCTCCCTGTATGTGCCTGTATATGTGTGTGTGAGAGAGAGAGAGAGAGAGAGCTAGCTTGAGAATGAGAGAGCTTGAGAGAGAGAAAGAAAAAGAGAGAGAGAGAACCCAGCCAGTGATCTCAGCTCTATTACAGCCAAAACCACACTCGCGCGTCACACTCACTCAGTGGTAGAGAAAGCGGACGAGCCACCCTGCAGAACTGCAGTATGAATGAGCCAAAGCCCCAATCCACCATGTCTCCCGCTGCCCCGTAACAGCCTACTCAGCTCAACACTGAGAGCTTACTGTACATGAGGTTGGAAAATATCTCTCAGCCACTTCTACAGATATGGAGAAAAATCTTTATAACTTAATCACACGGTGATGAGAGTGGAGCTAGATCAGCGGGATTTGGTTAAACTGTTTTTCTTACAGCCGTTAGCCACTGCGAGTGCATGTGTGACTGCTCATTATTTCCTGCTGCTCTGCTGCAGAGTGCTGTCTTTCTTGGAACGGCTGTGACAAAAACAGTGTCTCCTCTTTCCAACAGAAATGCTGGAGTCGAACAACTTGCTGACATTCAACGGACTGGCCAACAGCTCGGCCTACCACACGTTTCAGCTGGACGAGGAGAAGGGCCGGCTCTTCGTAGGAGCAAAGGATCACATACTGGCCTTCAACCTCATTGACATCAACATGGAGCAACAGTTGGTAAGGGCTGTAGAAATTCAGTTCGAATACAGTGTTTAACCCCCTGGACTAGTCTCACATTTATTGACATAAAAAAAAACACTTACCTAAGATTAGATAAGTGCCACTTATACTTTGACTCAGCACAAACTGCTCAAAAAAATGTGTGTAGTTAATTTATTTTTTGATTAAATCTACTCCAAATACAGACTTTGCAAAAACCTATTTTCAAATATATTTGAAAGTATGTTAAAAACCCCTTAACCCATATACACCCCCTTGACCCATATACATGCTACAGGTGTAGGTGATACAAAATATATTTTTTTCTGCAGTAAAAGAACTAATTTGCATTCTAAAAATTCGAGGGCTTTGAAATCTCATACAGGGCACTTGGGCTGGACACTGCCTGTTCACTCTCTACTCCACTTAATAATTTCAGACCAGTAACAACCCCAAATTCTGCAGGTTTGAAAATAGACCTAAAAACTAGACACACATATAAAACCTAAAGGTTTGGAGGACATGAACTGTTTGATTTTAGAATGAAGTTCAGTAAAGAGCCAATTTTATGATTTTATTTGTTATATTTTGACAGGTGCAGATTTACTTTTATATATATATATATATATATATATATATATATATATATATATATATATATATATATATATATTCTATTGCAATTTCAATTATGCTTTTCAGTAATGTTCAGTCATTTTTCAATAATGTTCCTTATCAAATATGAAACCTTTTTTATGTAATGCTTGAATATAAATCCTCTAGATTTAGTGATGTAATGTCAGGCAGACTAATGACAAAAATCCTGGCCTGTTATGGGGTTAATTATGTTTCTAGGACATATAAGCATTTTTGCAGAAGTTTATGTTTATCCTGCTCTAAGTATCTTTTAGACTAGGCTATGTTCAGACCAAGAAAAAAAAGATTCTGGCGTATCTAGATCTATCTGTATCTAACTAGATTTGTAGGTACTACTTTATTACAAGGGTAATTACACACTATCAATCATGTAATAACAGTGTAATTACTGGAGTAAGACATATCAGTCTCTCAGACTGGATGCTCTGGCTGCTCAAATTTTACAGATTTCAGTGGTAAACAACAATAACCTCATCAAATCCAAAGTGATAAAAGTGCAGGCGGAGGTCTATGAAGAATTGTTTGTGATTTCCAGAAACACAGATCCAATCTGATCACTTGGCAATAACAGTGTGAACAGTCATCCCAACAGATCTGATCTGATAACCAATCTGATATGACTTCAGTATGAACATAGCTTATATATCACTGATAGACAACTAATATATATTGTAAATATGAGGGACCTCATTAAAACTCATCTTTTATGAGTTTCTGCTGTAAGCTAGAAGGGCAGATCTCCCTCTGAAGAATTCCATCTGGAATTAGAGGGCAGAGTAAAATGGAAGAGATATGATAGACATTAACACATGGTGGACCTAAAAACATGAACAAAGTAGATAAGAAATGTATAAAAGCAAACTTTTTTTCACATTTACACATCAACTGAATCTTTTGTAGCTATTCACTCTACATGATTCTAGTACTATGTTAGCATTAGGGTAACAGCAGTCCATTTTTTTTAACAATTTCACAGAATCAATATACAGAATCAATATACAATATAAACTTTATACAGTGGTCACTATGGTAGCAAAAGCTGTCCTTCAACAGGTAAGCAGGATTCATAACAGGAAGGGCTATAATGGGGTAAATGCAGCACCTATAGCTGTGTTTAATGTGTGTTTTCTACTTAAGCCTTTGACAAAAAGAAGTGGAATCTATGAAACACACACACACACACAGCACCAGGGGAATCTGTTTCCAGTGGAAAGTGAGTATGAATATTTCAGCTTAAAGCTGTCATGCTGATCACACACGCGCATGGCTGAGAGCCGTCCTCCGCTCACCTGGATAAATAATGAAAAATAAACGCAGCAAAGTGCAGACAAATCGTACTGCAGGTTTCCCCGAAGAATTGAACTACAGCACACTCTGAGTCTGAGAGGCATTCTGGTGTCTTCAGTAGAGAAACAGGATAAAATAAAAGCATTTTGATATAAAGGAATTCACCACCTATGTCAGTTTTAGTTTAAAGTTGGGGTTGTGTGTCAAAGTCAATTTCTTTTACAATGTGTGTTCAATAGAATAAGTGTACCTACACATGTAGTAAGGCAAGTTTAATTACATATATCATGATGTGCGTAAATATGTAATAGTGTGTTTGGAGTAATTTACGAAAACATTTGTATTTCTCCAGTAGGTATTGTTTCGTTTGTAATTAGGACTGTAGTGTTTTTTCAAATATCATTATTCAGATTTCATCAGGGAAATTAATCAATCAATCAATAGATCAATCAATTGATCAATCAATCAATCAACCTTTATTTTCACTTTTGGAAAAACATTAAGGTTGACCCTCATTTACAATGTTGCTGAGCATTTACAACATCAATAGGATTGAAAACATTTAATAATAAATTAGAAATAATAAGAAATAAAATAGTAAAAAAGTAAAAGAAGAACTAATTTTAAATGAACCTTTAATATATATAAGTAAAATATATATGTGAAGCAGAAAATTCTAAAATACCATAAAAAAACTAATTGACACATAAAAAGTAAAAAAATATATAATATATAAAATAAGTATAAAGATAATCGTAAAAGTAAAGTAAAATGATAAGAATGATAAGAAATGATAAAATGAATAATAGAACTGAAAATATAAAACGTAAAAAAGTAATAATAAATAAATGAAATTTATTAAAATTTAAAATAAGAAAAAGAAACTAATAAAAAAAGAGAAAGAATATGCCCGTGCCATCAGGGAAGAAAAAAATCCATTGATGGAATAACCTGGTCTATATTCAGTATATTTAGGTAGTCAGCTGACCTCATTCTTTCAGCACATACTGTTGCTGAACCTAGACCTGACCAACTCCACATCATTTAATTCCACACTACTACAAATCCAGGTGGTGATTTATTTATTTTTTGGCTAGTGTAATTTAACAAATGCTAAATATTTAAAATATACATGTTGCCATGTATTAGATTTCCAAAGGAGAAGCTTTTGATTCAGCGTGCTGTTAAGGCAACATTCAGGTACAATATATGGTTTATATGTAGTTTAATGTTTAAAACTTACTGCACTACAGTGCCAGGAACAACAGAGCTAGGAAAGCTTGGAGGGCAACTGAAAGTCAATGAAGCATCGCAGCAGCAGCTGTGGTTCCTACTGAGAATGCATTTTTTAATCTGATGGTGAAAATGCCAGTTCAGCTGGCAGCGTCATATCTCATACATATCAGATTTTTTATTTATTCTAACTTTGCCCTCAGATTTTAAAGGATATTCTGTTCTATGCCTCTGTCTTCGTCTCAATTCCCAGTGTCATCAGCCAGCAGACAGGATGTACAGCTTATACTGGACACTGAAATATATATGACGGCCTGTTCTCGTTTCTGGGTGGAGTTCTGCCACACACAAACACACACACACACACACACACACACACACACACACACACACACACACATTGGCCGCTAGGCTAATGTTAAATTCACAGCAAGTGCTATCAACCCCCTTTAAAAGTGGAATACTGTCCTGAATTCAGCTCTACTCAACTCAAACTAGAGTACTACACTTTCTGCCTCTTTAGCTCCGCTTTTACTCTTTCTAACTTACACACATGAGTGTGTGTATATACACATATATACACAAACTCTAATAAACTAAAAAAAATCAATTACGAGTAAATTTAAGCAAATTTAATTTCAGATAAATTTAAGTAACTTCAATTAATAAACTTCGGTTTCAAGACCTAAATGTTACATAGAGTAAATAAGTGAACTGAACTTCAGTCAATCCTTTATTTTACTAAACTTTACTTCATTTCTGCATACAATATTAACTCATTACAATGACTTAACTTATACAACATTACTCAAATCATTTATGATACGTAATATATTATAATTCCTGAAATTTAAATATTTTTAGTTAAAACACACATATTACACTCTCTCAACACATGGATGACATGCAATACATTATTTTTAGTATATTAAATAGAATGTATTACATGCCATTCATGTGTTGAGACAGTTTACAAAATAAAAAAAAAATAAAATATAAAATAAATTATTTGAATAATGTTGTATAAATTAAGTAATTGTAATTAGGTAATATTGTATGCAGAAATTAAGTAAAGTTTACTAAAAGAAAGGATTGATTCAGCCAAAATAAATGATATAAAGTTTAATAAAAGAAAGGATTGGCTCAACAAAAATAAATTACGTAAAGTTTACTAAAAGAAAGGATTGACTAAAGTTCAGTTCACTTATTTACTCTATGTAACATTAAACTCTTGAAACCGAGTTGAAGTTACTTAAATTTATCTTAAATTAAATTTACTAAAAAAAAGCAAACGAAGAAAGTTGAGAAACTTTTTAAAAGTAAGTTTTACTCATCATTTTTTTTTTCAGTGTACACACACACCTGGTGAAAGTTGATGTAGTTTATCTAATCAAGACAACGGCGGCTCACTTTTTCACAGACTGCCGTGAGGCAGGAAAGGTTTGGATTACCATGCGCTGGGGTTTCTTTCTCTACTGGGAGAGTTAAACCCAGTCTGATAGCTCTCACCATCTCATGGAAAGCCCATTATACTGTCTGCTCAGAAACCTAATGCTTTAAACCTGCAGCACACTTTAAACAAATGTGTGGCACTTGTATTATTTAAGTCCCCCACTGGGGTTTGTGGCAGATATTTGTGAGTTTTCTTTTTTATAATTATTGCTCTTTTTTTACTCACATATTTGCTCTCTCTCTTCCTCTCTTTCTTTGTGATAGATCTCTTGGCCTCCCTCTACTGCCCGGCGGGATGAGTGTAAATGGGCTGGGAAAGATGTTCAGGTAAGATGCTTCAGTGTGTAGATGTGTTGTATACATAATGCTTTTCAATTTTTCACCATTTAAATAAGACTATTAATAATAGAGGTTCCTAATGGTGTCCTGTAAGAATCCATCCCATAAAGCCTTCAGTATTATTACAGATTTTGCACTAGTGATGCAGTGTTGAAAGCATGTAAAACAGTATTTCAAAAATGTTTAATCTAAGATACAGTAGGTCTGGTGTGATGGCTGGCCATGACATAATATTATTGGCTACAAGACAAGCTCTTGAGATGCCAGCAGGAGTATGTGGACGAACATTGTCCTGTTGGAATGGTGGTCAAGTGTGCTGTCAAACTGTCTGTAATGATGACCAAAGGTTATCTGGCATTGCTTGTAAACGTAAGTCTAAACAGTCTGCTGGGTTGGACAAGACTTTAACCCCTTTTATGACTTCTGTTATAAACCTACATAGACATTTATAAAATTATATTTTGTAGCATTAGCTGTCATAAAGTCTCTCAGAAAGTGTGGCAAATTAGCTACGTTAAATAATACCTTTATCATAAATAATACCTTTATAATGGCATATAGATTTATGTCATTACATAACAATGCATTACATTGCATTTGCACTTTTATCCAAAACGGCACAAATAATACAAATAATGATGTACATTAGCCATAGAAGTCCATATCAAAAACATTTTAGGAGGCCAAAGGGTAAAAGTTGGATAGAGAAGGAAAAAAGGGGGGAACAGGTTTTTTAGTTTTATGAACAGTTGCGATTTGTTAATAATTCTTATGAATTCTTAATGCAATCAAAAAATAGACATTTTGACAAAAAAAAACTGACTGTTTTTATCAAAAAATTTCCAATTTAGTGAATGTAAATGCTTATCACTCATCCATTCTTGTCCAAATCATAACAATTCTTAATAACAGTTTCAATTGAGCCCTTCCTAAAAATGACCATATAATTACAACAATTACATTATATATATATATATATATATATATATATATATATATATATATATATATATATATATATATATATATATATATATATATATATATATATATATATATTTATTTATATAATTTTCCTCACAATTTTCATTACCCAACCCACACATTAGGACTCACCCTACCACTAGTGATGCCCCAACACCAGGAGGGTGAAGACTAGAACATGCCTTCTCCGATACATGTGAAGTCAGCATCCACCTTTTTTCAAATCATCACAGTGCTCTCGGAGAAAAAGCGCAACGACTCGGCTTCGATACATCAGCACACAGAGTCAGCCTTGTGCTGATCGACATCACCCTTTGGAGTGATGTGGAGAGAAAGCTACATCAATCCCTCTTTAGAGAGAGCAAAGCTAATGGTACCCTCTCAGAGCTCCGGTAGCTGATGGCAAGCTACATGAACAGGATTCGAACTGGCGATCTCCTGATTATTGAGGCAGCGCTTAGCCTGCTGGACCACTCAGAGCCCACAACAATTACTTTCTTTACTTTACTAAGTTAATGTGTTGTAATAATCTACAAGAATTAAGAAATATAAATTATACTAAATCACACTTCTATAAAACAAATTCCACACACAAAAAACTGATCTTTACAAACTAAAATACAGTAAATAGCTGCATTATAGGTCTACATTTCTTTAGAAAGGGCTCATAATGCTCATATTATTTTTTTTTCTACTATCATTGTAACAAGTTGATAGACTCACTGAGCTTAAAGCATGCTAGACAGGTGTCTATACTAGTCTAGCCTAGACTGGGCCTTCAGCAAGCTCAGCACATCTGTCAGTGAGAGAGTAAATAAATCAGTGTTGTATTGTGGGCAAGAAGAGTGTAAACCGTTTCCAGGCGTATCTGCTGCTCCATCGCTCATAAATTCCATCACAGATACCGCCCCGGGCTCTCCACTGAAACTCACTGAGCACCAGAGCCAGAGCAGTGCCCCGTCTGACCTTTCAGCACCAAAAAGAAACCGCAAGCTCAGTCAACTCTCAATAGCTCTCATCTGAATAGCAGTAAAAGCCTTTGTGTGAGAGATTTTGATGTAAACATGGTAATGGTGACTGGCAGGGACTTTTATGAAAGATGGCTTTTATGTGAAGAGGTGGGCGCCGGTGAAAAGAAGACGACCGACTGAAGCTTGTTCCATTCTTAGAGAGGCAGGACTCCAATTCGGTGCTCCTGAAGTGGAACAATGTCAAGTTTTTGGCCTTTGAAAGCAGCTGAAAGCAGAGAACAACTGCCCTACTGAAGTAGAGCTACCACTCAGCTACCACTCTACAACTGAACATAGAGATCAATCCACTGGCCATCAAAAGTCTGGGGATCCTTAGCTTTTCATAATGTTTTTAATACAAATGAGCGATTTTTTTGTGAAGTTTTGAAGTATAGCAACTTGAATAGAATTTTAAGTAGAAAGCTGTTTAGATATTACCATTTTTTTTTTTTTTGCATTAATGGCAAAGCTGAAGAAACAACTGACTGATGTTATACCTTGGATATACCTTTATTTTAAAGTTCAGTCTGGTTCATTTTGAGGGAAACAATACTGTATACATATGTATATTTGTAGACATATACCATTTGTGCAAGTAGAAGCACACTCAAGTACACTAATCAACAAAGAAGAAATTTAACAATGGGTCTTGCCCTGAAACAAGGCTCTCAGCTGCTACTTTTGAAGTAGTGTACCTCTTGATGAGAGATAGCAGACTGCTAGAAATCTCTATGTGTATTAATGACACACTCAAAGATATTTTGCCCAGTTGTCAGACTTTAAGAGGGGCTCCATGATTGGACAAACTGTATGAAATATCCCCAATCATTAATATTAAATGCAATATGGACTTCATTATTAGACAAGATCAGACAATCATGACTAGGTGCCGAATTGGACATACTGCTCTCACCCACCGCCACCTCCTGGTTGACGAACAGCCTCCAGCCTGCCAATTCTCTGATACTCCTCAAACTATTAAACACGTCTTAGTAGACTGCCCTGCACTTTTATCCACTAGAAATAACTTTTATATGGTTATAAATATGAACAAACTGTTTGAAAAGATTCCACCAGCTAAAATACTTGATTTTCGGGATGTCCTTCACATGAAGACACTGATTTAAGTCTGTGAACCTCAGGTCATGGGCATTGTCGATGTCATAAAATAGCCAACATTTAGCTGATATGGCACAAAACCCAAACAAACAAACAAACCATGATTGAACTGAGAAATACAGGAAGGTCACTTTGTTGAACTGCTGCGACCAAGACCTTCAACCATAACATTCTCCATACTCTAACCCAACAATTGTAAAATCCCACACAAGACTTGGATTTGTTGCTGAAGGTGATAAAGACCCTAGCAGTCCAGTTTTCTCATTTACTGTGAAGTGACACAATGCCCCAACTGCTGGTGTGAAGATCTGAGGAGCCATTGCATGGAGGGCCATTATCAGTTCAGTGATATGTGGAAGGACATCCTGCAGCCACATATGTTGTCCCTTATGGCCAGTGTTGGGAAGTAACGGATTACATGTAACGGCGTTACGTAATCAGATTACAATTTATGAGTAACTGTAATCCGTTACAGTTACTGCTTGAATAAATGGTAATCAGATTACAGTTACTCTGCTAAAATAAATGGATTACATTGCAGTACTTTCCTATTTTTGGTCTTCCAATTCATTACTGACAAAACGCCATCACTCCTCCCTATTTGTGTGTGCAGCGGTGTCTGTGTGCGTGCAGGCAGCGAGACGGTAGGAGGGGCAGACAGCGGCTCCGCACACACAACGAGACAAAATTAACTGACATTTTCGTAGACGAATAAAAACGAGACGAAAATGTTTGGCAGGGACGAAATCCAATCAGAACTGAGTTAGTTCTGTGAAAGGTAGGGACCAGTTAGGAAGAGATCCAATCACTGCTACTTTAGCGAAGGTAGAGAGGCGGGACAAGCGGGGTACTCATCCAATCAGTACCCGCCTCTCCTGCAGTAGCGCCGCGCGCTCAGTTACAAACCCGGGAATTAACCTGTCGTTACGGAGCTCGACTGGAAGTTAACTCGACAGTGTTCAGCAGGGAGAGAGAGAGAGAGACAGAGAGGGGAGAGGCGATATATTTCTCCTTTGACGTCGCGAAAAACAAGATAACGTGTAAACCGTGTGGAGCGACTCCATCTCCGGTAAAAACACCACTAATCTTTCAGCTTCTGCAGAGTCACACAGATCTCCATGCAGAGATCCGCGTTTTAATACTGATGTTTTTTCATGAGCTGATGTGTTTAACTCAGCAGTGCACTAAAACACAGAACTGATACAGAACTCACTCATTAAGATCAGATCATCTGCTTAGTCTCACAGTGGGAAAGATATAGCTAGTGTTAAAGCAGGAACAGGTCAGAAAGGAACTCAATAATATACCCAAAATAAAACAATAAAATAAGTGAATCTATGAACCCAAAAGTTCCTTACAGCACTTTCTCATAAGTTTCTCACTTTAACTCATGAAGTCTCTCAGTACATCCTGAGAGCATCTCTACAGGACAGTGTGTGAAGGTGTGTTTTTGATCTCATTTATAGACTGTAGCTCCAGTAGGTGTGCTGGGTTACTGCTGGAGATTCAACTAGATAATTTAAAAGTTGTTTTTGCTTCCACAGCTCTGTTCAAACTATAATTTAACTATTCAGATGTTTTATGACCTGATTTCTAAAACAAATTTTTAAATGTAAAATATATATAGTCGCACACCTACCAAAATAATAATAATATACATTAAATCATATATAAATATATTTCACATTCAAACATTAACAATATTACTTAAGTGGTTATTAAACGTTTCATTTCGTATAAGTGTATAGTTAATAATTCAAGGGAACTGATGAAAAAGCATTTACATTTACACCCTTTACATTTTAGTCGACTAAATTTACTGTAATTTTAGTCGACTATATTCTTATGACATTAAGTCGACTAAAACTAAAAAAATTTCAGATGACTAAATTATGACTAAAACTAAATGCTATTTTCATCACAAAACTATGACTAAGACTAAATCAAAATTTGTTGTCAAAATTAACACTGGTGGCAAACCTGCAAATAGATAGCTTACAGTTGTTGTTACAATGTTTGGTTTTTAATGGTTTTATCATCAATTTATAGAAGTGTTTTATAAAATTGTTTGATGAAATGGTTTCATACGTATTTTATAGAGTGATTGAAAAGGCTGTTTTATTTGTTTATCTATTTGTTAACTGGAAAGAAAAATAAAATAATAATATGCAATATGTGGTTGCTACATTCATTCAGGCTTAAAAAAACGAAAAAGTAATCCAAAGTAATCAGATTACGTTACTCACTTGAAGTAATGTAACTGATTACGTTACAAATTACATTTTGAGTGATGTAATCAGTAATCTGTAAGGGATTACATTTTAAAAGTAACCTTCCCAACACTGGCTATGGCCTTATGGTAGAGTTTCCAAATGGCATTTTTCAAGAAGCTAATGCTCAATACAAACAGCAAGTGTATTCCTGGCACTTTTTGACCTATCTGGTATCTAGATTTATCAGCAATCGAGAATTTATAGGACTGACAGGAATGCCAACTTTGGTAAACTACAAGTGTATAGGATCTACAGGCCCAGCTGCAACATTAGTGTGTAAATGTGCTGCAGGATGCCATATGGAACTTGTATACCTCCTTGCCCAACAACATCTCATCATGTATCCAGGCTAGAAGTGGCCCAATCGGGAACTAGAGACTCCTTTTAATTGTATAGCTATCCTTTTGTACATAAGAAGATTGAATCAATTCCAACAGATCCCTCCTGGTATGTTTGCTTTTAGTTTTTTAAATGATTGTATGATCCTCATTGAAGATCCATCCGAAGCAAACCTTTCCTCAGTCCTCACCTCAAAGTACTCAAAGTGCTTTCAAAGGAACTTCTGAATAAGTTCAGTGGAAGATTGGTCGTGGAGTTATTGGATTATATGTATGGAAACCAGTATAATTTTTTTAGATCTAAAGATTTCCAAATTTTCCATCTAGGATTCTTGTGTATTCCAGCTATGGTAACATGTGGCATGTTTAGTGTGGTCTTGCTTTAGGGACTGGCTTTGCCTCTGTGTGTGTGTATGTGTGTGTGTGTCAGAACCACTGACTCATCTTTTAGTTGTAATAATCCTGTGTGTGTGTGTCTGTTATTCTGTACAGCTTTTCCATGCTGTGATTCAGTTGTATCCACAGAGGTCAGGCTTGTTCAGACACGTGCCTTTAGATCACGGGTAAACACACAACAGACGAGCTGTTACACTCGTGTTACACACACATACACACATACACACACTCGCACACTCGCCACAGGGGATCTCTCAATGCTCACAACAGCACAACAGGGTTGCCTCTGTTGATGTTTTATGCCCCCTGCCCAAAAACAGCTCCAGCTGTTGTAACATTCCCTCCATGTGTGTCCGTGTATTGTGCAATTCTACCACTGCGTCCAGTGTGTGTGTTCGTGTGTGTGTGTTTGTGTGTGTGTGAGAGAGAGAGAGACAGTGAGAGAGAGAGAGAGAGAGCTGGGTAAAAGAATGTGGTGAGGTGTTAATATGTATTGCTTTAGTAAATTTGAGTTTATACAGACTACAGAGAGTCCACTGACCATTTAAACAAACAAGAGAAATACAATGAATTAAAAAAGAAACAAAGGGTTAAAACAAAGGGTCTTTATTCTAAGTATTAAATGGAGCTTTATACAGCTAGTGATCAGATCACATTCAGAATTTCACTTGACATGAAAGGCATGAAAGCCATGTGTAAACACCCACAAGATGCATTGCAATCAGATTATAAATGCACCACTCAAACCACAATCGGAGGTGGTCAAGGATCTCATCCACATTTAACACAATGTGCAGGACATCCTTGTCTCTCATGGCATTTTTCAGCAGGATTATGCTCATCCACACACTCCAAGTGTTTTCCTGAGATGTCTCCACCAGATTGAAGCACTGTTTCAAGCATTTATGGGACCAGCTAGGATGCCAGCTTTGGCAACCTACAACTGTGCAGGATCTACACGCCTTGCTGCAACATCTGTGGGCAAATGTGCCACAACCATGTGTGTGGTGGTCAGAGATCTCGTCCACATTTAACACAATCTAAAATCCGTTCTCATTCAGTCATATTAAGGAGGCATTTTAATGAAAACAGTGAAAACAGAATCCAGACACTATCCTGTTAAAAAAAAAAAAAAGATTTTAATGAAAGGTGTTAACAGGCCCAATGAGTGAGGGTTTTAGTCACAATCTTTTAAACAAGGCCTGTTAGGACCCTGTTGCTGATCCAAGCTGCTGTAGGTTCAGTAAGACATGGCTGTTAACCTTTTCTCTCTCTCTCTCTCTCTCTCTCTCTCTTTCTCTCTATTTTCTCACTTTCTCTATCCCTGTAGAAAGAGTGCTCTAACTTCATTAAGGTGCTACAGCCATTTAATCACACCCACCTGTATGCGTGTGGGACCGGAGCCTTTCACCCCACCTGTGCCTACGTGGAGGTGGGAAAACGACCAGAGGTAAGACTTTTATTTTTGTGAACACTTCATTTTAGTATAACACACAATATGGTGAATAAAGCAGTAAACAGCTACACACACATTCAGATCGGTGGACAGTGAGCTAAATTAGTGTTTGGTGGTAAGCAAATACTAAGATCAGTTACTGAGAGATTCCTGAGGGGCTCTCGAGATGAAAAAAAAAAAAAAATCTTGTGTATCACATATGAATTACCTGGAAAATTTGGTAATAATTGATGCTCTTTAATTTGTATCAATATTATAGTGTTTTTATGATGCATTATTACAAATAATTATGGCATAAACGTACTAATAAAGCTTTTACATGAGAGCGAGTTCTATAACGTGTAATATTGACACTGCTCTGCCGCGGTCGTACGAAGCAGTGCCAATATTACACGTTATAGCACAAAGCTCGAGATTATTATTTCGATTATACCACAGTTATATTATTGCTGTTTAAAGAGGACCAGAAAATATGATCTGTTTGGTTATAAACACTCCGTGAGTTAAAATAGTTCCATTGCTGCTCTATTTGTAGCTGTGCTGTTTGGCTTGTAAGCACTGCATCGTTGCTAGGTTACCTGTATGTGGTGGAGTAATACATGGAGAGCTTTGATTACAGTGCATTACCGGCTGATAATGAAAATCAAAAAAACGCCTCTCAGTCAAACACATTGCAGGGTCGTAACTAACTGTGGTATAATAAGCATTAATGTACATTGGATTAAAAAATACTAAATATCTTACTTAAGGCTTAAAAGTATATAGATCAAGACTTTTTGTAATACATCACTAAATTGTAAAATTAAAAATAACATGTTTCCCTAAGATGATGAGCAGTGACTGGATTCTCTTTTTCTAACAATCATCTGAGCACTGGGTCAGAAATGATTCTGCTGTGGAAATCAACAGGAAAATGAATAGCCGGTTCATGTTTTGTGCTGCTTTGTTAAGTTCTCTTCATGAAATCTAATTGGTGTTCTGTCATTTGTGTGTGAACTGTGCATACTGTAGATTGCAGTGAATTAGTGTTTGTTAACCAGCGAGAAATAAATGGGTTTCACACACACTCACATACACACACACTTATGCGCTGCCCTTGTTAGTTTTCTCAAGCTACTGGAAGTAATGGCAATGTGAAATAGTGCTGGCCACTGTTCGGTTTTCCTACAGTCATTTGTTCCTCATTACAGTGTGTGTGTGTGTGTGTGTGTGTGTGTGTGTGTGTGTGTTTGAATCTAGGACAACATCTTCCGGCTGGAGTCGTCACACTTTGAGAACGGACGTGGAAAGAGCCCATACGACCCAAAACTGCAGACTGCTTCTCTACTAATTGGTCAGTTTGTGCATGTGTGTGCATACAGTATGTGTGTGTGAGTGTGTGTGTGTGTGTGTGTATGTATGCTGTGTGACTGATATTGAATAGAAACCCAACACCTCTGATTAACAGCCTCTCTAAAAGGATGAGGGGATCAGACTGTTCCTCTCTTTGTGCACTACCTGCAGAGCATTCTACTGCTAAATCTCTCATCTCAGCTTAAAGGTCACTCTCACACACACTCTCACTCTCCTCTCTCATCACCCCAGGATCCGTTTCGCTCACGCCGTCTCTTAGCATGAAATTATGCTTGAGTGATGGCTATCGTGCCTCCCAGAGTGTTTTACCTGAGTCATTATTAAACTGGACTAAGCCCAGGCCAGATCAGCCAGCTCTCCTCTGTCTTCTCCCTCTGTGCACTGAACCTTCTCTGACCTTCACACATGATTGACAGATGGCGAGCTGTACGCTGGGACGTCAGCCGACTTCATGGGCCGGGACTTTGCCATTTTCCGGACCTTAGGAGAGCATCATCCAATCAGAACAGAGCAGCACGATTCCAGGTGGCTCAATGGTGAGTTTACAGTTCATTGAAACTATTGAAAATTATACACATATACACATGTAGTAAGGTGTTTTACATAGGTGGTATACAGATAAATAGATATGTACAGTACACTAATTAGCTATTAACATTGACAAGTGAATACCATTGATTGTTTGGTTAAAGTGGCACTGGAATCTACATAATAAGCAGGTTTTTAGGTTGGTATGCTGGAAGCAAGACAAATTGACAGACATAGACAGAATCTGATACATTTTGATAAAACATCCAGCAGGTGTTGTTGCAGTGGTTAGTACCTACCAAAAGTGATTCAAAACAACATCATGGGCACCCAAAGCTTACAGAACATTATCAACTAATGAAAGCACATACATCAGCAGTGGTAGAATCAGGAGCAGAAGTAGCAGTAGTAAAAGTAGCAGTAGTAGATGTAGCAGTGGTAGAATCAGTGGTAGTAGTAGTAGTAGTAGCAGTAGTAGATGTAGCAGTGGTAGAATCAGAAGTAGAAGTAGTAGTAGTAAAAATTGCAGTAGTAGAAGTAGCAGTGGCAGAATCAGTGGTAGTAGTGGTAGCAGCAGTAGTAGTAGTAGTAGAAGTAGTAGTAGTAGCAGCAGCAGTAGTAGTAGTAGTAGTAGTAGTATTATAAGTAGCAGTGTTAGATTCAGTAGTAGTAGTAGTAGTAGTAATAGTGGTAAAAGTAGCAGTAGTGAAAGTAGCAGTAGTAGATGTAGCAGTGGTAGAATCAGTGGTAGTAGTAGCAGTAAAAGTAGCAGTAGTATATGTAAAAATGGTAGAATTAGTGGTAGTAGTAGTAGTAGGAGTAGTAGTGATAGTAGTAGTAGGACTACTAGTAGTAGTGGTAGTAGTAGTGAAAGCAGTAGTAGTAGTAATAAAAGTAGCAGTAGTGAAAGTAGCAGTAGTAGATGTAGCAGTGGTAGAATCAGTGGTAGTAGTAGCAGTAAAAGTAGCAGTAGTATATGTAAAAATGGTAGAATTAGTGGTAGTAGTAGTAGTAGTAGGAGTAGTAGTGATAGTAGTAGTAGGACTACTAGTAGTAGTGGTAGTAGTAGTGAAAGCAGTAGTAGTAGTAATAAAAGTAGCAGTAGTACATGCTGCAGTGGCAGTAGTAGTAATAGGAGTAATAGTAGGAGTAGTAGCAATAGCAGGAGTAACAGTAACGGTAGTCAAATAAATAGAAGGAATAATGGTAGTGGTAGTATTAGCAATAGCAACATTAGTAGTAGCAACAGTAGCAGTAGTAGTAGAAGTATTAGCAGTAACAGCATTAGTAGCATTGGTAGTCTAAGAAGTAGAAGAAGTAGAAGATGTAGAAGTAGTAGTAGACAACATTATCAGTGGTAGTAGCAGAAAAAAAAGTAGCAGGAAATAAGGTAATAGTAACTGCGGTAGTAGTAGCAGAAGTATTAGTGGTAATAGTGGAAGTAGTATCAGCATCAATAGTGGTAGAAGAAATAGCAGTAGCAGTAGACAATATTGTATATAGAGTTATGATACTGTTTATATAGTACTAAATCTATTGCTGTGTTTATGTGCAGACCCTAGATTTGTAAGCGTCCACCTCATCCCAGAGAGTGACAACCCAGAAGATGACAAGATTTACCTCTTCTTCAGAGAGAACGCCATCGACGGAGAACAAACCGGCAAAGCCACACATGCCAGAATCGGACAGCTGTGTAAAGTACGATATCTCTAACAACAAAAAGACAAACAAATCATAACATATATTGTACATTCACACCCACACCCACCCACACACACAAACACACACAAACATCCATACAAACCTGCAGGCGAATGTACACACATTCCACCCGTCCTCACATAGGTAGGTGTGCTAGCTGGTTTGCGCAGCCACATTTCTTTGGCATTGTGTGTGTTTTTCTACCGTTCCAATCTCAACCGCCCACCGTGAAGCTGGAGAGATGACTGAAATGTCACAGGAGTCATCGGCAGCTTGGAAAACAAAGGCTCCTCTGTAGATCTAAAGTGTGACTTTGGCAGCCGCTCTCAGCTGAAGTGGAACCCTATAGCAGTGAGCGAGGAATAAGGTGTTCTCAATTACGCGCCGCTCGGCGTTCTGGTATGACTGGAATCCGCTCTTCACCGGCGCAGACAATCGTCTCATTATGCTAAGTATATGTTTAGCTTGTGCGGTGTTCTTCTCAGCTCTCTGCCAATTAAGGAACGTAAACGCGGGGGTGTGCGTGAGAGTGCCGGCCTAACCGTTCACATAGACGCTGCCAGCTCTTCTTATACAACACCCAAATACAAACATACAAACCCGCCTCAATCATCTGTAATATTCCTAATATAAACAGTACATAGGCGTGGCGGGCCGTGCTGTTTTTGGACAGGATCGTGCTGGAGCACATCTTCAGCTCAATCGGTTTATCATGTGATGAAGGATATTGATTCTTTCCATTCTGTTCTCCAAGCTTGTTTAAATCAGCAGCTTCTGACAGCATTCCAAACATTTTAAGTGGTGTCAAACTGATTTCCAGTAGTTGTCAGCATTCTACACAATCCTGTGTGAAGAGAGTTGAGAATATTTATATTGGAAAACTCAACACTCATAAGTGCTCACTTTGTTTTTGGTTGTTTAGAAGCATCTGCAAAGATCTTTATCTGATAATAAAGTATTAAATGCTGCTGGTGGAACAGTGACTGACTAGCCAACGCTGGCATTCACATCCATAATACAATTATAATACAGTTATAATACAATTTATATCATAATAAACTTCTAACAAACTTAAGAAGTCAGTTAAAAAGTCTGTGGTCAGTGTTAGTTTTAGCCCTGCAGGAATTACATTGTACTCTAACAATGCTAAGCTAACGTTTTTGAAGAACATTCTCTAGGTCCTATCTCTAGGTTCTTTGTCTAAGTTGCACTTGGTTAAACTCCCTGTTGTCCTGCCCTTTTTAATCCCCCCAAACAAACGATTATGATCAGTTCAGCCTCTAAATTGAACTACTTGTTTGTCTCATATCTATCTGAATAAGAGGTTCTGATTGGTCCCTCTGTATCTGTAATTTAGTGGACTATTCTGTGCCTGTTTGAATGTTGTTTTCATAGCAATTCTAAAAAAAAGTTTTATTCTGCATTGACTCCTTCAAATCTGTATTTAAATTGACTAGAAATGTTTATATTCTCAACAGAATGACTTTGGGGGTCACAGAAGCTTGGTGAATAAGTGGACCACCTTTCTAAAAGCTCGACTGATCTGCTCGGTTCCTGGCCTCAACGGCATCGACACACACTTCGATGAGCTACGTAAGTTCCTGTGCACTTAATATACTGCATATACATTTGAATGTACTGTACATATTGTAACATGTATGCTATAAAGCTCAGTTCTCATTTTTTTGGATTGGAATATGTTTTCAGAGGACATCTTTCTCATGAGCTCCAAGGACCCCAAAAACCCAGTCATCTATGCAGTGTTCACAACATCGAGGTACTCTGAATTAGGCTGCACCGAACAAAAGAGAAGATCTCACTTTTGTGTATCAGATTATCTGACTTTTTTTCATGTTTTCCACTCACAGCAATATCTTCAAAGGTTCAGCTGTCTGTATGTACAGCATGGCCGACATTAGGAGGGTGTTTCTGGGTCCCTATGCCCACAGAGATGGACCCAACTACCAGTGGGTGCCCTTCCTAGGAAGAGTGCCATACCCACGGCCAGGCACGGTAAGGCCTGCTTGGATACGTCTATTCATTTAAAGGGCCATTCCACCAAATGGGTGCCATTTGCTTGTTGTAACTCTTCCAAATTAAACTTTTTTTTTTTTTCTTTTTTTATATATTAAATATTCAAAACATGTACTCGTCAATCTCTGGCGGTTTACTTATTTTTTTATAAGGTTTATAGTTACATTTTCCTCAGTCCTGTTACCAAAACTCACGTGACATTTAAAAAGAACATTTAAAAGCAAAAAAATCTCAAAAAAGTCTTTATTTTAAAGAAATGGTTGACTGCATGTTTAAATAATTTTTATTTATGATAAAAAAATCACTATATATGCATGCACAATGTATTTTTCTAAAATATGCAAAGCCCTTTTTAACTCAAACCTATCATGCACTTTATAAAACAAATTGATAAATGATGAACCAAAGAGAATTAGAAAATAATTGGTTTACATTAACTAATATTCATATTAATAGAACAATAAACTCCAAACTCAATAGACTCTACTGCCTCTTCTTACTGGAACTCACTCCTGTTACTGCCACTCATTCCTGTTACTGTTACTGTTACTTTATGTTTTGACTAACAGGACTGAAAGTAGCAGGAATGCATTTTTTTTGCATAGGATTAGCGAAAACGTGAAAACTAGCTAAATTTATAGTAATTTAAACATGTAATATCCTGGGGACAACAATGGCAACGATTCAACAGAATATGCCTTAAATATTTAAGACAAATGGAAATGCATTTCACCAAGTAAAAATAAATTGTATATAAAAAATAACGTGTTTTAATCCCTTTTATCCTTCTAAATCAGTGTCCCAGCAAGACCTTTGGCGGATTCGAATCCACAAAAGATTTACCTGATGATGTCATCACATTCGCCCGAAGTCACCCAGCCATGTACAACCCAGTGTTTCCCATCAACAATCGGCCAATCATAGTCAAGACTGACGTGGATTACCAGTTCACTCAGATAGTTGTAGACAGAGTGGAGGCGGAGGACGGCCAGTATGATGTCATGTTTATTGGCACAGGTTTGTGTGTTGTGTTGTGTGTGTGTGTGTGTATTTGTAATTACATACTTATAAACAAGTCTTACACTGTTCCTGTCAGTAATTGTATGTTTACAATCAACACTGCGACAGACTCCCTGCATTATTGTGCATTATCTCATAGTTGATTAAAGGCTTTTGGACATTTTATTCATAATAGCATTGCAAGATTGAACTGACACGCTTAATTAAAGAGTTGTTGGTTGTCTTTCTTTTTTTTTTTTTTTCAGATGTCGGTACGGTTCTAAAGGTGGTATCGATTCCCAGAGGCACTTGGCACGACTTGGAGGAAGTCTTGCTGGAGGAGATGACTGTGTTCAGGGTATGACCAACTCTTTCCAAAATCACCATTTGATCATTAGTGGTAATCTACAATGTGATCAGCCATAACAATAAAACCACTGACATGGATTGAAGCAAGTTGTATTTTTGATGTGATTCCTGTGACTTGGGCTTTACGTAGTGAACAGTCAGTGAGTCAGTCCTTGAAGTTGATGAGAATATGGGTCAACATAAAAATCTAAAAAAGAAAAAGTTTCTTTGAAAAGTATATACCCAATGTTTTCTAAGAAGGATAGCTACAGGGTCCCAAGGCTTAATGATACTTATTTGTATTGAGAGCTAGCCATATTATATACTCAAATGATACAGAATATCTACTGAAGAATCTACACATGTTCAAGGGAACTGTGTGTCCTGGACAAAACCTAGAAAGCTCTGAAATTTGTTTAGAAACAATAAAAGGTATCAATCTCCCAACAGTTGAAAAAATAAAACTGACAAATTTCACATGCAAGTTAGATTTGTGATTTAATAGCAGGCTAAACTAAGCTGAATTAAGGGCATTATGTATGGCTTAGAGGAGCATTATTTTCAGGTATGTTCATTATTTGCTTAGACAGTACTGTAGGCAATGGGAGGTTAATGTAAATTTAATTTAAAACAGTTAAGTAACCACTTTTGGCCCTATTTTAGGTACATAAATAGTTCTATGTTTGTTTGTGCAGGCATTATAAGCTTACTATAACGTTTGTCAGCTGTTAATATTGTTGTATTGTGTTTTTGACATTCATTTAATGCAAAAGGTGTCTAAATATGTGTTTGAATGTTATTAAAAACTCTTAAAGAATTTAAGACTTAAAAAAAACACTAAGGATGCCCTTGGTTTTGAACAAGTGGTTTTAAAAGCAGCTTTAGGGGTTCCTTTACAGTTTCAAATAAAAAAAAAAAACACTAAAAGATCTTCAAGGAACATATACTGTTCTTTTAACAATGACTCGTGTACTGAAACCCTTTTTAACTCAATGTTAAAAGTATATTTTATTGAGGAAAATGATTGGCTTTCTTCTGTTTGAAACCCCTTAAGGTACTTTGAGAAACCATCAATAACAGTTTTTTTAGAAGACAAATGTTTGCTGAATTTTTTTTTAAAGCAACTTCAGAGTTCAGTTTTTGCAGGAATATCAAGCTTACTGTAAAGTATGTTAACTTTTAATATTGTTTTAGTGTGTTTTTGCCATTCATTTAATGGAGAAGCTGTCTTAATTTATCTCTGAATGGTATTAAACCACTTTAAGACTTTAAAACTTTAATTTGCCCATACCTGAAAGTCCCCTCAATTGGCCAAGTGATTTTAATGTTATGGCCAGTCAGTATATTAGTTACATAGCACATTAGTGCATTATTTCTGTATCCTTTTTTATATATAATATGATAGTCACATTTCAGGAATAAACTTCATCTGAATCATTTCTGTGAACAGTTCCTCGGTTCACACTTCATTTACTGCTTTATTTTACAGGAACCAACTGCTATAACCGCTATGGAGCTGTCTACAAAACAGGTAACCACAATTTAATATCCAGCATAACTCCAAACCTCGAACAGATAATCACATAATCTCACAAAAGCAGCAGGAAAGGAGGGCTTTCCCTAGTATGAACTGTGCTAGACAGAATGGGTCCACTGGGAGACCGGCCACAGCCTGGACGTCAAGCAGCTACACCAGTTTCTGTTGACAGGAGTGATGTAGCGCTGCTAGATTTATCATGTACCACAAAACCCAGCAGCCCTGACCCGAGGCTGTATCTCTTCTCTCTCTCTCTCTCTCTCTCTCTCTCTCTCTCTCTCTCTCTCTCTCTCTCTCTCTCTCTCTCTCGATCACCCCCTCTTATACACTCATCCAAATACGTACACACACTAAACACACATAGCTTTTTTTTTCTACATAACACACACCAGAGGCTCCTGTCACACTTATTCAAGTAACGCAGTAACATACGGTTCTACCATTAGTGGTTTCTATGTCTCTCCCTCTCTCTCTCTCTCTCTCTCTCTCTGTTTCTCACATACACACACACACCTTTCCCGTTGATTCAGAGCTTAAGGACTGCAGTGTGTGCAGCTGCGATTCCTCCTCCCAGCCGTGTGAATAATCAAGCCGACACTGAAAGGTTATCTGAGTGAATCTATAATTAAACACTCGCACACAGACTGTCAGACTAAAGTTCCTGCTCACCAGGTCCATCAGACATTCACTGAAATAACAGCCATTAACCAAGAAATCAAATGAGGAAACGCTAGAAGGCTTTAGTGTGGTTGCATTACCGCTGAGGAGCAAGTAGGCCTACACTGTTAAAAGTATAACAGTGACTAAAGATCCTTTGAGGAACCTTCAAGAATGCTTAAGGGGCTTCAAGAAAATCAATCTTCTCTTAAAGCACCTTTAAAAGTTCCTTCTCAGTTTCAAATTAAAGAACCCCTAAAAGTACTTTAAAGAATATATACTGTACTATACTTTTAACAATGACTTGGGTACTGAAACCCTTTTAATTTATGATTAAAAGATCAAGTTTGTGTAGCTGCGCGGAAAGCAATCAGGAAGAAATGGCTTAAGCCTGAAGCACTATCAATTAGAAATTGATATGATGTAACTTGCGAAATCTATATAATGGAAAGAATAACCTTCTCTGTTCGGCTTCATTTCTTTATATTTATTTCTTTTATTTGACTGTTGTATATAAATGTAAAAAATGAATCATATAGTAATATAAAATGCTGTCATATTGATATGTGATTCAAAATAATAAAGAAAAAAAAAATGTCCTTGAGGAATGTTTTGAGGTTCTTTCGTTTGAAACCACTTAAGGAGGAAATGAAGAACTGTCAAGAAAAGGGTTTTAAAGGGAAAATGTTTAATGAAGGTTCCTTAAAACACCCTAAGTGTTTTTTTTTTTTCATTTTTAAAAAGAAAAACTTGCAAAACCTCATCAAGGATCTTGTCATTTTGTAATAAATACATCTCCCTATAACTGACACTGATTGGTTTGTAGAATGTTGTCACATGATGGCATATTGATTTTCCTATGGGCCAAAATCGATGCCCGTTTGGGTGCTTGTGTATCCTGCAGCAGAATAAGCTTGACCGAATCCCTTAGGATTCCTTTTGTTTCTGTATATAAATAAGGCTTACTGTACAGTTGCCATACTCTATATTAGATGGACTATTTTGCTAAAAGTATCTACTCACCTGTATTGCATCTGATGATGCAAGCGTTGTAAGAGCTGTTCAGAAACATATTCTATGAAGCTCGTTGTTTAAATAATACCACTGACAGTTGACTGTGGAATATTCATTAGTGAGGAATTTTACAACTGGATTTGTTGTACAGGTGCTGGATCCCACCAAGGTACCACTGAGCTCTTGAGAGCAATCCATTCTTTCACTAATGTGTGTAGAAGCAGTCTGCATGTGTAGGGGTGTGGTTTTATACACCTGTGGCCATGGAAGTGATTGGAACAACTGAATTCAATGATTACCATTGTTTACTTGGTTTGATTAAATAATTAATACTTTGCCTGTCTCTCCACAGCAACAGCTCTACTTGGGATCTTCTATCGGGGTTTCCCAGATGCCCCTGCATCGCTGTGATGTTTATGGAAAGGCCTGTGCTGAGTGCTGCTTGGCGCGAGACCCTTACTGCGCCTGGGATGGCTCCCAATGTTCCCGATACTTTCCCACTGCCAAGAGGTAAGCAGTGGTCACAGATAGCTTAGTCTGACCTAAACCTGAAACTGCACCTAGCACCCTTCTAGAACTCTGCAGGAGGTTGGGTTATGCTGGGAATGCAAAATGGGAAAATATAGAATTGCATGCCGTGTGCCAAGGATTTTGAAAACACTTAACAATATGTTTTGACATAATCTGAATCTGGAAGTTCTTTTATTTGTGTCAAAATCTCATGGTGAAAGCTCTAACATGACTAAAAAACTAAAAAAAATATATTGACTTCCACTAAAAGTCATTTAGAGTCATAACTAGATTTAGAGCCATTATGCAGTACCTGCTAAGTGAAAAACTATTCTGCAAATCTGTATTAGCAGCTTTTAAAGGGCATGCGAAGTGCATTTGTTATGTAAGTGTTTCAGAGATGCTCCCATGCAGTGAAGCCCCTCGTAGATACACAAGAACCCCAGGCTTCGTTTCTGTCCAAAACGGCTTGGCCGCACTATAGAAGCTTCAGTAAACTGACTGATGAACAGTGAAACTAACAGGAACATTCAGTCTCTCTGGGAGTATTTATCAGCCAATCTGAATCCATGGTTGAAAGCTGGATGTTGCCTGTAGCTACACACTCAGTTAGTGTCTCAAATATGTTCATCTGTGTTGAAGAGCAGGCAGACCTTTAGTCATTTTTTTAAGTATTTAGGCCGTTCTTTAGAATTGCAAAATCTTCAGCATAATGTTATTTTACCAATCGAGTGTTGAGTTACTATTGGTTGATTTCTGGCATAGTCATCAACTACATGTTTCTTTCAATGGGAAATATTCCCATTCAGAATGCTGTATAGTCCAGAACTAGCCTTAATCTATTACATTACATTGCGTAATGTAGAGGACAAAAGAGGACATAGAAGTTTAAGACAAAAACAAACATTTTAGACAGGGACTAAAGGAGGCCAAAGTGAATAGTGGGATAGAGGAGGAAAAGAGGAGAAGAAGGAAATGAGGTTAGAAGTGGTTGGTTTTTCAGAGGTGTTAGGAGAGCTCTGTCTTTAGGAGTTTCTTAAAGGTAGTGAGTGATGCTCCTGCTCTGGTAGTGGAAGGTAGTTTTTGGAAAACTATGTAGGAGAACAGTCTGGATTGTTTGGTGTAAATGTTTGGCCAAACTAAGCAACGTTCACTAGAGGAGCACAGTGGCTGGGAGATAACATAGACCTTTTTTTAAATAATTTTATTTAAAAACTTTCCGCTTCTCTTCGAGCTCTTCGGTTCTGATACATCAGCTCACAGATGCCTTGTGCTGCAGACATCACCGTAGGAGTGATGTGGGGAGAGAGCGCCAATTGTGCTCCCTCTAAGCACCAGCAGTTTGATGGCAAAGCTGCATGAGCGGGGGTACGAACCTGTGACCGCTTTAGACCGCTGGATCACTTGGCACCCCATAACATAGACCTTTAATTAATTTCCAGGGAACCAAGATAAGGCCTTATGATGAATGCATTTAGCAACTTCAAGTAGCCAACTTTGCTGACGCAGATGAGCAAATGCAAACAGACTGCTTATCTTGTCCCTGTAGAGATGCCTACTGTATTTCCAAAAGAATAGGACTCTCAGAAGCAGATAAAAAAGCAACGATTAAAACCATGCTTAATGCCAGGCTCTCAATAGTGGAGCAGTGGTACTGTTTTTTTTTTTTGGAACGATGGTATCTATCTCTATCCAATTCTTTCGGGATGAGTTGTGGATGAGGTGGGGTGGTGATCATCCAACATCTTGACCTCACTAACACTCCTACAGCATTGCCTCAAAACCTCTTTTTTTTGTCCACATAGTGTTACATGTACAGGACATCCATCTTAGACTGGGTGAGACATCCTGTGAATGAAAGATGGGCCCCAAATTCTAGGAAACCATTTGAGCTTAGAAGTGCTGTATGTAGCGAATGTGAAAAGCATGTGCTGCTCACTTGTTTGCATATGCTCTAACTATGTACTCCTGTTTGTGTGTGTGTGTGTGTGTGTGTGTGTGTGTTTGTGTGTGTGTAGGAGGACTCGACGCCAGGACATCAGGAATGGAGACCCTCTAACCCAATGTTCTGACCTCCAGCACCATGGTAAAACAGCTAGCTTTATGTACACTAGCATAATACTTAGCTAGGCTATATAGCTAACCCCTATTCAGTGTTATATAGCCCACCCACACTACTAAGATCACAGAGCACAAACTTTATCACCTTTTTACATCCACATTACATCCTTCCGTTTTTCCTAAATGAGGAAACTTCAGCCCTTAAATTTGTAGCACGTTAGCATGAAGCTAAGCTAACCCTTCCTCAGTGTTTTACAACTTAACCTACCCACACTGCAATGATCATAGAGCACAAGCTTCACCATTTCGTCACTTCGACATCCACCTCAGATCTTATATTGTCATTAGATGTAATGTGTAGCTTTAAAAAGGCTTTTAATTAGCTTAGCGAACACCCAAAATAAAGTTTAAGACATTTTTTACAGACTTTTTACAGCTGGATCAGAGGCATGATATGTAAAAGCATGCTCCCCCAACAGCCACACCGCCCCAAACACACACACACACACAAACATACACACACACATTTGCACCCAGGGACCACACGGATTTCCAGAACTCCATGTCAGAGACCACTGTGGTCTCACACACACTTACACACCTTATTACAGTGGCAGAGCAGGCCAGCAGAGCTGCGCACTGACGTTTCACAGCCATGACTTAAAAAAAAGAGGATGGAACGAACAGAGAGAGAGGGAAAAAAAGGGAAAAACAAATGAAAAGATGAGGGATGGATGGATTTTAAATGAGTACCACATGGAAAGACCTGCTCATACTCATAGGAATTCTCATAGGAATATTTTGGTCACTTTTCCATTGCAGGGCCAAAGGGTTACCGAGGCCACACTGTACCACTTCATGCTGGTTACAGTTTCTTTTTGTTTTGCTGGCAAATTAGGACTAGGAAGTACAAATAGAGACTTATTATAATAATTATAAGACAGTTGCTGTTGTTAGATGAATCTAGTCTCATTTCTGCTCTCATTTTATTTCTGAAAAGAGTTAGCAAGCTAGCACGATAACTGTTTAATTGATCGTCCAAAATGGAAAATGTATTCTACAACTGCAAACCAAGCAGCCAAGAGGCTCATTGTAACTCTGGAGGAGCTGCAGAAATCTAGAAAGAAACAGCACAGATTCTTTCTAAATTTCTGCAGCTCACTGATTTGTAGTGGATAACAGCACCAACACCTCAGTGCACCAATGTTACAATTCTCCATGCCCATAAACCCCTGGATCTGCAGCCTTTATATATGGAGGAAAAATGAATAACCAAAATCAAAGCTAAACTACACTAAAATAAACTAATCTAAACAAGTGTGATAGTGATGTTGGCTTCATCCAACACCACTACCGCATAATTAACATGCCAGCAATCAGCATACCACAGCACTAGCAAGGCTCATCTATCCAGTAAGTAGATGCCAACATCATTAAGCCCTTCTTAAGAATGGTTCTCTGGAGTCAGCCTGCTTTTGTGTGAAAAAAAAAAACACCAGAATGGTTACCTTAGAAATGGTTAGCTCAGCCCTGCAGTGGACAAGTGGCCTATGATGGTATTCTAGATGTATAGCCACATCTGAGAGCCTGAAACTCGGTAATGAGAAGGGATTTTGTGACATATGTATGGCTATGCATGTGCTTATGTATGTGTGTGTGTGTGTGCATGAGTGTGTGTGTCCATCCCTATTCATGGTTTGAATTACTGGCTCATATCCTCGGCACTGGAGACTCACTATGTGAGAATGAACATGGAATGAACATTGGAATGAACATGGACACATTCATATGAAGCTCACATTCAGGCACATACACAGGCCTTTTACACAGCCAAACCACATACCCCACTCAAACTGCGACCTTTGTGTGCTGTCTTGAAATAAAAATGTTCTCTCTTTCTTTCTCTCTCTCTTTTTGGTGAACAGATGAAGAGAATGGGGAGAACATGCTGCTGGATAGGACGGTGTATGGGGTGGAGAACAGCAGCTCTTTCCTGGAGTGTAGCCCCAAGTCCCAGCGTGCGCTCATCTACTGGCAGTTCCAGAGACATGGAGAGGACAGCAAGCAAGAGGTGGGTCTTTTGTCCTTTGGACAAATGTATCATTACTCGTATGACCTGGTGTAGGGTACGACTGTGGCAAAAAATGGGACTGGACTCTTTCCCAAGACCAAACCCAAGACATTGTATTAATCATAATTGCATCAATATGCATGAATATTTTGTTAATCCATTGAGGATTCAAACCTTCAGGAGCAAGCATGTGTCGAAAACACAGCAAACTAAAAAAAACTAAAAAAGGACCCTCAACCCCTACTTTTCCCCAAAGATTTATGAATTCAGTCAAGTATTACAAAGCTAGCAAACCAATAAAACAAAAATCGAGATTGTTTGGATGGTCTGAACATGATGTGATATGTTCTTCCAGATCACCAAAAGGGAGGAACCCTAAACATCTCAGTTTTGTGTCATCTTTTAAAAGAACAAGTGCCCCAAGTGGCCAATCATGGATTCACCTTCACCTAAAAAAAAAAAATCTAACTCCAACACACAAAACAAGCAGAAACAGACACTGGAAAGAAATATGGTGACTAAGGATCATAACAGTACACAAAGTTCAGTACCAGTTCAGTTCAGTTTACATTCTGATTCAAACCAGACCTGTACCACAGTTGGGTATGTGTTCACTACAATGTGTGTTCAGAGTAACCTAGGTTTCTTAAAAAAAAAACAGGCTTGCAAGTTAGTTTGTTCTGGGTACAGCCTGTAGTGTGTTAACTAAGCAGTAAAATGTAAGTATTGGCATGGTTGATGTTTTACATATACCAGCTGTTCAAAAATATCAACATATCATCCTCACCTGATCCACCATGATTTCATTAGTTGGCAATAAGTTGGCAAATGTCTTGGCACTTTGATGTCTGAAATATACTTTCAGTCAAAAGTATCTCTGTAAAGTAATCTCTGCATTCTGTAAATGCATTTCTGCATTTTAGATTAATACTAAAGTCATCCATATTATGAAGAAAAATACTTAATCCTCAAATGCTGTCACAAAGACCATCAAAAATGTTATGATGAAACTGGCTCTCATCAGGACTGCACCAGGAAAGAAAAATAAAAACAACAGTTACCTCTTTTGTACAGGATAAGTTCATCAGAGTTACCATCCTCAGTAATCGCAAGTTATTAACAGCACCCCAGATGAGAGCCACCTACATTTTTGTTTAACACTTTTAAGTTGACTTCATGATTCATTATGTTCCTTTGTAGTCTAAACGATTTCAGTATTCATTTACAATGTAGGAAAAAAAAAAAAAAAAACGTTGAATGAGAAGGTGTGTCCAAATCTTTGACTGGTACTTTACATTTATGTTGTTTTTTGTTAGTTTATGCAACAGTAAGAGATAAAGAAAGAAAAACTAAAGAAAGAAAACTAAATGTAAACCCAATACAGTTCCCATAATGCTATGCAAATCTACACTTTACTTGCTACAGCTCAAGGTTTTTGGGGTCAATTTGTTTTTGTCCACTGAATAGACACCCTTATACATAGTCATACTGTATGTACATAGTATTGTGTACAGTGTATTCTCAGCTTTGGTACAAATACACATACCACTCTGTTACACCTCTATGTTTTAAACTGTAAAAGCTTGGGAACACCTAGAAACCACAAAAAAAAAAAAAAAAAAAAAATCTATGTTGGCTGCATTTGATGATATCCTCTCTGGTACCATTCCACATAAGTGCAACATCAGGTAATCCTTGAACCTAGGCTTTGGTTGGGACGACAGCCCCCACTAGTGGCAGGGTGGGTAATAATAAAAAAGTAAAATAAGTATTGGAAAGCAGACACAGACAAAAGAAAAAAAATGCCTTAAGTGTTGGGCAGACACTACAGCACCATTATTGAATTTGCAACGTCTTTGGTCCCAAAAAGCTATGGGTCACATCTCAACTCGAATGGTTCCACTATACAGGACTGGTAACCAGTAGAGTTTTCTAATCCATAATGTGTACCCATGTCTTTGTGTCCATTTAGATAAAGGCAGATGAGCGAGTGATGGGCACTGAGCAGGGTTTGCTGATCCGAGCTCTGCTGCAGAAGGACTCGGGCGTATACTACTGCCACGCCGTTGAGCACGGCTTCATCCAGACGCTCCTGCGCCTCACCCTGCACGTCATCCCCGCCGACCAACTGGACGAGCTGCTTCACCGAGAGCCACCGGACACCGGCCGGACGCCCCACGCCAAACTGTGGTACCAGGACTTCCTATCCCTCATCGACCCACCCAGCCCCAACAGCGTGGACCAGCTGTGCGAGCAGGTGTGGAAGAGGGAGCGGAAGCAGCGACGGCAGAAGGCCCACCTGCTGCAAGCCAGCCAGTCCCACACCACCCATCTACTGCACACCGGCCAACAGCACGCCAGCAAGTGGAAGCTCCTGCAGGAGAGCAAGAAGGGACGCAACCGCAGGATGCACGAGACGCAGCGGGCGCCCCGCAGTGTGTGAGCCCGAGAACATAGAGATAAACACAGACTGAACTATCCAATCTAAAAACAACAGACAAGACTTTGCAGACTGTGACGCTGAAGACAGGGAGAGAGAGACAGGCAATGTTATTGCAACGTTCCAGCTCTCCTGCAGAGCGCGTGCGGAGGAATGTTTACCTCTTTAGACTCAAACTCTTGACTCCAGGAGCAGCCAGTGGAAAAAATTCCCTCACACACAGACTGGACAGCGACGTCCAGCAATAATATTCTGTAAATATTACGCAGAATAAAAGGAACGTCTTTCAGACAGGCCTCTGCCGAAGCTCTGGCCGGCTGGGTGAGGAACATCATAGATCATAGATCATAGATAGAACAGAAGAAGTGAAACCATCGACGACCATCTTTATAATCTTCCTTAAGATTAAGCACACTCCCAGTGCACATATACTGCGTACGAGACCTCTTCCGTTTCAGTGTATTTTAAGGGTGTGTTTTAACCTAAAAGATATACAGTACTGTGAACAAAAAAAAGAGAACAACCCATGGAGTCCTTCATTTTTTTTGTATTTAATATGAACATGTGAACAGTATATTTGGTCTTTGTTTGAACAGTCTTAAGACATGGAGGTAATATAAAGAAACACTTGATGTAGTGGTATCACCATACCTGTGAAGCATGGTGGTGGAAACATCATGCCTCATGGAGGTCTTGGCAAATTATCCACCATATACATGTCATGTCATTCCTGCTGAAACATCACACAGCTGAAAGAATTCTGCATTGAGAAGTGGGAAAACACTAGCTTAGAGTCAATGGTTACATTGGAAATACCGACTTGATCTGAGATACTTAGACAAGGACAAATTATGATGGCTAAATCTAGGTCTCATGTCTGTTTCAGCAGTTGATGGCTGATCAGTGTATTACTTCCATCTCTTAATAGTGTTAATATGAAGATCAAATGTCCATGTTTTTTAAATATGTCAAAGAAACAGATTTTCATGTAGGGTCCTATTTTTTTGACATGATTTATACTGTATGTATGTATCCATTGGTCAAAGCTGAGAGACAAACCAAGTCACTACAGAGTCTAGAGTCTACAGTCATCCTCTCTACAGCTCTCAGTTCTCCTCATCCTCCAATCCAGTTTTTTTGTCTCGTTTTGTTTTATTTTCAACCATCAAAGCAGAAATCGTCCCCGATCATCAATGGATAATGTGTGTTCCTCCTCTGAATAAGCTCTTTCAGCACAAATACATGTTTCAGATATATTTTAGATGAATATTTAAATTTTGTCCTTTTTTGTTCGTCAGAGTTATATCTAATACTGCATAATAGAGAGTTATTTTATTAAAGGGGTTTCTGCATTCTCTCACTCAAACTGCTGCATTTAGGGGTGCAGGGGGGGTGTAAATAAACATTTTTTTGTACTCGATTTCCCTCAATAGCTTCCAAGCACAAGCTGCTGGTGGACATTGCTTAATCCTTGTATGTGAATCACAACGGTCTAGTAAGTGGCACATCTTCAGTGTGGTGTTGTATGTTCAAGTAAGGGATGTTTTAATTTTTTATTTATGATATGTTTTGAGTCACGAACTTTAAGGAGGGGGTGTTTTTCTTGTTTTCTTAATTGAAAGGAATCGAGCGATTAACTTTTAGCTTCTTGTTTTTCCTTTTTTTATTATTATTATTTTTTTTAACCAATAAATGGTTCTGCCTTTAAATGGTTTTGCGAGCGATGCCGTAGAAGAACCACATTTGGTTTTAATAAAGCATACCACACATTTTCATTCATTAAGTCTTTAAGACAAGCTCTTGAGATTGCAGCAGTGTGTGGTCAAGCATTGTCCTGTTGGAACACCATGATGCAATTCTGAGTCATTACATATATGACACAAAAAACGACCAAGCTATTTTTTAAATTATTTTTATCATTTGAAAGGTTTTTTTACATTCACCCACATCTCTATGACAAACATGAGCCACTTTTTTAGCCCCAAAAGTGCTTCTTTCTATGGCATCCCTCAATCGACCATTTGAAGCAACTTTATATTAAAGACTGTAGATGATAAAAAAAGAAGCCCTCATAAGATCTTCATTCATTTTCCTATCTTATATTTATTCCTGTGTTCTAAGTTTCATCTGATGCACAGCTGTACTCAGCAGCCCATGTGGTATGCCAGGCTATTTTTAAGACACTTAGCCTGAAGTGTAATCTGGAGTCTTTCATTTGGTAAACAGCAAAAGCTCTTCTGTTCTGATGCCTCTGCTATTCCCAGGCAGTCCTTGATATGGGTCAGAGAAAGCGAGAGCCGACGCAAGCGGCGTTACGTAAGGGAGGGTTGCGATTGTCCCTGCAGTGCACTGAGAGATGAAAACAGGACAGCTTTAAGGCCTCTTTTTTAGGGAAGGCAATAAGATATTGGACACAACCAGGACAAGATCTTTCCATACACTCATGAACATAAAGGTTTTCTTGGGCCGTGCCATAAAAGAACCACCTTTGGATCCATAAAGCAACACTTTCTAATATTGTATTCATACATACTGTACATCACTTTTACAACACAAAGCCTCATGCAACAAAATCTTACTAATATTTGTATACGTTTTAAGACATAAATAGCCTATTTCAGATTTGTGATGTGTTTTAAAACCACAGAGTTTTTCACAGTCCTGCTCTTACACTCACCATCAAAGAATGAGGGCAAAAATAGTTGCACCCAGAAGGAAGGGTTGGATTGCAATGCTATTTAAAAGGAAGATATAAGTTGCCAGGAGCAATAAATTATTGCAAACTATTATTTTTTGAGAAATACAGGGGTTGGACAATGAAACTGAAACAACTGGATTTAGACCACAATCATTTATTGTCTCGACGGACAGTTCTGGTGGAAACAGGAGAATTGAGGTGCACATTGAATTCTACCGTAATTTGGGCAGCCGTGGTTTTATGTTTTTTTTGGATACAATCCAGGTCCGCCCGAACATCTCTTTCAGACAGCTACCTCTTGCATCCACAGTTAATCCTGTTGGATGTGGTTAATCCTTCTTGGTGGTATGCTGACATTACCCTGGATACCGTGGCTTTTGATACATCACAAAGACTTGCTGTCTTGGTCAGAGACGTGCACCAACAATTTGTCCTCTTTTGAACTCTGGTATGTCACACATAATGTTGTGTGCATTGCAATATTTTGAGCAAAACTGTGCTCTTATTATGCTAATTGAACCGTCACACTCTGCTCTTACTGGTGCAATGTGCAATTAATGAAGATTGGCCACCGGGCTGCTCCTATTTAGCCATGAAACCTCCCACACTAAAATGACAGGTGTTTCAGTTTCATTGTCCAACCCCTCTACATTCAGACCATTAATATGTTCAGGTCTGTGGTGCATGTATGTGCAGTAGATATGTGGACAGTAGTCTTTATACTAGTATTGTCCTGTTGAAATAGCAGGACCTTATTAACATTACAGGTGCCTGTAAAGAATACCATGACACCAGACTTTCTGGAAATGTGACACCTGACAAGAAACCATTGATCTTCATGGTGTCTTCATACACAGATTCGTTGTTGTTTCCACCAAAACAAAAGCTGGATTGTCTGAAGATGAGCCGCTGCCAATCTGAGTCACACCATGACATGTTTATTCCTACTGGGCGCATTCATGTTTTCACAGTTTGTGCATATTAATCAATCCTATTGTCCTTGTAAATTGTAACTTGAACAATTCCCATCTAAGAAAAAGTTAGTTAATGTCTCAATTATCATGATTAATGGTCTAAGTGGGTTTTAGGAATATTTTTCTGTCGGTAAATAAGGCCCAAAGTTCTTTATGGAGCCAAAAGATTGTATTTTATGGCATTGCTAAAAGACACATTTGAAGCATCCTCAATCTTAAAAGTGTAGGCCAACTTTACAGTTCATTTCTTTTGGTTTATTAATAATAATAATAATAATAATAATAATAATAATAATAATAATAATAATAATAATAATAATAATAATAATAGTTATATTGTTGTTTTCTTCAGCTGCCGCACAAACACACGAGCACCCAAGCACACGTAGGCACACCAGAATGTAGCTGTGAACTTACTGTACAATATTTTGGGAAGAAATATTCATAAAGGTCCAATGCCAATGTGTAGAAACTGCATGTGAATGCCCTTTTATCCACACCACTCCTTTCTCTAGCGTTTACAGTAGCTAGCTAGTAATGTTGTAAGTGCCACGTCTGACTGTAGGCACCAGAGCAGTCCACAGTTACAGTTACAAATACAGTTACCGAGGTGTACATACTCCTACTCGTAGATATGTGACAAATACAGTGTTCGCTAAGGGCTGCACTGCTGCCTATGGTACTCTCTGTCTCTCTCCCACTGTAGCACTGCAGTTTGGTTTTATATATAAACTACAGTTACCTGGAGTTTCACCAGTGGGACTTAGGTATTGATAATAATACTGTTTCAGTACAAAATTACTAATGGAAAGTATACGGTCACATGATGTTCAGACAGAAAAAAAGGACACTTCTGTCAACCAACAAAACGTTTGGGTCTAACTGGAATGAACAGAGGGAGAAAGAAAAGAACGGTGAGAGAAAAAAAGAAAAAATGCTGCTGTAAATTATTTGTTTTGGCATGTATTCTGCTGATCTAATAAATGTCTCTTGTAAGAAGCTGCTCGGCAGAGGTGGACTGGTGTGTTCTTGTTCAGATTTGGATTGGCAGGTTGGACGGGTTCACACTGATCTCATTGACGCACTCGACTGACTGTTTTTCTTTCCTTGAAGAGAAAATATACTTTTTAACTTCTGTATGACGGTGTTACATATTCATATAACAGCTAAAAGCATAGCTTTTAAAAGCATTTGTATTTGTCACCTCTGTTCAGCAAAATCTGAGGTCTTTATTTTTCTAATACAAAGAACATGCACTCTTCCATCCAATGTTTCAAAGAATTGGAACATTGAGGCCAAACTTTTTATTTCTGCAGAAGATTGAAAACATTTGGGCTTTTATTTTCATGGATCTGACACAGTTCAGAATATAGTAACTTTTGTCTAAAACCACCCATTTTTCTAGTGAGCAAAATGTATTCTAGATGTATTGGAACAGATCAACTTAAAATAGACTAACATGAAGACTTAATATTGAGTTTCAAACCCTTTGCTTGCAATAACTGCATCAAACCTGTGAGGCTAACATAATTGTAGGAATAACATAATAAAAAAACAAGGTAAAAAAAAGCTAATCAACAGACAGAAAACATGTTTAAACACAAAAAAAAAAAATAAGATAAATAAGATAAATAGAACTAAACTACATAAACAAGACTAAAGATAAGACTAGATATATAGAACAAAACTGATGAAACAGGAAACAGAAGAACTGAGACTAGACTATGGTCACAAAACACAAAAATTAAAGATGGGGCACACAAAGCATAGAAAAGTAATTTTATAGGACTACAAAAACTAAACAGGGTTAACTACACTAAGAAATCAAGAAACAACTGAGAACAGGCTGAGGCAACAAAAAAAAAAAAAAAACTCACACACTCAATAAAAGCACATGAAGCCCACAAAAAAACTCAGCAAAAATACTGAAGCAAAGGGGCTTATACACACAATGAGGGTGAGGAACACTTGGGGCTGGTAACAACGGGGCGGGGTAAAAAAAACAGGATAGATGGGAACACAAATGAGTAAGATGGGGCTGGGGTGGAGACAGGACAATAACACAAGGCCATGTGCAAATGGAGCACATGGGGAGAAAAACAAAATAACAGAACAGAAGACAGGAAAAAAAGAAAAATACACAAGACAGACATGGGCTTTCACCAACAGCCTCTTTCAGTTGGAGCTTGTTTTGGGGGGTTACTAGCTTCAGTCTCCTCTTTAAAAACATATGCTTTATTATATTTCAATTGTGTGTGAATTTTCATATGGAATATTATTACAATTTTTTTCAAAACCAAGCCCACCTAACCCACAATAAAAGGTCCTGCCACTCATGAGAAAATGTAACCGATCATTTAAAAGCTAAACAAATAGCACACCAATCAATGAAGACTGTTATATTTTACACAGTTTACAAAATATCTGTCATGTCTTAAGTTGGCAAGACAGAAAATAAGAAAAGATTTTAGCATTACTACTGCAGCACCCTTGTTAAATACCACAATACTGGGTATCTACAGTTATGGGATGTTCAGCAGGACTGGCACCTATTATACTTTAATTTGAGGTTACAAAAAAGAAACCAAAAGCTTGAAAATGAAAACTTGGTAAACAAAAATGGTCATGTCAAGTTGATAGTTTTTTAGATCTCTGATCTCTAAACATACATGGTAAAATTGTTCATGCTCTCTTAGTGCCTTTATTTTGTGTACAGCTGTTTTTTTTTTTTTTCACCAGGTATACATAAACTTACATTTCTGAAAATAAAAATGATAAAAAAATAAATAAAAATAGTGAGTTTTTTTTATTATACCAAATTGAAAACCTGGGGAAGATGGATCAAACCAAGAGCAAGCCTTTAAACCAAGCTGAATTGCTTGAGTTTGCACCAGGAGTGGCATATAGTTATCCAAAAGCAGTGTGTAAGACTGATGGAGATACCAACATACCAAGATGCATTAAAATGTTATTAAAAACAAGGGTTATTCAACCAAATATTGATTTCTGAACTATTGCTTTTTTGCATTTTTTACGGTCGGAAAGCTCTGCATCTTCTTTTGCTATATCAGCCATTTCTCATTTTCTGACAATATTTTTATTTGGAATTTGAAATTGTGTCCGTAGTTTATAGAATAAAACAACACATTTTACACAAATATTTACCAATAAATAGCAAAATCTGAGAAACTGATACAGAAACTGAAGTGGTCTCTTACTTTTTTCCAGAGCTGTATATCACCTGGTATACCTGCCCACACAGACAAGTTCAGTCTCTGTGTGTCTACTTACAACCAATGTGGTGTGCTCAGGTCTTTAGGAAGAATAAAACAAGTCTGCCATCTAGTGCTGGAGTGATCACCTACACTTCTTGTGATCTTGTAAACTTTTAGGAAGGGTCTTGTTGCCCTCTATTGGTGGGTTAAAGCAAATCACTCTGAATCTTTTACTGAACCAGTTTGTCTCTAATGTATAAACACTGCCACAGCAGCCTGCACTTATACCCGTAATAATTTCCCATTTTCTGTGTCTCATTTAGCTGTGATTAACAGTGTTTATGCTGTGTCAGCAGTGTTTGACTGCTGGGAGATACAGTGCCTTGCAAAATTGTTGAGCCCACTTAAAAAAAAGTCATCTGATTTGTTTGGGATTCAAATGACACTTTTTATATTTAGTGCTGCATATGTTGTTTTAAAATGCTGACCCTTAAAATGTGAGGTAGCTTTTAGTGGTGTGTAACCGTCTGAATTGGTTTTGCACTGTCTTGTTGAAAAATGTATGGACATATTCCTGGAATATATGTCTTCTTAAAGGCAGGATGTTTTGCTCAAAGATCTCAATGTACTTTTCTGCATTAATGCTGCTGGCTTTTGAACAGTCTGGATGGTACTTTTTGTCTTTGGTCTTCAGAACACAGTGATTTTTATGCAGTAAAATGTTTCCACTGTGTGATGGTCCATGCCCAACAAGTTGACACCATTTCTGGATATGGTTATCATAAGGGTTTTGTTTTTTTGCACAGTAAAGGGTTAAATTGCATCAGTGAATGATACTCTGAAGTACTGAAGAGTTTATTAAAGCTTTGCCAATCTCTTGTCCATGATTGACTTTCAACCATGTCTATCAGCTATTGTTGAATAACAGTTCTTGGTGCAGTGCAGTCTGAGGGACTGGAGATTGAAGGTGTTGAGCTTAGACTTGTGTCCTTGCTCTTTACACATTGAAATTTGTCCCAAATATAAAAAAATCTGTTACAATCTTTCTTTAAGAAACATAAAGGACTTCTGCTTCCGCTATGCAAGATTGAAGACGCTTGTAGTGTGTGCTCTGACCATATTATGTCTTTAACTGCCTGTTATGGAAATCTAAATCCACCTACGTACTCAGAAGACACTTCCATGATAACATGTTTGCAAAAGATGACCAGGAGGGAACCGAAAGCGGGGAAGGGTGACGATATAAAGACAATGCAAAAGCAATGCTACACTGGGAGTGAAATGCTAATGCTCACAGAGCTCTGTAAGCTTCGAGAAGAGTTGGGAAATGCTCAACGTGACATTATGGAGTCTCAAACTCAGATGGAGGCTTCAATTGGAGAAATCAAGAAAAGAATTAACGGATTGAAAGAGAGACTGAACTTGGAATGGAACTGCTAGAGAGAGAATGAGTAACGCTGAAGTTTGGGGCTTTTATACAATAAAGAGCATTAGCTTACCTTCTCTAAAAAAATGCCATGCTAACTGCTAAAAAAGATGATCTGGAGAACAGAATGTGCAGGAACAATATCAGATTGTACGGGATAAAGGAAGAATCTGAAGGAAGAGAAAACATTCCATTCATCACTGACTTTCTTTCTTAAAACTCCACTAAAGTTACCTGATGGCATAGCCCTTCGCATCGTGAGAGCCCATAGAGCTACAACACCAAAGCAAAAGCTAGCAGCTCCACCGAGAAATGTTAATCATTATTTATCGATGTACAATCACCTTTTCGTTTGCCCTAAACTTTCCTAGTCTCAACTGATTTGGAATGTGTTGCAGGCCTGAGAAGCAGGAAAGAATGTATAGAAACAAATTCACTGAAGTTGACCAGACAAAACATGAAATATCTCTATCTATCGGTTCATAAGAAACACTTTTTTGTCATACTGTCCCAACTTTTCCTTATTTTAGGTTGTAGATAGGGATGTCACTAGAGATGGGTGGATGGCTAAGCCTTGAAGTAACTCTGCAAAAAACTCTAATAGTATTTTGTCTTAGATAGATCGATAGATAGATAGATAGATAGATAGATAGATAGATAGATAGATAGATAGATAGATAGATAGATAGATAGATAGATAGATAGATAGATAGATAGATAGATAGATAGATAGATGCTCAATGCTATTTGCAGTAGCAGGTCCTAAATACATTGGAGTCCTTTACATTAAAGTCAATATTTTATTATATCTCCAAAACAGCAACTTTACAGGAGAGGGAAAAAAAAACCTTCTAAACTTTCAAAAGAAGTTACATAAAATTTATGATAATTTTTACATACTATTCCAACAAAAATCATCTGTGGACATTTAAGGGGGACTATAGCCCCCTAAAACATGTCTAACAAAGTCCATGGTTGTAACTAAAATGACACACATCGTACTGTAGGTCACACCAGATTATGGTACACAAGTCAGACTCCTGCAGGTCAGAGGTCATGATGATTACCTCACAGACTGAATTCTGTGTATACACAGATGCGCTCCATAAACACGGCTGCCGCTGCAGTGGTGATGTGATGAGTGAACCTTGGAGACCACGGACACGCCTGTTTTTCGGGTATTTGAGATCATAGCCCGCGGGGACTAGATCAAGTCAAATGACCCAGAGGTATGTTCCATTACTGTGGTGGCCTCCAACATCTCGTGCACAGTCCTGTACACAAATAAAACCATAGTATTAGATTAAAACAGCATAGACTAGTATCACAGACCAGGACTTCAGCAGCAGATCCTGTAAGTCCTGTAAGTTGTGGTTTGGGGACTCAATGAGTAGTGTCAGTGAGCCTTGGGTGCCCATGGTGCTGTCATTGGATTCCTGGTTGTCCATCCTTAGAACACTTCTGGTTGGTCCTGACCACTGAATGCTGGGAACCTAGCTAACAGAGAATGTTGTAGCCTGTAACCTTACAGAAATAATGTTCTAGAAACGTAATCTAATAACATTCCCAGCTAGATGAATACTAAACCATTATGGAAACTTTAAAAGTCTATCCAGACAACTTTGACAGATTGAATGTTTAAAAAACGTTAATTTAATCTTTTTTTTTATTATCTGGGAACATCCCACAAGACCCAGCTTGAGATTCTTTAAGAAGTTCTCTTTATGTCTTCACAATTTGGACCTGGTAGAATGTGTTGAAATTTTTTGAAAACATGATAAATTTTTATGTTGGGACTGTATCTTTAACTTTAAATATTGTTGTTTAAATAAAAGGTATATGCTTCTTCAGTGTTGCAATGTGAATTAACATCATTCTAAAAAGATTTCGCTAATTTAAACAGCCTAAAAATGTTGTTTAAAAACTCAGTTTTAACGCTCTACTTACTAAAAAATTATAGGGCTGGATCTAAACTCTACACCATACACTGCAAAAAACTAAATCTTAGCAAGTGAAATTTTCTAAATTTAAGGCAATAAATCTTATTTTATTTTCTGATAAGACTTTTTGTCTTACTAAACATTGTAAGTGTTAGATTATTTTGCTTGTTTTAGGGATAATTATCCTAATCATTCTTACTTAGAATTTGTACCTTATTTTAAGTAATTTGAACTCAAACTAAGCACAATCAAGCAGCAATCAAGTTATTCTGATTCTTATGTCCAAAAACAGTATTTTTTTGCCTGATTTAGGTGTTATTTCACTCATTTTAAGATTTTGCCATTGCTTTTTGTAAGAAATCTTACTAAGAAAATTTTGCTTACCCCATTGGCAGTTTTTTTTTTTGCTTAATATACATATATTTGTCTTAATTTGCAAAAAAAATTAGTTTTTTGCCAATGGATTTGTTGCAGTGTACTCAATGGTTGTATCATGTATAAAAGCAGTTGGATGCTCTAAAAATCCAAAACTGCATGGAAATTAATTTATTAAACTTACCATTACAAAGCACTTGTGGGAGTGATTCCATCCTGCAGACCTAGGATTACAGTAGAAATGGAGAGTAGTAGAGGATATTCTGTACTGAGAACAGATTGAGACAAGGTTCTGTCCAGAACCCATACCATCTTCTTCAGATGCCTTTAAAATGTATGTAAATGTATGTAAATGTCTTTTTGAGAGTTTACCTTGAAGGCAGCATGCTACTCTCTTATACCCCAAGATTTCAATGTACTTTTCTGCAAGTGTTCTTACAAAGAATTTTCTTTGGTTGAATAATTAAATAATTATTATTTTAAACAGATTTCCAATTACAAAGCCACTTTATTCTTCTTTGCACTGTGTCTATATGTGGTGTCTCTCTGCCTGCTGGTTCTGGCACTAGGTTGTGGCCTAGTTGAGGTGTTTGAGGAGCTTACAGGTGATGGAGGCGGTGGTGTGAGCACTCTTCATTTTTGCTGGGGGTGGTTTTGGATTGTCTTTTTGAGAAATGCATGCACATGCCTGGAGAAGAGTTCATCTTGAAGACAGCATGTTACTCATGTTGAGTTAAGAGTTCAATGTACCTTTCTGCAATAATGCTGTCATCAAAGATCAAAGTGTTTTGTGTCTTTCCCATAAATAATTAAACAATTATTTTCATTATGAGAGCATATTGTGTAAAATATCCAATACTGCGCCTAAAACGACATCATTTCATAAACTTGTCCTTACAAAGCACTAGTGGGAATGATGCCACACTGCAGACTTCGGCATGTCTCCGGCTTGTGTTGACATGGCTTTATCAGAGCGTGAAAGCCCGCGTATGTGATAGAGAGGACCTCGCTTATCATGGTTCAGAGAATGCTCCGCGCTGTAATGGAAAATTCAGCCAGCGGCGTTCCTGCACCCCATCCCCTCCGCACGTACTGCTGCAGGCCACCATCGCAATCCCAATCTGCACATCCAGCATGGAAACCCTGCAGTACGTCAGCCAGAAGACAGAAAACACACAACAACAGCGTCTTTCTTCAGCTCGGGGTCTGTCCGTTCCTGCCTGTGGACCACTGTGTAACAGCATATCTGTGTTTTAGCAGATATGGTTCTATGATGTGTGGCCAAAATGGAAAAAAAGATGATATTTTGATTTTAGGACCCAACATGATAATTCAGCATGTACTGATCCTTGTAGAGCTTATTTGGATTGTTTATTCATGATCTGTCTATGGTAACGTCAACCAGGCTGGACAGGCTTTATAGAACTTGTTTTTTGTTATTTAATTTGACCCAAATCCTTTGTTTCCATGTTGTTTTGTGACTTTTCATTTCTATTAATTGGTATTTGTTATTTAATTTGACCCAGATCCTTTTTTACCAGTCGTTTTGTGATTCTTAATTTCAGTTTCACTCTGATCTGAACATTTCTGAACTTTCCTGAACTTTTGTTCAACTTTCTCTCTCAGAGCTGTCACTCTGAGAAGCTTGGCATTTTGCATGCAGCTCAAGGCTATAGCTTTCATGCATTCTCTTTTTGCTGTTTGCCAGTATAAAAGGCAAGTATGACAGAAAAGCCCTTTAAAATAATTAGAATAATTGTACACAAGTCAATTAGTCAAAGTCAAAAGTCTGGCTCGCTAGAAGTGCAAAGAAATATGACAATATTTTATTATTATTATCCTGAGAAAGTTTATCTTTTAAAAGTGTGTTTATTCCAATATGAGCATATCCTGATTAGGATTTACAGTTTATGGTTAATAATAAGACATTTATCCAATTTCACCCCTTGGTCCTACCACTTAGCCCTACCCCTTTG
This sequence comes from Astyanax mexicanus, assembly GCF_023375975.1. Taxonomy (NCBI): domain Eukaryota; kingdom Metazoa; phylum Chordata; class Actinopteri; order Characiformes; family Acestrorhamphidae; genus Astyanax; species Astyanax mexicanus. Next base: position 16,828,819 of record NC_064416.1, on the reverse strand, counting down.
TTTTGCTCATGCATGCCTAGGGGAAGGGTGTCCTGATTATTGGTAGGATGGAGGATGAGGGAGGACTTTTTTTAGGGATATTTGGCCTTTTAAACAGCTATGAGAATCACTGGCAAGATGGAGGCACAAGCAACCAAATAAACCAACAGACATAAATATTTTCCTTGTCATTTATATATTTTATGGACTTTTCCTTTATAGCAAGCATAAAAGATAGTAGATAGTTTTCTAAGTAAATGTCCTGTTTCACCTTAAATGTTGCAACAGGATGGCAGAACCTGCAGCATTTAAGGTGGAACAGAAAAATAAAAGCAAATTTCAGCTCCACATCACAGAGTAATTGAGAAATGGACAATAATGATTGATTGTGGCATGATCATCTCTTTTTGAGAGCATACAATGCCCTAACAGTTAACTAGTTGGTAAGGGTACAAACTAGAGGTGCTATTGACCATAGTCTTTTAGTTTCTCTTTAATTCAAAATTGCATATCTTTTAGAATATGATGCGATCTAAATTAATCATGAAGTGCACCCCAGAAAACAGTGTGGGAATGCAAACACCTGTATGAGTGAGGCTAAACAATGTCCAGCATGTTCATGGCAAGGCCAAGGGAATTACTGGCAAGGGTCAGAGAAATATAGGCCAGGTAAAAATTATCTTCCAATTTTAGGTTTGAAACTAGTTTATTTATGTACAATAACATCTGTAGCTTCATATGGTATGCATTTTTTTTTACAAATTTTAGCAATAATAGAAAGCTACAATAAAAATGAATAAAATAACAAAAAATGAACTATTGATCTACATGAGGACATATAAAGACAAATGTACTACTAATCCTAAATACCTTGGATAATTTAACAGTGCACACCAAGCAAACAACTAGCTTCACTTAAACTAACAGTTAAACTTTTAGAGTTCATTAAATACATTTTTAATCATTAATTTAAATCACAGGTTAAACATCTGTCCAATGTTCCCATCTGATGGATATTGTATTATGCTTCGCTATTGTTGCACATCAATATTTATTACATGTCCACAACTGTCTAATCTTCTACTGCGTGTTTGCTACTATACAGTGGTGTGAAAAAGTATTTGCCCCTACATATTTCTTTTGTTTTTGCTTTTTGTAATACTCATATTTTTCTAAATGTCAAACAAACTCTAATATCAGACAAATATAACCTGAATGAATATAAAAAAACACTTTTTAATGATAATTTTATGTTTTAAAGGAAAAAAAAACAATTAAAACCAATCTAGCCCTGTGTGAAAAAGTGTTTGCCCCCTAAAACGAATAACTTGGTTTTGTCACCCTTAGCGGCAACAACTGCAATTAAGCTTTACTGATAACTGGCAGTGAGTCTTTCACATCTCTGTGGAGGAATTTTGTTTCAATCTTCTTTACAGAATTGTTTTAATTCAGCCATATTGGAGGGTTTTTCAGGATGAAGCTCCTGTTTAAGATCATCCACATCATCTTAATCAGACTTTGACTCTAGGACACTCATTTTATTTTTTTAAGCCATTCAGAGGTGAACAAAAGCTCTTACTGTGGTTCTCTGGAGTCCCAAAGCTTTAGAAAGGACTTTGTAACCTGTTCCAGACTGATAGATGAGCTAAGACTTTGTTTTCTCATCTGTTTTTGAATTTGAATCTTCAGATTGGGGCATAATGTGTTGATTTTTGAGATTGTTTATCTGCTTCATGTTGTGAGAAAGGTTCTATTTAAGTGATTTCCTGATTATACCGGTCTGGCGGTAATCAGGTCTGGTTGTGGTTAGTATTTAAATTAAACTCAGCTTTCCAAAAAGTGTGATTAATGACAGTTAATTTATGGGGGGCAAACACTTTTTCACATAGGGCCAGACTGGCTTGGTATTGGTATTTTTCCTTAATAAATGAAATCATCTTGCAAAAAAAAAATATATATATATTTACCCAGTTTATATTTGTCTGATATTAAAGTTTGTTTGATAATCTGAAAAATGTAAGTATGACATAAAGGCAAAATAAAGAGAAATCTGTAAGGGGCAAATACTTGTTCACGCCACTGGTATGTTTAATTGTGCACGTGAGAATCAAGATGCTCTTGATTACGTAACTTGAAGCTCATTGATCTTCATTTGAGAGTTCCCAGTGTATCAGAATCAGCAGTCTATTTACATTCTCCAGAGTCCAGTAACACTCTGATTCAGGTCAACAGATCCAGAAGAGTATGAACAGTGTTACGTGAGCATGTGCTGAACATCTGCAGATGCGTACACACACACAAACTCATTCATGAAGAGTGATTTACTCTGTGAGGGCTGTACGCAGGTTCAGAGATCAGGCCCTCTCCTCCGATCGTCTGGGTGTGGAGAAGCTCAATGAGGCAGAGAGAGACAGCCGATGATCACAGCCAGCACAGGAGAGCAGGGTTCACTGATACACAGCAGACGGAGCGCAGTGTGTGTGTGTGTGTGTGTGTGAGTGTGCGAGTGTGTGTGTGTGAGCGTGATTGTTTTTCTGTCACGGATGAGAGCGTAGTCATATACCTGCATGAACTCTGACAACCTTCACATTCTTGCTCAAATACCATTTCAATTCCCGTCGCTTTCAGTGAGGCAGACGACAGTTCTGTAAATCAGGACTCAACTGATAAACTATGGATGCACCAAATATCTGGCAACCGAAATGGATAAACAGGGCAGTGGATCAACACCAGCAGATGACATGGCGTCCATAACCATCACATATTGTGGAAAATTCACACTAGACCTTAAGAAGCTTGGACTGCGTGCCTCTCCACTCTTCCTCCAGAATCTGAGCCTTTGATTTCCAAATTAAATGGAAAATTTAATTGATTTAATGATTTGTGGTGGTGTTGGTCCACTGTGTTGAATATCAATATCAAAGTCAGAGCTGCCTCTACCATGACATTTAACAGCACTTCATGCGTCCCTCTGCTGATGAGCTTTATGGAGAAGCAGATTTCATTTTCCAGCAGGACTTGGCACACTGCCCACACTGCCAAAATTACAAATTGATCTTATTGTATATAACTTTTAACATTTTTGAGACATTGACTTTGATCCTGACTGGATCCTTACTAGCTGTAAACCATAATCATGAACATTAAAAAAATAAATAAACACTTGAATTACATAATTCTGTGTAATAAATCTATATATCATATTAGTTTCACTTTTTGTATCAAATTACTAAAATACATTAAATTTAATACAAGCGCTGTCCATGCAATATGTGTGTAGAGAAAACACTGTATTGTGTATATACAGTATTGATTGGAATGTGTGATAGGATGTTAAAATGTACAGTCCCAGCTCTAATACGTTATCCTGCTAATACCTGTGCTGACCAACATCACAGTAGGAGTCATGTGGGGAGAGAGCGCCTTCTACCCACTTGATTAGGCTCTCTCAGAGTCCGGCTGCTGATGGAGCACGGTCCAAGCATAAACTATTGGTCCTCAGGCCACAGTGTCAGCATCTTAGTCATTGTCTTAGTCTGCTAGGCTAATGAGAGCCCATTTTTGACATTTGGTAGTTGTGTCTAAATTTCATGATGAACAGCCCAATGCAATAACTTGGCCAAAATGAGTTGAGACACAATCTTTCCACTGAAAGTTATGAAAGGTTTTTCTTATCTTGTAAAGCAACTATTTTGGAGATACGAAGTTTATCCTCCTGTGAACTGGACCTTTGCTTGGTGTGCACTCGTAATTTCTCCCAAGTAATTTCTTGTAATTTCTCCCAAGTACAAAAAGTAAACTTTGTATTTATACAGGATGTCATTTTTGTGTCCTTAAATGGGAACAGTAGTTTATTTAAAATTTATCTTTGCCATTTTTTTCTGGTCCATGTTTTCATCTGGACTGGCTGTAAAAACCTTTGACTGGGATTCCTGCCAGAGAGTTTTCAATCATTGGAGTATAATATTTTATGTCATGTAATCACAAGATAAGGTCAAATAGTTAACAATCAAGATTCAAGACTCAAAAGGTTTAATATTAGTGCAACAAAATAAATCTTATAAAATTATTATTTTTTAACATGTTGGTTGCTATGGAAAACAAAACATTGTAACAGTGTGATGGTGTAAATTGCTGCAGTTTGACAGTGCTATGTGTCGTGTGTTCTGACTTTTTATTGGCTGCCCTCTTGGTGCCACCTCAAAGGTGCATTTGAGGCCCTGTGCGGTGCGGTGGTGAGCGTATCTGGAGGCAGCCTCCGCTCTGACAGTGATTAGCTTTGAAGTAAAGTTGCAGTGTAACCGTATCCCGGCGGATCTCTGCTGCTGTGTCATTTTTAAGGGGTGTGTGTGTGTGTGTTGGCAGGCTGCACTAAAACGCTAAGCCCTGAGCGCAGTGTCACGCCAGCCGGCTGTGTGTATTTACACAGTGTCCGTTCCTTTCCTCTCCAATAAATCGGACCGCGACGCACTCTGCACGCTGCCCACTGGCCCCACATCCTGACCAATGCTGCTTAGAAATGACTGAACTAACATCCAATCAAGCCACAGGTTTTCCTGCAGTTAGTGTTTGACCTGCTGTGGCATGCTTGGCTACACTAACACTAACTCTGACATGCAGTTGCCTGTGATCAACCCTTCAAAAGAAGAGTGTGGCTACCAACACAGTGTGGCCTTGTGTATGTGTGTGTGTACAGTATATGTGTATATGAGTAAATACAATGATCAAGCATAATATTATGATCAACACATTGTTTCTGTACTAATTCTTCACTCGTCTGTTTCTCTACATACTTTTTTTATTCTTTCATCCTGTTCTTCAATGGCCAAGACCTCAAAAAAAAAAACAAAAAAAAAAAACAGGAGCAGTTATTATTTGGGTTTTGGGCCATTCTCAGCACTTCATTGACACTAGTATACTGTAAAAATGAAAAAAAAAAAAAAAAAAAAAAACCTTCCACACTACACTTTTGAGTTTTGAGGCAAACTTAAACATTTAGGTTTTAAAGAAAAAATACCACCAGTTGTGTCAACTAGGAATCTTTAGTTCAAAAAAAATATTTTTTCATATGTATAAAAACTTAAAATCTTAGCTATCACCACTTTAAAAAAAAAACAAAAAAAACTTTTTTGTAGCTTTTAATTTATGTTTTATAAAATGTGCATTGTAATTTCTGTTAACTATCTTTTAGGATAAACAAAAAAAAAAGTTTTACATTAATTAAATGTATGTAGATGGCGAAACACTACATATTTTATTAATTTGCTTTAGCAACTGGGAACTGAAGATTTATCACTATTACATAGGTGTTTTATAATCTATATATAACATAGATTATTTAGTTAGACCAACTTTTAACAAGAAACTTTATAATATTTATAATATTAGCTGAGACAACTAGGTTGCTCTAGATTACAGTGCAATTCAATATTTTTTTTTTAGTTTTTTACAGTGCATGGGGGTGGATAGTTTGGTAGTTTTTAAACACTGTGTAAACACTCACTTTCCATTCTATCATTCTATTCTACACTCCTTTCTAGTCGCTCCAACTTCTAGATGTAAAGTTAGACGCAGAAGCTCATTTGTTGCTGCAAAGATGCACTAGTTCTTCATCAATGGTTGCACGCTACCCCCAGGATTCAGCCCACAGGACGCAGCCTACAGGACGCTGTTGTTGGACCAGTCTCAGTCCAGCTGTGACACTGAGGTATGGTGGCCCAGAAAGGCACATCACAACAACATTTACAAAGCAAACAAAAATATGACAATGCGACCACATTACGAATTACAGGAACAAACTTTTGGTACAACGTAACCAGCTAAACAGCGCCCTCTAACAGCCAGGAGCATTTCAGGTGTGGCAAATGTATTTGCTTTCCCTTAATGCAACGTTTCTGAAATGCTGCGTTTTCTTAATGTAGTTGCCTTGTCATATTTTTGTTTGCTTTATAAACGTTGTTGTGATGTGCCTTTCTGGGCCACCGTACTTAGGGGTTTAAAAACTCCAGCAGCACTGCTGTATGTCAGAGCCACTTGTATCACGTCCAGTACATACTAACACACCACTACCATGTCTTGGATAATGGGTGAAACACATAAACACGGAGGTGGTCATAATGCTATGCTTGATTGGTGTACACACACAGACGCGTGTACAGCCAGGCTGATGTTGGTTTTGGCATTAGGAGTTATTAAGTGTTTATTTATGCAGTGAGTCAGTTTGATGACCCCCCCCCCCCCCCCTCCTTCTCTACAGCTCTGGAGACAGCAGACCCTCCAGTGTTTGTTTAGCAGCACACACACTCCGCACCATGTCATATGAGGCTCTGCCAAATTTCAGATCTCTCTCTCTTTCTCTCTCTCTCTCTCTCTCTCTGTCTGCGCTGGCAGAGTGTTTGAACAGCGTATATGGGTATAGTTAGGGCGTGCAGCCACAGCAGCAGCAGCAGCAGAGAAGAGGAGGTTCTAATGGTTTCCAGACACTCTGAAACAGTAAGTCCCTCTTCAGGCCCTGCCTGAGTGCACCCAGGCCTGGATCAACACGCATGGAAGGATCGTTTCTCCAGAACGATGTGAGGCAGAAGAGAGATGCCACATTTCTCTGCATGACCTGCGGCTCCGGATATGGAGCTCTAATAGTTGAGGCTTTATCCCTGTTGGCTTTGGCACCTGCCAATGCAACTGTTCACTGAGCACCGCTACTAGAAATTAGGCCACTATAATGGAGAAAAGGCTACAGTTCAGCACTGAATGAACACGTAACAGAATTAAAAGCCTCAATTTAGTTGGAAATTAGGCTATTATCTGGACATGCCTAAATAATTAAAAAATGCTTTGGCAAATTTGGAATTACCTCAATTGTAGACCAGCCAGGGCGTGTTTAATGTCCAACAAATGCTGTTCCTTTAGTTTTAAACTGGAGCTAGCAGGTTCTGTGGCCTGTCTGATGAAGCACGTTTGGTACAGGAAATGTTCCACATGGTTTAAGGTAAGGGGTAGCTCCTGTGTAGCACATGCAGGACGAACAGCAAGGCCCATTGAACTGAATTCTTGAATTCTTCGAAAATGACCTGCTCTGTTCAACCATGGGCTCATTTAGACATTACCCAGACTTTGTACTTGGGTGCTGGCAGGATAAAGTCCAGGTAATTTTGTGTACAACTGACACAGGGGGACATTTCCCAAAAGTATAGTTGCTGAATGCAATAACAACTTCCATTGTCTGAACTAAACGCAGTTAAGATGCCGGTGTTTTTCCAAACTGTAGCTGGAACTATGGAGGAAGCCACATTAGTAACTTGCATAGTGCAAACCATTGTTCAGCTACTTAGATATTCCCCAAAACTGTAGTTCCACTGAGTGTTCACAACCACCATGGTTAGACCATGGCATTGTTGGACTGGCTGTAGGCTGTAGACCTGTGGTTGGAATTTTTTTTTTTTTTTCAAATTATTGTGGCTTTGTTTCCTCAAGCTTTTGCAATGTCACAAAATCTATTTTTATTTAGAGTTTTTAGATATCTTGTATTGATGATGGGAGATTCGGAGATTTAGACCACTGTGCAGTCTTCTCCAGCACATCCTAAAGATTCTCAATGGGGTTCATGCCTGGCTTCTGTGGTGGCCAATCCATGTGTGAACATGATGCCCCAAGCTCTATTGTTCCAGAATCCAATTTTTATGCTCACAATCAAATTGAAGCTGTTTTTTTCTGGTTAGCCTCACTGATAAGTGGTTTACTTAAGGTTACACAGAGGTTTAGTCCCAATCCTAGATCCTAGATAATGTGTATATGGAAATGCTTTTACTTTCACTATTAAACATATTCTAGTGTTAAGTTCTAGTTTTTATATGATCTAATGTCACTAAACGTGAGAATCTGCAATCAAAATGTCAATCGCCGATCCATAAAGATGATGTTTACCAACTGTTCTTCCACATTTTAATAATTAATTGGACAGTCTTAACAAAATGTAAGTAGTTTTAGCAATCCCCTTAGCTTTTTCCTCTGCGTAATTAATGCCAATAATGTCACCCTTTTGAAACCGATTGGAATCTATTTGACAACCACATGATGTCTTTCCACATGGTTGATTAAGAAATGAGAAGCTACTCACTGTATCAGTTAGGGTTAAATAACTTGTTGCCAGCTGAAACATAATCCCCTAGTCAGGAATTTTACATTGGTAGGCTCTTACCTATTTGCTTAGTTTTTTTATATACAGTACAGTATATATGCATATATGACAAGATGCTGCAATGTCTGTTTTATATTTCTTTATATACAAAAACACAAAAACACATTTGGTATATAGGCAGGAAATTCAAACTTGCAATTTTACATTTCAGAAAAGTACATATGTACTTTTTTATTTCTATGAAAAATATGGTCAAAGACACATATGACCACAATTTACTGTAGTATAAACACCAGAGCACCCTAAAGCACAATTGGCTAAAATGTCAGGTTTGGAAATCTGTGCATTTTGACAGTCATTTGATCATACCTGATCATACCATACCAGATTATACCTGTTAATGTCAGGTGTGAACAGGATGTAATGTCTTTGCGATACGCAAAATAGTGCCCATAATAAGGACTCTTAGTTTAACAGAGGAGAATTAGCGCGCCCTAATGAGGACTCTCATCTTGACAGGAAAGTAAAACAGGAAGTGGTTTTAGTTTATTTTTGTTTTGGGTTCATCTGCTGCAATCCTTGTTGTTTTTCTCACCGAAAGCATCGTCTGTAAGTGTTTATGATGCAACATAGATTTCTGATTAAGAATTGATGGTTATTTTGTACATTGTTATGTATTTAATGTCTTTTATTAACAAGTCATGACGCAACATTATATGTGGACATTGTTGTTTGTTAGGAAAGTTAATTAAAGAGGCACTGATTTGCTGATTCACAGTTAACCCTTAGAACCCTACAGATGTATTTTACGTCCAAAATCGCACCTTGTGTTCTCAGCTTAATTACTCAGCAATACCTTTACACATTTACATACACCATATATGGTTAGAAAGGGCAGAATTTACTCTTTCTAAAAAAAAAAAAAAAAACGATCCCAGTCTGGTAAAGCATCTGCAAGAAACCTGTTGAGAAAAACACCTAAAGAATAAGATCTCCTTCCCCAACCAATATTATTTACTTTTAGTGCTTCAAACATATTTATATGCTGTTTCAAACCAAATAATGTACCATTTATAACTATGACATAAATAGCTTTTTTATACTGCATTATATTCATTAATACTGTACAATGTGTTGATCTAGTGCAAAAAAAAAAAAAACTAATTCAACAAAGAGTAAAACAGTCTTCAGCTAAGAAAGCCAAACATTTGTTCAGACTCAAGGTCATTGAAACATAACACAGAACTCTTATCTGACCTTCTGACCTTGGCTAATCCTTATGTCATCACACCTACTCCTGACCCTACAAAGGCCCGTGGTGCAGTGAAAGGCTAGAGGGTCAACAGAGCACCAGTCCACAGATCATCAGTTTGGAGAGGATTTTCACTTCACCAGTTCTGTGTATGTACACAAGGGCAATATTACAATTTTCATGCTGAATTAACAACAACAAAAGCAGCAGAAAATATATTTTACTTGGCATCTTTATTTCTTCGTCTGAATTTGGCTCCCTCTAACTTACTGAGAAGCTTTTTTCATTATCTTTGTGCCAGGCAGTGGAAAGTGCCAGAGGTTATCTCCACCACTCTCTTTGTGAATGGAGAGAAATCTCCCATAAATAACAGCAGGGGTCAGGCCTGGAGCTTTTTACTCAGGTCACGCACCAAATAAAGTCCTTGAGTAAGCTCTTGCACTATTCTCTCAAGAGAAAGAGAGAGCTAGAGATGCTCACCAGTACTCACCAGAGTATAAGCACGTATGATAATATCTTCTTAAATCTACAGTCTAGAGAGAACGTTTGACCACAATTGGATATGTTGCAAAGGCTTACATTTTTTTACTTAACTATCAAGTCTGACACCAGTTGCCAAATTTAATTAGGAACAATTTTACACTTTATACACTGTCAATCTCTATAAACCAACTCACCACAGCTATAGACTCAACTGTGATGGCAATTCAGGGGAAGTGTGGGTGCCAATTTCCATACCCTAAACATTTTTATTCAACGTTACGTTAACTCTCCATGTGTATAGACACCTATTTGCAACTGTGTAAATATCTAAAAAAAAATGAAAGTAATCCACGTTCACAAGGCAGTGAACAGCTAAGAGACTGTCAAGTGTTTTAAGTTTGAAGTTCTTAGAAAGACGAATGTGAAGAAATGGCTATTCAGGGGAACTGTGGAGGGCAATTTTTAAAATGTATATAATGGATTTCAAACCAACACCCAGGTGTTACTGGCCACTTTAAGCAATTGTCTAAGCAAGTATCTGAAAACGAAAGTAATCTGTGTCCACAATAAGTTATAAAAAGAGCTATAAAAATGTCACATGTTTTTAGTTTGCAGTTTCTACAAAGCAGAATGTATAAAAAAGAGCAAAAGTGGAGGCCAATTTTTAAATCTTATACAGTATTAAAGTAGTACCAAAATTTTTGGTAGCTCTCAGATGCTTTAGATTCCCGTAAGCCTCTGGTAAATATTGTAAAATAAAATAATTCAATGTTTAATGGGAAAAGGAAACATATACGATGAAACGCTTTCAGTTTATACAGAACAGAATGTGAAAAAGTGGCATTTCAGCGGAACTGTGGAAGTCAAGATAAAGAAACAGTAGGGCTTCAGAAAACTCCTAAAGAAAAGTACTCATATATACTGGTAAGCAAGGTACGGACATAAGCATATGAGTATATCTGCCAAAAAAGAAGTCTGTCAATTTAAGTCAAATCAATTGCGGTGGTGCGCTGTGTTTTATTAGAAATAATATGGAATCATTCATTTGTATTATATCTTTTTGGATATATAGACTTTTAGAATTATCATTTGTCAAACTGTATTTTATTTATCTTGAGAAGATACTATTTTTGCAGAATATCATTCAGAGAAAATGTGCTTTAAATGTAAGTCTTCCCTGACAGTCATTCATCTTCATCTTCCTAAAGGTTTGCAGCCCTAACTCTAAGATGAGGCATACCTGAAAATATATAGCATGACCATGTTATCTCACGAGTGCAGTAAAACATGTCCACTTTCATGCACGTTAGTGTTTATGCAAAGACCAGACAAGCCAAATAATAATTTAAGGAGAGACTCACATGGCAACATCTGGAAAATTCAGAACTGCTCACTGGTATAGAATATGTATGGCCTTATTGAGGGCACTGACTGGTTCATATTTTTAGTCGGTGTCTTATTCAAATCTTATTCAGATGGTTTTAAAACTATAATGTAATTTTATTCAGCATTATATTATTACATAGCTTAAGTCACGAAAAAATATCATGATCCAATGTCTGAGACCAGTAAAGAAAAGGCAATCTGCTCTGCATCTCTCTCTTAACCACACTCTTGGAAGTGCCTTGGATTATGGGGCAAGTGGAGGACATCTGTGCCTGCTGAAGACATTGAAATGTCATAGTGTTTGTGTTTAAAATATTACATTTCTGACTATTTCATGCATAAAAGAAAGAAATTAGCTTAACAGTGTGTGTTTTTTGTGACTTTATGCATAAAACAGAATCCCAAATTTCCAGATTCCAAAGCCAAGTTTCATTTATGAGAGAGAGGGTATGTTTATTTTCAATATTTGATGACAGATCAGTCTCGTTTTCCATCACTGCCATTTGAATGAGAGTTTGACATCAACAACAGTTTAATTAAATGTTGAAAGCCTGGTCTCCTCGACATTTAAAAGCAAGATTTCATAATATTTATGGTTACTTTCTGAGATGACAGGCGGTAAATTCATAAAAATAGCTTTGGGTAATTTTTAAATGAATTATTTAATTTTAATGCAATGCAATGAAATGAAGCAACAGAAGTAGTCAATCACAAGTTTAAGATTTTTAACTTTTAATCAACCTTATTGTAACACATATGTATATCTATAAATCCATATTGTTCCATTTGCAGCTTCTTTTCTGAGGTTGAAAGGCATTTGTTCTGTGTATGTGAGGCTGATCTGTGTGTGACATCACAGCATGCTATTCCCTGATTGGCTGGACACATTAGCGTCCAGATTCCTTAATATAGTTGAACTCTACTAAACTTTTTTACTGTACAGCGAGGTGACGTTTAATGGAATGCACCGCAGCATGTGGTAGCTCTCTTCGTTTAAATGAATAGGATGCACCGAAGCTTAAGCACTAGTGGACACGTACCCTCAGACAATGCAACAATACATCAGCCAAACTCAGGATGATTATTTAGTGCTATCTGGTATAGCTATAAAATGTGCTTTGTTAATATTTAGCCACATATACGTAAGTAAAAAGTGTTGTGTGAGATCAAGAATCAAGGATTAAGAGTCGCTCAAAAATGAAGAATAGCAATATTATATATATATATTTACAATTTTGCCCAGCCCTAAGGGGAATAAACAGTACCTTCAGGATACTGGACCCATGACTGAACAGTGGGCAGAACACAGATTTAGGCAGAAAATGCAAAGCAGAAGTGTAAAGTGAACTGAAGACTAGACAAGACAGAAGATGAGTGGCCAGTAACAAGGACTGTACCAATTATAGGGACAGAGACAGGCCCAGAAACCAAAATTATGGCTACCAAATGACTGACAGAGGCTCTGGACTTGTGAATGGAAATTTAATGGACATAAAAGAAGGGACACACAAGGGAACTGTTAGAGTTGGCTGGGTAACAACAGTTTATGGCGCCCGTACTGGAGCATCCCATGGATAGGATAAGGGCACTGGCACTGAAGCTTCCTGGAAGACCAACACTCAAGCTGCCTCAAAGGCCAGGACTTGAGGAGCCCAGAGGACCAGCTGGTCATTGGACCTGATAGCTGGGTCTAGAGTGGCTTTTTTATACAGACTGGTCAGGAGACAGAATGGTCAGTTGATCAGGAGACTCAGACGCCAGTTGGCCAGGGAGCTTAAAGGCCAGTTGGTTACAGGACGGGATGGCTGGAGAGACTTCCGGAGCTGTTAGTAGAGGATCAGGAGCTGGCAGAGTTGATGGCAAGGGATCAGGAGCAGATGGAACCACTGGTAGGGGACCATGAGTACACAAAACCCTTCTAGGAAACAGTATTAGAGTGATGGAGAGATCAATGGACAGGGATGCATGACATTTATGAGTGCAAAAATGGGTCTGCACCAACATCTTCGGATGGAGGGATACTTGTAGCTACAGCAACAGAGATGAACTGGTATGTAGGGATTGCCAGAACAGCTAGCAGGCAATCAGATGATGGGTATGTGATGATGTTAACAAAAACAGACAGAACCAGAGCTGACCCCTGGATGAGGGCCAGGGAGAGGGCATGGGTTGGGGGCTGGGGTGATGGCCTGGGGTACAGGGTCAGCAGCAGAGCAGCCAGGGGGCATAGGTGTATGGACCATCCTGAGTGGTTGGTGTACAGCAAAAAACAACTGAGGGGATGTTGAGGATCTACTGAAACATCTGCTTAGGTATACAGGGCTGCTACAAAACTCTTAGCTGCAATTAGAGGCTTTTAAAACAGCATCACATTGGCAGGTAGTGGTGAAGAAGAACCATAGAAATTAATGAGGGAATGGACAATAGCCAGAACAAGAAACTGAGCTGAACAAGATGTTAGATGGCAGGGCAGAAACAGGGATGGTGATGGTAAACAGCAAATGGCTAGTCCTAAAGGGAACTGGGAGATTTGGCTGGGTAACATTTTCAAATCATTTTGAGATGCCTGTACAATGCCTGGAAGACCAACACCTGGAGGAGGTGCCCATGGAGGCAAACGGCAGCCTGATAGGTAGGAAGGGTCCTCAGACGATGTAGACTATGTTCAGACTACAGGCAAAACTGATTTGTTTTTCAAATCTGATCTGTTAAAATAACTGTCCACATTACAAATCATATTTATTTTTTATGTCCAGATATCACTAACTGTGGCAACAAGATTAGGTTTAGTAACTTACCTTTGGCGCTCTTCTTGGACCGCTGCACTTCTGTCATTCTGAATGTGATGAGATTTTTACATTAAAATGGAAATTGAGTATCTGGAGTGTCCAGACACTTCTACACAGCAAATTCTGTTTTTGGAATAAACTCCCTGAAACTTAATATCAACTCATTTTAAGTGTATATGTGTGACCATCAAATGCATTCTATGACTATGAGTCTATGAGTTAAAGTAACTCTTTTTGGGAGTTGGCCTTTTAATCTGTTTAGGATTTAAATCTGAACTGTTGTGGTTAAAATATGTTTTCCCATCTAGAGTAAAACACAGCTCTCAGCTGGAGTTAATTTTACCATAAACTTCACAGTGTTAACAATCAATGCAAAACGTTGTTATTAAACTAATATTATTTGAGTTTTAGGAGCAAAAATGATAACAAAAAGCATCATTACTGATCACAATAACAGGTTCATGCTCAACAAGTGTATGCCAGTGTATATTGTTTTAGTGTATGGCAATGAAAATCCTGCATCTCAGTTCTCAGTGCATTGCCAGCACTTTGTCACACTTAACAGTGCAGCAGGTGGAAGCTTGCTCTTATAGCCAACAACATCGCAGCTAGGCAAACAACCATTATACAAAATACAATGGAAAACCCCATGGAAGGTACTCCTGGTGGATGCGCCCATTAGAGAGTTCAGTCACACTCCTCAACATCTTGGAATAAACTCTGAAATACTACACCACCAACGAGTTCCCCTCAACTCAACTTGTAGTCTAAGTTGGAGAATAAACTCACACCATTTAACACTTTCACACATTTTTGTTTAACTCCAGATTTTTGAACTCCAAAAGTTTGCTGTGTAAATGTGGAGGATTTGGCGTGGCAGTTTAATTGTAGCCATGGTATCCCCCAACATTTTTTTGGTCTTTTTTATGGGAAAGGTTATCCAAACTGGAACCAATTTGTCTACATACAAAAGTAGAAACAAATTTAGGCAGCATTCTCAGAAGCAGGTAGGCCTGCCAGGCTTGCAGCATTTCTTCCACCATGTTCAATGAAGGGTGACTCTTGACCAGACTGCAGCGCTATCTTCAGTCTGCTGTGAGTCTAAGCAACATCTGCACAGCCTACGTCCATACATTTACTCAGCAGGAGAGCTTTAAGCCTTTGCGGGAGGAGAGCTCCCTCCTGTAATTCTACTTTCTTCTGCCCAATTATCGTTTTCTCTTCAGCCATTAAACTCGCTGAATCCGTAGTGGGTTGAGCGTTCTGTAATCGTGGAAGCTGAAAAACAAGATTTAATTGGGAGTAGTCTGGTAAGGGATATTTTAAATAGGGGAAATGAGCCATGAAAATAACCCAATCAAGCAACTGGAAAACAAGATCCAAGGAACAAATTTAAGAACAGAACCATGAGAGAAAACAAGGCAGGATTACAGCAGTACTTAACAACAGCGCTTGACTAACAAAGAAAAAGAGGGAAGTAGAATATTTAAGAAACAAGGAATAAGACACTGGGTGCATTTGAAAACCTATAGGATCAGTTTGATGTATCCTTGACAGTCCTTGGTTACCCACAGTTCTCGGCCAAATGTCAATATGAAGAGAAAAAATAGCACACTGAAAATTGATTTAAAACAGCAGAATTCATTGTAAAAATGGTGCATGATGTCAACACAAAGCCTCTATGTGTAATCAGTCAAGCTACTGAAAAGTCCTACTTCAAATGAAGTCTAGACTTTGAAATGCATTTATTGCAGAACCACGGAAAAGGAGGAGGAGCCAGGTAAGGTGAGGGAAACATAGAATTGATGAGTGAGGAGATCAAAACACATTAAAAGCACATGGAAAGGTATGAACAAAAAGGAGTCAATGAAAAAGGTATGAACAAGTATGAATACAAATTGACACATTTACAATACAAACATTTAAAATAAAGTATCTTTGGTCTGCAAATGTTTGGTCCCAAGCTGTTCTTCAGCTCAGGGTGGTCCCGCAGGGCTATTGGATGAGACCAAGCCATTGCTATTTCCATTCCCCCAGTCTAACCAGTACAAAGAGCACTTCAAATGGATTCAAGCTGGGGCTCTGGTGAAATTACCAGAAGTTCGCTCAGTGCTGCTCTGTAAGGTCAGGTTACATTGGTTTCCTTAATGCAGTAAGACTATAATGGCTTTGGAAATTTAAGCACACGCACAGATATCCTCCTCTTTCTTTAAGGAGCACAGTCAGCTTTGTATGTCTGTGTTAAGAAAAGGCCATTTTATAGCACTGCTTTTAATTCCAGATTTGAAATATACAATACAGGGTTTCAAACAATAAATCGTGGTCATATTTACTGAGCTATACATAAAATCTAACCCTAACCTTAACCCTTAATCAACCCTAAAATCTAACCCTAACCTTAACCCTTAACCAACCCTAAAATCTAACCCTAACCTTAACCATTAATCAACCCTAAAATCTAACCCTAACCTTAACCATTAATCAACCCTAAAATCTAACCCTAACCTTAACCATTAATCAACCCTAAAATCTAACCCTAACCTTAACCATTAATCAACCCTAAACTCTAACCCTAACCTTAACCCTTGACCAACCCTAAAATCTAACCCTAACCTTAACCCTTAATCAACCCTGAAATCTAACCCTAACCTTAACCATTAATCAACCCTAAACTCTAACCCTAACCTTAACCCTTGACCAACCCTAAAATCTAACCCTAACCTTAACCCTTAATCAACCCTAAAATCTAACCCTAACCTTAACCATTAATCAACCCTGAAATCTAACCCTAACCTTAACCATTAATCAACCCTAAACTCTAACCCTAACCTTAACCCTTGACCAACCCTAAAATCTAACCCTATCCTTAACCCTTAACCAACCCTAAAATCTAACCCTAACCTTAACCATTAATCAACCCTAAAATCTAACCCTATCCTTAACCCTTAACCAACCCTAAAATCTAACCCTAACCTTAACCATTAATCAACCCTAAAATCTAACCCTAACCTTAACCATTAATCAACCCTAAAATCTAACCCTAACCTTAACCATTAATCAACCCTAAAATCTAACCCTACACCTAACCCTTACTTTAAATCTTAACTGTACATAACTTTAAACCCAATGCTAAAATGTTAAGATTAGAGTTTGGGTCAGATTTGGATGTTGGGTTACTGTACTGTATTCAATAGAGAATCATTTACTTTCATCTTTCAGTTTAATTACATTTAATACACATGCAGTTGAATGTTAGTTGAACATTATCAAATGGACCATCTAAGTAAAGTGTTACCCAACAAACTGCTGATCTTAATGCTGACCATGATGCCTTCATACATGGATTCAGTAGTCATCTCCAACAATACAAAAGCAAGACTCGTCACTGAAGAAGACCTGCTACCATTCCAAGTCACTCTATGATACCATGGCACAAATAACCCTCAAGTTATTTTCCTGTGGGTAGATTCCTTCTGGGTGTAACTTTTTTAATGATGATGAGTAGATGATGATGATATTTATCATTATTATGATTAATTACATCACTTCACCAACCCCCCTTTCAAACCCCGTTATTTATTACTTTAACTGATTAAACATCTGATTCTTTTTTTCTCTGCTCTCTTTTTCCTACTTTTTCACTCTTGAGCTAACTGCTGGTCCTCCACGAGCCCACCCCCCCTCTCTTGCTTTTTTTTTCCTGTGTTGTTTTTTTCAGTCTGTTCAGGGAAGCATAAGGTACCTCCATCATTTACGTTTCATATCAGCATAGCCGTTTTAGTTCATTTGTCTTGGGTGTGTAAAGATGTTCTCCGGCACACGTTCCATCTTCAGTTTACGGTGTGTTTACTGTACTTGTCCCAGAGGGAGGGAGACCCGCTGCCTTGTAATTACAACCTGTCAGTCAGATATACAGGCTTTAAATAGAGGCTTCTAAATGGGTCTTGGCTGGGATTTACACTACTAGAAAGAACATCTTAATTGATATAGAACATTTACAACGCGCACAATGAACTCTACATTTGTACAGATGCTGAATTTTGATTAAAAATGAAATTTAGGCTGCCGTCAAATCCTAATATTTTATAGATGTTGAATAGAAGTTGGAAATTGGAAATCAAAAAACGTGAATATCTATCTGTAAGACATTTCATTTTGGTTACTTAAACAACAATATCTAACTACACTACAATTTCACGTTGTGTGGACATTTACGTAATAAAATTCAGCTGATTTTTTTTTTACCTCCATAAGTCACCACTAAATGTTAATATTTTATATTTACATGTGATTTCTCAAAAAATGTTTTGGTTACTTTAAAATACACTAATCCATGAGAACTTCGACTTTTTCCTGATTTAATGCTTTAATAAAATCTGTCTTGTTTAAAATGTCAGCATCACTGAGGGCAGAGTAATGAGGCTAGGCCATAGTCCCACTGAGAAAAACCTTATTCAGAAAAAAAGAGAGCGTCAATGACCACTAATAAAACAATGGTTTTCGCATCAAATGGCGGCTCACTGGTGCAGACTCTTATCAACCTTTCAACCCAACACCAGGAGGTTTATTAACACTAACAGTAATAAAATAACAAACTGGAAAAGCATGCTGGGGATCTTAAGCAGAATTTTTTCCCCCAGTGTTTCAGTGTTACAGCCAACACATACACAGATCGCAAAGTGGTGCTGGCTACTTTAGTTTACTTGTTTGTTTTCTATGAAGGTTTTTTAGCCTCAAAAAGAGTTCTTTATTCTTCCTTGTCTTATATACTGTATAAAACCTTTAGGGAGGCAAAAGTGTTTCTTCAGTGGCTGGAAATAAGGGTATTACTGAAACTGCCTCCCTGTAGTCCACGGTTACCTGACTCTATCTTGATTGATTGCGCAGCTCTGTAATGCATCTCCAGAAGCTATTTAGTGTTTGCTGTGGCGCTCAACCACAATCTGATTTTTGTTTAAAATCGTACCAAATGACTAGCGGCTTAAATCATGCGATGTCACTTTGAATTTGCAGTAGCTGCATAGAGGCTCTTTGGTTTGGCCCCGCGAAATGGAAATAAGACGACTGCTGTAGACTCTGGTTTTCCTGACGTTGTCGAGCAGCCGCACGTCTCGTTAAGCTCTGCAGCACTTTTGATGGCTGACGGTTGCCATTCTGCACGGCTTCTGTGGCTTTTATTGTTTGGATTTGTTCAAAGCTCCAGGCCGGTGTGTATGGTTTTGCTTTCTGAAACAATAGGCTGCTTGTAGCAGTTTACGAAAGAACGTTCTCTCCATCCAGCATGTGTAACTATGTACATCGCAGAACCCTTCAAATATACCATCCATTCATCACTGACACAGCTGGGCCTTGGCCATGGACTGTATGTGGAGCGGTTTGGCTGGAAGCACATGGAAGGAAGACCCTCTCTTGAGTGTGAAGGTGTTAAATAGATCAAAGCTGAGAGGAAGCCTAAAACTGAACCGGATGTGGTGGTTGAATTTGATCACCATGGAAAATACTATTGAGTATGTTAGAGACTTAGTTTGTGCCTAAAACATACTACAGGATTTTGACAAACACAAAAAAATCTGACAATAAAATCAAGACAGCAGTGCTGCTGGGTTTTTTTTTTTTAACACTGTGTTCACCCAGTGTCCACTTAGTGTTTAGCTACAGGGGTTGGACAATGAAACTGAAACACTTGTCAGTTTAGTGTGGGAGGTTTCATGGCTAAATTAGAGCAGCCCGCTGGCCAATCTTTATTAATTGCACATTGCACCAGTAAGAGCAGAGTGTGAAGGTTCAATTAGCAGGGGAAGTAATAATATATATTGCAATGCACACAACATTTGACGTATGAAGAGCCACGGTATCCAGGGTAATGTCAGCATACCACCAAGATATACGAACCACATCCAACAGGATTAACTGTGGACGCTGTAAGAGGAAGCTGTCTGAAAGGGATGTTCGGGTGCTAACCCGGATTGTATCCAAAAAAAAACATAAAACCACAGCTGCCCAAATCACGGCAGAATTCCATGTGCACCTCAACTCTCCTGTTTCCACCAGAATTGTCCGTCACCACAATAAATGTAAAGTCAGAGACAGAAGATCATCTATTGCTACTCAGTTTGTGTTGTGTTCACTGTGTGTTCACATTTAAAAACTCCAGCAGCAATGCTGTGTCTGATCTACTTGTACCAGCACAGCACACGCTTACATACCACCACCATAGTAATGTCACTGCAGTTCTAAAAAAGAAAATCAGAGGACTATAGATTGGATTAGACAACCCACACTACATGATCATCTGGGAAGATCACAGTCTACAATCATCCTGAATTCAGAATTCTTTTTTTTTTCTTTACAATTGAAAAGATGAGCAAATTGGCCTTGCTTATCGTACACCGTGGGTCAGGCATGAGCCAGTCAAATCAATCTTACTTCCAGACTCAAAGAGACAAGCGACATCTTCGCCTTGGGACTCTTTACAGCCTTGTCAAACATTCGATCCATCTCATTATGTAGCTGCATAGTGAAGTAACAGTATAATACCTTCGGGGGAATCGACGTTATTTGATAAGCTGCATAGCAGCCGTCAGTTTGACTGATAGCGCTCTCGTGAGATATCCCTGCACAGAGATACACACATCCCTGGAGCTGTTAGCTTCTCCAAACCACTGCACCATCTGTAGACTTCTCATCTGTATTGACCATCATGCTGCTGATGTGAGCACACACCCACTCACACCCACACACACACACACAAACACAAACTGATTCAGTGCCAGAACTCCCTTTCCTGATAAAGTAATATTATCCAACTCATTTATGAAGCATTTTTAATCTGCGCCAGCAAGTCTTATCAAATAACTGCATGGGCCGGGCTGCATTCCCCAGCACAGAGCCAAACCTTTCACAAAGCTATTGCTAAAATGTCACTTGTGATAAAAGCATGCAGATAATGGGCTAATAAACCAAATAAACCAAATAGCTCCATTTGTTTCAATGTTGTATTCACAAATCTTTTCAAAGCGACACTCAAAAGATCATTATAGTGCATGTATTATCTTCAGAAGATCCAGTGGCCCATGACTGGCTTATCTACTCAAAACACGGCTTGGTTCTTCTAAGGTGAACTAGAGAAAGGTGAGAAGGGTAAGAAGGTAAGAATTTCTGCTGTGGCGTATGCTATCCTTGCTCAGGTGTTCTTTGGAATGAACCTGGAAGCTGTTCAGGTTTGTACAGTACATGGTAGAGCAGAGCATAGTAAAAAAAACTTTTAATGAAGTCAATACTACTACTGCTTTTAATTTTTATTCACGAATATTAATTTTGCCAATATGTGTTCGCTTATGTGTCAAATCTAGCAGAAAGGATGCAGACTCATCCTCCTAAGAAACAAAAACACAAGCTAACCTTGCGTGAATAAGGACCAGTTAGACAAATGTACAATGATTATAAAAGAAGCTAATCAAAAAATATATACAATCCTCTCATTCTTGATTTTGTATTACCAAATACAACAATACAACTTAACTTCACAAGGTAAGATAGCCCTTTGTTGTCAAGACTACACATTGATGGCAGGAACCAATATTTATATTAACATTGGTTATATTAACTTTGGTAATTTTAGTTGCCAACACTTTAGTTTAGAAATGTAGTTATATGTTATATTTGCAGTTACATGTATCTAACTTTTTTAAAGCAACCAGATTCCCTTATCAGTTTCAATAACATCAATTTTTACAGTGTAGTTTGACCAAATTTGATACAGATTAATAATTAGTTGTAATTAGTTAAACTATACAAATATTGCTTGCACCATACACAATATTTTGTTGGACCCATTAGATGTATTTGTCTTACATGCAACATTTCATTGACTTATCTTATTTTGATTAATATTCCTGAAATTCTAAGGTTATCAAAGAACCTAAAATGTGCATCTAACAGATCTTACAGAGCTTACATCATCACATTTTTGTACAGCTGCTTTGTAACATTAGTTGTAAAAAGCATTCTACAAATAAATCCGATTTGATTTGATTTGATTTGATAAAGAAGTTGTAAAGAGTTTTTATTTTTTACAGTATACATACATGTTTAAAAAATGTAAAAATAAGGACCGGATTGAATTAGGATAGCAGAAAACTGCACTTATATGCAAAAAGTATTTTTGCTGAATGTGTATATGATCTCTACTAGTTTGTTCGCATGGACAATTCTAGCCAGACATAATAATTTCCTCTCACTGCACTGTCCACCATGTGTGGTATTGTCTTTTATATACATGCATTCCCAGTATACATGTGACACTGTTGATTAAGGAATGTTAAATACCTGCACAGCTTCAGAAATGGAAGCCCATCCATTCAGCACCCAATATCTGACCTCACTTGAACTCCAATAACTCAAGATGCCTTGCCATGAACACACCTGCCAATGTTCAGCCTCATTCACATATATACTTATACACTTTTAAAAATGTTATTGAGTTAGAACTTCTAGCTACACAATGCTTACTGATGACTATTTGCATGACAATGTGTAATTTAACCTGCTGTCCATGACCACAGGTACACAATTTTTTTAAGTTTGCATTTTGGAGATATTTTGGACAACAGCGATGATATTCAAAGATTGCTCACAATAAAGTTTTACACATCTAAATCAGGTTTAATTCTGCTTTATGCTAAAGCATTCGCTGCCATGATCCAGCACTGGATAATAAAACCCAACTTTCAGCTTTAATCTAATTTTAGTCTGATCATGTGTGTGGCCATCATACCACACTGCTCCCACTGACTGCTTTGATGTGTCATATCCTAGCATAGCCCAAGGTTGGCTAATGTGAGGGGCTATTTTCATTTCAAGAGGGAAGTGGGAAAGGCGCTGGTAGTGGCTGACGGCTTCATTTGCAGCGGTCACAGATATGCCAAGATCGCAGGTTTAAAATAGCCCACAGCGCCTGGAGTAGAACCGTCGTGACACAATTGGACGTTTCGGCCAAATGGTTCCGCACTTGGAACGTATTAATATGTGGACAGAGGAACAGTGATGGATACTGATGGCCTACAGAGTTTGGCATTTCAGTCTGCGGTTCTTGTGCTAAAAGTTCAAAGTAATAGAAACTCCATCCTTACTTCTTAGAAGTCAAGAGTGATTCATTTCCTTTTGCTATATACTATTCATCACGCACTTATGTAATTATATAGCTGCATAATTACATACATAATATGTTATGCATTTAATTACAGACTTTCAACAGAATTTACCCACTTATTTCAATCCGATATGAGTAAAAAATGCATTACACTTACTGACCTAATTATGTTCCTAAGAGATCAATTGTAATTACATGCAATGCTTTTTTTTTTATAAACCATCATGTGAAAAAGCTTGAACAAATCATCTTCAAAGAGCAAGACTTTTAGAGAACATTTTATATGTATTTGCGTATGTCTAACAAATTGTATCTATAGTAATTATATATATATTTTTTTCATAAAGTGTTTCACAAAAAGTGTCAAAACTGTCATGGGATAAGAGTTTGGGCATTGATCATGAAATTTTACCTCAGAGAATGGCTTGGGGACACTCACACCTGTTTACGTTGTGAGGTGTTATCATGTGAGTGAGACTAAACGCTGGCCCTTGTGCTCATGGCAAGGCAACATAAATGATCTGAGACCGATTGAGGCCTCAAAGTTTGGAGATTAAGATGTAGGTTATGGTTAGGTTACAATAACATTTTACATTTCTGTAATTTTTAATCAATTACAGAAACTTTGGGTGTGATAAGTCAACTCTAAGATGAGTCACCAACACTAAGTTATAGTTTTTAAGCAATGAGTTGTTTTACAGGATGATAAAAGATGAGCAATGTGAATATGTTTTTATTATTATTTCCATTGCATTAGAAGCCAGTGTGTAAGATTTTATATTTCATATTGACCTTTTTATTTCAGAAATCAAACCATCTCTAAACAGTAAAAAAAACATTAAAAAGTGTTCTAAATCACATGAAATTAGTAAAAATTAGCTTTTTCTTTGCAACAAAGGCTCTAGTACTACTGTTTTTTTTTCCAGTGCAGTGGGCAGAGCCAAGTTACTGTTTCATTGGTTTATAAACTTGTTCGTTGGTTGGTTCATGGTCTATTCTGATGAACAACAGCTCTACAATAGTGTTATGTCAACAAAACATAAAAAATGTACATTATGTCCATTGTAATGGATGCAGGGGCTGAAATAGTTAATTTGACCATTGAATAGTTTACCATTTTGCCTTTTGCCTTGTCTTAGGCTTTCCTGAATTGTGTGGATATATGGGTTATATGGGTTATATGCATAATTTAGCTTTTGTGGATTGCACGGCGAATTTTGTTCACAGATAATGATTTCTATCACCAGCATCCGATACTGATTGTGGGCATTGTCCCTTTCCGACATGAAGTTCTCTCATTGTTTGATGATATATATGTTCTATAGATACTGGGATATCAAAAGTCCATTTTTACACTGAGGAACATTTTTATGATTTTTAGTATATTTTGTCCCAATATGTTGCATCTGAAAGGCTCTGCCTCTCTAAATAAGTCGATGTTCCTCATTAAAAAGGTCAATTGTCTCACTTTCAAAATCTGATATGTGTTCTATGTTCTTGTTGTGAATAAAATATGAGTTAATGAGATTGGCAGATCACTGAATTTGCATTTTACACAACGCCCAACTTGTTTTGGCACAGGAGTTGTACATGTAACCTAAACCACAGCACATACAACAACCTTCTCTCCAGTGACCTTTAAGCTACCTCGCTTTGCAGAAACTGGCCTTTGGTCAGTGAAATCAGTGAAGACTCTCTGAGAGGAATGCTCTGGAAACACTGTGATCGATTTCTTCACCCTCTTACCAGCTGCTTTCTGACAGACACTCAGCAGGTCAGCCTGTGGATCTGCATGTGTGTGCGTGTGTGTGTGTGTATCTATTCATGCTGGACATTCTTGTAGCCCCTCAGGGTTCAGGGAAAACTCCCTTTAGTCCAGAGCCTTGGTGTTTTCGTGTGCAGTGATGCGTGAGCCAACACAAACACACCTGGATTCACTGTCAGAGACAGCCACACTGATCATACTTCTCAAGCACTCCGAAAACTGACTTTCGGGTCACGCTTCATTTTAGGAGTCTATCATATGATCTTTAGAAGACCTGCGTAAGTCAGGAGTAATTACACGCTGCAATAGTCAGTCTTAGTAGTTCATTTGATCTATTGGGAAAGTTAGTTCAGAACCACAGGACATAAACTATACAAAAGGGGTCATGAGATGTGAAAGTAGCATGCGGCTTAGAGCTCCAGGTTGTTCATATTTGGTGTGTCAGGATACAATCCTAGGAATGTGCTAATTACTACATTGTATAACATGCATGAGCTTCAGAATTGTGTAGAATATATACAAATAATGGTAACACTTTACTTGGATGGTCCATTGTAGGTGCCACATAAAAGCTCAACTAACATTCAATTAGCATTTAACTGAATACTAAATGTAATCCTACACCCAAGTCCCTCAACCCCCAACAATCAAAAATCAGTTCTCCTGTAGCTTCTTTATTGTGATGTCACAATAGAGAAATGTGTATAGAGCCACCCTGGCACGACCCCTCACCTGTCAATCACCACCAGAGCCCCACCCACTTGATCAGTTGAAGATCTGCCATTTTGGCCTGCTGGTTGAGAACCTCAGACAGTACACAGCAGGATTAGCCAGCAGACTTCATCTGATAGAGGGATCTTTGGCAAGTCAAGGTGGGTCTGTGAAAAGATAAGGGAGATTTTTTTTATGTTTTGCCATTTAGCACAAGCTAACACGTAAAAGTTTAGCATGAAAATGGGGTCAACAACAGCCTGTTTGCATAAAAGTGACAAAGCCCTTAAATGGCTCATTCTGAAACTGGCAGAATGAGAGTTGGTGAGATTTTTTTTTTTTTGTGAGAGTGATTTTGTGCAAAGAACTTCATGAACATGTTGTGTATAGACAAAAACTTTATTCTATCTTGTGTGAAAATAGGTATAATATGTTCCCTTTAAGATAATTTAATTTGAAATTTACTACATGAATTAAAATTTCATAAGCTATAGATTTATTACTTAGTAACTACAAACAAAACTAATAATAATAATATGTTAGTTATGTATCTATAGGAGTACAGAGATGAAATGTGGTCCCACAGATAATCCCTTGCAGTTTTTCAGTATATTTTATTTGCTGTAGTAAAGGTCTTGCTACCTATATAAATTAATGTTTAGGATGAATAATAGCCAGCTTGGAACGTTCATAACAGATGAATCTTTAGCTTTGACCCTTTTGACCTTTTGAGAGGAAAACACAGCACAGTGCAGGCCTCTCATGTTCTGTGGACAGAAACCTGAGTCTTACTGTACACGTATTCTAATTCATCCATGACACTGACCATCTGAAACATGTTCTTTTTTTTTTTTTTTCAAATCCTTCATAGACAGGTAATAGACACAACACACACACTTATACACACACTTATACACAGACACAGACACAGATAGACACAAACCCCTCACTCGTGAACCGACATGTGGTTCTACTCAGGCTATCAGCAGACGTCGTAATATGTCCTGCTTCCATAACCCAAAAGATAACATTCTTTTTAATATGGGAGGGTGGAGGCAAAATATTATTGATATCAGGCCTTTTAGATTAGATGTTTATCGCACCCTTGACACATATGGATCGAGGCACGCTGTGCACGAGCCAATCGTGTGAGTTTAACACAGCCATATGAACTTAAAAGCCTTATCAGAGCAACACAGACACGCTGTCTGCCAGGGCTGTGATATACTGTGACTGCTAAAAACTAGCCACGCTCAGGCCTGAGCCTCTACAGCTGTGATGAGGTAGATAACGAAAGGGTATAGATCAGGTGCTGTCTTCGTACGTCTTCATAGGTTTGAGGAAGAAGACAGTTTGGATGAGGTAAAAGAAGTACGTCTAGTGCTAAGTATCAATATTTTGATGCAGCGGAGCACATTGCGTTTGATTTAACGCCTCTAAACGGACTGAATGGACTTCTCTATACTCTGAAGAATATGTCCAGCCTAAATAAAGATCTCTTTAAAGTTGGCGATCTGCATTATCCCTCATCTGTATCAGCTATCACATAGCACGTAGCATTCTCCTCCACACTCCTGACCAGCCAAGAAATACAGCCTCTCTAAGCTCCCTTTGGCAAGATCCTGGTTACGGTAAGTCAATGTTTTTGCATAGCACCGCGATGGCTTATCTTATCAGAGCTATGGACTGCTTAGCAGAAATTCAAACAGTACTATCCCCTTGATTAAAAGGTGTTGAGGTTTAGACCTTGGATATTCAAGCGTTTGACACCAGATCAACAGCATGTGAATCAGCTCAGGCTCACCTGAAGCCGAGGCCCGGACAAACCAACAAGCTCTTCATTCAAAACCGGTCTAGACACGTGACATATGAGAGTGGTTGAAGCTCAAATTGGATTTCGCTGAAATTATTGCTCCTGTTAATCTCCTGCTCTGCCGCGGTCCTACTGAGCACAAGCTTTGTTTTGCGACTGGACGGAAAGTTGCGCTTCATTCCGAGTGAAGTGTAGCGTGGAGGCAGCGTGCTGGGGGCCCTATAATCGCTTGGCCTGGTCATGCATGGCATAAACTGGACAGTCCACCATATAGAGGATTGTAAGACTGCTTTAACCTTGTTCAAGTTGAATTTGATCGAGTTCTCATTAAGTGCAGGCAAACAGACTGTGATCTTTGCAGTGATATTTCTGTTGCTGGTTCGAATTGTAGAAGGATTTGTTGGGCAGGAAGTACAATTCATGGTCTTACAGACATTTTAAAAGCTTAAGAATTGAATTTTTTGTTGTATCAAAGCTCACAAGGAAAATAAAGTTTAAAAAATCTGGACTTGTATGTAATTGAGTTCTGTCTGTTACATCTGAGTGCAGACTCAGATTACAGTAGACTGGAATTACAGTAATAGAGGCATCTCTTGATTGTGGACATTGACAGTGATCCGCCTACCTCCTTAGGCATGTTCTTGACTAGATATTGTGAATGATATTCCAGGACTTCCCAGGACTTTTTGGTGATGCTAAGCTCAAAAATGCATTCCATATATTTTTAAGAATTGACAAAATTAGGTTGTTTCCTGGAGTAGCTAGTTAACAGCTGTGCCTTGTCAACTAATTTAGTTAATTGCTTAAATGTCTTGCCTCTTAAAGGATCAGTTGTTTTGTAAAGAGGTGACATAAAGTGAACAGTCCTGTTTGAGTAATGTTCTAATACATATTATGGCAAGAACTTTTTAAATAGTTAAAGAAAAAAATCTTTAAGAAATGACGGTCAGTCAATCCAATTTCAAGAACATTGAATGTATCCTTAAGTGCAGTTGCCAAGACCGTCAAAAATGTTATAATGAAACTGGCTCTAATCATGACTGCCCCACTCTAATGAGGTCCTACTTCACTTGCACTGATTACTTTTAGGACCATATACATTGTTCTACATTTTTTATTCCAAACTCAAGGGTATTACCACATGTTTATAATGCATTGTAATTATAAACAATAAATCTAAGATTATAATAAATCAATCTTAGTTTGAAATAATGGGAGAAAATAATGTTGGCTATGAAAGTGCTTATTAATTAGTTTTTCAACTACTTTTGAAAGCATGAAAATGTAGATACTGTAGGTAAGTAGGTGTAATCATTCAATAGTCAATGCCATGGTATTGTAACACTTATTGATTTGTCGCTTTTACAGTGTTGTTTGGGCCTAACTGTAGGTTTCATGCAGTTGAGAACCACTAGCCTGGGAAAATGAACTTGAAATGTCATAGCTAGCTTTGATTTAATGGACAGAAAAATGAACAATGTTAATAAAGCTTCTCTGGTGGATGACCTATAGAGAATGTGATCATGTTTGCATCATTGAGTCATCATCAAAGAGTTTTTTGTTGTGTAATCTAGCATGCAGCATGTGGTGCCAATGCATTAGAATGGTAACTAACACGTTAGTTAGTTTAGTTGACTATTAGTTTTTAATGCTGGTCAGTTTGCAGTGTTGTGTGTGGCATACTCAATTGTGTGCTTCAAAACCTGACAAATGTGTGGAGCTACAGCAGGTCGGCGTATTTGACCTGAGCATTGCACAGTAAAATCAGCAGGCCTAATTAATTCCCCCCCGTGTTAAATGAACTGTTACACAGAACTACTCTCCCAGCCCCCTTAACCCCCCCCCCCCCCCCCGCTACACCCCAGCCCATTCACGCTACAGCAGGCTTCACACATGCTCAGCAGGACTTCAGTTACCACTGCTGGTTTAAGTGTCTCCATCTGATTAACTTCTCTCTGATTTCTGATTAACTTCTCCATCAGTCTCATTACAAGACCATTAGCGTCCGCTAACAGCCCCCCACCCTACCTCCCACTGGCGTAAACACCGCCACCTTGCACGCCGGACATTTACAAGCCAAACAAACACCTAACATCTGCACAACACTGCTCTTTGTGTGCGTACGTGTGCACGCCGCTCACCCAGCCATACGGCAGCTGTGTAAACTGGAGGCAAACTGGGGGCATGCGTCTGACTGCGCCGGCAGAAAGGAGAGAAGCACTCCATCAGAGGATGAACAGAGCTTTTGTTAGGAGCGCAAGGGCGCAGACTTCACAGCGAAGCCCCCCGTCGCTTCGTCCATTCCCACTCCCCGAGAACCCATCACAGGCCGTGTGTTCCTCTCAGCGAGCCCCCTCCTCGGAACGCCCAAATCCGGGCCTCTGCGCCAGCCGAGGATGTTTTCACAGCATTAACATCAGAGAAAATATTTTCACTCCTATACGGGAGCACGGACCGAGCAGCGCCAGACAAAGCAAATTAAAACAAATGGGAAACATTAACACCGAATCAAACAATCCTCTGCCAGCTGTTCCGACTATCTGCTAGGAGAAGTTCCACAGTGTCGTGAAGTTCAACACTCAACACGCAGGATGGACTGTCCTGAGATCGCCTGGAGGAATGTGAGAAAAAAGGAAAGAACAAAGCAGAGAGAGAGAGAGAGAGAGAGAGAGCATGATGAGAGATGATTGAGCATAGGAGATGATTGACAGGTGATGAAAAGATGGGGTTTGACATGGTGACATGAGAACCCCTCATTGGCCTTTTGACTATGGAGCATTTACATCTTTGCCATTCAAGGTCAGCAAATTAGCATGAAGAAATACAGACCATGTTTAAGGGATGTGGTCATATAATGGAATAGAAGAATTTGAAAACAAGAGTTTAATGTGATATGAATATAGTGTTATAGATAAACATGCATACTGAACGGTTATAGAAATTAAGCTGCAAAAACAAAAAAATATATATTTTTACGACATTTCACAAATAAATTCATGCATTTAAACACATTAATCGATTTAGTGTAGTAAGATAGGTTAGTACACCAGTGTTTATACTGTACCAGTATTTTTTTTTTTTACTACATTGTAAATCAATACTGAAGTCACCAGACTATAAAGGAACACATACGGAATCATGTAGTAACTTAAGTAAGTGTTAAACAAACCAAAATACAAAATACTGGTCTTCTTTTTTGGGGGTGGTCCTGATGAGAGCTAGTTTCATCATGACATTTTTGAGAGTCTTTTTTAAATAGTTTTTTTATTGACTGACCTTCATTTCTTAAAGTATTATTTCTTTACGTAGTTGACTAATTTTTTTCCATAACAATACTTCCATATGTTTTCTTTATAGGTTGAATGACTTTTAGTCATTTTGACTCTTAGTACTTAACACTTAATTAAAGGTGTTTCCAAATTTGTTACTGGTACTGCACATAGATCAAATTATTCAGACACCTGCTCAATCTTTCCAGAATCACTTCTTCCAGAATCAGGGATATTATAAAGGAGTTTATTCTGCTTTTGTTGGAGGAACTGTCTCTACTATTTAAGGAAGGTTTTCTACAAGGCTTTCTGAAGCACTGCTGTGAGGATTTGATTGCATTCAGTAGCAAAAGCCTTGAGTGAGATCAAGATGTTGGATAATCAATCAGTCCTCAACTCCTCCTCTCATCCCATTAAGAACTATTAACTCTATTGAACTCCATCAGTCCAGGGAACACAGCCCCACTGCTCCACAGCTCAATACCTCTTTAGGTCATGCATGGCAGTGCATTAGGTGTGATGCCAG
Organism: Astyanax mexicanus; assembly: GCF_023375975.1. Lineage (NCBI taxonomy): Eukaryota > Metazoa > Chordata > Actinopteri > Characiformes > Acestrorhamphidae > Astyanax > Astyanax mexicanus. The sequence goes on along the minus strand of NC_064416.1, from coordinate 16,797,558 downwards.
TATATAGATTCATGCTTATCTTCTCCAGAGAGCAGTCATAATCTATTGGCAATGCTTTTTTATTAGTATTAGTACTAGCTCTGTGTGTGCACATCTGTTTCAGCAATACCTAAACCCTAATGTAGCTGAAGGCATCCATACATTGGAAGGGATATTTCAACAAGCTTTTGGACATGTGGTGCATGGTAAAATTATGAGGAGTCCAATTAAAATGACTTTTTTTTCTGCCTAGAGCGAAACAAGGCAGCCAATTAGAACAGATGCAATTTACATATATCAGGCTTTAAGGCACATCAACAAAGAATGGTCTATTATAAATTTACAGGACACATGGGGGTTGAAAAGATGTGATATAAATGAATAAAGACTAATATATGCAGGAAAAATACATACATAGGTACAAATAGGTAGATTACTAACCCTTTAACCTAAGCTTTCAAATTGAGGGATGCACATTGGGTTAAATATGCAAGAACATGCAATTAAAATATAGTGTGAAGTCATATATGGTTCAAGAACGAGTAACATGACGCTCATATTGCACTTTCTGTCTAATTATTCACATCTGTAGACAGTATAATGTCTAAATTACATTGTACTTAGTGTGAATGGCATGCACTGAAACAAAACAAAGCATGATGCTCATGGATTCTTAACATTGCTGCTACTATCGTCTCTCTCTCTCTCTCTCTCTCTCTCTCTCTCTTTGTGTCTTTGTGTCTGTCTTTCAGCTGTAGATGGTAGGGTAACAGTCTGCAGGATCACTGTTATTAGGGGAGGGGTGTAATGAAGGGTTTGGGGAGCAGACAGCCTGCAGATGGAGATTAGATTGCTCATTCCCGAGCTTCAGATACAGACATTAGACAACAATCAAACAGTCAAACTGCAAGCTTTGAAAATTCAGACTCTTACATTTGGAAATAACTGGTAAGAATTATGTGTGTCCATGCATAATGTCTATTTAATGTCTAAAAAACACATGTTCTCATATAGTAGTTACATTGTATTACATCATATAGCCATCATAGCAATGGCTGGTAGCGGCCAATTTATTGTCAGACTAGCGGGGATATGCGATGTTCTTTGCTATCTTACACCCCGTCAACAGTCTATTTTTACACCTTGTGCCCTCCTTGTGCCGTTAAAATAGTGTGGTGGTCTGAAAGTGAGGTGTGTTTGGGTACATTTCTGGTGTGTTGCTATTTTGGCGACGGAAACTACATGTGCGTCACTGACTGAATTAAACCTAGACAACAGTCAACCACCAGAGTCTATTCCTATAGGTTTGTTCACAAGTCGGGCACAAACTCGACTTTAAACTCAAAAATAAACAGAATAAGGTATAAAGTAACATTGCTGTTCCCTTTAATGAGCTGCTGGTGTACCTTCAAACTTTGAAAGCTCAGGTCAGTTTCCTCTGCTGAGACGCACATTCAAAGTGCTGCTTTATTAAGATACGACTGCGCCAGGGACTCAAAGTGGTCCAGTGGGCTAAGCGCTGCTACTGTGATCAGGAGATCGCCGGTTCGAATCCTGTTCATGTAGCTTGCTCTCTCCCCACATCACTCCAGAGGGTGATGTTGATCAGCATAAGGCATCTGTGAGCTGATGTATCGAAACCGAGTTGCTGCACTTTCCTCTGAGCGCGCTGTGATGCTACTTGGCAATGCTGCATCAGCAGCAAAAAGAGGCTGTACCTGACATCACATGTATCGGAGGAGGTATGTGCTAGTCTTCACCCTCCTGGTGTTGGGGCATCACTAGTGATTGACGGAGTCCTAATGAGTGAGTCAAGTAAATTAGGGAGAAAATGGGAAAAAAAATATGAAAAAAAAAAAAGATATGAATGCGCCAGAGTTCCTTATAGGGAACCGCAAGTGACACACTGTTTGGTTTATTTCACATTACGCCCAAAACATACCAATTATTAAGAGAATTAGTACATGATTTTTGCACATTTTGAGCTGTGCAAGGTATATTTTTTGCACCATCACGATAAAAAAGACACACCGACACGCCGTAAATCTAGCTGCACCGTTCGCAATTGACCAGTGCACTATATTTGGTTACATTCAGGCCCTATATGTTTATTTACTGATGTATTAATTCCAAACAAACCATATTAATGCATGTTTAGCTCTGGTTGAATTTGACTGCTGCTTCAAGCCGCATTTTCATGTCTGAGGACATAACCAGCAGACCACAGCCTCAGGTTTCAGACATCTGACTAAGCAGTGTCAGGTTTTTTTGTGGAAAAAACATGAGTAAAATCAATATCTCAGCTCCTGCACATCAGGCAAAACAGCCCATTTAAAATGTCTTTAGAAATGTGTCATGATAAGCATTCTCAGATCTGTGACATTTCCAATTCCTTTATGACTAGGAAACCTTATGGTCAAAGGAAAGCTGATGATATAATGCAGTTTAAGCTTCATATTAAAATGCTAGTGCCAGAAACCTTTAAAATGTACCTTTTTCTTTTCGAAGATAGGAGCCTACAGTTCTGCCCTTACCTTACACACCAGATCCAGCTGAGCAAGTCCTCGAGGAGCATATTAACTATTATTGCCAGATGGTGGGGTTGCATAGTGTGATCGAATTACCATATTGCAGTTGTATCTCTATATATTGTCTTGCAAATATACCAAATAACACTCTTAATGCTTGTCTGAATCAGTAAAAAACATTTCAATTAAATTTCCACAAACTCTGATCCTAACATTGCATTATACAGACGTGTGATTTATTAGAAGCCTATTTGTGAATTTCAGCTATATATAAAGCCTTTAGCTTTGATTGCTGCATGCATTCACTGTGGCATTGTTTCGATAATCTTCTGCAATGTCACAAGATTTATTTCAATCCAGTGTTGCATTAATTGTTCACCAAGATCTTGCAGCAGCATTGATGATGGTAGAGTCTGACCACTGCACAAAGCCTTCTCCAGCACATCCCAAAGATTCTCAATGAGGTTAAGGTCTGGACTCTGTGGTGAACAATCCATGTGTGAAAATGATGATCCCATGCTCCCAGAATCACTCTTTCACAATTCCAGATTGTCTACTTTATTGCTTTCATTAAGATCAGTATGCAGATAAAACTACTGTGATGATCAGTTATTTTTTAGAGAAATACTGAGCTCTACTAAAACCTGAACAGCCAGTTCCAATCCAACTGCATTGACCAGACATTTAGTACTGCAAACATACTAAACAGTTCTAAAGGGGAAATTAAGAGCCATTTATTCTGATGTACTTTATATGGAGCAGTTAAACATGTTGAAAGCAACCTTGTAAAGATGTGTATCATGACTGGACCTACTGTAGGATCAGTTGGTTTCAGTCACTGGACATTTTGCAATATTTGGGTGTGTTTTGTTGCATTTTCAGTGGATGGAAAGTAGTATTGATTATAGAGGTTCCATTTCACAACCTACAGTACTAGAGTCTACCGGCATGCTATCATTTTAGTACCAGATACCACAAGACACCTTTAGAGCTCTACTAAACATGCTAATTATACTTAGCCTAAGCATGTTAAAAATATAGTTGGTATTTTGGATTTACTAACCTTTACTAAAGCATGAGTAGACTGATAAATCACTGTGCTGACAAATTAATTATCTTGGTGTTACTAAGCTTAACTAAAGCATGAGTAGACTGATAAACCAAAGCAAGGTGTGAATTGGGATGTTGTGATTATATGGAGAACGTTCTATAATCTTTACCATACTATTGACAGTATCTAAACATTCATTCTTTAAAAATGATTGATCTGTTTGTGTTTCCTTCTCTATTGTCAGGAGGTCATGAGTTCAGATTTTGATGTTGGAAGAGTGGCTTGAGCATGTTTAATTAAATGCAGAGATGATGGAAGCACACGTCTGCCGAGGCTTCAGGTGTGTTCTGACCTTAGAAACCTCAGAAAGAAGAAATATTATGATACATATCGTTTATCATGATAATTTCTTGCGATCATGGTCTATTTTGGCTGTAATTGTGAGCGAGAGAAAGCAGTGTTTGGGTTATAGTGAGCTGTAGGGAAATCACAGGTGCAGAAGATGAGTAATAGTCCTGCTACTCCAGGGAGGACAGATGCATGAGTCTGGATCCTTTTGTCCCTCAGTCCAGTATAAACATCCTCTGCACTGATGGAAGCTTTTAGATACAGAGACAGGAGTCCTTATATTGGCTGTGATTCTCAAACTGTTTATATATGGTATGAGAAAATGTCTGAGCTGTAGGATGAGGAGTCAGACACAGGATTTAGTGCGTTTATAGACAGGAGACATTGACCTCTCTTTTGCATTAAAGAGAGGACAAGCATCTCATATGCTTTTTTAGTAGAAATTAAACATACTGATATCATGGGGATAACCATTTAGATTATTTACAAGGTATAATTCAAGGAAAATCTTTAATTGGTTAAAACCCTTCATACTGTATTAGAGATGTATCAGTAAGGAAATTTTGTCTGACATCTGGCATAGCTAATGAATAATATGGATTATATAATCTATCTCCAACAGCACCTGCCAAGAGGTGGGATATATGTACATATCAGGCAGCAAGTGAACAGTCAATTTGTAAAGTTGATGCGTTGGAGGCAGAAAAAAAACAGCAAAAGAAAGAAAATTAGACACTTTGACAAGATCGAATCTAAGCATCTTTAAAACATCAGACAGGTCTTAGGAGGAGTGCAATGGCCCTGGTGTGCATTGGTCAATATCTTTCAAAAGTTATTCAAGGACAAGTGGTGAACTGGCAGAATTCTGAACATTATTTAGAAGAAAATGTGGTTGAATCCACTGCAGTTATCCAAAGAAACTTTAGATTACATTACATTACACAATGCTACATAGTGTATGTAGGCCATTGTGGTTAGTGGTAGCCTCAAACATGCAATATAGATTCAATCTCCATGCCAATCCAACAGGGAGTGCAAACATACTAGACAGATCTGGAAAAGCATTGCAGAACCATTCTAAAGGCAAAATTTAAAAATATGTCTGTCATGATTGGACCTACTGTATATTCAATTGATTCCAGTCCCTGGACATTTTGCAAAATTTGTGTGTGTCTCCCAATTATGTTTTTGACAGATTTTCAGAAATTTGCAAATTGTGACGCTCATAGACATTTCATCTTAAAACTAGCATCCACTGACAAGCTGTCATCCTAGTGGCAGATACCACAAGAATCATTCAAGTGTGTCTTTTGGAGTCCATGCATCAATCATTAAAATGTTCCTTATGGAACCAAACCTAAGCATTGTTCTCTAATAAAGTAATCCCCCCTTTCTTTTTTCTGCATTTGTACAGAGTACAGCTCTATTCTGTAATTTGGAACAAATTAAATTATTTAGAGAAGATTGGAAAAGCCAGCGATGTGACACAGTTCAGCAAGCAGAACCAACCTAGCATGTAACTGCATTAGAATGAGGTCATATCAGAATTCAATAAGGATCAGTTATCATCGGCTTTGGAAATGTCATGGTGCTGTTCCACCATCGCAGCATGGCTTTTTTTTTACCATTGTATTCATATCTATTCATATTCCTATTCATGTCATTTCGAAACTCCATCAGATGACATTCGACTGACACTTGAAGCTTGGAGTAGGTCTGTTAATCATGCAGTGATTCAGTGCTGTGTTTGTGTATGAAGGCTAGAGGCTCATATTCTCTGTATGTGTGTGTGTGAGAGTGTTTGTGTGTGTGTGTTAGCAGGGCTGCTCCAGTAACACCGCCGGCTGCCTCAGGCACAACCTCGGCCGTCTGAATTGAGGCGTCGGTCTCGGTAGACCGAGAACAAAGGCGCGCGTGGAGCAGACAGGGTGAGAGGAAGGAGAGAGCTGGAAATCAGGGTACAGCAGCAAGAGGAGTACAGCTGAGTTTAATGGTGCATCATCTAATAGCCTGTGGTTAGTACAGAGTCTCTCTAATGAATCCATCACTGGCCAATACAGCTACAAGCACAGTAACAGATGGAGGAGATGCCTCTTTATGTGACCTCAATCCACCAGGGGACAGAAACCCCCGCGGTGTTAAAAGTTTGTTTGGGAAGGATCCGCCTTTGAGCTGCGAGTGTTTAATGTTTACTGTGCGTTTGCAGAGAAAGACTTTAATAGATTAGGGTTGAGTCCTACCCTACACTACTGGGATTTAGGACCAGGCTTTGGCAGAGTTTTAAAGCAGTAGTTTGGCAAAAAAAAAAAAAAAGAAAAAAAAAAAGCAGATGTACAGTTTTTTACTTATTCCAGATGTAAGACATCAGTTTGGTACATGCTTGGTGTCAAAGGTTTACACTGGAGCTAGTCTGATATATAATGCAAAACTAGCTAGCTATGTGCAACAAACTACATGGGTTGGACAATGAAACTGAAACACCTGTCATTTTAGTGTGGGAGGATTCATGGCTAAATTGGAGCAGCCCGGTGGCCAATCTTCATTAATTGCACATTGCACCAGTAAGAGCAGTAAGAGTGAGAAGGTTCAATTAGCAGGGGAAGAGCACAGTTCTGCTCAAAATATATCAATGCACACAACATTGTGGGCGACATACCAGAGTTCAAAAGAAGACAAATTGTTGGTGCACGTCTTGCTGGCGCATCTGTGACCAAGACAACAAGTCTTTGTGATGCATCAAGAGCCACGGTATCCAGGGTAATGTCAGCATACCACCAAGAAGGATGAACCACATCCAACAGGATTAACTGTGGATGCAAGAGGAAGCTGTCTGAAACTATGACCCAGAGAAGACAACTGTGTTGTGCAGTTGTGGATTGTGCATTGAACTTTGTTCACAGCCATTGGTTCTTGAAGATATTCTTAAACCCATGCAGTGATTTACGTTATAGATTGTCTCCTGAGGGCCCAACGATCACTAGCATCTATTATATTGCTGATATTTAAATGCTCTGGTCATGTCAGTTAGTTGCAAATTGATACTGCAGCTATTTGTTTTATTAGCACCACTTACTTTCCCGGCCTTTTGTTGCCTTATCCATACTGTTTTTGTTATGTGTTGCAGGCCTGAAATGCAGGAAAGGATTTTTTAATATAAATTAATGAATTTGCTTGAACTGACCGACAACACATAACATACATGAGACTCATAGTGTGTGCAATTAGATAAAAATTTATATTTAAGTAAATGTTAGGAACACTGCATTTTTATTTTTGGGTTATTAAATGTATGCAATGGTAAAAGTTGCAAAATGAATTAAAACCTGTAAAAATAGCCTAATTTGGCCTGCTCCAGGAGAAAATGAACAATAAGAGTTCCCACATTCCTGTTACAGCTCAGTCAGAAATGCAAATGATTATTTAAATGAACAAATCCTGTAATACTTGGAGATGTCCAGAAGTAATTTCCGTTATTCATGTTTTGTTTTGTTTTTTCTCATCAGACATATTTCTGCTTGCCCCAATTGTAATTTGAACACAATTTCTGATCTTTTACTCAGTCAAGTAAAATTTTAATGTGATTTGATCTCCAATATCAAATGCTAGGTGTAAACAGCCCTACAAGTTACAAAGCCTCACAAAATAGTTCACACATTTCCTGGTGATAATCTATTCACCATTTACTGTAATTGCCAACTGGGCTAGCTTCTGATATCACTTAATAATTTATGATGTACCAGCTTGGCAATATTTTGGTTTCCAACCAAATGAATCTGAAGAATCATTGGGTGTTAACAGTGTTACATGCCATCTGTGCAGAAAACACTTTTTTAGAAAGGATAGTAATGCCACATAAATATATCGGATCTTTAAACCAATCTTCTGGCCTAATCAATAACAAACCAGCACCCTTCTACTTGACCAGCCTGTTCATTTTAATTTCTAAATGTTGTAATTGGATCATAAACGTTCACAGTGACTTAGCTGTTAGGTGGAAGGGGTTACTTGTGAATGGAAGAGTAGAGTATAGAGGGAGGAAATGGGCAGTATGTGTAACCCCAGATCATCTACAAATCTACAAATCCTTTGATTAGAATGATTGTGCCAAACAAAGTATGCAGTTACAACAGTATTATCCCCATAAAATACGAAAGAAGAAAAGAATGAATGGATAAATGAATGAATGAATGAATGAATAAATGAATAAATGAAAAAATGAATAAATGAAAAAATAGAGAAGGAAGGAATTGATAAACAAAAATAAAGAATAAACAAAGTAAAGAAAGAAATACCAAAGTAATGAACGTAAAAAAGACAGAAAGTAAAGAAAGAAAGAAAAAAAAAGAAAGTTGGAAAGAAGAGCTGAAAAGAGTTTGTAGAGTATAGTATCTTTACACCCCCAAAAGTAATAATATGTACTACCGTTAAAGCTACAAAAGAATGAAAGAAAGAAAGAAAGAAAGAAACAAACAAACAAATACCACTAACATTTGTGCATGGACCAAGCAAAAAAGGCAAACAATAAGAACGAATAAAAAAGAAAGAAAGGGAATTAATGAAAAAAAAGAAGGAATGAAGAAGGAAATATGAAAATACAGAAATGAGGAATTTAAAGACAAAAGATAAGGAAGGAAAGGATGAAAGAAGGAAGGAAATGAGAAGAAGACTGGACCAATATCTGGGTATCTGGGAAGGAACACAGCCCACCTGAGGCATATGAGAGCAGGTGACAGATGAAGCATGAGTGCGGAGAACAGACACACAGATAGAACCAGAGATAGAGAGAGTGCAGCACCGTGAATGAAAGAGAGAGAGAAAGAGAGAGAGGGAGAAGTGGGAGGGCATGGAGGTGGGAGGGAGGAGAGAGTGAGAGAGAGAGAGAGAGAGAGAGAGAGAGAGAGAGAGAGAGAGAGAGCTTGGCTGGTGTCCATGTTAGCAGCAGGGGAGTGGAGCAGGCGGTAGGGGAGGATCGCTGAGTGGCACGTGGAGAGGCAGTATTTCACTGCACTGGACGAGAGACATTGCTGTGGAGGAGGAGAGAGAGAGAGAGAGAGAGAGTGTGAGAGAGAGGGAGAGAGAGAGAGAGAGAGAGAGAGAGAAGAGACAGGGCTTCTTCTTATTAGTCAGACAAGTCAGCGGTGCACCTCCATTCTCTCTAAGATCAGCACGGCCCCCTTGACTGACACACACACACACACACACTGGAGCACACACACATACACTGGAGCATACACACTCTGGTGCATACACACACCCACACCCAGTGTGTGTGAGTTGGTGGAATGCGTCTGACAGAGCGGTCAGCCAGGGTTGAGTCACATCGCTGGTGCTGCTGCGTTTTCTCTTCATTCTTGGAAACACACACACACTGAGAGCTTCACACTTACACACACACACACACACACACTCCAGAGTGAGGATATAACAGCACTCACACATACACACACACACACACACACAGACAACACACACACAGACACGCACTTACACACTCATAATCACTCACATAAATATATTTATATATACATATATATATATATATATATATATATATACATTTATATTCATATACAAACACACACACACACACACACACACACACACAAGGATTTACGAGTTGACTCCTGTCATGATGAGCCGATGACTGCAGCCCGTCCATCCCTGCACTGGAGCATGGAGCGTACTCTCACTGGACAGTAGGGACCGAGCCTGAGAGAGAGAGAGAGACTGAGCGTATTCAGGACGAGTGTGAGGCAGGATGGCGGTGTGTGTGCGGACCCTCACCCTCACACTTTGTGTGGTCCTGTGGGGCAACTCTGCAGTGCGAGGAGTGAAGAGCAACTCCCCCAGACTACGACTGTCCCATAAAGGTAAGGCAACAGGTGTGTGTGTGTGTGTGTGTGAGTGAAAGTGATATTTGAGGACAGAGGACAGTGTGTATGTAGTACATTAGCTGTGCAGTTTGAGTAAAACACTGGAAACACTGTGAAAACATGCAGTGCGTGGAGAAGCGTGAGTGGGTCCACTGGGTGTAATGATGCGGGTGAGTGGGCTTTAATGCAGGGCTTCCGCTCCCTCTTAATGCAGGTCAATGCATGCTGAACAGATTAACACAGTGCATTCTTTACACTGCCTCACCAACACGACTCTGTTATTACACAACTCCTGCGTAATCCACCTGCAGAGACAATAAACTGCAGAGAAAAGTTCAATAGTGCTACTACCACTACTACTGCTACTACTACTACTACTACTACTACTACTATTACTACTATCACTACTACTACAAATGTACCTCCAACAAAACACCATATCTTTGAAATACCTAATTTTAAAGGTATTGCCTGTGACACATCATCCTTAATCAGGGACGAGAAACTAATAAATAAATACATAAATAAATATGATCATAAGTTATCAATATTACCTTATATATGTTAATTCACTGACTTTAAAATGTAACAACAGTCCTACAAAGTCCTTTATCAATGACAGTTATAAAAAAAAAAATCACGCATTAAAAATATAATTAAAAGAAGAGTACAAGAGTATGAATGAGTAAGAGTAAGACTGCTACATAATCATTCACAGATAGCTGAGCCAACTTCAATAAATAAATAAGTAAATAAATAAATAAATAAATAAATAAATAAATAATACATATTATCTAAAGTTATCAACTTTGCCTTATATCTGTTAATACACTGACTTTAAAATGCAGCAACAGTCACACAAAGTCCTTTATCAATGACAGTTATTAAAAATACAGTCATTAAATATATAATTTAAAAAACTACTAAAAACTAAGTTCTTTGTCCTGTGATCAAAAAGCAGCTTTTTGCAAATCTGCTTTTTGACAACATCAGTTGTAAAAAGCGCTATACAAATAAATTTAATTTGATTTGATATGAAATTTAAGAATTTAAGAATTGTGTCTCAAGCAAAGCACATATAATAACTTTATAATGTGAAGAGTGCATTGGGAAATATTTAAGAATAAACAAACAGACAAACGCATTAATGAATAAACTGAATTTTAGATTTTTTTCTTCAATAAAACCTTGTATGTATTGAATGTTTAGTTCATAATGTAACAAAAATGCTATATAATCATTCACAGTTAACTGAGCCAACTTAATTAAAAAATAAATAAATAAATAATTGTTGTCTTAACTTATATATTTTATAATGAATTAAGAATACCTAGGTATATTGTTATTCCATCTTTATACAAGATAAAGGGCAAAGCAATATACTAAATATCTCAATCTATCAGTCACAGTCCTTTAAAACCATTTGGCACTCCCTTTCATCAGAACCATTCTTTCAATACACAGAGTGACTCATAGATTTCCATTCTATTAAACTTCATTATATCCACCTCTTTATAAATTAGGCCGCTTGCTGACTATATCACAGCAGGGTGCTCTTATTGAGACGTGAATAGTTTGGACGAGGCCACTTTGAGCCCAATAAAGAAGTCAGACTGTGTCTTGTATTGTTGTTTTTCCTCTGTGTTACGGTGGTTGACTTTCTACAATGTGGCTTTCTTTAAACTCTGGCGGTTCAGTGAAAGAGCGTCAGACACTCATTTTGTTATGCTGGTGTCTGCCTCGCCTGTTTACACTGTAATGCTGGAGAGATGAGGGCACCCTTTGTAGATAGCTACACACCCTACCAGTGGGAAATCCTCTCTCTGTCTGTCTCTCTCTCCCTCCACTTTCTTTCATCACGGTTTCGTGGAAAGAATCCACACCAAGAATCCACAAGTTGGTCATGGTTGATATTATGCGTGGAATGTAGATGCTTAGAAAATAATGTTATTTGTCACAGCTGTGATCTGTACACCTTACTTGCTAGTAAAATTTTGAATAATTTCCACACAACTGGGAGTTTGGAATTGGACTTTGCAGTACAAGTAGTAGAAGCCTTGAAGATGAATGTTTTTTTTACACTGTACCTCCAAGACTTAGATACTAGTCTAGACTTGAACATTTTTAGAAGAGCTCTTATCCAGAATGTAGATTTAGAGTCTTGCCCAAGGATGTTTTTTTATAGCTGGGGAAAGTTGGAGTTTAAAGATCATAAAGTGTAGTAGAAGCATGCTTTTTAAACACTGTGGGTTCTACATCTAAATGTCTTAGAATCAGTTAGATGCTTCGATCCAGAATGTATGGTTAGGAGTCTTGCCCAAAAGCATTGTAATGGGAATAAATATGGAGTGTCACAAAGTAAAGTAGTGTATCCTACAATTTCTAGTGATGGTTTTTAAAAGATGCTCTTTTCCAGAATGTTGGGTTGGAGTCTTGCCCCAATGATTTTTATTCATAACTGGGAGAAATTTCAAGATTCCAAAGGGTAGTAAACATCATCCCAGGGACTCCCACTCATAACTGGGTAAAGAGTTTAATGATTGCAGGGTGTCAGCTTAAATATATGGCAGTTAGAATATATTATTATTCAGACTGTAGAGGTAGGACTTTAGACCAAGTGTGTTTCTTTATAATTGGGGGACATTGGAGATAGTAGGTCACAAGGTGTAGCAGAACTCAAGGAAATATATGGATTTGATACTGTAGTTCCTTCAGGCAAAAAGAAGTTTAGAAGTTGAAAGATGCCTTCATCCAAAATGCAGAATGGGGATATCATGAAACTGCGTATTTTTACCAGATAGGTCCTACATCTGAGATCAATTCTGAGATTCTGAGAGATGCTCCTATACAAAATGTAGAGGAGTCTTGTCAAGAACATCATAACTGGGGAATGTTGAATTTGTTGAATGTTGAACCTTGAATCTATTCCTTGAGTTTTTACCAAGTACATAAGTGGGGTAAATATTGTATTTGAAGATGATAGGGTTTTTTTACACTGTAGGTCCTATAGCTTAGACTTTATCAGTGATGCAGTGTTAGAAGTCTTGCCTAAGAAGTCCCACTACTACAAATGTGCTATTTTCCAAAATATAAGCCTACGGTTCTATTTAATTTTTTACTCAGTTAAAGATTGAGTTTGAAAATCATTGGATACAGTCATAAAGCATCATGTTTTTCTTTTACATTGAAGTTCTACAGCTTTGAATAATGGAAGCTTAGTTTTTGAGGATGCTGTTACTCAGTATATGGTGTTGGGAGTCTTATCCAAACATTTGTACTGATGATAGTGTGGTGTACTGACCTTGCTCCATTGAGGACATTGGAGTTGCCCATTAAACCAGGCTACCAGCAATCATCTGATCCATCATAAGTATAATTGTGTCATTTTTTGAGGCCACTGGCGCACACACACACCCACGCACACACACACACATAGAACTCATATCATGATTGACAGATAGAATAAAAAAGCTTTATCACTCTAAATATAACATTTTCTCATCTCTCAGCTCAGCCCGGTCCCTCGCGTCACTCTTCTCACCTCCGTTTCTCTCCTTTTTATCAGCCATCCACACAGACTTTCTCCATCCATCCCTCACACTCTTTTACTGTTTATTTCACACCCTCCCTCTCTCCCTCTCTCCTTCTCTCGCTCGGCTTTCTGCGTGTCCGGACTGATACATCGCGCTTCACCATGCAGAGCGGAGGAGAGTGTTTAGCTTGCATCCTATCATTATGGTATGAAAAACATCTTGGCTTTAATAGACGCCGTCGGTGCTCCGACATGCACTGAGGTATTCAGAGAGCTCGCAGGGAGGGAGGTGTGTGGTTAGGCTTTGGTGGTTTCGCTATTGAAATATTACTATGTCTTAAATTATCTTAAGAATGAGGCCAGGTGACAGGTAATTGAAGTCAGCTTTGTGGTGATGTGCCAGGCTGTTGGGTGAAAGCAAGAAGCTGAAGGTGCCCTTTTCCTGGGTGCAGGAGGTTCAGTTCAACAGGAACCTGTGGCAACGTGTTTATAGGCCTAATTTAGATGATTTAGGTGTTCTTGGAGCCTTGCTTGTCTTTTTTTAGGTCTGTGTTTTTCTCTTTTACTGCTTCCTACACCTCTGTAGGAACTGTACAGGCGGTTCTGTATGCTGGTTGATTGCTATTTTTAAGGTTAAGTATAATCTTGTATAGGGTTGGGCAGTATCCACTTTTTTATATCATCATAATATCTCAAATTATCACAGCATGTTATACAGTATTACTAGGGTATGAGGAGCACTGCAAGAGCACAAGTAGCACACATGATCCTACATAAATGTGGGTTGCATAAAAGTATATGCATATAAGACTGAAATGTATATATATAGTGTATATAATATATATTATGATTGGCATGGAACTCCTATCCACCGGTGGTGTTATTTTGCCACACAAACACAACCCATAGAAGAGAACGTAAAAACAGTAAAGCTACAGATACACTACACATGTCACTGCTTTTCTCTGATATAGAGCTTCTATACAATAAATTAAGGGACAGAAACTACAGCGGTGTTCAAATTTTCACATTATACTTATGGTTAGGGTAGAGTTAGGTAAAGTTTAGGATTTGTGTCGGGTGTAGGTACATAGTTACATAAGTTTCGAGTCATTTTTGGTTACTTTTGTTGATTATTATGGCTTACAGCCAATGAAAAAACAAACATCAGTGTCTCAGAAAATTTAAATATGATATAATAAGATAAGACCATTTAGTACTTTTGCAGTGTGGGCAGTGTGCCAAGTCCTGCTTGAAAATGAAATGAGCATCTCCATAAAAGTTGTCAGCAGAGGGAAGCATGAAGTGCTGTAAGATGTTCAGAGAAAACATGCATTGGAGATATATTGGACATGATATAACACGGTGGTCCAACACCAGCAGATGACAAGGCTCTAGTAGTTGTAGATTATCTATGAGATTCTCTGTTTAAATCATTTGATTTTCATATTAGCAACATAATCCCATAAATCATTTATTTTGAGACCAGGCTTTCTCATCCTGTGTTATTTTATAACCAAAAAAGTCAGAAATTAATCAAAAACGCTAAAATGTGGCTGGTTCTCCTGTGTCTGGGCTCACAGTAATACAGCTCGGCTTAGATTAGCTAGCTAGCTAAGGTGGCTAAAAGACTAGACATCACATAAATATAATAAATCTTCATATCTAGGAGCACACAATCAAGTCATGTTTTTTTCCAAACTCACATTTCCAACTGACAACAATGCTGAGTCTGTCTTTATTCCCACCCATTTGCTGAGTTTGACATCACCAGTCGATTGGCTAGAAAGTTGTTGCTTTCTTAAATGGGCATGAAGTAATACAATATTATTAATGTGCACAGAACAGAAATTTGACACATCGTTGACACTAATTTTGAAATGCTATTTGGAAAATTGGACCATCAGAATTTATACATGGTCACACCAAATACTACAAACCGCCCAACCCTAATTGTGCAGAAAATTTGAAAGTGTTCCCCTGAGCTAATCCAGAATGATAGTCATAATGATTGTCATTTGGTGTTCTTCTAAAGCATAAAAGACATCTTTCATTCTGAGCATTGGGTGTCTTTTTTTTTCATTACAATCGTGATTATTAGGGGATCTAGAATAAGCCTGGATAAGCCTGGAAGCGTGTTGTCTTACGGTGTTAAATTATGTCTCAGTAGGGGAAGGATAACAGCAATTTTCTTTTATTACTCAGCACAATCTCCAACACAATCTCTAATTAGATAATTTCTTCCAAACATCTCCTGATTAAGAGCTGAAGAAACCATTCGACTGGTGTTCTTCCAAAGCTACTAAAATTGCTTTATGAGTGCATAATAGCCCTGGTTTTGGACAAGGCTGTATCCAATCAAACGTCTTAATGCAGTGGTTGCACTGCAGTGAGTCTCCTTGATTATTAGAGCATGGCAGCAGTGCTGCAGGCCCAGTGGAGATCCATGGAGGCCAAAGTGGGAACTCCCATTTGAAGCAGACTATAGCACCATTTACATCCAACATGTGTTTCAGTTTAAAGTTTTATCCACATGAAATGATAATTACCTTATGGACATGCTTCAGCAATTAGAGTAACGTGAGTCTAGCTTCAAAAACAAAGTGGCTGGCATGAAGTGTTGATACATTTTTGGGGAAAAAAAATGGAAGCTGAACTTAATGTAACTACACATGTGAAATGTATTTTATGTACATGTATTGTAGGTGTTTGGGTGGAGCTGCATGGGTGCGGCCTCCACAATAAACTCTGCGGTAAGGAGCTTTGGACTAAAGTGGGTAGAAACACAACTCCATGGCCAGATACAACCACAGGAGTTAATGAATAAGCTGTGTAATTTCCATGTTAACAGAAAGGAAAATGGTTCTGTTGAAGAAGAATGAGTCAGGTATGGTTTTCGAAGGTATGAAAATTGTTGGCCACAAATGTTCAGCTCAGTACCAGTTGTGCATTCCTGGACAGATGGGCTACTGGTATCTTCACTCAGGTATTTTCTGGAGCAGTGGTTTACGGACTGTGGTATGTGTATCCCTGGTGGTACGTGAAGCATCCCAAGGTGGTACAGTAGATGACCTCAGAAATCATACTAATGACTAACGCCTATGTTTTTATCTATATTTTTATTTTAACTTTGGATCAGTTTTGCGCTTAGTTCTCTACCCAGCTGTGTGTAGGTCCATACTTAAGTTATTTACTTTCACATCTACAGTTCTACAATTATTATTATCAGTTTTACATGCCCTAAAATTGAACCTTACTGATAATTATTACTGAATACTTAACCTAGGGTTCAAGAGAATGCCTTGTAGACACTGCAGTGCACCACATCATCACTCATCAGTCATATTGTTTTCTTCTTACTTGTTTTACCATGTTTTTCGGACTGTAAGGTGCACCAAAATATAAGGCACAAGATCAATGAACAGGTCTATTGTTATACTGTTATGAAGTGCACTCGATTATAATATAATATATTAAAGTGGCAGTCCATATTATTTAGTTTTTAAACTGAAAACTGAAGCATTTCTGAGTGGAGAGGGGATAAAATATTGTATTTAATGGTACCAGTGTGCTGGAACGACCATCCCTGCTAAGCCTAATACAGTATATTCATTCAAAAAACTGGGGTGTCGGAACGCTTTTCAAAGGAGTTTTTATGTACTTACGTCACACATGCAGCCTCTAAAAGAGGATCAGGCTCCGTTTTACTAAATGAGAGCGGCTGGTGGTGCAATGGAGACTTCAGAAGAGGAAACTCAGACCTCAGTAGCTCATTCACCCATAGTAAAAACAAAGTGTGTAGTTGAGCGCACTCTCTTAATGTGACTGAACATAACCTGGAATCGGATTCATGTGCTCTAAAAGGAGACCACATCACACCCACCCAGTTTAAAATGTTCCACATGCTTTGTGCAATTACCTATTTTCACCAAAGAGGGCACAAAATTCGAAAACTTACGGACATCAGCTTTAAGTAATGCCGCTAAGTGAACTATTAAGGATGCCTATATCAAAGTGACCTAGGGTGTCACCATGTTTTCGAAAATTCTAAATGATGATTTGAAATCATGCATTATTACAGACATTATCAGCCACCAATATCAGGTTAAGGGTTGTTATCATTAAATAAAATAGTATGTATATATTTTACAGTTAATATAGTCTATCCCACGCAGAAAGTAAGGTGTGTGTGGTAATAGGGGACCCTTCTAATTCCACAGGTCTTGTGGCTGGGGGGACGCCTAAGTAACCAAAACGTAAAACAAGTCCTGGATGTTAATTTACACACATTTCTTTTATGAAAACTATTATTCGGGTGAGTAAAGCGCTTTCGTTAATTTACAGTAAGTTTAGACTTCCTATGTTTTGAATAAAATGGCCGGTAATAGAGGCCACTACCCTAAGGATTAATATTATTCCAACTACGGTTGCCATAATGCTCCGACAATCCATCAAGCTGTGTGGCTTTGTAGCTTACCAATGTCGTACAAAAACATTTTGACAGATTTTTGAGCATCGTGTACCACATCAAATGGGTTAGAGGTCAGTAAACACAACCAGAATTAATACATAAGGCGCATTATTTGGTGCACTGTTGATATTTGAGAAAATTAAAGGATTTTAAGTGTGCCTTATAGCCCGAAAAATACGGTAAGCTTTCCAAGATGTCTGAAAAGGGATTCTCCATTGACCATAAATGATAATTCTCAGTTAGCAGATAGGGTAACACTTTACTTGGATGGTCCATTTGATGGCCTCTTTGATGCTCAACTGACATTCAGCTAACATTCAACTAAATGTATATTAAATGCAAATGAACTAAAAGGTGAAAGTAGATGATTGTCTATTGAATATAACCCTACATTCAACTCTAATCCAAACATTTATCTTAATATTTTAGGATTGGGTTTAGGGTTAGATCTTAAGCTTAGGTTAAGGTTAGGTGTAGGGTTAGGTTCTATTTTGAATCAATTACATTCAACATAGGATTAAGTTAAATGTAATGGACATTCAATTCAGTGTTAGTTAAATGTCAGTTGAGCATCAACAAGGCCATAAAATGGACCATCCAAGTAAAGTGTTGCCGCAGATAGCTAATAACACTAGCACAGTAGTCCCAGTGTGAGGTACTTGGCTACTTGGAAGTTTTAGTTTGAGAAAGTTTGAGAACCTCTGTTATAAAGTCAGATCACATCAGTAGACCAAATTCCATTCCATTACCCGGAATTCGATTTACAGGCACTTCTACAGTTGCATCCCCACCCTCTTCTACCAGGGTGACTAGTGTGATGGCGTGCAAGGGGGGTAAAAAGCATCTGGGGCACGAGATCTCCAAGAGTTGTGCATTTATCCCTCAGTAAAATTAGTTTAAATCTTCTCCAAACATTATTTCAAAACACTTCCACCTGGTCCTGCAGAGTGGGACTCTGTTTTAGATGATGTCACTCTGTTATGACAGAGTTAGAGTTTCGTGCATTACCTTGTGTAAATAAATCTCTCTGGGTGTACCACAGTATCACTGAACATTTACCTCTCACGGAATTTAAACACCAAGCTGCCAAAGACTCTCCAGAGCTTTTAGCAGGAGTTCCAGCTACTTAAGAGCAAGCAGCATCTTATCTTACATCAATAAATGTTCAAATATACTTGATCCGCTCACGCAGTAACAAGTTCCACCTACTGTTGTTTAACATGTTTACAAAAGCTCAAATGAATTGAAGTGGTTTAAAACTACAAGCTGTAACATTCTGTTGCTACCAGTGGTGTGGTTTTGATTCTGTTCAAAGTTGGCATTTATTACATTTATTGAGTATGTTAAATTGTTTTTGATGAAGTAATAGGAAGCGTATGACTTTGTTTGGGGCCAAAACAAATTTACAAATCCATTTCAGCTCTGTAATTTTGTTTAGTTTTATAAAGCCCCCCTAAAAATTTTATTGGCTACTTTATTAAAAACAAAAAGTTATTCTCACAGAATAAGTCCGACAAAACAGAAGGCATAGCATAGTTTTTCCACTGTAACTCAAGCACTGGAATGATTCACATTAAGTTTTACTGAATATTGTTGTTGTTGTCCTCTGGTTGTATCCTCTGTAATGTCTAATGTACTGTTAGCAAGCTTGTAGTTAAGTTAGTTTTAAGCCTCCCTTCTCATTTCTTCAGGATTTTTTTGTCTATTTAATGTGTGTTCAGTTCTAGCTTGGTTCAGCTCATGTAATCCATTTTTTTGTTGTTTTTTTTGATGAAGCAAGTGTAGGAGATGTTAACTTTTAGCTTAGTTCAGATCTCTGCTTTCTCCCCAGGCTTTTACTTTGTCACATGCCACATTTTAGCTTCCTCCTGTCAATACTTGTCCAGGAAAAGCTACATTCATTAGGCCTGGCTCCTGTAAAAATCTTTAGCCCCATTACTAGTAGAGTCTGGAGGTGATGTGCTGCTCTCCAGTATCAACAACACTAGATTCTTTAAGAAGTCTATGTCTTTATGTAATTTTGCTGTTTTTTTTTTTCTATTTGTTTAGGGACTTTGTTAGTAGGCAGGGTTTGTGTAAATATGGAGGCATAAATAGTATAATGCTGTCAAAAGTCAAAATGTTTATGATTTTATATTTTTGGCTCCTTTTCACAGCTGTATATATTGCATATTTGTATTATTTGTATATTTTTTTACTTATTGTTCACTTAATATATATTATATTTTTTCTCCATAGATTTCATTTAAAGTTCATTTGTTTTATGGACATGCATGATTTCTACATGGCAATATGAGACAAAAAGTAGGTTTTATTTATAGTTCATATATATTTAATGTGATGTGTATAATGTGATGTGTATATTTAAGACTGATGTGTCTTAACAGTGCACTATTGTCATCTCTCAGTATTAACTGAGTGGAGGATCAGTCTAAAAAGCTAAATGTCTGGATTGGTGCATTCTCAGTCTGCTATAAATGCTTTATCCATTATTATCCCTATATTTTTCAACTGATAGATTGCATATGACCCCCTAAATCTGCACTGTGGCACCACCTGTTGCTAAGAACCTAAACTCTAAGCCCAAAATCCAGTGCCGGGTTTGGTTTCGCAGAGTTTTCGGCGGAGATGTGTGGATGTGTGGATGCTAGACGGTAGCACAGAGGTCTGTGTTTCATTTTATACTCTGTTTTAAATTGATAGCATAACAGCCTACAAACCGGATCGGGTTGCATGTAGGTTCAAGTCGTAATTACTGGTGTGCCACCCCTGTCTGAGCTGTAATTTTAAACCTTCCTTTGAGTTGAAGAAAGAGCCCATCTATGCTGCTGATGGCTTTAAATGATTTTGCTCTGGGTCGTTTTCTTAAAGGAGGGTTGATAGGTTGATGGGGAATGTCTGTCCTGTAAAGACTAACATGTCTGTGCCATTTATTGTGATGTGTATCATTTTCTCCTGAGTCAGGCATTTATTAGTGGAGTCATTATCAGAATACGGTGCCTTTTTTGGCTTCTCATAACTTAAACTTTTTAAAATGTTTTATTATTATTATTATTATTATTATTATTATTATTATTATTATTATTATTATTATTATTATTATTATTATTATTTTGGCAATTTATATATTTTTAAGTCTTTAAACTACACATAAATATTATTTTTTCAACTTAATCACTTTTTATTTTCATTTTTTACTATTCACTGTAGCACATTCAACTCTAGATCAGCCACATTATTCAAAGACTATTTTTTTTTCTAAAACAGTGTACCCCTGTCATGCAGCTTGCTAAAAATTTATATTTGTTGGATAGCAACAGACATTTTTAAACTGTTTATGGTTTGTTGTTCTTTTTCTGTATCCAAGATATATGTTAATTGTCTAAAATAATTTTACTTACCTTGATACGCTTATATGACAGGGTGAACAGCTTAAAGTCTACCTAAAAGTGTCTTCAGTCCCATAAAAAGCATGGACAGGGGATTCTTGGACATGTTTAAATATATATATATATATATATATATATATATATATATATATATATATATATATATATATATATATATATATATATATATATATATTTTTTTTTTTCTCTATCATATTAGGTAAATGATTAATTGAAATAGTTAAATGATAAAAAAAAGTTATTGAACCATTTAAAACAATTGGGCAGATATGTGAACTTGCAAGCAAAAAATTTGAACAGTACCAGTCAAAAGTTTGGACAGACCTTCTCATTCAATATTTTTCTTTTTTATATTGCACATTTATATGAAATACATTAAAATAAAACCATATGAAATTGTGCAGTAAACAAAAAAAAAAGAGTTTGGTCTCCACAATCCCCTGATCTAAGCCTGATCAACTGAGATGTTGATTTGAGGTGATTTAGGATGAGCTGGAGCTTCACAGCATGAAGGAAAAACAGCAACTATTGTTCAGCACCTCCAGGAACTCCTTCAAGTCGCTGAGAAAACTATTCCAGGTGACTCTCCCTCATGAAGACACTGAGATTAAAATACCAAGAGTGTGCAGATCTGTCCTCAAAGATAAATGTTGCTGCTTAGAAGAATCTTAAGCATAAAACATGTGTTCCACATGTGTTACTGTATAGCTTTTATATAGTCTTCAATGTGTTGATTTAGAGTAAATATTGATAATTGTATTGCTACATAGTTTTTTTGTTTAACTTGTTAAAACTGCTGCAAACACAGAAGGCATGTAATATTGAGGTTGACTCAATGCTGTGTAAGGTTTAGATTATCAGAGTCTTCTTTGCTACTATTACCAATGACAGGAGGACGTTGGTGTGGTGGATTCCAGAGTAATCAGTGTATGAGATTCACTATTTGTCATTCTAAAAGCTCATTTCCACATGTCCTCAGTCTGTCAGCACATGAAAGCAGGAGGATTTATTGGTGTCTCCAGTCTGCTCTGGTCGTTATTTCCTGACACTGGCCTATGTGTGTTCCCGGCAGGTCTAGTCATTGTTAGTGAATTAATGATGTACTTGGGTCTTGAGGATAATAGAGGAGTTCCTTCTGCTTTGGAACAGCGAGAGGGAACAACACATCGGGAAGATCCAGCAGATCTCTCTATTTCTCTCTTTCTGTCATCACACCACCCCCTCGCCTTTCCTCCCGATTTCTCCAGAGAGCCCAGAGAGGTCTATTTACCCAATAAACCCATCACTTCCTTTCAAACATGGGAGCTGAGGGGTCGTCATGGAGACAGCTTCTCGGGAGAGAGAGAGCGCGAGAGCAAGGGAGTGAGAGAGAGAGAAAGAGAGAGTAAAAGAGGGAGGGTCCACAAGTTTTATAATAAACATCGCAGCCAGCACAATCAGTAGGGGACAAAATGGACCCACACATGGGCTTTTGGAACACAATCCGCTCGAAGCGAAAGCGTGTTCTGCATTACAGCGCAAAAACCTTTTATCTGACTGAAGAACAATGAACGCTTAGACCGGCCTTTATCCTGAGTTACGCTGCACACATCAAACAGCCCTGACAACTGAGGAATGAGGACAATGAGCCTGATCCACAGGGGTACAGTGGTGTCTCAGTGTGCTGAGGCCTAAAGTCAGCTTCTGTCAGAGTGTAGAGCACAGCTGTGAAGGTTACAGACTTTTATCACAAGTGCGGTTGGAATGGTTCACTTGTTACCTTCTATATAAGTTCATTCCCATGCTATAAGCCGTAACTTTTCTTTCACATGATTTGAACACTGTGGCTTGTTTTATGGTGTGGCTAATACATGTTTTTTGGAGGGTTTACAGGCTAAGTTTACAGGCTAGGTTTTTTGCTGCCAAAACACGCCAGATCAATCAATAGATTCGAAATAAAAGCTTACTTCAAAGCTCTTACACTCGCCTACAAGGTGATGACAGAACAGCTCCTTCCTACTTGCACTCACTCCTGGAGGCTTACGCTACCTCCCGCCCGCTGCGCTCCTCAATGAACGTCGCCTCGGTTTGCCAAACAAACATTCACACAAAGCAATCCAGACTGTTCTCTTACAGAGTTCCCCAATGGTGGAACAAACTACCTTCCACTACCAGATCAGGAGCATCCCTCGCTATCTTTAAGAGACTCCTGAAGACAGAGCTCTTCAAAGAGCACTTACTCTCCTAACACCTCTAACAAACTAACTACTTCTAACCTCATTTCCTTCTTCCCCTCCTTCACTTCTCTATCCCTTTATTTCCCTTTGACCTGCTTTAAGCCCTGACTAAAGATGTTTTACCTTTAACTTCTATTACTTTTGTACTTCACTATTGTAAGTCGCTTTGGACAAAAGCTTCTGCCAAATGTAATGTAATGTAATGTAATGTAATGTAATGTAAACTTTAAATAAGCAAAAGTGCTTTACTCACCCAAAAAGTGTGTAGATTAGTTCAGGGCTCATCAGGGCTCAATAAAGTATTGGCAGCTACTGGACATCAGCATTAATCGTGCATTTAAAGTGGCACTCCAAGATAATTGAGTGGCTTGGGTAAAAAACAGCAAGAAATAATTTACCAAAACCGGTCGCATGTAAAGAGCATCTTTTGTTAAAGTCTGTCAGTGGATCCAGACCATGACAGTGAGGAGCAATGTCAAAAACCCACTATCAGCAATAGGTTTAAAAAAGCTGGTCCAATGCATGATGAAGAGGATAGCACCACCTCCGCGAAGCACCATGCTCTCTCCCGATACGGAGGCGTCTCGTGCTGGGGGAGCCGAAGGCTAAGTGCAATATAGTCTAGGCTACCGGTAGCGACGCCTCCACGGCAAAATCTAGACTACTTTTCCCTTTTAATATTACGACTTTACTCTTGTGACTTTTCCTGTAAGGCTACTGTGTTTTTAAACCAGCTCTGTACTGCAGCACTGTTCGCAGTATGCCATGTTATTTGCGTATATAGACTATTTAATTAAAAGTTTCTGTGTAACATCTTTCTGTGTAACCACTGTATATCATGTTATATATATAATGTGCAAAACTGTGGCTTATAGTCAGGTGGGGCCTTTCTAGGTACACATTATCTTTTGTTGAGCGGAACCCAACTTAAGGCAATCTTATAAATAATTTTATTTCTGATTTTTTTGCCCATTTTCTCCCCAATTTACACGGCCAACCCACTCATTAGGACTCCCCTTATCACTAGTGATGTCCCAACACCAGGAAGGTGAAGACTAGCACATGCCTCCTCCGATACATGTGAAGTCAGCCACTTCCTGCGAGCTGCTGATCATAGGACCACTCGGAGCCCAACCTTATATCATATTATAGTTTTAAAGGTTTTGCTCAATAAAATTATGTTTAAACAGCATACACTTTGTTAAATAATTAGTTTTAATTTGTGGTCTGTGTTCAAATTCTACCACAAGAAACATCTTAAACGTTCCATAGAGGTGGATATTAAAACAAAAAACAAAAAAAATAGTGTTGTAAAAAAGAAAAAATGATTCCAGAAATGCTGTTTTTTTTTCTTGTTGAGGATGTTAAATGTTAAAATAATAATATCACACCCAAAATGTCTGAGTTATATATTCCTCATTTAGATTCAATTCGTCATATTGGCCAGTAAAGCTTAGCCAACGTCGTCATAGATGATAGAAAAGAACACAGTTGTGGGCAGAGCACGGCTCAGCCCGGTCCCTCTGAGCTTCTATTTCCTTCAGTGTCTCTTCCCTTCGTCAACAACGTCCCCTCCCAGACTCTGCTCACTGCTTCATGTGGCATTCATTTGGGTGCTGACATCACGGACAAACACTTTACACAACACAAGGCCATAAGGAGGATGGAGTAATTGTCTTTCACACTGGGGAGCCTCCAATCTGCCTCCCACCCCACTGGGAGCTGGAGAGCCAGCGAATGTCCAGATTACAGGCTGTATTCCTTCTCTTTTATGGAGGAACCTTAAAAAATATCACTGTACATTTAAAATATACATATAGCATTGACTATTGAACTAAATATCTATAAAGCATCTTATAAACTCTACATATATTTACATATATTTAAATATATTTAAATACATCCAATACTAGTTTAAGATACCACTTTAAATAAAGCTGTTTTATAAAGGGTTTTAAATAGGTTTTAAAAGACTTAATTAATGGTTATAAATGAACATTACATCAATAAACATTAATAAGCACATAAATAGACAGAGCAACAATGATAATTACTTTTTTAACATATCCAATAAAATAATATAGAAAGTCAGTTAATATGTTATTATAGTTAAATTAATAAAGTTGTTAACAGAAATGCATCTAGACAAAAGTGGAATCACTATTTGATACACGACAAGTTACTTTCTATTCATGTGTTGTTACTGCTTATTAATGGTTTATAACCTAATTAACAACCAATAATAAACTAATTTTATTCAACTATGTATAAACCCTTTATGACAAAGGCTTATTTTAAAGTGGTACCTAGTTGAAATGAACAATTCTGTATGTATGCTTCATATGCCAATTTACTCTCATTTATATCATAAAATATCCAGTGTTATGTTAGAAGTACTAGCAAGCTATTAATAAATATCACATCAAATTCTATACATTGGAGATTAATACTAAATGCGGAGCCAACTAAACTATGAACAAAAAACACATAGAAATTTTTAGTAAACAAAAAAGTGATAAACAACCAGAATGTATTTTAGATTTTAGTAGCACCTCTTACTTAGATGACAGCTTGGCATTTTCTCAGTCAGCTTTATGAGGTAGTTCAGTTAACAGCTGTGTACAGTGAGTAGCCCAATTTGATTAACGTTCTAATCCATATGGCAAAAACTACTCAACTGAGTAATTAAAAAAAAATACTTTAAGAAATGCAAGAACTTTGAAAGTGTCCTTAAGTGCAGTCAAAAAGACCATCAAAAACATGATAATGATAATGATGAAGCTGGCTCTCATCAGGACCACCCCAAAGAAAAAGGAAAACCAAGTTACAGACCAAGTAAACAGCACTCCAGATACAGTAAGAGCCAACTAAATGCTTCATGGAGTATTTTTCTTTGTTTAAATTTACTACATGATTCCTTATGTGTGGGAGAGAGATTCAACACAAGGGCTATGTTGGACGCATTAACTGTGAAATTGTAATAACCCCAGGGTGGGGTAGTTATAATTACTTCATAGCACAAGGGAGTAGAGCCTCCTGAATTATCCCTTGTCATATCCACTGGTTCGACTGCCTGTTAGGTCATATAAAAATAAAGAGTAATCTAAAAGTGAAAAGTTCTCTGCAATTTTATTAGTATCCTAAAACAAACTTTTTCTTTAATGCCACGGTGCTTTCTACTACAAATACAGTATAAACCTCTTTAAAAATAAAATTACTGATTATCCTTTAGTCTTTTGGTGGCAGTTATCCAAATGGGATGAATTGGAGGATGGCAGCTTTACAAAAGGGATGGTTTTTCAGCCAAGGGCATGGCAACCCTTTGCGTCCTCCTTTTAAATCAGAGCCTGAGTGCGAGTCCAAGTTCCTGTCCAATTGTTCTCCCGTCTCACTGGTTACAAGTGGCATTTCTCCTGGGACGACCCTTAAGTTAAACTAATCATCTTTTTGTCTGTGAGTGAATTACAGAGCAGCATTAATCAGGAGGCTCCTCTTAGTGAAGGCCAATCTTCTTTATGACTCCTAAAGATTTACAATAAAGCCTCAGTGTTCTAAAATCAATAACTAATTCTAATTTAAAGCCTCCCTTCGTTAAACAAACTTCCCTCCATCCCACTTCCGTTTTTCCCTCTCTCTGTCATTGCGAAACATTCCCAGGACTTTCCACACTCCAGGTTATGGATGAGAGTAAACGGTTTATTTTTACTTTATGAGGCTAATTCTCCTTCGGCGTCTTTCAGCACCTCGACGCTACGTGTTGAAAGTCTCTTTTTCTGTTTGAAGTGGGCGAGCAGCAGACCGTAGTGCTCCCATAAGCCGTTTGTTTTAAGCATCGCAGATTTGTGCCTGAGCAGAGCTCCCAGCTTACAGGAACACTTAGTCTATCCCAGGTGGGGAAAATGATAGGGAATTAAATGGAGGAAATTCCCTCACCATAGCTTCAAAGCATGCCATTCTGCACATGTATGGGCACCCAATATGACTGTAAGTGGAAACATTCATTCAGACCAAATACTTGGTTCTGTTACTGTATGTATGGGTTATATGCGCTCCAGATGTCTGGATGTCTGTATAGTAAAAAAGATATTCTATATGTATATGGTTGATTCTTCACTTAGGAAACCTTTATGTTCTCAGGTTATGAAATTATGTAATAAATATTTTATTACATAATAAATACAGTAGCTTAGGTATTAAACCTATTAAACAGGCAAACTGCACTGCCACAAATTAGTTTTAAAGGTTTAAACATCAGAACTTGCTACTTACTATCATTGGTAAACATTCAAAAAATGTGGATTTGGGGGCATCAGCCTTGAGAAAGGGTGACATTTATCCATGTATTCCTCCTGGCCATGGACTAGATAAACCCTCATTACCATTCATACCAACAAAACAAATAAATAATGGAATAAATGAATAACTGAATAAATTAATAAAAAAAAATGTATACTTGTTTTAAGTGCATCGCATACTATTATTACCTGTTTGGGAATCTAAAGAGGTTTGTTTTTCACTAAAAAGTGAACATTGTCATTAATTACTGTAACAACAGAACAACACTTGGTAATGGTAATGACAGCTTATTTACATTACCCCATCGTTGTCTTTGAACTGTTTTGATATTAAAGTTAATGCAGAAAAAAAATGTTTTTTTTTAAATGGTAACACATGAAAATGACCTTGAATTCTGCACAATGAAACTTATTGACACATAAGCTAAATTTAAACAATATTAAAATCGTTTTTACAACATGGTTCAAATACCAATGACAGAATTATGTTATAACTAATTATATAAGCATATTTTTTATTAATCTTACCTAAAAGATTGCTTGCATTGTATGTGGAGGAAAAGGGATGGATAGAGCAGAAGAATTGGGAGGGATTGAGAGTAAAGGGGATTGGGAATTTATTTTATATATATATATATTTTTTTCATTTTGTCCTTTCTATTTTCTTTGGATTTCCTTTGTTACAAATTGTTATCAATCAAGCTTTAAAAACACACATAGTTTACAAAACAGTTCAACTTTTTCAAACATTACGATGATAACAGCATTCTCAATTATATTATCACCCATATATTGTCTCAGTTACTGAACAGCATGGTTTGAAGCGAATGTATCTTATTACTGACATAGTTGGGAAAGTGAAACAATGGGAAAAGGTGATTTAACAGCACACCTTGGCATTTTTATGACTTTGACATTCGGTGAAAAATGACATTCAGGAATTTAATGAGGAATGACATTCATGAATAATTTCCATGTCCCTTTTTTATCAGTGGGACTGTAAAACCGGGCATTAAAAGCATGTGCTGCCCAATGCGTCACATAAAGTGCAGAAATACAGTTCATGCGGATGAAAGTACTGTGAGGGAAAGAATTCTGTCATGGATTTGGCTTGATGTGATGCATTAACCGCATTGAAAGAATACAGTGTGTACATTGGTTTACAGTAGATTGTGGTTGTTGTAGTCTTGTTGTTTGCACTATGTTTTTTTTTTTTTTTTTTTTAATAAGACTTCACTGGGTAGTAAAGCACTGCATTTCTGGGAAGAGTTTCATGTCAGAAAGTATTCCGTCAACTGCAAAGCCAATGCCACGTAAACAATAGCGGGAACCTAATGTAATTACGCCCAGTTTCATGTACATGTGCTAGAAATCATACTGCATGACAAGGCAGGCCCTGCACTCCTTCAGCTTCGACATACACATTCCACAGTATACTTCATATATATATATATATATATACTCCCTCTCCCTGCCTTCCTCTCGCTCTCCTCACTAGCTTGTGATTGACACATGCCTCCTGTTTTTGCAGGAGCCGCACACGCAGGGTGTGTTTGTGCATCTGTCAGTCATCTCGGTTAGCTCGGTATCTGAACAGCAGGTAATTGAGGTTTGTCCTGTTGCCGCTGGAAAGCAGTAGGTGAGTTATAGTCGAGTGTTTGAATGTGGAATAAATCTGTCAGCATGTCCATCTTCATTAGCCTGACTGACAATTTACAATAACAAAGCCCAGTTCAGGGCTGCGTCCTCAGATAGGGCATCAAATCTGCTTATTGCAAGTGATGAATTTCCATATATAGCCAGTGCAGATGCTGAAAATGTGAATGAGGATTTACAGAATACATTATGACTAATGAGAATCAGTAAGACAGGACACAAACAAATAACTATCCATCACAAAACTAAATGATTTGTTTTTTGTGCAATTGATGTACAGTATCAGAAGCCTGCAGATGCGTTCTATCTGCTGTCTAATTACAGCAGAAATCTATTTAATTGAGACTTTTGATCAAAATATTTACTTACTTTTATGTAAATGACGTTTCCCAGCTGGCGCATTCCAGACCTTCAGTGTTGAAATGTGGTTGAAATACTATAATGTCAGTCATAGTTTTAGTCAACAATGCAGTTACTGAAGACACTTACTATAAAGTGAGAGCACAAATAGTACATGTAATTTGTTGAAAGCTTAAATTCTGTGGGTTGACTTTGGATTGGTCAAGTTATGGTAAGGTAAAACTGTTTTAATGTTTTGACCTTTAAAATTAAAGACAATTTTTGGTTTGTTTGTTTGTACGTTTTTTTTTTTAAGAATTTTAAAGAGTAATGCACAGCTACTTGAAGGACTACTTGAAATAAATAGTTCCTATAATGGTTAAATTGTTCTTTATTTTGGACAACCTGTCATATATGGTTTAATTAAAAAAAAAAAAAGTCTTGCTGTTCTCACAGATCAAAAAATAAAGTTTTTTTTACTAATCTAAATAGAGCCCTTTTTTACTCAGAGTGCAGAAACAGTGTGAGTCCAGACAGACTCTAAAGTTAGAAGCGTTTACTGATGTTTTGTTCATGCTCCATTGATAACGTACTCTATCTCACTCTTCTTACACCATATCTTCTCTCTCTCCCTCATAATCTCCTTGTTCTTCACTCATATCTCTCCCCTTAACTGTGTGTGATATCAATGTGTGGAGTCTCTCGACTCCCCACCCGCGCTGCCATAACCTTTAAATTGTCCGTAATGGATTTAATCTCACTCGCTCCATGAGGGTTTTCCACCATTCAAAGACTAAACACCTTGACATGCCGGGCTGAAGATATCTTCAGACAGACCTGGCTTTCCATCATGGCAGTGTGAGAAGATAGAAGTGCTGAATTCTTTTAGATATTTTACATAAAATTCTTTCATGTAGAAAAGTTTTCTGTTCAAACAGGACAAAAATGCTTAGTGTGTTTTATCATAGGAAAGAAATCAGTGTAGGACTGAAGATTTGACGTACGTAGATCTTAAAACATAGACCTTTGTTGAAGATATTTGGGGTTTTTTTGCACCTAGGGAAACAATACAAATTTGTGCAACTGGTTGAGCTCTAAATCTGATGTGAAAACATTCACATCACAGCAAACAATATTTTTTATGGAAAGATCTGAACAGGGAATAAAGTCAAATGCCATCTTTGTGTGTTGTTCTCTGTTTTGTGTATTTGTTAACGTTAAGCTTATGCTGTAAAACGTTGGAACTCTGCAAGAGACAAGACAGTGTTCGCCCACAATGCACTGTGCATGCAAGATGGCAGAGTGCAGGATGAAATGTTCAGGCATGATTGATATGTTCAGGCATCTTGATATTTAATGCATCAAGTCATCTATCAGATTGTTGAAACAATACTTCTTTTTATTTATTTTTTTTGGAATTTAGCAGCCAGACTTATCAAGAATAAAGTTAAATATCCGCAATGCAAACAACGAGAGTTAACTGTGATGCTAACAGCTGGCCTAGGCAGATTTGGAGCCACAGTGCTAAAAGACACAGCAGCAATACTCAAAGGGTTTAAAAAGGGTCAGTCACAGTGCTAACAGCAGGTATTAGCGGCATTAAAGCTGCTATGTTAACAAACACAGAAGCCAAGCACAGAAGGCTTGGAGGGGTTTTTTAGAGGGATAGGTGCCTGAGTGGGTTTGGAGCTGTGATGCTAACAGACACAGAAGTCGGGCTCAGAAGGCTTGAAGAGGGTTTGTAGAGATATAGCCGCAATGCAAACAGCTGGCCTCAGTGTGGTTGGAGCAGTGATGCTACCAGCCACAGAGGAGTTGTTCAGAAGGTTTGGAGAGGGTTTGTAAAGAGATAGCCGCAATGCAAACATCTGGCCTCAGTGTGGTTGGAGCAGCGATGCTACCAGCCACAGAGGAGATGTTCAGAAGGTTTGGAGAGGGTTTGTAAAGAGATAGCCGCAATGCAAACAGCTGGCCACAGTAGGGTTAGAGTATTGATGCTAGCAGACACAAAAGTTGGGCTCAGAAGGCTTTGACAAGGTTTGTAGAGAGATAGCCGCAATGCAAACAGCTGGTCTCAGTGTGCTTAGAGCTGTGATGCTAACAGCTAACACCTAATGCTGACCTCCTCAGAGTTGTTTCCATGGTGCTTGGAAAAAAACAAGAAGAAGGAGATGTGGCTGAACACAAGGCATTTTTTTTGGCATGGGATGCTGGAGCTCTAGTGCAACATCTACTGATGAAAAAGCCTAGCGTAGTCCTCATTTAAAGAGCTTGATGTGACAAAGACAAACATTCTCAGATGCTTGTTTTTTATTGCTGATGTGATGAAACAAATGAAAAATTATATAAGACATATGATCAATCAGAATTGATCACAGAGTAAGCAACAATGAAGGATAGTGCTTCTTTTGTTTAGTGTAATAAAGACAAATTCCACATACTGTTCCATTTCACCACACCACTGTAGCCATGCACATAGCCCAGCTACTCTGGGGGGCAATTTTTAATGAGTCAAAGGGGACGAAGCCCAAGCCTCTGAATGTGTGTTAAATCCCCTCACCCACTCCAGCTCCAGAAGAACACTTAAATAAATAAATAAATAAGACATGCCACACTAGGTCTTCAACAATATTGCAGTCTTTTCGAGGATACGAGCGGATTGGCTGGCTTAAGACAGGTTCATTTCCTCTCTACTGCAGAGAGGGGGCTCCAGGGTGGGGGGGTGGAGGGGTGTGACGGCTGTAATTTGGCACAGGCAGACAGTACAAATAACACCAGTCACAGAGAAGCACACAGGCCATACAGCAGGCAGTGTGGGGTGTGCTGGTGCTCTGAAGAGGCCCAGAGGCTTCGGTTCCCCAAGGCTGTCCTGCCATCTGGACTCCAGACCAGCAAGATGCCCCTGCCAGTCAGCCCACAGGAAGTGCCCTCCTCTGGGCTTCTCTTCAGAGCAGAGGGCCTTCACCTCGTTCGACCCGCGGAGAGATGCACACACACGCAGTGTTTATCATGCTGTTGAGTTTGATTAGGTGGAAAATATTTCAGCTGTGTGTGTGTGTGAATTGTCTGACTTGTAATGTAAGGAAAACAGAATGAAATATAGTTAACCTACAGGACCTACATGAGACCACCAGCATAGTCCTGTCTTCATAAAGTGCTTTTTACAAAAGATGTAGTTAAAAATGCAATATGTGGTTAGTTAGAAGTGGTGGAAATTATTACAGGTCTTACGCTCAGGTATTATTACAAAATTTAAGACTGAAATATGATATAATTGCAGTTTTGTGGTAGTCAGTTTTTGGCATAATACAAATTAGGCAGTGCTTCTTTACATAATTACAATTTTACAAAGAATGAACCAATATACTGCAAATGTCCCAACATTTTGGATGCTTTGCATCTATTTATCTGATAACAATGACCGTCGCAAAATGTAATGTTTTAATTTAACTGAATATAGAACACTTTCCCTTATGGGGCTCCCAGAATGAGTGTTCATGCAGGCTAAGCCCTGCCGCTATGGCCAGGAGATCGCCGGTTTGAATCCTGTTCATGTAGCTTGCCTTCAGCTACTAGTGCCCTGAGGGAGCACAATTGGCCTTGCTCTCTCTGGGTGGGTAGATGGTGCTCTTTCTCCTCATCACTCCAAAAGGTGATGTCGATCAGCACAAGGCTGCGTCTGTGAACTGATGTATCAAAAACCGTGTCGCTGCGCTTTCCACTGAGTGTGCTGTGATGCTACTCTGCAATGCTGCATCAGCAGCAGTTCGAAAAGAAGCGGTGGCTGACTTAACATGTATCGGAGGAGGCATGTGCTAGCCTTTACCCTCCTGGTGTTTGGGCATCACTAGTGATGGGGGGAGTGCTAATAAGTGTGTTGGGTAATTGGTCATGTAAATTGGGGAGAATATGGGGGAAAAATTGTAAATAAAAAAAAAGAAGATTTTTTTTTGCTTCAGTCCATTTTAAATAAGCCATGGCACAAAGAAGGCGGCAACATTTTTGGATGGCGTTGACATAAAGCCTTTGTATGAAACAGCTTTAACTTGTATATGTAGATTGGACAGAGCATGTTTTAATTCAGTGCCGCCTGAGGGCCCAAAGATCACCAGCATCCAATATTGTGTATCATGTTGATATATTGTTTGTGTCAAATGTTGTTGATTTGATCATAAATGGCCACAGCAACCTAAATATACTTTCTTCATTATGTTACTGTACTGTATATGGTGGGATGTCAGCAAGAAATTTGCTTTTTAGAGACTCTACCTCTAATGTTTGTACTAGTGCCATTAATTTCTCAGCCTTTTGTTGTCCCTCTCCCAACTTTCCTAAGATATTTTATTCCCATTCTGCATTAGATTTTTTTTAAGGAATGGTAAAAAGTGTCACTTTCAACATCTGCTGTGTGTTCTAGCCTCTTCTACTGTGAATAGAATATGAGTCTATGAAAATATTTGCAATTTACACGGCATCTCAATAGTTTGAAATTGGGGTTGTACATGCGTATGCACACAGATATAAAAAAAACTAAGTGTGTGTGTGTGGTCATGTGGGGTGTGTCCTCATTTTTGTAGAAGCATAAAAATTCATATCACAATGGGGTGTAAGGGAAAAGGTCAACATTAGAATCCCTCTATTCTTCTATTGTATCACGCCTGACAAATTTAAATCACACACACTCCCCCTTCCCAACACAGACACACACACACACACACACACACACACAAAAACACACTGCATGTATAACACTGTAGTTGCCCTTTGTCGAAAAAGAAAGCTCAGTGTCCTTCAGTTCTAAAATATCTTAAATAATTCATTTTGAGCAGAACCAAAATACATGTTGGTTTCATCGCGAAGCCTAAAAGAATATTATACTTGTTTATTTGTATGAATATTTAACATTTCCCATTTCCCACCAGAGCTGGCCATAAATTAATTCCTGCTGCTTTTTGTTTATTGGCACAGTGTAGAGAAATTGAACGCTTTGCCTCCACTGGATAGAGTTATTGCTGGGGCTGGGAGGGTTGTGGCGGCCAGGCGTTCAGTCAGTGAAAGGAAATGCAACGATCAGGTTTCCCAATGCAGGATCAGCCTTATGATAATTACCAAGGTTAGTGGGTTAACAAAGTCAATATGCTAGTTTTTGAGAAGGCAAGCAGGCTCTCCAGCAGGGATTGAGTAATCAGTCTTGGCCACCTGGACTACAAACTAATCTCCATTTTTCATCAAGGCATTTGATTAAGTGTAATTAGTTGGTTTTCTCATATCTGGCTTAGCATTCGTCTTTATTGAGGCGCTGTATGAGGTTTTACAGAGCACACCATTGTGCAGTGAAAAGGCCCATTTAATATAGGATGTACTCTATGGCCTAACTTCCTGTTAGATGGAGAGACGGAGTAAATTCAAAGTGACAGATGAAAGAGAGAGCTTCTTTTCCTCTCTGGGATGAAAGCACTTTCCTATCTCTGATAGCCAATAACCCCTCAGTGATGGGAGTATACATCCCCCTCTTCAATCAGTCCATCTTCCTCCTCCCTTGGTCTAGACTCTTCCGTTCACCAAAGCCTCTTCAGGGAGATCCTCGGGCGAGTTTTCCGGCCTTTAGAACATTTCATTTTTCTCACTCCTCCCATGTGAAGGGTTTAGATGGAGGATATGGCTGGGTCTGTATAGTTCAACAGAGTGAGAAAGTGAGAACTAGTTGGAAATCGAGAACCTGGTCAGCACATGTGGACGATGATTTGAGGGAAGTATTGCGTCATTTCCATTTTAATCTATATTCCATTAGATATATGTTTCCTGTATTAAGTTTATATTGTCCTCAGGGCACATGTGGCTAGCAGTCATTTGTTCCTGCAAGGACAGAAGTTGTGATAGATGTTTTTTTTTCCTTCTTCTAAGTCTAAACACATGCTACAAGCTTTTTGGAGACAAAAAAAACTGAACAAAATGTACAAATTACCTACAATAAATGCAACATTTGTGAGCATGGATCAGTTCTGTGTATTAGAAAAAAGACAAATATTTGGGAACATTAGCCAAGTGTTCTGACCTTATTCTACACACTGACCAGCAATACATTAAATCATAGAACAACACTCAAGAGATTAACTTTGGAACATTGTATGGTTCCAGTGGTGCTGGTCATGGAGTGAGCTTTACATATTAGACATGGTAGGAAGTGAACAGTGACTTATGTATGTGTATACAGTATATGATGGGTAGTTGATTGTGTCAGAACATCTCCAAAACATCAGGTAGGTCTTGCAATGGGTTCCCAATACACAGTGATCAGTACCGACCAAAAGTGTTCCAAGGACAATGGCAAACAGCAACAGGGTCATGAGTACTCACAGCTAATTGATGCAACCCATTGAGGCAGATGGGTGATTTCATCCCACAGCAGAGCTAATAGAACACACATTGTACATTACTTGGCACAATTCTTAGGTAATCTAAGAACATTACATTGATATTTTTTAGACAAACCATTACCAAATGGTTGAGAAGGCCAACTATAATAGTAATAATTTTGTTTCCAGTGTTGTCATGTAGATAGGGGGAATGGCTTTTTAGTGCATCCACTGTTTTAATCAATTTCAACTTCACTCTTCTTAGGAGATTTAATTTTTTTTTGGTTTTTGGTGAGATCCTGTCAGAACATTTTTCAATATCCCCAAAGATATTGAACTTTGGGGTATTTTCTGATTCTCATCATTCGAGTAATCCCGAAAAGCATTCAGTGATGCTGAGATCTGGACTCTGGAGAATCTGGATCTGGAGGTCCAGTCCATTTTTTAGCAGTTTGTTTTGCAAATTTTCTTCTTTTTATGTTACATTTTTACATGAAGTGATGTAAGATCCTTTCAGACCCAGAGTGTTCAGTTTCTGTTTTTGTGGATTCTCTTTTCAGATCTCAAGCAAGAGTGAGTCTTGATTTTGATTAACTTCTTTAAGTAGCCAATATGGGATTTTATGTGAATGCCTTGTGTATGTCAATATTACTCCGTATTCTTTTTTTCCCATTTCTTCAAAATGTTCAAGGCTAATTACCCAACCAACTCATTAGGACTCCCCTTATCACTAGTGATGCCCCAACACCAGGAGGGTAAAGACCAGCACATGCCTCCTCCAATACATATGAAATCAGCCACCGCCTCTTTTTGAACTGTTGCTGATGCATCAACTCACAAAAGCCTTGTGCTGATCGACAACGCCCTTTGGAATGATGTGGTGAGAGAGCGTCACCGACCCACCCAGAAAGAGCAAGGCCAATTGTGCTCTCCCAGGGCTCTGGTAGCTGATGGCAAGCTACATGACTGGGATTCGAACCGGCATTCTCTTGATCATAGTGACACCACTTGGAGCCCATTAGTCAGTATTCTAACACAGAAAAAATGTGAGAAAATAAACACTGTGAGTCTTAACGTTTTGTAAAAAACAAGATTTAACTCTGGAAAATTTGCTGAGAAAACAAGTTTCTGCCCAGTTGTGATGCTTAAATTGTGTTGGAAGTCTTTGACTGACTAAAGAAAAACAGAGATGTGGATAATTTTCCTAAATGCCTTAAGCTTTCGCTGAAAGGTCACATTACCCAAAGCGCTGTGGCCTTGATGCTGATGTTAATGAATGGTGTTGGATTTCCTTTTAAATTTCGACTTGCTCTACCCCTCCCCTGAAGCACCTAATGGTATGACCCTTGCCCAGGTCAGGGGCTCTCAGTGAGTTAGTATTATTGAGTCGTTCAAAAGACTCATTGCCTTCGGGGATGTTCCGGGTTTGCTTTTGGCTTGTGGTGGGAGATTTGTAATTTGCTGTTTGTTCTGGCCATACGGCCCCTTCACAAACAATAACGACCCACACGCCTCTTCATCGGGCTCCAGCTGATTAATGGGACGTAACACTGCAGGTCAGCTGGAGCTGGAGAACTCTGTGCAGCATCTGATCCAGAGCCATTATAATTTATCAGGATTAAATTACTGTACCCTGCTTTATTGAAACCACACGGATGAGCAAAGGTTGAACAAGTAGATTTAACATAGGAGTCATTATCAGAATACTGTGCCTTTTGACACTTAAAACTTGACTTAAAAATGTATCATGTATAAAACTTTAACCTATACAGAGTCATATTTTCCAGCTATTTCTTTTATTCTTTTAAGTTGCATCCATGTTTTACTGAAAGTCGGCATTTAATGAAAATGTGGTTGATCTGGAGCTGCAAATTTATTTATTTTTTAAATTGGTAATGGTGAACTTGTTCTATTCTAATGATATGTTTATATTTTCTGAAATGATGATACATTTCTATAATATTTTATATTATACATATACATATGATGAATAATGTGTAAAATTAATATTATTACTTGCTGAACATTCAGCATGTGCCTTCAATTCTTTAAAAATTGGACATTATAAATGTCACAATGTCACTGATGTCAAAAGCTACTCTTTTAAAAGTACAGGATTTTCCCAACATGACGAGGTAGACAGAGAATTCTCAGAAACATTTAATTAACTTGATATTTTCTATGTAAATATCTAAATTAATAATTAAAACAACTATGTTTTTAATATATACATTTTAAAAATAGTGTTTTTCTAACCACTTAAAATAATTAATCAACTTAACCAGGCAGAACTGTTGACATGGCAGCAATTCCCCAAACTCACATAAAATAAAACTGCATAACTGTACAAGTTTTCTAAAGTAAATATTAATAACATTCCATATTTGTAATAATGTGCTATTTCTAATCTAATTTCAAATCTCAGAAAATGTATTTCTACAGAGTGTTTGTATGAAATGTAAATGCTTATGCTGCAGACACTAAAGTCATGTTATATTAATATTGACCCATAAGTAAGAGGCTCATAATGACATTAAAGTTGAATGATGGTCCCTCAGGATGTGTCCCGTGAATTATGCACTCAATTTAAATAAGATAAAAGATAGCTTGCCAAAAAAATCTTACCATCAAAAGGACCTCAAAGCAGCAAAACAGAAAATGTGGCTTTATCTGAAACTTTGAAAAACTGTGAAAAAGGGCCTCTGGTTCTTCTCACCTTGCTGATCTCTCAGCCCTGTTTTCCTGTTGCTGTTTATAGCTTAAGGTAAAACACTATTAGCTTTAATTTCTCGGGCCTCTCCTCTTTTTCATGCCTGACGTTATTATTACCTGACACCTCATCAGAGAGGGCTCCCGCTGCAGGGCCCGGGCGGAGAGGTTTAGAGGTTAACGCTTAAACAGTGGGGTGACTGTAATTTGTAACAGCTTGTAGTAAAGCCCCTACCCACACTTACTTTAGACAATTCACACTTCATCAGTCGAGTTGAAAATAAAGCATATCCAGATATCATATTCCTAAATTTCTACAAATGTTAAATAAATGTAAAAAAAAACAGAGTGCAGTTAGTGGCAATGGGTCTCATAGGCCAATGTTTTATTCACAGTAGAATATTGAACATATATATGACGTTGAAAGTGAGATTTTTTACAGTTTATTAACTAATATTAACTAATTTAGATACTGATAACAGAAAATACATCTCAAAAAGTTGTTTTGAAAGAGGAATTTTATCCCATTTGTGTCTGATGATTCCTCAAAATATGTACATGTTTTTAAAGCCTAAGTATATAATAACAGTGTAGCTACACAGTAACAAATCATGTAATAACAGTGTAACTAATGGTGAAGTACACATTGGTGCAGATATATTACAGAACAGTTAAACAGGTTATGTAATTGCACACATTCATTAAAGTCATTTTTTTACAACTTGTGTGTACCTACACATGTAATAGGATACGTGTGTCATAGAGTGTGCAAATTCCCACAAAGAATACTGTTTTCCAATACGACATATCATTATTCAGATTTTATTGTGGCAAAGTGGGACAAAATATTCCGATCTGCTATGTGTAACTGGTACTGATACACATGTGTGATTAATTTGTAACAATATGCACTTCAGAAGTAGTTACACTGTTAATAACCAATGATTTTGTAACTACACAGTTGCTAGAGACACATAATAAAGTGGGACCAAGTTTTTTTTACATGCTTTTAGTTTTTACACAGTATCATGACTTTTTTGGAATTTTGAATTGGTGTTGTCTTCCCTAACTTTTTTGTAGATATTTATAATTCCCCAAAAAGTGGTAGTAAATGTTAGATTCTCTGGGTGGTAAGAGTCAGAAAAGTTTGTTAAATAAAAAAAAATGAATAGATAAATTATTTAGATAATGAAGATAATTCATTTTTACTACCATGGCTATATAACTCTCAGGCGATGCCTAGAGACTAGGCTTCACAGTCATTTTGCATGCTAAACTAATTCCACCAACCAAAAACATCCAGCAGTCATCCACCGCTGTCCTGTGGTCAGACACTGACCGCTGATTAATAGAGGAAGCATGTAGAACTCAAAGCAAGGACAATTCAAACTATGTATACTCATGAGCAGTCTCAACATTTTAAAATGTATTATAATGGATAGTAATAATAAAGTAATATTACTAATAATTAAATCACATATATCATATTTTTCATGCTGTAAACAATGATTTTTTTTTCATTCATTTATTTAAACTGACATTGGTTAATATTGACTCTATCATATATTTCACTATCACAATACTTTCAGTTGCTTCCATGGCTAAGACAGGTGTGCAAATGCAAAAAAGTAACTTGTCTAGTCTCTGTAGAGAAGTATTACTAGAGAAATATTACTTTCTAGAAAAGATCCACATGGAACTGTGTTATGCTCTATTTGCTTAATCCAACCAAATACTCATAGCAGTGCTCTAAAATAGTCATCAAAATGATCAGTTTCTCTGATTTTATTTTATTTCTGATTTTTAGGTATATAAGCATTGCAATTTTTTCAATTAGCTATGGACAAAATTTATTCAAAATTCAATTAGAGCATCTATTTTTAGAAAATAAGAAATGGTCAAAAAAAGAAAAAGGTGTAGTGCTGTCAGACCTTAAATAATGCAAAGAAAATAAGTTCATATTCATTTAGAAAAAAAACAACCCTACTGTATTGTAGTATTCAGAGTTCAGAAACAAGTATTTAGTGGAATAACCCTGATTTATAATCATTGCTTTCATATGTCTTGTCATCCTCTCCACCAGTCTTTCACACTGCTTTTGGGTGACCTTATGCCACTTCTGCCACAAAAAAATATATAAAAATAAATCGAGCAGTTCAGCTTTTCAATGCAGTTCAATGAGCCACTTTATGTTTTTAGTTATTTTGACCATTTCTCAAAAACTCAAATATATTTTATTTGAAGTTTGGATGAAACATTGCCAGTAGTTTATGGATTAAAAACAATAATGTTAATTTTACTTAAACATATACCTATAAATAGTTTAATCAAAGACACTGATCACTTTAAATATATATCTATATATATCTATATATCAAGTTGTCTTTCTGTCTGTCTATCTGTCTGTTTGCTCATTTTCTTTCCTTTTTCTCTTTATCTTGATCTTTCCTGTTCTGTCCCCTGCAGGCATCTTTTACACACTATCCTTCCACTCCTCTGAGGCGAGTCAGTGATCCTCTGAAATAACCGCCTCAGCAGGGAGCAGCCTCTGGTCATGTGTAGATCTTTGTGTGTGTGTGTGTGTGGTGTGTGTGTGGTGTGTGTGTTTGGCCCAGTTTTCAGTCTTTGGCTGATACTTTCAGGAAAAGTCAAGCAGAGGCTCTTCTTAAATCACAAACAGATTGAGTTAGAGCCGAGTGGTTGACCGGAGGGCCAACAAACACCCTCACACCCGGTGGAAATCACAGGGCCACAGTTCGAGTGGCTTAAACGCGAGCCCTGCGGGGACCCCGGCTCACAATCGCTCAGGAAATTAGGGCCGAAATGGCATAAGCTGTTGACACCATCCACCTTGATTAATCTGCACCCTCCATCTCTCTCACGCGCAGATCCTCCTCCGAGAAGCATTGTGTTTAATAGAGGGCTTAAGAATGACCAGGCTAATCCTACTATAGCTGTGTGACCACACATTTCGACTGGACTAGTCAGGATGCGTGCTGGTCTGGAGACAATTCTCCAACACTCCAGACACCTACAGCACCGTTACATATAGCTCCGGGATAAGGTTCTCCCATTACTGTAATCTGTTGATTCCTGGATGATGTCACTTCTAATGCTCTTGTTCTGTTTCCTGTGTGTAGAGCTGTGGGATCTGAACAGAACATGGGTGTTCCAGGCTGCAGAAGGGGTTCTGCAGCACTACAGCATGCTGTTGGATGAAACTCACGAGAGGCTGATCATTGGAGGGAAAGATACACTCTATTCTCTGAACCTGGACAGAGTCAGTGCACTTCACAGAGAGGTAGGCTGTGATTGTGTTTAACAATGTAGAAAGTAGAAATGTTTTTTTGTCTAGTTTGTCTATTGATTACAGGTACCCTGGTTGAGCCAAAGCCTTTAATCACTCTCAGATAAGACAGGTCACATTATTATATGTGATTATCTTGTAAAAAAAAAAAACTGCACCAGTCAAGGTTTGGGTAATATTAGATCAATGTTTTTAAACCCTAGCCCTGGCATCCCTCTGCTCTGCACATTTTAGTGCATTCCATGCTTGAAAACACACCATGAAGATCTGAAAAGGCTTGATAATGAGCCGATTAGTTGAATCAGGTGCTTTGAGAATGGGGAATGTGCTGAAATATGCAGGGCAGGGTGCCTCCAAGACCAAAATTGAGTAGCACTGTAGTAGAGATTTCAAATATATACCATAATCTATGAATACCCTACACATAGTCATGTCCTATATGCCATAGTCTACACCATAGCCTATACCATAGCCTTTGCTTTTTTTTTAAAAGAGAAACTTTATTGATAATCAATATTCATCACATACATAGAAAACATTTACATAAATCACAATATCATTAAAAAGAAAAAAAGTGCACTGAGAACCTACAAAATACAAAATATACAAATTTTCTAAAATTGTTAAAAGTCCCATGCATAACTTTTATTATTTTGATAGTCCAATGTCTTTCTCTTTTTTAATTCTGTAAGATTCTGATTAAAAACACAATCACTAGATTCAAATTGTAGGTCAATTGTCATTCTACAGCAAATTTTCCACAGTTTACTTTTTGCAATACAGATGACCAACCATGTGATGTCCTTTTCCGATATTGAGAGTTTGTTTTGAAACTTACCATAGGCTACAGATTTAAAATTAATAGAGATGTTGCTGTAGTCTGACAAACACCTCTCCATAACTTTACCTACCTACGCATCCCAGGGTTGTAAACTACATTAAATGTAGGGTTGACAGTCTGTTGTAATAGACCATGAAAGAGTGAAAGATGGTTGGAGGTCAAGTGGACGGTCACATTATCTGGGGAATTGATTGCACCACAAAAAAACGGTAGGAAAAAGACAATTCAGTGATGCCTTGTTCAATGTTCTGCTGGCAAAGCCTTGGTCTTGATGCCCATGCGAACATCAATTTGATACATGCCATCTCTCTTGAACCATCTCTAGTAGACCATCTCCACCCCTATCAAGGTGATGGTGTTCTCCAATGACAATGATCTTCCTTCAGCAGGATAATGAGCCCTTCATTGGAAAGTGTTTGAAAAATTGGAACTCAAATGACATTACATTAAATTAAATAGTGTTCAGCAGATGCTTTTATCCAAAGTGACTCATATTTATTAAATATTTATGTACATTAGCAAAAGAGGACATAGAAGTAAAAAAAAATAAAAAAAAGGCCTCAAGGAGGTCGAGGGGAATAGTGGAATAGAGGAGGAAAGGAGGAAGAGCAGGAAAAAAGGATAGAAGTAGTTTGTTTGTTAGAGTTGTTAGGAGAGTAGGTGCTCTTTGAAGAGCTTTATCTTCAGGAGTTTCTTAAAGGTAGCGAGGAAGGCTCTTTTTTTAATAGCAGAAGGTCATTTGTGCCCAAAATCCACCATTAAGGAACAAACTACCTTCTATGGGATGTGCTGAACCTTCAAGTTCAATCTGTGGCATCTAGACATTACAACTTACAGGACTTGAAGGGTTTTCTGCTATATTTTCTTGGTCTCCTTGGGCACCTACAGGGGTTTTGTAGATTATTAGCTGTAGTGGTTTGAAAATTTTTGTTAACAGTTTTATTATGTGGCTAACAGTGATATTATACATAAATGATCCCTCTTCACTCTTTAAAGTGTCTGTTTATTAAATATTTGTACATGTTCTTGAGGTTATGAAAGTGGCAGAGCATAGAAATAGAGCAGTATAAAAGTTGTATTCTTCTCAGACATAAACAGTCTATGCTA
Source organism: Astyanax mexicanus (assembly GCF_023375975.1). NCBI lineage: Eukaryota > Metazoa > Chordata > Actinopteri > Characiformes > Acestrorhamphidae > Astyanax > Astyanax mexicanus. The sequence continues at coordinate 16,753,540 of NC_064416.1, read as the reverse complement.
ATGGGGATGATTTGCCAGGACTGTCAGACATGGTTTACACGGTTTTGAAAACGTCTGTTTGCTTAGCTTTGGTCAGAAGACCACAGACAGCAGAGCATTATGAACTATTAACTTCAGACCCAGGAAAACTACAGCAGTGTCTGTGATCTAGAGGAATTCTATGAGGAATGGAAATTTGGCAAGCGTGACCTGTCCAGGGCTTCAAACACCAACACTGGACACAATGAGATCATTGTAGTAACCACGGCAACCTCTCTCTTTCTCCCTCTGTCTGTCTGTCTTTCTGTCTGTCTCATTTTCTCTCAGATTCACTGGGATAGTTCTGAAGACCAGGTGGAGGAGTGTCTCATGCAGGGCAGGGAGAAGGTAAACTTGGTTCAGAAGTTGACCATTTGTTGCAAAGTTAAATAAGATTCACAGAAAAAAGAAGAAAAAAAATGTGTTTATGTCTAATCTAGCAGTCCTCGCTTCCCTATACTATTGAGTTATATTGAGCTTTTCTGAAAGTGTAACTTAATTACAAACAGATTTTCCTTATAAACAGATTCACTACATTAACCCTTTTAACCCTAAAGGCCCAACTCTCCCAATACATTATTCTCAAATGACATTAGATCTATATTGTTCCATAGTTCAGTACTTTTTGAAAAACATTATAGTAGCTAAAATAGTTTAAAAACATTGTGTTTACATGGTTGTTGTTTTTTTTTTTTTTTTTTTTTTTTTTTGCAACTATGCAGGTTAAAAATATTTAACTACACCCACAGGCTTTTCAAACATATGTAAAACATATATTCATTGTCTCAGAGTGAAAAAAACACTGTGTACTATACTATCGTATGTATTTTAGCATTAACATTAATGTGTACTTAAATGCATACTAAATGTACTATTTTGAAAGAACTTATGGCAACTTATATATAGTATATAGTATATTTCAACTGTAATTAAACTATATTTAAATACAACATAAAAGCATTAGATTGTGCTTTTGAGTGCTTTTTCGTATATATATTCTCTAAAATTCAGTAGATTTAAGTATATTATAAATGTACTACTTTGCATATTGATGCACACAGTGTGTACACCTTAATGACAATGAAAGTGCACATTAAGCAGTATGTATTGCCACTTTATATATTTTCTATCAACACAACATATCATTTAAAGCATATTGCTTAAAATACATTAATGGAATTAAAGAGACAGTATATTTAATCTGTATTTTCATTGAGTATATTACATAGAAAATGCACTTTTAGTATTCTTTACCTAATTTAAACATACGTTTAATGCTCTGAAGTACACTTCCTTTTCACAAGGGAAAGTAGAGTCACTCTTAATAAAGTACTCTAAAATAAATGCCTCGCCTCACAGTGAAAACATCCACATTGGTCATAATTTGCTGTGATTTTATGTTAATGACTCATTGCAACAGTAAGAGGAAGTGCAATCTCTCGCAATGAAAAAAAAAAACAATACTACATGTGACTCCTCTTTTTGCTGTAACCAAGCAAAAACCTAAACATACACCTAAACCTTACCTAAATTTAAACCTCTTCCATTTTTTTTCTTTAATGTTGTGCAGTTCATTTGTTTTTAATAAGCTTTAAAAAATGTATGAACGACAATACCTGTTGTTTTATTTTATTATTATTCAAGTACAGGGAAAACTCTATTTGGGTGTATTTTACTCAAGAGTACAGCTGAAATTGGCTGTATATTTAAACTGGAACAATGTGAACTGCATATTCAGACATTTCTATGTGAGATAATATAGAATAGAACAGTGTTTCCCAACCTTAGTCTGGGATTACATCCTGCCATATTGTATATTTAAGTAATTACCCTTTCCTCAACACACCTAATCCAGCTAATCTTCCAATTAACTAACACTTCCTGAGTTAAACATAGTGCATTAGAACAGGAGACAACTGAAATTTGGTTTTATAAAGAGCTATTCCTGAAATAGAGATGTGTGATTGAGATGAGCATCAAGTAAAAAGTTCATTAAGCTCTTAAAGGGTATTGTTTGCTCTCATACCTCTCTATTACAATCATGTTTTTTTTCATGTGAAACAAAAGTTGTTCTGTGTTGACATCAGCACTGTGATCTTAAGAGTATATGAGAATGAGGTTTTAGGGCAGAGTATGAAATAATTACTTTATGAATTATCGTCACATTCTGAAGCACATCTTCTCTTCCACAGCCGGAATGCGCTAACTACATCAAGCTAATCCAGCAGTTCAACAGCACTCATCTGTTAGCATGCGGGACTGGAGCCTTTAGCCCAATGTGTGCCTACATCAGAGTCAGCCAGGGAACGGAGGTACAGTAGTTTTTACTCTACACCACAACTCAACTGCAGCACTGAGTCACCTCCACCATCCCTGTCTCACAGAGGAATGGAGAAAATGTGGATTATTGTGTTTTTTCTGGCTGGGTCAGAGTGAGCAAAACAATGGTTTAAGACTGAAGAATGGCCACCAAAAGGAAGCAGGCCTGACCAGACATGTTTTCAACATGTGACCACGGCTTGTTAAAGGTTTTATATGCATCTGATGCAGACAGGCGTAGTTAGAAGTGGAGGAATGGTCAGTGAAATGTCCCTACAGTGGCTTCGTGCTTAAGACCTCTCTGGTGCTCATTAAAAAAGCATATGTCCAGGAATGAGCTTGTTTTCTTCCGCTGGACACAGTGTCACAGTGACTCATGGGTGAGACTGGTGGTATTCCAGTACTTTCTGTCATAAAACTATATTCCGGAAACTCCTCCTCTAGAAATCTGTCACTTTACTTCTTTTTTACACACTCTCGACTCTTAATAGTACCATAGGAAAAAACACTTTTCATTCTACAAAGAATAAAGCTTGCTTGTAATTGAGATTACTTGCTTGTGTTTAAAGTAATGCAATTAATACAAGTCAAGGTTTTTCTGAGTCAAAAAAAAATATAATGTGCTGTGTTCACACTGGAAGGTGACTTATCACGCAGGTCAGAATGGTTGGTTAGCATGTTGGCTAATCTAGTTACCAACCCACCATAGACACAAACTATCAGCTACTTTTTTCCATACCTTGTTTTCTTTACACTTATATGATACAATTATGTATCATAAAAATAAAAAAGTGTAATTGGTAAATTTTGTACCGCAATGTTGAGAATAGGACAATGATGCCAGTAGGTATTACATTTCAGAGAGGTGAACATTGGGACTGCTGTGCCAACGAATGGTCCAAAGACTTTTTGGACTAATTGAGTTAAAAAAAATGCGTCAAAGAGTCATCATTTCTTTTCATAAAGTTGTCAAAATGTCATCCTCTAGTCACTTTAGTCACTCTGTTGCCATGTTGTTAGTCACTAAATCACAGCTATAAATCCTGTTTTTTTTACAGAGAAAAAAGACTGGTGGTTTGTTGCTCTGTTGTCTGCTATTATGAACACAGTATTACAGCATAATAAAGTAGATTTAGGTTATAAAAATGTATCCCAAGCTTTGAGTATCCCAAGGAGTACTGTACAATCCAAAAATGGGAAAATGATTCTACAACTCTAACATACCAAGACAAGCCATCCACCTATACTGATAGATCGAGCAAGGAGGGGACTGGTCAGAGAAGCAGCCCAGAGTCCCATGGTCACTCTGGAGGAACTGCAGAAATCACAGCTTCCAGCCACATATTGCAATTGTATGTCTGTTTTGCTGCAATCTTAATGCACAGTTGTATGGTCTGCAGCTATGACATTGGAGTTCTGATTTACCATCCTGGTTTTGATTATTATGCATCCATACAATGCCCAAAATAGAATTCTATCAGAATTGTCCAACTTTTTTTTTTTTTGTGATCAACTTTTTATTTGTTATACAAACATTTTTAATAGCAGGGGTGGGGAAAGGATGGGGAAAGGGGAGCAGGCAACCACATACAGTAAGTTGAACACAGACACTATAAAAATCCAAGATGAAAGTACTACTAAAGAGCCATCAAATAAGAAAATGTGAAACAAATAATTCAAAGAGCTACACAATCCTGGATAGACTAACTGTAGAAAATTTTGCTTTGTTAATTTTAGCTGTTAAATATTCCATTCTAACTATATTTTGTAAGCTAGAGATCCAGAAATTCATAACTGAAAGCTGAGGAGAAATCCAAAGTTGCAGGATCGTTTTCTTGGCGGCTGTAAAACCCGCAAATAGCATCTTTCTTTTTATTAAAGATAACTGAAGGTCTGAATCATCATTTAAGAACTATCCAACTTAATGTCATTAAAGACATTATTAATACACATGCATTTGTTTTCAAAACTTGATGTCTTAATTTTATCTGTAAAAAAGGCCTTAAGAGCATATCCATTAACAATGTTTTGGTTTAAAACACATGATGAATTTGTTTTATAGTTTTATATCATCCCTAAAAAAAAAACATTGTAGCACCTTTATTTTAGGTCACCGGATAATCCGCCCTATAACCCTGAAAGCGTATATATTTAGCTTTTAGCTTTCACTCCTACATAATACTGTATATTATCAGAACTCTCCTCCAGGCTTAAACTGATCCACACCCTCTTGGCTTAATGTGAAAAATACTGGTGGTAATGTCAGTCGCAGGCCTGCTGAGTGAACTATTTACTGTATGCCTTTACACACTTACGTAAAGCCCAGTCTCGGAAAGTGCAGTTTGTTTGTGTGTGTGTGAGGGGAAGTTGTATCATTCTCACTCCACGTCCAAATCTGCAACTAAACAGTCAGACAAGCAAAAACAAACAGTCTCATCCTCCCCGGAGAGCCCCAGTCAAATTACAGAGTGGCTAATCACAGGGGATGGAGGTTTATTTGAAGGAGCCGCGGAGAAGAAAAGCAAGAGACGAGAAGTTTGTTTGAAAGTCTAGGCAAGAAAGGAGGTTTTTCCCCAGCTGTAAAAGACGTCTGACTGGTTTAAACCACTTTGTCACAGCCAGTGTGCTGAATTTTTTATTCAAACTGCTAGAAATTGAGAGATATTTAATAATTAATAATACAAATACTAATGAACAGTGTTTACCCTCATTTTGTGTTTAGTATTGACAAATTTAGGCCACTTCTGCCTTTATTCTGCCTTTATTCTTTTTGTTTTTTTAGGTCAAGAAATGATAATCAGAGCTGGGAGCAACATGATAAAGAAGTTTTTCTTTGGAATTCCAGTTGTTTTTGCTCTCTTGTTTAGATTAGATTAGATTGGAATAGATTAAACTTTATTATCATTGAGAAAGCACGAGTAAAAGTGAATAAAATACAGAAACACAGCCTCTAACCAGAAGCATAAAGTAATGTATATACACTCATTTACAAATCAATTACAAGGTTGCAAATATAGACCCAGAAGGAAGTTTCAGATTGCAATGATATTTGGAAGAAAGAGATAAGGATTACCAGGAATGAGAAATTATGAAAATTAGACTGATATGAGCAACTCTTGGTCTTATTTTGCTGAACATTACATACATAAGTAATGTATAATGCATTTTTAATGCATGTGTAATGCATGAGTAAAGAAAAATAGCAAAAATCATGGATATTTATGCAGTTTCTGCAGATTTTGCAGTAGGAGTGTTGGGGTGTCGATTGTGCAGCCAATAGCATTCCATATAATGTATTATCAATCTAGGAAATGTCTGGCAACAAGGCTGACCATGGCATAGTATCTTCCAGTAATGTCTGCAAGGCAAGCTCTTGAAAGGGAAGCAGCGTGTGGATGAGCATTGTCCTGTTGGGATAGTGCACTGGAGTGAACGTTCAGACAGGTAGATGTAGAGCCACTGGTTGCAGGACCTTTTTAAGAAGACGTATGGGTTGTCAAAGTGTTTGTAATGAAGAAGACTAAAAGTGCAAGACTATAATTTGACGTTGTACAAAATCTTCAGGATATGTGATGTAGGTTGTCTCTAAACACTGGTTTGTTGGTTGTTTCCTAGAAGACAAAATGAATCATTGACAGTCTGGCATAACTTCACTCCAAGTTTAATTTCTGTCATTTTATTTTTTTAATTCCTTTTTATACATTTTATTCCTAATTTTAACCAATTTTCTACATAATTTACACGGCCAATTACCCAACCCACTCATTAAGACTCACTCTATTACTAGTGATGCTCCAACGAGGGTAAAGACTAGCACATGCCTCCTCCGATACATGTGAAATCAGCCACCGCTTCTATTCAAACTGCTGTTGATGCAGCATTGCTGAGTAGCATCAGAGTACATTTGGAGGAAAGTGCAGTGACTCGGTTTTGATACAACAGCCTTGTGCTGAGTGACATCACCCTTTGGAGTGATGTTAGGGGAAAGATTGCCATCTACCCACCCACCCAGAAAAAGCAAGGCCAATTGTGCTCTCTCAGGGCTCCGATGCAGCTGATGGCAAGCTGCATAAACAGGATTCGAACAAGCGATCTCCTGATCATAGTAGCATAGTGAGTTTATTGCACTGTGCAATTGCTGCCAGTCATTTCGTGATGACTGGCAGCAACTTCTAAGCCCTGAACCTGCATGCCGTGTTTACAGGGAATCCCATGCCCTCATTGATCTTCTAGATTACAGCAAACACAGCTAGAGCTGGAGCTGGGGATATACCTCAGCGCTCCAGGAGCCCGGAGCTGAAGTAGGTGGGGGGAGGTGGGGTCATAAGGGGCAGGAGATCAGAGGGAGGGGAATGAGAGGAGACAGCATCAGCGGGACAGATTATAACCCCTCAGCCGAACTGCAGGAAACCACAGTGTGCATCCAGAGGCTAATGGCCTCCGCCCTCTGATATGAACGCATCCAACAGATGGCTATAAACACACACGTGCACACATGTGTATATATACTTAATACATTAGCACATGCTCGCACACCCAGCGAGAGGAGATGACTGCACCCTCAGCGCACACACTGATGGGATGATATAGTGCAGATGTGCGTGTGATGACAGGAGAGACTGATACGGCAGCAGACACAGAACAGACGCAGGGCGAGACTTTTAAACACACACACACACACACACACACACAGAGTAGGACGCCCCCTGCCGAGCCTGGCCTGCTTTATCTCCATTCCTTCCGGGTCCCCCGTGGTGTGCATGCCATGAAACACCTCCTCTTATATTTTACAAGTGTCTGTCACTCGTAGCTCACTGAAACACTCCAGCAAGTTCTGTCAAAGCTCTGAACCTTCAGTCATCCCCATGCCTGTGTTTGTCAGCAAAAAAGAAGATGTTCCAGATTCTGTAAGATGTGAAAATTGGAGATATTGTGTTATGTATTGAATCTGATGGAAAGTTCTTGTTGTGTGTCTACCAAAAAAAAAAAAAAATCACATTTTTGCCAAGGTTTTAATAGGTCAGCAACCATTTTTGGGCCCTGTAAACAATTTGTTTTGTAAAGTAGATGCATTGAGAACCTTAGAGAACCATTAAGGTAGAATCACTTTGGGCTCCATAGAGAACCATTCATAACCAATCATATTTGCAATTCTTGTAAAAGAGATGCATCAAGACCTACTGTGAGATCTATAAAGAACCATTTTTGTTAAAAAAAATATGTATAAAGAAGCACTTTGAATCACAAAGTGTTACAAAAAAAGAACCATCCACCATCCAATTAGCAAAAAAAAAAAAAAAAACACTATGTGTTCCAGGGAACCAGCATCAAAGCAATAGTCACCCAAGGCTTAAACAAAGCTTAAAGGTTAACTAAACTCCCTGATTTTTGCTAAATGCACCCTCAGCTTAAATTTGAAAAAGGCAAAAAAAATGGGAGGGGTAGTTTGGGGGGGGGGCACTGGGTGATGTATGGGTTTAGAGGCAGGGCAGGAGGAAGAGCTGACTGGCAGTGTGCTTTTAAAAAAATTAAGCAGGACTTTTTGGTAGGGTTAGTTTGGGAGGGGCACTGGGTGATGTATGGGTTTAGAGGCAGGGCAGGAGGGAGAGCTGGGTGAATTGATTGGCAGTGTGCCTTTAAAAAAATTAAGCAGGACTATTTGGTTGGTATTTTTTTTATTACTTCGAAAGAACACAAGTCAGCTATTAATAGAAAAAAATATATGGTTCAGGGTTACTGGCTTTTTAAAGGATCTGTTACCAATGTATTGGTGCCAGAATCACAGGACACCTTCAGAGGTCTTGTGGAATTCATACCCCAAAGTGACAGATCTGTTTTGTTGGCATGGGGGGGGGGGGGGGTCTATGGTTGATTGGTGTATACAGACTGTAGAATGTAAATGTACAAAGTATATCAAACTGACAGTAATAACACTTTACCGACCCTTCACTCTACCTAATCCACTTCACTTATGTACCACCCACCCACATTTACCCCCTACACATGTTACTGACATGTACATTTACTTCCTTAGACATGAAATATGCAATAAATAAACCTCTCTCTCTCTCTTTCTCTCTACACGCACACACTAAAGTAAATGTTTCACTCTCATAGGTAACACTGACATTCCAGCCTCAGACTACATGCAATCTGATCACATTGAGGATGTACGCCCAGCAAATGTGAACCATGTGTTAGAACAAGTGTTGTTTTGTGTGTGTGTCAGTGTGTATAGCCGCAGCTGTGATGTATAGAAAGTGTAGGATCGTCATCTTCGTAGTTATGCTCCACTGTCAATACCCTGTTATACCCTGTTATATACAGTAATCTGTATGCTTTACTCCATTAATTCTATTTACTCAACAAATGAAAGGCCATTCTGTGTACAGGTATATATTTCAGTTTTGCCCACTTTCACTAATGAGGTTCCGTTCTTTAGTAAGGACATCAACTAAGTAGGGAGATCAGGTGATGTAGAGTTGGAACAAGAACCGCACTCTCTGTGGCTCTTGATGAACTTAACAGACTGAATTGACAAAAGAGTGAAAAACTACCATTTCTTCATGATATGCTTGTTTCTGTTGCAAAAAAAAAGAAACCCCTGTTATGTGAGCACTGTATGACCAGTAATACTGTACATTTAACATTACTAAACTAATGTTACAAGAGGTGTTTTTCTGGTTTAGGTTTCTGGTTATTCTGGTCTTGCTGCATAACCCAAATCTGGTTCAGTTTAAAGTAGTTAAACTTTCACGTCAGGACTTTTTCGAAGTCTATGGAAGAAATCCTTGAAACATAAAACATTATTGTTCATTTAATAATAGCACATTATTCAGGCCTGCTGCAGCACAAAAACATTGACTCTCATCACACATACAAAAAGTATAAAGAGGCTGGATTTCAATCAGCATTGCAGAATTTTTTTTTTGATAATGTTCTAATGCCAAACATGTTTGGGCTTCAAACATTTACAGTAAACAAGCATATTTATATCTATCAAAAATCGAATACTGCAACTCACAAAAGACACAGAAATCATGTGATTTGGTTCTATATTGAAAAATATTGGGTAGACTGTCTTAAAGCTGAGGTTGAATCTCTTGAAGCCAAAAAAACACAGTTGGGTTATGCAACAGGACAACGACTCTGGTCAGAAAATCAAAGCCACGTCTGTTATCATGTACATATTTCCATCCTAGATGTAAATGCACCAACAATTTAATATTTATATTTAGTTAGTTTGTTATTTCTTGCTTTATTGTATATTTTCTGCAACACGACTTGAAGCAAAGAGCAAAGCGATAATTTCATTGTACAAGGAAACTTGTTTCTTATTGTGCACATGACAATAAACTTCTTGAATCTTTGAATGGTTTAAAAAAAGCTAATTTAATATTAGGAAGTGGTCTTTAAATCTAGTAAAGGTTAATATTTCTAATATATCTGGATTAAAGCAGCTCTATCAAGAATTACTGTACTGAGATCCTTGTTTATTCATTGCTTCTTTAGAAATCAAAGGTAGTACAAATTGTAAGAAAGGTTGATTCAGATTTTGTTGGAGACACTGTTTTACTGTCATGGAAAGACTTTCTACTAGATTTTGGGGCATTGCTGTCAAAATATTGGATGATCACCATCCCAAATCATCTTCACCAACTGCCTAACTCATCCCCAACTGTTCTACTACACCACACTCAATGCTGGAGTCATTAGGGATGTTACCAATATACAGATTTGTATGTTTATCTGCCCCAGAGAGATATTATGCATATCATAACAGTGGCTAGACAACTGGTGTATATATATATATATATATATATGTGCTTTTTCACATTTGTTTCAGTAATGGCTCTAACTTAGAGGAATCCATTTTTTTTGATGGTGTGTCCTCAAAGACACTATTTAGACACTTTATTTTAAAGAATATCACATAATTTACCAGTAAAGGCAGAGAAGATAAAAAAAAACAGTTAGTAATGTGTAGGTGGGCTCAGTGTCTGTGGGGTCAGTGCGTGTCTTCATTCTCATTTCACCGTCTGGTGATTCACCTGGATATTATATGTCCCCCTAGATTGCAGAAAATGGATAGTCTAAGTGTGAAATAGAGTCTGTGTGTGTGAGTGTGTGTGAGGGCGTGATGGATTGGTAGTGTAATACAGGCTGATGGTGACAGTGTGAATAGATTAGCCCCTGGGTTAGGCTGTATTAAAGTGCTAGCAGAGCGGTTGATGAATTGCTCTGTGGGATGTGCCACTCGTCCTGCTCTGGCACAAACAGCGGAGGAGCCATCGCAGGCAGCATGGGAACGGCCCCGGGCCCTACACCACAAACCACATCACTGCGAGATCCAGCCAGATAAGAGAGAGAGAAAACACAGAGACGCTGCCTTCTGAATTCCTCTGCTGTGCTGTTTAGAACTTTCTCAGATGACTTCTGCAGTGAGTGTTACACTGAAATGAGATTCTCATCTTAAATATATGCAGAAAGTTTATAGAAAAGGGCTTTGTGTTTTAGGTGATCAGATATGTTTTTGTTTTTGTGATTTTTTTTTTTTTTTTACAAAAATGTTAATGAGCTGAAATACAATATCTGGATTTCTGAAGTTGGTGTGGTGCAATGGATAACACCACCACCTGCTAATGAGCTACCATGTGGGAGACCAGGGTTCAATTCCAGGTCTGGGTGACTGAATGCTGCCCTACACCAATAAGAGTCCTTGGGCAAGACTCCTAACAACACATTGGCCCACCTGTGTAACAGGAATAAACTTGTAAGTTGCTCTGGATATGAGCCTCAACTAAATGCCAGAAATGTAAATGCAATTTAAATGTAAATATTTATAAATATCATCGCTGTCCAAAGAACTTTTTTTAAAGAACTCTATTTTTGTCAAATTTAAGTTTACTGCATAATTTGAACAGAAAATCTGTCCCTCACACTAAAATACTTCAACATTACCTGAAATTGACTCTTTTTACTCTCTCCAGTAAAATTGCTGTTTTTTTTTGTTTTTCATTGGATAGCGACAATATTTACTTCTGACTTTTCTGAATATTGAAACTGCAAAACTCTTTTTTTCTCTTTGGTCACTGTGGTTAAGGTTTGGGTAAGTTTGGTCCGAACCAAGGTCTGTACCAAAGGATCAAAATAGTTGGTCTTATTCTGGGTTCTAGACTAATTGACTATCTTCTGGTTTGTCTGCGGTGTAAGACCACTTTTTTCCACCAAATTTAGATTTCAGCATCAATGACAGGTAGTCGAAAAAGGCTAGCATCACCCATTCAGCAACAGAAAGAAAAGTAGTATGTGCTTACATATTGCATATTACACTGGTGATTTCTGTATCTACTGTAACTGTAGATTCATCCTTATTCATAAACAAAAACAAAAGGAAACATGTTACCATTTCTACTATTCTGCTGCATGACATGTGCACGGGATGCAGATTCTGAGAGGGAGGCAAAAGTTGGCACAACACTTGGAAAGTTTACTCAACTAACTGACAATATGTTTGTCAGAACTCAAAGCATTGAACATTGAATGTTGGAATTTCATATGGAGTTTCAATAAATGTGTGAAATTTCCCCACAGGTCACATTCTTACTTACAGTAGAGCCTCACCAATTACAAATACAGTAGTAAAAGCAGAAGTGCTATACAGGTTATTAGATCTTTCATGTATTTGTGTCCCATTAAATTAGTACACTGTCCACTTTCTATTTATGCACATCTGGATACTGGATAATAAAATGTGTTGTTATTAACTAATATCTGGGAAAAGGACAAGATTTTGACAGGATTCACCAATAAACATTGGTAAATAACTGTCAAACCAGTGATTGTTAAACTCCAAAGCCTTAAGAAAACTGTTGTGGGAACATTTTTAAATTATGTACAGTTTTCTGAGAGATAATCTAGAACAGTTTCTACACAGAGACACTTTCCAACATTTATTTTCCCTTAGAATTTATTTAGTGAAAAGATCACCTTACCAACTGTGTGTTAAGCATGGGTTTTAAAAAGTCGTGTTACAGCCAGTGGCATTGACCATATTATACTGCACTGGTGGAGGAAAGAACAGATGGATGCAGATGTTGAACCTTCTGTTAAAAGTTTGTTAGCTGAGAAAGGATATGTTTTACAGCAAGATAATGATAATGAGCACCTGAAGAGGCACACACTTAAGCTTTTGTGATGACGAACATAGAATCTCTGTAAACTCTTTACTGACAAGATAAGGAGACTTTTTTTATTAAACACTTTACAGATGCTTATACAGTATCTTTGTCTGTTGTAATGGATACAGTAATGTACAGGGGTTGGACAATGAAACTGAAACACCTGACATTTTAGTGTGAGAGGTTTCCTGGCTAAATTGGAGCAGTCTGCTGGCCAATCTTCATTAATTGCACATTGCACCAGTAAGAGCAGAGTGTGAAGGTTCAATTAGCAGGGTAAGAGCACAGTTTTGCTCTAAATATTGCAATGCACACTATAACATTATGGATGACATACCAGAGTTCAAAAGAGGACAAATTGTTGGTGCATGTCTTGCTGGCGCATCTGTGACCAAGACAGCAAGTCTTTGTGATGCATCAAGAGCCACGGTATCCAAGGTGATGTCAGCATACCACCAAGAATGACCAACCACATCCAACAGGATTAACTGTGGACGCAAGAGGAAGCTGTCTGAAAGGGATGTTCGGGTGCTAACCCGGATTGTATCCAAAAAAACAAAAAACCACGGCTGATCAAATGACGGCAGAATTCAATGTGCACCTCAACTCTCCTGTTTCCACCAGAACTGTCCTACAGGACAATAAATTATTGTTGTCTAAAACCAGGTGTTTCAGTTTCATTGTCCAACCCCTGTACATGGTTTTTTACTGTCTTGCTGAAAAAAATAAAATTCAAAAGTTTTCATTTTTCATGTCATTTGTGTTTCAGCAGGATAAAGTGTTTCGTCTGGAGTCTGAACACATTGAGAGCGGCAGAGGCAAATCTCCCTTCCATCCCAACAGCCCCACAATCTCCACTGTGTCCAGTAAGCATTCACAAACACTGACATGCAAACTCTCTCTCTCTCTCTCTCTCTCTCTCCTCTCAGTCGATCTCCTTTCAAAGTGTGTGTGTGTGTGTGTGTGTGTGTGTGTGTGTGTGAGTTGGCTTTTGTTCCACAAAGAGAGCTGTGTGTTTGCAGCCTCAGGCAGTCGGTATGAACGCTATTCAGCTATTCAGGATCTCCACCTCCCCTGACTGACTCACAGAACACTTCAAGTCAAATCCATCAGCTCACTCAATCAGACCGCCCAGATTAAGACAGGGATTTGAGTGATTTAGCAGCGAGAATTGAAGTGTGGGCTGACTTTTGAGCAGCTTCTCTTCTCTTCTCTCCTCTACAGACAGTTAGAAAGGCCTTTTCTGGATCATTAATCCTGTGGCTCTCAGCAGACTTAAGCCTTTAGACCTGTATCATTTACTCTCTTACTCTGCTGATTCAGATACTAAATTAATAGTTCTAATGATGTGTTGTTGTGATGGTTCTGTCCTGATACAGTTTCTGATTGACTCAGAGAAAAAAGGGGAAATGATTATTGTTTTCAATAGTTGTTCTTCAGCTGCCACCTAGTGGCATATTAGAGAACAACACATCAACACCGTGGAGTGTACAGTAATTAACTCACCCTACATTGGGCATCATTTATCAAACATCTTAAAATAAGATAATTGATCTGATCAGCTTTCATTAAATGCCTAATATGGGCCATTGTTTAGAACATCAAATAAAGATTTAAACCAAATACTGTAATAGAACAAGTACCAAGAATCATTTTTCAAGTTATGTAACTTTATGTTTTTTCTTTATTTTTGTCAACAGGAGGGCAGCTGTTTGTAGGTCTGTACACTGATTACTGGGAGAATGATGCAGCGCTGTATCGCCTAGGCAATCACGGCTACACCAGAACTGAAGTGGGTGATCGGGAGCAGCTAAATGGTGAGAAAAAAAACAATGCTAAATACAGCACTTGAACTTTAATTGTACAATAAAAGTGGTAAAATATGTATAAAACTCTCACAGATGTGAGATTTTTCAACACCGGAAGTTGAAAGTAAGACATTTTATCATTGAACATGCGAAAAACCCAATTAGTAACTGATGGCAGCAACACATCTAAAAAAAATGTTGGGGTGGTGCAATAAAAGGCTTTAAAAGTAAATAGTACTAAAAAAAATAATTGAAAGCAACTTGAACCTTACTCAAATGACTGGGTATAAAAAGAGATTGTTAACGAAGCAAAGTCTCTCCGAAGCAAATATGGGAAGATGTTCATCAATCAGGAAAAAAACTGTGTCAAACAACTGTAGAACATTTTTTAAAACATGTTCTTCTATGTAACATTCCCAAGCAATGCCAACAATCAATACTAGATGCTGGTGATCTTTAGGCCCTCAGATGGCACTGCATTAAAAACAGGTAGTAACACTGCTAGAAATCTATATAATCCACAAATCCATATTAAGCTGTATCTCACAAAAAAGCCACATGTCAATGCAATGCAGATGTGCTACCATCTTCTATAGGAAACCTATGCACATAGGAAACTATAGGTAGTAAAGGGAAGTATAGGGAATAATAATATAGGGTAGTATATGGAGTATAAGGAAGTGCAGGGAATATAGGGTAAAATCAGGAGTACTGATATTAAAGGCAGTACAGCAGTAATATAGAGCATGGAATATAGGGGGTATGGATAGTAAAAAATAGTATAGGTCACTATAGGTTGTATAGCATAGTGTGAGGAAGTATAGGGAAGTATATTAACATGGGGTAATATCAGGAATACTGGGTATTGCAGACAGTACAGCAGTAATATATGGAATATACGGGAGTATGGGGAGTAAAAAGTAGTATAGGAACCTACGTTGTATAGGGTAGTAAAGGGAAGTAAGTGTAGAGTAATATAGGGACTATAAGGTAGTACAGGTAATACACAGTAGGGTAATATTAGGACTATTGAATAAGATAGGCAGTACAGCAGTAATGTATGGAATATAGGGGGTATGGGGAAGAAAAGGTAGTATATGAAATTATAGGTAGTATAGGGTAGTAAAGGAAATTATAGGGAAGGATTATAAGGTAGTACAGGTAATATGCAGTAGGGTAATATCAGGAGTACTGGGTTTTGCAGGCAGTACAACAGAAATATATGGACTATAGAGGGGTATGGGAAATGAAAACTAGTATCAGAAACTATAGGTAGTATAGGGTAGCAAAGAGAAATATAGGGATGTATAGGATAGGGTACTATGAAGTGAATAAGGTAGTACAGTTAATATAGGGACATATCAGGAGTACTGAGTGTTGTAGGCAGTACAGCAGAAATATATGGAATATAGGAGAGTTTGGGGAGTAAATACTAGTATAAGAAACTATGGGTAGTATATGGTAGTGAGGAAACATTTGGCGTATCAACAGTTCATTGTAAATGTAACTGTCAAGCATATGCTGTGCTTGGAAATTGCATACTTAATGAAATATTATGGTTCCAGCTTTAAATTGGATTTAACATTAAGCCAAAATTGAACATTAATCACATTCATTTTAAAGCAAAACCATGTAATCCTAATTCTGACTCAATATTCAACCATTTAAATTAAACTGTGCTAGTTATAGTAGAGAAAACTCTAAACCCGAAAAGTAACCCAGTGCCATAAATGAGAGGACCCCAGCTCTGAAGATGTGCCTTTAATTCTGAGTGGTCAAGACCCTAATTTAACCCAGCTGACCTTGTAGATAAGGCAAGTCTTTGGAACTATCTGATTATTACAGGCAGGTGTGGTGGATTAGGCATGGAGCTGGACTCTGCAGGAGGCTGCATCTCCTGAAGCTCAGTTGGGCAACTCCTGTCATAGAAGAACACACCATGCTACGCTACGCTGAGCAAAACCAGCTCCCTCAGCCCCACAGATCTTAAGAGCAGGAGAGTGCACACAGTATTAAATCACCTCCAGTCATCAATCAACATTACTGCTCAGGTCAGAAGCTGATTGAGTTAGGGTCCGTTCTGAGCACAGTGCAGGGGGGCAGCAGTGTCATGCTGGGAGTTTATTTAGTGGTCAGCTCCAAATATATAAACCTCCCTTATTTTTTTTACTGCCGCACAGTAGCCTAGAGCTTTAGCAGAGTGCACTTGAGCTGAGATGATAATACCTTTACCATCTGAAACTCAGGAATGCAGGGAAAATATATTTTATAGTACCAGGAATTTATAGTGGCAGCTTTATACTTATGTTACTGAGGTCCTGCTAACAGTTGCGCTACCTATTCTTAATTCTTTACTCAAAACTCTATGTCCTGCGCTATTCCAACAGGATAATGCTCGTCCACATAGTGCTGTACTTCTAAGAGCATGTCTTAAAGACATAGATACTATATCATGGCCAACCACATCACCAAACCTATTCACACTTGAAAATTTGTGGTATCTTAGTGGATGTTTTATTAACACCATTAGGAACCTCTACAATCCCATATCAAAATTATTTTTGCAACAATTTCTTCCACAATTCAGTGTATATAGATATAGATATAATATATATCCAAACCATCATTGATTATGGAAACTTCACAATAGATCTCAAGCAGCTTGGACATTATGACGCTTCATTTTTTCTTCCAGACTCTGGTCCCTTGATTTCCAAATGAAATGCAAAATTTACTGATGATCAGTGATGGTTTGGAGAGCCATGTCATCTGCTGGTGTTGATCCTCTGTGTTTTATCAACTCCAAAGTCAATGCAGTGTTTTTTTCTTTTTTCAGAAAATTATACAGCACTTCATGCTTCCCTCTGCTGACAACTTTAATTGAGCTGCAGATTTCATTTTCCAGCAGGACCTGGCACACTGCCCACACTGCCAAAAGTACCAATTGGTCTTATATAATATTCAAATTTTCTAAAACACTGATGTTCAGGATTTTATTGGCTGTTAACCATAATCATCAACAATAAAAGAGACAAACGCTTAAAATGTATCACTCTGTGTGGAATACATCTATATAACATGAGTTTCACATTTTAATTTTTTGAGATGCACCTGTAGATATAATATATCTATTTTTTGTATACCTGTCTGCCTGTCTGTCCTTAAATGCATACATGTGTCTACCACATCAAGACAGTATGTGTGTCTTAGCATAAAGAAGCATAGTCAGTACCTGCAGGGGGGGCTGTTGTAGCCTAAGCCCCCTACTGTTTGGCCATTAATCATACAGGCAGACAGAAAGGCATCTGTGACAGGCACCATCCATCTATGCCCACTCTGCCTCACACACACCCATTCAAAGCCATTCAGACCTGGTCAAACACAGGCAAACACATTCAAAAGCAGACCCACTGAGGCCCACCACTCTGTCATACACCAATGCAAAAACAGAGGCCTCGCAGCTCCATGGAAATCACTATCCTGTGTGTACATGTGTGGGGGTGTGTGCAAAACATTTAAACCGAGGCCAAGGCCTGCAAATATTCTAAAAAGGTGTTAACTGAGTGTTAAGTGTTTTCAGTCTGGGCTGCAACAGTGAGATGCTAATAACTGCTTCCCACACACTGTCAGAAGAAGATCAGAGCTTCACACCCTCTGGCTAAGACGCACCATCACTGATGTTCCAAAAAAAGGCAAGAAAGAGCATTAGTAGATTTAGTGCATAGTCATTTAGATAGATGGTATAATTTAATTAAATGTACTGTATATAACTCTATAAATGCTTACTGACAAAATAATGCATTAATAAGGAGTTGATGGAATCACATAAACTTTATAAATGTGAGTATATACTAGTGCTTCTCAAAAAAAAATTAAATATCATTAACAAAATTATTTTATTCGGTTATTTAGTTAAAAATGTGAAACTCATATTATATAGATGTATTGCACACAGAGTGATTGATTCTAAGCATCTATTTCTTTTATTTGATGATTATGGCTTACAGCCAATGAAAACCCAAAAATCATTGTCCCAGGAAATTAGAATATTATATAAGACCAATTGGTACTTTTGGCAGTGTGGACAGTGTGCCAAGTCCTGCTGGAAAATGAAATCTGCATCTCCATAAAAGTTGTCAGTAGCAAAGGGAAGCATGACATGCTGTAAGATTTTCTAGGAAAACTCTGAACTGACTGTGGACTTGATTTAACACAGTGGACCAACACCAGCAGATGACAAATGATTCTCCAAACCATCACTGACCATCAGTAACTTCTGCATTTCATTTGGAAATCAAGGGAGCAGAGTCTGGAGGAAGAGTTGAGGGACACACAGTTCAAGCTGCTTGAGGTCTTGTATGAAGTTTCCACAATCAGTGATGGTTTGGAGAGACATGTCATAGTATATAATAGCATGCAGCACTTAGTATCGTCACGTCTTTATGCTTGAATGTTTCCTCAGAGCCCAAATTTGTAGGATCTGTGGCGATCCCTGATAATGACGACCCTGCAGACGACAAAGTCTACTTCTTCTTCACTGAGAGAGTGCCCAACACAGAAGGTGGACATAAAGCAGTGTACAGCAGAGTGGCCAGGGTGTGCGCTGTGAGTATCACATATTTGTCATGAGATGTAAAATTAAAGTATGGGACATTCCAGGATTTTGGTACATTTCAGGGGTGGTCACTTCTGAAAATTTGATCTTCAATTTGATCATTTTTAATCATATATTTATTAAATACAGGTAATAGACTATCAAAAAGTTTGATTCGTCAAGCTCAGGTATCAAAGCAGTTTTTTTTTTATTAGATTATGCAATATATTTGGTAACTTACAGTAACAGGGTTGCGAGTAACAGGGTTGCAAATCTAGGCTAAGTTGTGGTTTACCCCAGGAACAGATGCTAACTGTAAAATGTTCACTGAGTGACACACACAAACATATTTGGAAAAAAAACTTGAAAATTGTTAGAGCACTTCTCCACTCTTGGTTTTGCCATGTGGGCAGAAAATGTCCCTGTGATGTAACTTCCTTTGTGCCTGTAGACCAATATTTTTAACTCTTTCTCTGCCAGGTAAAATTCCTTATGGTAACAGGGTTGCGCGCATGTTGTGGGACACAACTTAATAGCATAAAAACTGTAACATGCAATACAATGTAGACCAAAGTTTTTTCAAAAGTAAAGGAGATGCATATCAACAATATACAAGAGGAAGTCATTTATTTAGAGCTTATTTTAATTGTTAAATTTGCCAAAGGAGTTGGTCACCCAATGTGTGGGACAAGAGAAAACGGACATTTTTTGAGGTGGTCCAAAGGTATTCGGTCTTTTGAATAATATCTAAGGAGCTTATTGTTCCACCAAATTGTACAGTTTGTCTTATAACAAGTACATTTTTCACAAAAAAATAGTCATTTAGATATTTTGGATACGTACATTTGAAATTTAAATGGTGGGACAGGAAATGTACCAAAATCCTGGAATGTCCCGTATACTATAGTTTCTGAAGATTGAGATTGAGAGATTTCTTTTGAGTAAATAAAAGCATATCTGATTGAATGTGTTAAAGATGATACCTATTATTTAGGGGAGACAAATAATACAGTCATTTGTCTGTTAATGAGAGGATGGACGTAAGCACAGGTATAATTTAATTAACAAAACATCAGAAAGTACTGGACCCACAGTGGACAGTACAGTGCAGTGCAGTGCAGTTGGTGGTAATGATTACGACTGGTGGTGTCTGGCTTAAATTGACCATTCGAACGAACAAAAGTGACTCAAGCAAAAATCACATCCACATTCAATGCAGGATATGTGTTTAAACAGTTAAAATGATCTGTTCTCTTAGAATGACCAGGGTGGTCAGCGGATGCTGGTGAACAAGTGGAGCTCCTTCCTGAAGGCTCGTTTGATCTGCTCCGTGGCAGGACCTAATGGCATTGACACACACTTTGATGAGCTGGGTAAGAAGGGTTATATTTTGTGGCAGTTTCTCACTTCCAGTCTTCTTTTCTCTATCCTGTTCTCTACGCTTATGCAACACTTTTCTTTCTGCCTTTTTGCTTTTCCCTCCATTTGAACGACAGGTGGCTATCTTGTCTCCTTTAACATTTCGGTGAATTTCTGAAATCATTCTTCCAAACTGCTTCGACACATTATTCCACACAGCGCGAGTCTGAGAATGCAGCCTGTAAAATATGCCAATTGTTAAGATCCATTATAGACGGCTTGAGCCCAAGGCAGCGAGCACGCTAGAAATATCGGCTCGCATTTAGAAGAAATCACAGTTGGTGTTTTTGCGAGTGTGTCTATATGGAAAGCTGGATTATTGCCAGAGGTAACATGTGGCTACATGATTGGCTTGATAAAAGCAGAGGAACCTCATCAGCATGCAGAAAGTGAGCTAGAGGAAAAGCAGTGCTGCTCCCGAGCGAGAAACACTCCTTCATTGCAGGCTTGCAGTAGCAGCTATAGTTACGCAGCCTTTCAGATTGTATATTCATATTGTAGCCCTGCTGGGCTGTGGAAAATCAAACACATGGCAAATGTGTCCCACCTGTAGTGATGTATGAATAGAAGCAAAATCCTCTCAGCACAGAGTACAGTCTCTCTGATGGATGTTCAACACAATAGACCTGCATATTATGGCATATCACTACAGAGCTTTGTGAAACAGTAACTTCGCTGAAGTAGAAAATACTTTTTACCTTTGTTATTTTTATTCATTGTAGACTTTTTTTTTCTACTGATCTGGTTTGATAGAGCAAAACACAATTTAATTCATTTGGTCCAAGCTGAGATCTGAGCAAGTTTCAGAATACAATACCAGTTAATAGTTTGAATACACATTCAAGACTTACAAACTATGAAGGAACACATATGCAGTTAGGTAGTTTTGGGAGGAGTTAATAAGAGATCAGCACCTCTTTGATTTTTGATTTCTTTAATATGAATCTACAATGTAGAAAATAATAAAAAATAATAGGAAAAAACATTAAATAAGAAGGAGTGTGTCAAAACCTGTCCCACCAATACCCAGTATCTCCATTTTTTCTGTCTTTTGATAATTGACCAAATGTGAATCTTGCAACATGTCATGAATAATTGGCCAACAGAAATACTTTTAATGAAATAGCATAAGATTTAGTGTACCTTAGGTCCAACAGCCCATTAATATCAGCTGATAATACCTGATGAAGAAATAATACAAATACTAATTCATACATGCAGCACATGTACAGAACAGTACATGCAAGTTAAAGTGAGTCAGTGTTAAACTGTCAGTGTTTTCATATATATAGTTAATTGTAGCACTGTGATACAACTTACCCCATCATGAAGGTCTTATTTTCTATCTAGCTCTCGCAGTGAGTTATACATGTGCTTTAAAATGATGTTGTGTTATAAGCACCCAGGCAGTGCATGAAATTATGTAGCTGTAAATTGTGTACATAGGTTCACAGCTAAGAAATCAATAAATAATGATACTAAATAATAATTTTTTTTTGTGTGTGAACAGAGGATGTGTTTGTGCTGAAGAAGAAGGATGAGAAGAATCCTGAAATCTTTGGCTTGTTCAGCACGACCAGGTTAGTCCAAAATAATAGTGATATAATGGTGAACCATCAGATTTGGGGAAATAAGTTTTGTATCATTTCACATATCATTCGCATATCGTTTTTTTTTTTTTTTATGGAACTGAATAAGAACCATTGGGTATTCTATTCTTTAAACCTGGACCTTGCATCCAGTTTTAGGATTCCTGGGTTTTGAAATCAATGGAAATATGAACTACAGAACAGCTGATGTACCTGATTGGTCACCTGATAGTTTAGGAACAGACTTGGTTAAAGGTCCAGGTTTAATGTCATTGGTTCAATGGCATTGATCAAAGAATATTTTGAGGGCAACAGTCAAAAAACAATCTAAAAGTATGAAGACTGCCCATTTAAAATGGTTAAAATTACAAGAGTAGACTGTTAATTTAAGTATTTCCTGATATTTTATATATAAAAACACAATGTGATACATAAACTCTCTGTTTTTAATAGCTTTTAGTGGCTGTAGTAGTTTTTACAACAAGAAAATATGAAAAAAATATGAAATTTCATCTGAATTAAAGTCTGGTTGAGTCTGGTAGCCACCAGTTGAGAATGCTAACCACCAGTTACTGTATATTAAGCCAACAAGATCTATTTCCCTCCAGCGTAATCTGTTTTTGAATGAACTACTCCTTTAACACCCCTCTTTCTCCACTTTTCCTCCACAGTGCTGTGTTTAAAGGTTATGCGGTGTGTATGTACAGCATGGAGGAAATCCGTGCAGTATTTAACGGCCCATTTGCGCACCGAGAGCGCTCGGACCACCACTGGAGTGTGTACGAAGGGAAAGTGCCGTACCCTCGCCCTGGATCTGTGAGTTACACTTTAAAGCGGTCTAACAGCTGTACGCTTTTTTAAAGGTGGCCATTCGTCACAGTGTATCAGGCAGCACTGCGGTGTCATAGCCTGGACCACCCAATGGAAACGGAATACGGTGTTGTTTTTCTCACACTGAGTTTACAGAAAGCTGTCAGAAAGCTGCTCTGTGTTAGATCTCGTCCCCAGAGAGAGGCAGAACTTTGCAGGTCTATTTTCAGAATGATGTGAGCAGCATCAAAGATCTGTGTCAGGTTCTTGCAGTCCCCAAACTTTCTAAAACAGAGGTAAACAGCAAAAAAAAAAAGTACAGGGTTTGAGGCTGTATATTTTTAAAGCCCACAGGTAATACACTGGGGGATTAGGAGCTGTGAGTGTGTGTAAGAGTGTATTCTGACCTTTAAAAAAAGAGACAATTTCAGATCCGTAGCTTAGAAGTTGCAGTTTTCAGCCATTGCTTGCTGTTGCCCATCAAAAATAGTTGCACCCTGAAGAAAGTGTCAGATTGCAATGATACTGGGAAGAAAAATACGTAAAAAAACAATAGAAAAACAGAAACAATAAATAATTACAAGTTGGGACAAATAGGCAACATTTAGTCATATTTATCAAGCTGTTTTGTGTAACACAACATGCCAGACATCTCAACATGGAGTTGTAGAGGTTCTTAATGGAGTTCTGTAACAATCCATCCCATACAGCTTAAAGGGATAGTTCGGTATTTTTGACATGAGTCTGTATGGCATCATCATAACCAGTGTCGTGCATCCACACTGACTTACCCCCCACAGCGTCCTGTGAGCCGAGTTCTTGTCCAGTTTAGGTCAAAGCGAAAGTAGTCCGGCATGTTTGCTGGGGTCAGGAAAATAACTCCTTTTTCTTCCCAAAGCAGTACGTGTTCAAAAGAGTGATTTATTTACATCACAAAAAACTAACCCTGCAAAAGTCACGCCTCGTAAATCACTTGGGTCCTACTTTCTCTCGTTCCATATCAATGCGCGCAGCGCTGCAACCTGACAGCTAGCCTACGTGTTTGGGTTGCTTTGTTTACTTCTCGCCTCGAGAACATATCTGACTACGAGAGTGACGAGGAAAACATTGATCACCGCTCAGAGCCACGGGGATATCTTTATGAACCCGAGTATACAGATGTTGAACTTCGCCAAATGGAATTAGATCGGGCAGAAAGAGAGAGGGTGGACAGAGAAGTGGTGGAAGATGAAACTGGAGCCACTGCTGGAGCTGCGATACCCAGGGTGGCCGACAAATCCTGGTGCACTTGTTTCAAGTGCGAAATAATGCAGACCGAGGTGGAATGCTACTGTTGCCACGAGTGGGACTTAGTTATGCCCGAGATACAAGACCTATCCATTGATGAGGATGTCAGCGGGGCAGCTGCTTGCATCACAAACAACAGTGACTTCCCTGCACTCCTGAATGCTGGTGTGTTGAGAACTTTTTTTACGCTATGAGCGAATGCTGTAGAGAACATTGGTAGGCTACAGTTTTATTTACCTGGGGTGCAGGGACAGCAGATTTCTTCAGAATCCGTTTCTTCATCTGTCGTTGTGCAGGACATGTGGATAAAAAGTCATCATCGCTGAAGTGCGCACTGCAAACACGAAGCTTTTTTATTTTTTTCCACTTTTGTGTCCACATGGATGCCCAGCGCTAGTACCCAAAGTTTCCTCAGAGCAACATCGGTCACAGGAAAACGATGAAAACTCTGCGGAGGATCAGCCACATCTTTGTTGCTACAGCCTGGATAGTCACAAGTCCGCACCATTTTAACACACACACACACACACACCTAGCTATATATATATATATATATATATATATATATATATATATATATATATATATATATATATATGTGTTTACAAAGCTTGTAGACTTCTCCCTAAAGTTAGCTCGTTTGCGTTGCTAGTCTGAACACAGCTGCTAAGCACTGCCAAAACACAGAACAAGTGGACGCGTGCGCAGCTTGCTGTCAGAATGACGCGCACTGATACGAAATGAGAGAAAGTAGGACCCAAGTGATTTACGAGGCGTGACTTTTGCAGGGTTAGTTTTTTGTGATGTAAATAAATCACTCTTTTGAACACGTACTGCTTTGGGAAGAAAAAGGAGTTATTTTCCTGACCCCAGCAAACATGCCGGACTACTTTCGCTTTGACCTAAACTGGACAAGAACTCGGCTCACAGGACGCTGTGGGGGGTAAGTCAGTGTGGATGCACGACACTGGTTATGATGATGCCATACAGACTCATGTCAAAAATACCGAACTATCCCTTTAAACAGGACATGCTATGCAACACTCTTTTTTTTTTTGGCTTGCCCCTATTAACACTTTAAGAGCCCTAGTCTGCGAAAGGTGCGTCACAATGCTCACTGCTATCTTAAACCCCATCAACAGCATAGACAGAGTTTAGGAGTACATCGAGGGCTTAAAGGGAATGATTTTCACGTTATACCCAAAATACACCCATCATTAATTAAGAGAATTAATTCATAGCTTTTGCACATTTTGAGCCACACAAGGTGTATTTTTTGCTCCCTCGCGATATACCTAAGACACACCGTTACGCCCTAAATCCAACTGAGCGATGTGCAATAGATCACTAAAATAGGTAAAAACAATAAATAAAACATCAATCTATTTCAAAAAATATTTTTTGGTCAAGAATCATATGCTTTTATAGGCCATTTGAATTACTTACTTTCTTATTGTGACGTCACAATAAGGAAACCTACTAACTACTGTTAAAGTATGTATTGGTGCAGATTTATTACAGTTATACAGGCTATGTAATTACTCACATGAATCAATTTTCGCAATCTGTGTGTGTGTAATAAGGTGAGTGTACCCACACATGTAATTGAGCAGGTGTAATTACATGTGTCATATAAAAGTGAGTTTGGAATAAGTAAATACATTTATTTTTCTCCAGCAGCTCTTGTCTGGTATGTAATTAAGGCTGTGATTGTTTTCCAATACTAATACTATCATTATTCAGATTTCATTATGTGAAAGTGGGAGAAAATATTCTACTATTGTCACGTTCCAATCCTGTCTGTCTCTGTGTGTTGTGTTTGCCCTCCTGTTCTTTTGAGTTCTGCTTGTCTCCACCTAAGTCTTCAGTGCTCCCACCTGTGTTCATTTGTATCTCCACCACCTTATTACTTGTTCCCAGGTGTTTCCTGTTACCTTCTTTTTTCGTGTTTAAACAGCCCTTTGTTTTCCCATGTTAGTTTGTCAGTTCATGTACATTTTTTTGTTAGTTCAGGTTGCATGTTTCTTTGTCTCAAGTGTACTCCTTGTTTCCTTGTTGTTTAAGTTTTGGTTTATTGTTTGTTGTTTTGTTTTCATTTTTCTGTTAAAAAATATATTCACATTCTCTCCTTGCTGCACCTGACAACTATGTCCAACTAGTTTTATTACAGAACCTGTAAAACTGTAATCAATCTTGACACAGTGTGTTCTTCACCAGTAGTTACACTGTTATTACATGAATTGTTAATGTGTAACTACATAGTAACTAGACAAAAAAAAGTGGGATCCTATTTTTTTGAGGATGAGTGTACACCAAGCATATTCTAAAGTGCATTAGTAACGACTGTAGTGTAAATCTAATATATAAAAAATATAATATATAGCATGGTCAGGTTTAGGATTATTGTGACAGTTAGACCATGAAATCCTTTACAGTCATGAAAATGAATATTTCTTCTCTCTCTCTCTCTCTCTCTCTCTCTCTCTCTCTCTCTCTCTCTCCCTCTTTCTCTCTCTCTTTCTCTCAGTGTGCCAGTAAGATTAATGGGGGTCAATTCTCCAGTTCTAAAGAATACCCAGATGAGGTTCTGCGATTTGTGCGTTCGCATCCCCTCATGTTCCAGTCAGTGCAGCCGGTCCACAGAAGGCCCATTCTGCTGGACACTGATGGAAGACGCAGACTGACTGAGCTGGCAGTGGACAGAGTGGAGGCAGAGGATGGGCATTATAATGTCCTCTTCATTGGGACAGGTACTGTCTGTTATTCCTGTTGATCTGCATGTGATCTGCAGTGATCTAGTTAGTTTACAGTCATTTATTTACTGATTCCTTCATCATCTACCTCCATCTTCTTCTCAGATGATTCAGTCGTATTAAAGGTGATCACCATCTTCAATAAGGAGGCCAACACTGTTGAGGAAGTGCTTCTGGAGGAGTTACAAGTGTTCAAGGTAAATCGTCAGCAGGGATTTGGTGTTATACTGGATTTACTGCAGCCACTTCTGTTTATTAAGACATATTTCATCCTCCTTATCGCAGGTGCCAGTGACCATCACCGAGATCATCATCTCCACTAAACGAGTAGGACACACTTTATCTGTCTCCTTCCTGTTTTATCTTGTTTGATCTATCTAGAGTAATATTATCCTGCACCTTCTCTCTTGGCCATTAGATGGTGGTGTTGAGCAGTCTAATTTTAGGACATGTGGCTTTGATTCTAGGAAAACAGATAAAAGTGATGATCAAATGTGTGTTTATGGAAAATGTATAGAAAAGGGTCAGGTACAGGTATCACATACTGAAAAGACACAGATGTCAAATGATCCCAGGCAGAAGTTTTAAACTTCAGTGCTACAGTATATTTAAAATCTATATATAAATATTTTTGGGGGGAAAATCTAGATGTTTATGATAAAATTGCTCAGTGAAGTTCATTTAAAAAGTTTATATTATTACCTACAGTATCTATGGATAGCCTTCATAACCATCTTTATGGAAATGGTTCTGAATAATATGAAGAATGCAATGATTATTTAATGTTTAGATTTCAAGGCTTACAAACATACTATGATTTTTAATTATCCTAATTAAGTACTACTACTGTGACTTCTGCTACTAATAAGATAATATTAATTCAAAGGGTAAAAAAAAGATGAAGATGAGCTTGATGATAACGATGAATTCATAAAAAAATAGTTCTTATTATATTCTTAATATAATTGTATTATTACTAAATACTGGCATGCCATTATTCATAGGGAATCAGGGATAGCGTGGGGTGGCAGTATGGAATAGCAATATAGCAAAATTACTACTAATAACAATGTGACACTACAATAACAGTACTTACAAATGGATATCTCAATTAATTATTCGCTGACATTAATAAAGACCTTATTATAAAATTACAACACACTTACAAACATAAAAAAAATGTTGTGAGGCCCTAAAATAGATGATACAGTACAAATAGCAAAACTACTTATAATACAAATATGCTGAAGACTGTATATACTGTGTGGATCAGACACTGAAGCAGTGCTGCTGGAGTTCTTAAACACTGTGTACACTCACTGTCCACTCTATTAGACACTGTTATCTAGCTGCTCCACCTGTCTGTAATCTATTGCTGCACAGTCAAGAAAAAATGAAAGGAAAGATGAAAAACAGGTATAGAAAAAAAAAGAAGGTGGCCATAATGCTTTACTTGATCAGTGTATACTGTATATAGATTTTTTATTTTCATTTTTCGGACATTCATTCATTTATTCTGATATAATGCCCACGTGTTGGAAGAATGCCACTGACTGTGCTCTATTTGCACCTCTGCAGCAACAGCTGTATGTCGGGTCAGAGCTGGGCGTGGCTCAGGTCCGGGTGCATCAGTGTGGTCTGTACGGATCAGCCTGTGCTGACTGCTGTCTGGCCAGAGACCCCTACTGTGCCTGGGATGGACACACCTGCTCCAGATACTACCCTGCTGGCATTTACACCAAAAGGTAAACACACACACACACACACACATACACACTTACATTCCAGTCACACACACACACACACACCTCTACATGTAGACCTGTGAATGTCAGTGATCTGGGTGCTGCAGCCTGAGAAAAAGCTCAGAGGATTTCAATTACAGCCATTAGAGAGACTGATGGAGGCACGCTGCTGCTGCTGCTGCTGCTACTGCTGGTGATGAGAGAGTGTGAAGTCTCAGCTCACCTCCTGCTGTCTCGCCCTGCCTGACTGCTGTCTCCCACTCATCTCCTTCTGCCTCACTGTCTCACAGTGCCATCCTGCCCGCCCGCCTGCCTGCCTGTGTGTGTGTGTGTGTGTGCTGGTACTGATGAATCCTGGCACAATGGTCGTCCACGAGTTGTAGTCTTCATCTGATCAGACACTGATGTGACAGCTTATTGAATTTGTGCTACTCGCAGAGGCTTTCTGAGGTCTTACTCTAGAGTAGGGTTATAGTGAGTGTCTAAGTGTGTGTGTGAGTGTGTGTGTGTGTGTGTGTGTGTGTGTTTGCCTCACCCTCATCATCAGGGTGGAGGTTTTCTCTGGGTGTTTCTCTAATCAAACCCATAGCTCTGTCAGTTCCGAACTGCACGGCTCTCAGCTTGAACCCGTTAGCGCTTTATGATAACACCTCCCACTCATACTAATACCCGACACACACACACACACACACACACACACACTCGTTCAGAACATACAGCCAGATGAAAAAAATCACAAATAATCAGAGCTAAGCAGCAGTCACAGCAATCACCGTCAGGAAGATGACAAAATAGATTAGCTGTTCTCAAATTATTCCTCTCTTGACCTGTCTCTCTTTATTTTCTCTTTCCCTCTGTCTACCAGATTCTCTCACTCTATTTTTCTTTTTTTCTCTATCTCTCTCTCTGTCACCGTCTCTCTCTCTCTTCATACCCTCTCATTTTCTCACCTCACCCTTCTTCCTTCTGTATTTCCTTCATCTTTTTACCTCTATCCATCCTCTCTAACTTTTTCTCACTTTATTTATACAAATTTTGGTTTCTATTGTTTTTGGCTTTTTTTCTCTCTCTCACTCTCTCTCTCTCCCTGTTTCTGTCTCTCTGTTCCTTACTGTTTTTCTTTCTTTATTTCTCTTTATGCTCAACCCCTCTCACTCTACTGTATTTTTTCTCCCTCTCCCTCTTTATATATTTCTCTTTTATATTCTTTATGTCTTTCTCTTTCACTCTCTTTTCCCCTTCCCTCTTTTTCTCTTTGTTCTCTGTCACTCTTTACTATATTCCATCTCCTCTCTTCTTATTTCTCTACCTCCTATCTTCCTGTTTCTCACTTTTTTAATATCAATATATCTTTCTGTATATCTATCTACCTTTTTTGTTTTCTGTCTTTATCTCTCGCTCTCCTTTTCTCTGTTTGTGAAAATCTCTCACTTTTTGTTTTTTTTTCCTCTTGCTTCTTTTCCCCACTCATTCTCTTCCTTTTTCACTCCATTTGCACTTATTGCTTCGTTTGCACTGCAGTCAACAACAGGGTGTTATGAAATGTGTCAGACACAAAGGTTGGCTTCTGTTAGGCTCAGTTCTTACCACTTACCTGTCTCTCTTTCTCTCTCTCTCTCTCTCTCTCTCTCTCTCTCTCTCTCTCTCTCTCTCTCTCTGCAGGAGATTCAGAAGGCAGGATGTCCGCCACGGCAATGCTGTTCAGCAGTGTAACGGCCTGCAGCTGAACGGTTCGTGCCACAGTTTGCTCGATTGATCAGTGCGGCAGCCGGAGTCGAGAGAACTGAGGCCAGATCTGCCCTCAGACTCTATTAATATAAACCATAAAATGACTAATAATGTGTGGGAGAGAGAAAAGTGTGTGTGTGTGAGAGAGAGAGTGTGTCTGCCAGACATTTATTTCATTGCTCAGTTCACAGACTTCCCCTTCACACAGCAGAGCTGAGTTTTTCCCGTCTAATCCTCTCTGATTTGAGCTGCTACTTCAGAACATCTATCACTCAGTATTGTGTGTTTGTTTCTGTGTGTCTCTGTGGGTGTGTGTGGATGTGTGTGTGTGTGTGTGTGTGTGTGTGTGTGTGTGTGTGTGTGTGTGTGTGTGTGTGTGTGTGTGTGTGTGGATGTGTGTGTGTGTTTTACAGAGGCTCAGAGTGTGTCGGAGAAATTGGTTTATGGAGTGGAGAAGAACAGCACTCTGTTAGAGTGTAGGCCTCGCTCTCTCCAGGCTGTGCTCGTTTGGTACATATTAAAAGGATTGGATATGGAAGAGGTATGGAACCCTCAACCACACACACACACAAACACACAAGTATTATTTACTACAGAATAAAAGGGAAGTTTACACAAAAACTGAATATCTTACACTGACTCAGACACTTGTTATTGCTTGAATGTACTGCTTGGAATCCAGTTTCAGAAAATACATGTGCATTAAACCACTTGTCCACACCATTAAGAAACATGTATTCTTGGGGTGGTACTAATATCAAGTAGATTTTAAAACTGACCCAATCACTAAAAAAATGCATGTTAAGCTCAGACTATTAAAATCTTTAACATCAACAAAATCCAGGACCTTTCTTGCTAATATAAAAAAAAAATCACATTAACATTTTCATTTTAGTCAGTACAAGATGGACTAGAAGCTATTGTATGTTCATGTATATGTACATTAATTTGAATTATATGCTTTTTTATGCCCACTTAGTATACAACTAGTTCCAAAAGCTCATATAATGAATAATTACAGAGAGAGTGTTCTCTGTGATTCTCACTTTATACTCTATAATCTAAGGTTCATCTTTAGGATCAGATTTGCTTAATTTCTTGTATACAGGCCATTATGCATTAGATGACCTACAGTACAGGCCAAAAGTTTGGACACACTTTCCCTTTTTCAATGCGTTTTCTTTATGTTCATGACTATTTACATTGTAGATTCTCACTGAAGGCATCAAAACTATGAATGAACACATGTGGAGTTATGTGCTTAACAAAAAAAGGTAAAATAACTGAAATAACCGAAAAGGTTATGTTCAGTTAGTCTGTCCATATTATAGTTTCTTCAAATTAGCCACCCTTTGCTCTGATTACTGCTTTGCACTCTGCTCTTGGCATCATTCTCTCAATGAGCTTCAAGAGGTGGTCACCTGAAATGGTTTTCCAACAGTCTTGAAGGAGTTCTCAGAGGTGTTTAACACTTGTTGGCCCCTTTGCCTTCACTCTGTGGTTCAGCTCACCCCAAACCATCTGGATTGGGTTCAGGTCCGGTGACTATGGAGGCCAGCTTATTTTTTGTTAAGTACATAAAACTCCACATGTGTTCATTCATAGTTTTTATGTCGTCAGTAAGAATCTACAATGTAAAGACTCTATAGAGTAAGTTGCACACAAAAGTTGCATTACATTATTTTAATTTGGAAATCTAATGGACACACAAACCAAAAGGAACAATGACATATCTGAATACCCCAGCAAGTAATGGGTGAGGGGGCCTATCTTTTTTGGCTATGTCCAGAACATGCGCCTATGACTTTTGACTTCCTCCTGTACACTCATTGGCTTTGGTCAGATACACTTTACAAAAGTATTGGGATACCTGCCCAGAGTTTACCCAGCTTTTGTTAGAGTAACTGTCTCTACAGTCCAGGAATGGTTGTCTACTTGATTTGATTGCATTCGGTAGCGAGTAGTAGTGTGTTGAACAGTATATTTGGACATATATAGTCTACTTGGACATAGAGCACACATCTATCATACACAGCCAGTTCACAAATTCTAACTATAGCTCACCTGTTGCTGTCATATTTACCAGCCCCATTCTACCCCATCCATCAAGGGATCATCACAAACCATGGCTGGGCAGGTAGAGGCATGTAGTGCATGTAGTGCTGGTGTAAGCAGATCAGGTGCAGCACTGTTGCTGGTGCTTTTATACCACCTCAGTGTCACTGCAGGGTAGAAATGAGTCTGACAACCAAAAATTAGCCAGCCAATATGAATCCTGTGGTTAAAAACTGACCAATAGAGAAGAGTAGAGGATGACTAACATAGCAGCTTAAATTGTACATGGAAAAATACATGATATGTTCTAGGAATGCACTGAAATGAACATTTTTGGCCAAAACTCAAAACCTAAAGCGAAGAAAATAAACATTTAGCAAATGGAAGAATTCCAAATAATAATACCCTTTTTTTTCTGTTTTCTCAATAAACTTGACATTTATTTAACATATCTAATATCCAGCAGGCCTCCCAACAGAACATCATATTGTTCAATAAAAACAATTCAGTTGTTTTATTTAATCAGCCAATCACCAAATCACCACATTTGGTCCAATATGTTTGGTTGCCAAATAATCCGGTCATCCCTAATCAAACATTGAGGACCAGGTTTCTAAATATCTTCCAATTGAAATTATTTGGCTAAACACTGAAATTGATTTCTTTACATTTTGATAAAGTGACTATAGTGACTGGAAGCACAAGGAGGTAGATCAGTGTTTCTATTAAAGTGGCCAGGGCCACCGGTTGGGACAGGCCCATCCTAGTGACCAAGGACCTAGCGAGGGCTGGACTGACCTGGGAGCCTCTAAAACTGCAGCGCCTCTGGCCACTTTATCAGAAACACCTTCTACCTTGTGCTTCCTCCCCTGGCCACTTTATCAAACAGTAAAAATCACTTTTGGTGTATTTTGGCCTAATAATTTCAGTTGCCAAATATTTGGTGCACCCTACTACAGGGGTTGGACAATGAAACTGAAACACCTGTCATTTTAGTGTGGGAGGTTTCATGGCTAGATTGGAGCAGCCTGGTGGCCAATCTTTATTAATCGCACATTGCACCAGTAAGAGCAGAGTGTGAAGGTTCAATTATCAGGGTAAGAGCACAGTTTTGCTCAAAATATTGCAATGCAAACAACATTATGAGTTCAAAAGAGGACAAATTGTTGGTGCACGTCTTGCTGGTGCATCTGTGACCAAGACAGTAATTCTTTGTGATATATCAAGAGCCACGGTATCCAGGGTAAAGTCAGCATACCACCAAGTAGGATGAACCACATCCAACAGGATTAACTGTGGATGCAAGAGGAAGCTGTCTGAAAGGAATGTTCTGGTGCTAACCCGGATTATATCCAAAAAACATAAAACCACGGCTGCCCAAATCACGGCAGAATACAATGTGCACCTCAACTCTCTTGTTTCCACCAGAACTGTCCGTCAGGACAATAAATTATTGTGGTCCAAAACCAGGTGTTTCAGTTTCAACCCCAGTATGTTATTTAGTTGTATGTTGAGAATAATGTTAAATGCAGTTGTAAATTTTATAATGTTTCTTATTTTTTCTCTCTTCCTCTCTCAGATAAAAGGTGATGAGCATGTCATCCAGACACCCCATGGTCTGCTGTTTCTGACAACAAAGAAGGCGGATGCCGGTGTGTACGTGTGCCAGTCCGAAGAGCACGGCTTCGTCCAGACCATAGCGAGGGTCACTCTGGAGATCCTAGAGGAGGAACGGGTGGAGAGTCTCTTTTATCGAGGAGATCATGAAGAGAGGGATGTCCAGTTCAGATCTTCAGGCTGCTCTTTCCCCAGCCTGCCTGCATCCCCTGCCAACAAGCACTGGTACAAAGACTTCATGCAGCTGATTGGTTACAGTAACTTCCAGCGGGTGGAGCAGTACTGCGAGAGAGTGTGGTGCGCTTCCGACAGGAAGAGGAAGAAGCTCAAGGGCCTGCAGCCCAAGTGGCGCTTTAACGGGAAAAATCGCGCACCCAGACATACGCAAGACCACTGATGATCTCATCGGTGTGGGACAACTGACATGCCCTGAACTGATTCTACAGACAGGAGGGTTGCGCTCATGCTTTCAGCTTCAATCTTCAGACATCTTTTCCTGCCCTTTTACAATTATGTTGTAATATGAGTTCTAGTCTTATCACATATAGAAAGGAAGGTTTTCTAGACACACTCTAGGGGAATAATGGTGCCGTATAAAGGGTTCTTTGGAACAATTCCATAGAAGAACCATGTTTGGTTTCTTAAAGATTGTTTGAGTGGATGGATCTTAAAGAAATGAGGATGTGCATGAGGGTGAAGAACGTGTTTATTGCTTGATTTCCTAAATGCTTGCATCTTAGGCCAAGAACCATTGAGGGAGCTATAGTATATTGTTAAGAACATTGGTGGGCAATGGAGTCTGGAGTCCAGCACAGTTTGAATAGTTAGATTTTTCTTCTGTATCAGAGCTACTGGCCTAAACCTGACCTACTCAATTATTGGGTGAGTTAAATCAGGTATGGTTGAGTAGGAACAGAACAAAACTGGGCAGAAATCTGGACCTCCACGGCTAGAATTGCTCACCTTTGGTCAAGAGGGAACCATTATCTTGAACTTAATTTGAAGTCCATTTAAAAGTCAATTTGTTCTAGCAGTACTAGTCTGTGTCTGGAAATCTGGTCCTCATCTTGTAATTGGTTTGAAATAATGATGCATTAAATATTTGCCAACCGAAATTATTCCGATAAAAATGGCATTAAAAGCACTTTCTGTTTTTGGCCAAATAACAAGCAAGAGTGTGTTTTGTTTGAATATCTATTGGCTTGATTAAAAATGTTTAGTTTTCAATAAATAGTTTTAAATGTTAGCTTTTTCTTTGGAAACAAAGCATCAATACATGTTCACTGTTCATTATGAGTTTCTTTTAGGGTTTTTCAATTTGAAACTGTAGAGGAACCGCATTTAGGGGTGCTTTTAGGAAGGTTTTTAGAAGAAAACAAAATCCTGAAGGTACTTTAAAGCACCACCAGGGGCTCCTCCACAGTTCTTTTACAGTTTCAACCCCCTAAATGTTCTGCAAACATTTTATACCATTAACAGTGATTCCTTTGGAATTCGTTAAACATAAAAAAACAGTAGAAAAATGAACAAAAACCTCCAAAAAACGTGCTCAGTATACACTTTGGATTCAGTTTGAGCCTAAATGTCCATTTCAATACTGTCCATTTCAGTGCATCCCTATTTAAAAACCAGTTAGAGTGTAGAAGATGGAGAAGAATTGATGTACATGTGTATCATTGTGCTTGGTTGTAAAGTTGAAGTGATGTTGAAGTGAGGAGCATCACAACACATGCTGATGGCGCTCATCCAGTGACATATAGCATCTTCTCCAGAGTTCGAGGTTGGGTGGCGCTGTGAGAAGAGATAACAGAAACAAAATGACCACACTGTTTCATTTCACACAGTGAAAAACACGAGCGGACACCGCCTCTGTCTGCAACGACGTGAGCTGTCACGAGAAGCTGCAGAATAACTTCCCCGTGCTTGACAGCCCGAATTCGGGATTCCAGAACAATCCTTTCCTCCTGAATAGGATGACCCATCACTTCCCAAAGAGCGAGCACTGTTACTGCTCATCCTCCAAATCCCTGCTCACAAAGAGAGGCTCACCCATTCTGCGCACATTCTTTTCAGTGTTTATCATTATTACTATTTTATATTAAATTATTGTAGTTGGTGTTTGGTAGCGGTTTAGGAGTCTTGTTAGTGTGAGCTGGAAATACAGTATGTTAACGTTGGTGTGTAGTGTTTATAAGCTTTCAAAACCACTGAGTGTAAAAAAAAAAATCATCACAGGTCCATATTTTCAGCTTTACAAAGCAAACCGTGATGTACAGATACTGTAATTATGAAGAATATGAAGTCTTGGATTCAGCAAAATCAAGACAAGACAAATACAAAACAATAACCAATAAACCACTGAACTAAAACAACATCCTGATACTCATGACTCATGATATTATGACTTCCATGCTAATATAAGTGTAATGTATTCTGTAATTCGGAGATGGATACCAATGTAGAAATCTGTTTCCATGTAGTCCAATAAACGCCATGAGTACTTGTGTAAGCTTGCTGTTTTTTGATGTTTTTGTTTTTAATCACATACAGCATATTTTTCTGATGTGCAATCAGTAACACATTCAGTAACCTTGATGAGCCAAGCCGATACGAATTCTGCAAGGACAGCTGGAATCTGGATTTGGTAGACTGTGATTTACAAATGCACTGTGAAATTCTATGCACACTCAAACTTCCAACCACCTTCTCCAGCAGACGCAAATTATAATCTCCCATTTGAAGCACAATAAGGCCTCCTTTCCCAAATTGCATTGCTGTTTCACAGTCTCTCAGTGCATTTTAGACACCTGCAAAAACAGGCATGAATTTCAGCTAAAAATTATTTATTGGGTACTTTCATTTTACTGTAATACATACATAACTATAACTAAAGTATTATGCACTAAACTGCAAGTCTGGATAAGTTGAATTTACTCACATACATTGTGGCTCTGTCATGGTGGAGCAGATCTCAGACATGCACAGATGCAAATCAAAATACAGCTCTGGAAGAAAAATATAAAAGACCATAAAAAAATACGAGTTTCTTTGATTTTACCAAATTGAAAACCTCTAGAATATAATCAAGAGGAAGATGGATGATCACAAGCCATCAAACCAAGCTGAACTGCTTGAATTGTTGCACCAGGAGTGGCATAAAATTATCCAAAAGCAGTGTGTAAGACTGGTGGAGGAGAACATGCCACAAAACATGAAAACTGTGATTAAAAACTAGGGTTATTCCACCAAATATTGATTTCTGAACTCTTAAAACTTTATGAATATGAACTTGTTTTCTTTGCATTATTTGAAGTCTGAAAGCTCTGCATCTTTTTTTACAGTCCAGAGTTCATACACGGCAAGGCAGAATCAGAGGGCAGACAAGAATGAAATTTGATAAATACAAACAAGATCAAAAATGAGAAAGCTAGCATAGGCAATGGGAAATGCATTTTACGAGAATAAACTGTCATTACTCAGCAACGAGTGGCCTAGAGCAGGTGTTGTCAATATTTAGGTGATAAGCTTCCTGGAAGTGCAGTGTGCAGTGACCTGTGATCTAGAACTGGAGTGATGTCAGTGTGTGCTGCATTCTGGGAAATGTAGTCCGGAGACTAGAGATCGCAGGCAGAGATGAGTGTGGGAAAGACAGGAGCACTTGTTAGACTCTAGGGTATGAATTTAAATAGTCATAATACCCTAAAGCAGGTGTTGTCAATATTCAGGTGATAGGCTTTCTGGAAGTGCCGTGTGCAGTGACATGTGATCGAGAACGGAAGTGATAGAAGTGTGTGGTGCATTCTGGGCAATGTAGTCCGGAGACTGGAGATTGCAGGCAGAGCAAATCTACAAATCTACAAATCTACAAGTTGTCCTAAGTTAGTATGCAAATAGATGGTACTATAATCAATTAAAAGATCAATGATCAATGGCAACATACTAAAGTCAGTTATCACAAATTGATTCAACTGTATCTATATGGTATATGAGGACCTGAAACTGCACTCATGACTGTGGAAAACGTGGAGAGTATAATGTTTTTCAAAAATTAAACAACCACAATCTAGAGCTTCACCATTTCCTGTTTGTTTCAATGAGTAAACAGACAATTTTCTTACTTTTCTATCTAAACTTCGTATCTTTGCACTTTCAGCGTCTGCTTCCAACAGCTTTCAGTTTACCCAGTGCTAATATTTCTTAATTACTGTCAGATTAGTGGATGACCCTGGCTGTGCCTCTGGTCTCTACTGCAAAGACTCTGGCTGCAAGTTTTGCAATGACAAAGAATTTTGTCTCAAAGAACATAGAAGTATTGAACCATAATGCCTCCCACATTCAATCCATTCTGTTTTTTTATTCTTCAAGTTCACAATAATGTAATAACCTGACCTAGAAAGGTATAAAGCTACTGCTCAGCATTATTGTCATTTTCCTTTTCCAGACATCTTTGGAGCTCTCAAGGCCGTCATTTGCAGTCTCAAGGAGCCACATGATTATCATTTCATACTATGGACATGGGGTACAAGGCCGTATGAAGCGGCATGGTATTGTCTTATATTGAAATGTGAAAAATCAGCTTCCAACAGCTGCAGTTGGTCTAAACGGGATTCGATGGTCAAGGTGGTTAAAAAAAGCTGGTAAACCAGGCCTTGACCAGTATAGTGTAGCAAGCATCTGGTCTTTTTCTCTATGGCTGGTGCTGTGCAGCCACACATAACTACCCGTCAAGTCCAGTTTATTATATAATATTTTATATTAACATGAATATAAATGCTCATCTGGACTTTATTTCAGCTGTGGAATGTATAGTTTCTACAGTTAGTATGTTGATGATTAGTGCTGACTGGAACATATTTCATGTTGTTGATTAGAACCAGTGCCAGCTCCTTATGTAATTAGCACCAGTTAATTCAAACCAGATGTTCCTTAATTTTGCAAATTCCATATAACTGACCAGCCTTAATACGCACAGCAATGATCATCACCCATTTCTAATACGCCCTTCCTTTCCTGCAGGAAGTCTTCTGATGAAAAGCCTTTAAACTGGATGTTAAAAGATTACTGTTGGAAGCAGGGCTGTTTTTAAGGCATTTGGGGGACCCCAAGCAACCCCCACCCATTTGAAAAATGGTTGCACTCTTCTAGTTAACATTATTCATATTTTTTTTTTATTATTGCTAGCCTACCTGCTGCTAAAATACAATATATGTACAAGACATATACTGTAGACCTATATTTTCCAAAGTAAAGTATCACTTACTGCTCTCTTGTGTTTTTTTCTCCCTTTTTTCTTTTCTTCCTAAAGTTGCTGAACTTATGTTGCTAGCTGCAGGAATCAGGAACTTGGTTGGTTGCCAATTGATAGCTACTAGTGGAAGGTGCCCCCCTTTGGGGGGGTTTCTGGTAACAGTGCCATTGTACTGTCCTGCGTTGACCGCCACAGAACACGAACACACACAAATTGTCATTTCATTCATTTTTTCTTGTGTCCCAGGCTAGTTCTGGGACCTAGGCAATGAAATGGTTCGTTTGCCTTGTTGCAACAGGCCTGGTTGGAATTTGACTACTTTACGCTATAAGACCATAGAGATTAGATACATTTGGATTAGTGTATACTTAATGTCCAAGCATTAAATGCATTCAGCTACTTTAAACTCCTAAGACCCAAACTCTTGCATGGCATGCATTTTTTATTTATCTTTGCAATTTGGACTAAGTGGCACCTGATTAGTGTACAAACAAAGAATTGTCTTTTTTACATGATTTACATGTAGTTTCTGAGAAAAATGATGTCCACATATGAAGACTTTAGTTTTATATTTCAATAGAACACAATGATGTGCAAAACATTTCTTTTGTACCTAAACAACAATTGAGAAATTAATTGTGCCCCTTTGAGTAATATGGCTCATTTGAAATGCTGCTTCTACACAAAGACATAATAAAGTAAAATACATTTACTGTATTTACTGTTCATTTGAATTTCTAAACAAAATCAAAACTGTTACTTGTTAAACTCTTCTGCCACCACTAGGTAACAGTATAAGGGCCTCATAAGGGGACATCAGGCCCTTGTAGAGCAAAACTTAGTGTTGTAAAGTCCACACATGTGGACACCAGGTCCTAGGAGGTTAAGTTGAACCCATTGTACATACAAATGTACAAATCCACACATACAGTATACAGCTTGTCTAGTCCCTGTTGAGAGGTATGCCAATAAAATAGGACATTCTGGAACCAATAAACATGAACCAACTGGCACCATGACTAAACGTCCAACATTGATCTGTGGAGCCGCAGAGTAGGAGATAAATCCTGTAAATCCTGGTCCTAGTGCAAATTTGTATCATCTATGATCTAAAACACCTAATCCAGGTAATAAAAGCATCAGGAGGCTCTAAATAGTACAGCCCATTGCGTTGGGTCTGAACTCTCCAGAGTGGACGATCTCCAAAGAAATTACCCTGCCAGAGGATGTAACCTTACAAGTTTAAACATGTCTTCCCCCAGGCTGTGGGAAAAGTTGAATTTATCGAGCTTGGCTGAGTTTGCACTCATTGTTAGTAAAAGATAGCCGTTGGCGTACTGACAACCTAATAACTTCTTTAAAGGAGGAACATGTCTGAGATGTCCTAGCAAAAGGGTATTCCAAATATATCTCAGCCAAAAGGTGCTCATATGGGTAGAATGTAGGCTAAGTGGAATAAAGGTGGGGATGTGTTTCAATTGGATTAATACATATTTTACCATCATTCCAACCAGCTCCATCATTACAGCCCAACATAGGCTACATTTACACAGCAAGTAGATAGATAGATTCACCTCAAATCACCATCTCAGTTGATCTGGTTTATGTCAGGGGGTTGAGAAGACCAAACACATTTTTTTTTGTTTACCATGTAATTCCATATGTGTCTCTAAGTTGTTTTGGAGCCTTTGATATTACAATACAATGTAGAAAAAAAAAAAAAATCAATAAAAAAAAATAACTTAAGTTTTGACTGGTACTGTATGTTAGACCCCCTTGGAAATTCAAGACTGTCTTTATATCGAAATCTAATCAAATAAAAAATATACTAATATCTACAGAGACTGGTAAACAGTGTGTAAATCATATATATACGCACTTATTATGTTCACTGTGGTCCACCACATATTGAAGATGCTATTCAGGACTGAGCTTGGCAAGTCCTGCAGGTCTCTGTTTATTCTGTCCCATCCTCCTTCTGCCTGCTCTCCTTCATATCAGCCTGCAAATGGGCCTCATAATGAGCAATATGGATGCCAGTCTGCAATGGAAATAATGCATTTCATTTCTGAGTCGAGCACTCACCCAAGCGAATCGCTGATAATGCCTCGCCATAAACTGCCAGAACATTCCACCTCCTGAACTCACTCCATTTCTGAAGCTCAGAAGTTTTGATGATTTATTCTGCATCACTATTCTCAGATATGTATTGATTTTTAACATTATTTAAACAGTATACTTGCCTTGTTTTGCTTTGTAGATATACTTATTTTACCTTAACATACATTAAACTAAACATTTTACATTAATTTAAAATTCCTTGTAACCCTAAACCACCTTCTCACCAATACAGAACCTAAACCTATCCCTAGTCCTAATGATCCTAAATCCCATACCCTAATCCAACTCTAAACCTAAACACCATAAGGTATCACCAGATTCCCAATAGAAAACCAGTTTGTCCAGATAATGTCTTACAAATTAAACCATCTATTCAATAAATCACTGAAGTTGTGTCATCAATTTGTAGTCAACACCATGTTCTTATGTCTATGTTTGGCAGTAACACCGATTTCTGCTAATAAAATGCTAATTTTGTGGTCTGTGGTGAAATAATATGTTCAGAACTCCGTATGTTTGAGCCATGTTAAGCAGTGTATCCTAAGTGGAGGTCAAATCGTAGGGCGAGCCAATAAGGGAAAATTCTATCGTGTTTCAGTGAGTATTAGAGAGAGAACAGAAACTGTAAACAGTACTGAATGTAACCTACATCACTATTTATGGAAAAATCCACAATACACCAGTTATTTTGTTGGCAACAGGTTTCTTCTAAGCTAAAACCTGTAGTCAAGGTGGTAGAAATGTGTCGGCTCATCCAGGTGAAAACCTACAGTATACTGTTGCTGTCCAATGAAAACATAGAGAGAGATGAAACCGTCTTAACTTTAAATAAAAGCGCCAGTAAAAAAAAGTTTATTGTTTAGGTATTTTTGGAGATTTTTTATTGGTCCCTTCATCAAGAAATTGTGATACAGTTTAGGGGTGGTTTGTGTGTTCAAATTTTGTAGTAAACTAAAACAAAAAAAAATATTTTGGTAACTAGCTGGTTGAGCTGAAGACCTTTTGACCAGGTTGTGTTTACTATGCAACAGTTTAACAAACCAATATCTGAAATACATACTTTTTCCAAAATGTCAGTACCTCAATCAAACCACAGTAGTTTAGAATATTCTGTCCACTGTCTTTGAATTAAACTTCAAATCAAAGCATAATTTCATTTTTCATGACTACCAATTTTAAAAACAGTTCAAAGCTCAAAACAAATACTTAGAGTAGGTTAGATTGGATTAAATTAAATTAGATTAGATATAACAATGTTATTATCGATAAATTACCAGTACAAGCCGATAAAATGCAGTAAGTGCAAAGTAGTAAACATATAATCAAGTCCAAAATTGAGCTACAAATGAACATGATGGTGTAGAATGGATGTATAGAATAGCTTTTTCCCTCTGCTGTCAACCTCCTAAACAGCTTCTGATAACATCAACACTCCCCTCAACCCCTATATTACAGTTTGCATTATCAGTAAACTGCTAAAAATTATATGTATCTTTTTTATTATAAATTGTTTGTTTACTGATAAGTAATCTTTTGCATCTAAACACCTCAGCATCAGTTGGACCTGTATTATTGCAAATTCCACATGGCAGAAATTGTTAAAAAGCAGTCCAACATACTGTCAGTTTACATTCTTTCTAGCTTACATAGCCTTATCACATCAGATTTGTCACTTTCAGCCATTCTGTCATCCTTAAATGGTTATTTTTAGCTGATGTTGAGAAGCGTGTGGATGACAGCGCTGAGTGATTGGCGTGTTGTTCCCTCTGCCCTTTCTGCATGACTCTGCATCATTTTTCTGAGCACCATGTTGAACTCTGAGTTTCAGGCTAAACTGAAAGTTTTATCTCTAGCTGGGCTGAGTGAGATAAACTACCTGCCAAGCTCTGATATCAGCCCTTATACAGCCTTTAAAAAGAACTGTAATGCTACAATGCTGCTCTAAGTGCATTCCTTTTAGGAATACAGGCATTTTATTTTTACATGATCAAAATAAAGATTTTACACTAATGGTAAAATATTTTTTTGCACCCACATGAAAGTGACATATTGCAATGTTAAACAGAAGGAAGGTAAAGGTTACCAAGAATGAAAAATTACAAAAAATATTTATACTAAGGCAACCTTAATCATATTTATTAAGCTGCATACACAGAAGTATAGTGTAATGTATAGTGTCTCAGCATGTAGAGGTTCTTAAGGCTGTCCTGTAATAATTGATCCCATGCAACTAATAATTGAATATTCTCACACTGTTTCTGCAGATTTTGTGGAATTCATTTATTTATTTATTCAACAGGAACAATGCACATTGATCAACATTTCAGTTTCGACACCAATGTAAGTGTACCAGACTTAGCCAAAAAGCTCATTTTCATCTGTAGTCCTTTGGCAGGGTGGAGTGTTGATCGATCATCTAATAGCATCCCTCACATTTTTAACCAATTTTTGGTCTGGCATTGCAGCTAGCCATTGCATACCATCTGTGTCTTGAAGGAAAGCTCTTAAGAGAGCAGCAGTATGTGGACAAGCATTGTCCTGTTGCAATAGATCACCAGAAAGTGTGTTCAGAAAAGGTGGAGCCACTGATTGTAGAACAAGGGTCTGAATCTCGTTTTACAAGAATTTGCCCCACTTTATCAGAATACTCTCAGGAAGTACATCAAAAAAATAAAATGTAACATGGTATTCAATCATATTTAAATATGTTTAATTTAACTAAGCCTTTTACAGAGCAGCGCAGCATTAACTCAGATTCAGTGCTTCCTGGAAGTCTATAAGCAATATTATCTGCCACACAACTCCTAAAATGGGTAACCTTAGTTAAGAGCTGAATACATACAGAGGCAGAAATACTGTGACAGAATCTGACTATTACACAAAATCTATGAAATATCCTTTTGACACTTTTTAAGTAATAGCTTTTCTTCCCCAGACTCACTTCAAACCTTTCAGCTGACCCAAATCATTGCGTGAACTTCCTGCAGTTAGCTGTGCTCTTTGGATTCTCAGAATAGATTATATTCTAGTGTGAGTGTGGATGAAATGCATTAGCTTTTTTTTTTAAATACGTTTTTTTTTCTGCTCTTTAGCAGAGAGACACACTATAGTCAGCACCGAAATCACTAATGCTCGCTGTTATTTTATGTTCAACCGAGTCTTTCATCACATTTTGAATTAGATAGATAAAATGTTAAAAGGAAACTGATGATCTCTGTTAGCCCTGCATAATGATTCTCTGGCAGAGTAAAAGACTGATTATTCGCTCATTTAAAGAGTTTTGGCTGAATATTCACAAATGTCAGCATAATCTAAAGAATCTAAAGCTCTGTGCTTCCTACTGATTGTAGAGACCAGTTGGGTTTTAGATGATTCTTTCCATACCCAGTCAGCATTTTGAGTAGGTGGGTTCCAGCCAGGTGTTCATGGGCACTGAGTGGGTCTTTTTCACCAAAAGGACTCTTGTTCTTCAACCAGTTCCATTTGGGCTTATAAGAACCATGGTGCTTTTTTATCAATCCAGTCACGTTTCCACCAGATTTAGTGGAACCGTCAAACATAACATCATAGGTCATCAGCACAGTGGCGATGAACTACCTGTGAGCGTTTGTGCTGTTGTTGCAGACATTTGCTTTTC
This sequence comes from Astyanax mexicanus, assembly GCF_023375975.1. Taxonomy (NCBI): domain Eukaryota; kingdom Metazoa; phylum Chordata; class Actinopteri; order Characiformes; family Acestrorhamphidae; genus Astyanax; species Astyanax mexicanus. The sequence continues at coordinate 16,708,611 of NC_064416.1, read as the reverse complement.
TCCAAAAATTCCAGAAATTCCAGAGAAGACCAACTGTGCATTCATGGAAGTCGCCATTTTGCTCCTGTACAAACAGACACATCCACAGATGTCGTCACGTTACCAAGTACTTTTTTATTCCCTCTACAAACTAACATTCCTGGTCCAGGAATCTACATTTGTTGGTGGAAACACAGCAAACCAGTTCAAAATTAGGTTTGCGAACCAGAACAGTGCCGGTTCTACATCTTTGAAAAAAACACTATCCAGTGCGTTGTTTCTGAGAAACATTTGGGTTTCCCAAATGTTCCTTTCAATTACAGAATACCTTAATTTCACATGGGTATCATCTAGGCCCCATGTGACATTTTTAAACCAAGATTGGAGCTACTGTTCTTCAATTCTTATTTGAGCCATAGGTTTCCTGTTGCTTCCATCTTCCCAAATGTCTGTTTATAATTCCCTATAAACTATTGTGTTAGAATCTGTGGATCAGGCAGTGCTGCTAGAGTTTTTAAACACCTCAGAGTCACTGCTGTATCGGGTATAGTCCACCAACAGCGCCCTGTGGGCAGCATCCTATGGGCAACATCCTTTGGGCAGCATCCTGTGGACAATATCCTATGAGAAGCTTCCTACCACCACTGCTAAAGGAGCAGACGATGATTTTTTTTTTTAGATATCTTTACATCTACAAGGTGTAGCAGTAAGGTAGTAGAGTCTAAAAGAGTGTACAGTGAGTGTTTGCACAGTGTTTAAAAACTCCAGCAGCACTGCTACAGTGTCTGGTCCCAAACACACGAACACACCACCCCCATGTTAGTGTTACTTCAGTGCTAAGAATGACCCACCACCCAAATAATAGCTGATCTGTGGAGGTCTATCCTGTGGGGTCATGACCATTGAAGAACAGAGTGAAAGGAGGGTAATAATAAAGTATGAAGAAAAACAGATACTATAGTCTGTAATTATGAAAGTACAGAGAGTTCCTTTATTGTCAGTGGAGCTGGAAAACTATATAATGGATGTAGAAACAAAAAGGTAGTCATAATGTAATGCTTGATTGGTGTATGTTTACTGCAGTAAAAGGTTAAATCTGAAGGTTGCGTTCTTGTATATTGATGTGCAGTAGCCATAAAGTGGGTTTTCAATTCTAATACTTTAAGTAAACACAGAACCAACGTTCAGGCTAAGATATGAACTATTTATCTTGCAATATCATTGCTTTAATGCACACATTACACATGCTCAGTTGCATCAACCCATTGACAGATTAATATTCTGTACAGCATTGTGTGGTATTTTGAGCTCCTGTTGCTCAGAAATAATTTAGATTTCTTCTCTTCCTGCCTGTTGTTCTAGAAAAAGCTTCTCGCTTTTGCCGTTATCTAGGCTGGCAGTCTTGTTGGGTCCTTTGAGAGGACTCCATGCAATGCGTCTGTGCTGATATCATCACCGAGCAGCGAGCACGGCGAAATCCCACTGCTCTTTATCAAAGTTCATCAGCTCACAAATAAGCACTTGTCTTTGACATCAGGACGAAGCATGAGGGAAGACTTAAAGCGCAGGTAAACAAGTGCACAGCACTCTGGGCAGGTGGAGGAGTGAAGATGAGCTGAACTGGCTTTGTGAGTCCGAGCTGTCTGATTCGTGATAAGTTCATGAATCCGCGGCACGATTTGTGCTTCGTGTTTTGTGCAGTGAAGCAGACTCGCACTTGCGTAACTATACACAGTCTGTATGAATGTAAAAAGGTGGGTGTTTGGAAAGCTGGCACACATTTGCAGCCAAGTTGGACTCACTACTTTACGATGTGTGTGGTACAGATTCGTGATCCCATTGTGGAAAGCTTTCCCGCCCACATAAATGAAACTATGAAAACTATATGAATAAAATTGGTCTCTTACTACGATTTTACCTCCACCCACATTCCCCAGTCTTCTCCAGGTATGTTATTGACTTATTGTACAATATATATTCATGACCTTAATACATTTCCTTGTCTTGATCTTTTTCATTGTATTTTTCTTGCATATTTGTATACAGACTAATAAACATGCCCAATATCTCAGCTAATTGCGCAATAGCCTGTGCATCTAGAATGGTCTTGCTGTCTTGTTTTCTTTATTTCTTGGTCTGTCCTGTTCCCGTTTTGATTCTCTGCCTGTCTGTCAGTCATTTCCATTTCCCAGCATGTTTGTTGTCTTATCTCTGCCCTAGCCCCACCCTGTTATTAGCTTTCTCACCTGTGTCAAGTTTGTTAGCCTGCCCCCTTGTTAACCTCCCCAGGTGTTCCCAGTCTCTCAGTGTATAAAGAGCCCCTTTGCTTCAGTGTTTTAGGATTGGTCTTTCATGTGCTTTTGTATTTTTAGGTCTGTGAATGGTTATGGTGATTCTGTTTTTTTGTCTAGTCTTTTCTGTTTTGTGACAAGTTAGTTGCCCCTCCCCCTCGTTATCTTCTCCAGGTGTTCCCAGTCTCTCACTGTATATAGAGACCCTTTGTTTCAGTGTTCTTTGTCTGGTCTCAGTGTGTGCTTTTGTGTTTTTAAGGTCTGTGAATGGTTATGGTTGTCCTGTTTTTTTTTTTTCTAGTCTTTTATGTTTTGTGACAAGTTTGTATCTCCGCCCCCTTGTTATTTTCCCCAGGTGTTCCCAGTCTCTCAGTGTATAGATTCCTTTTGTTTAATTTTTTTGTCTGGTCTCTGTTTGTGCTTTTGTGGTTTCAGGTCTGTGACTGGTTATGGTTGTGCTGTTTTCAATCTAGTCTTTTCTGTTTTGTCTTGTTTCCAAGTTTTCTCATTTTAGTCCTCTTAGTCCTGTTAGTTTTGTGTTTTCAGTCTAGTTATCTTAGTCAAGTTTTCTTCTGTTTGGTTTTCCTAGTCTGGCTTCCATTGTTATGTTTTCTTATTCTTGTTTATTCTGGTTTTCCATTGTTCTACCCATGTTTGCTTAAGCTTATTTCACTCTGGTTGGTTAATAAAGATCCTTACCTGCATTTATGTTCGGCCTCTCATCCCTCAACATCTATGACAGCTTCCATATGCAAAGAACTGTTGTGGATAAAGACTATTATGAATTAAAACTTTATTGTCCTTTAAAATGCTTTTGCATTATACTATTTAGAGCCACAACTAACTATTTTAGCAGTTTTTTAAATTATTTTTTAGTTGTAAATTCTCTGCCATAAGCTAAATTTTATAAAATGCGTCTGCTAACTATATTGCTAAGAAACAGGAACTGCTGAATGTTGGATTTAAGAAGACATTATGACTAGACAGTGCTGATTTTCAGTAAGTAAAATTGTAAGCTGCTGTGTTTGGACACTTTTGGAGTCAGAGACTGAGCAAATACCTCTCCTCAAAATTCTTAATTTAGTGTGACTATGAGTGTGTAGTACTGTCCAAAGAAATGTTTAAAGAAACTTTACTTAATATGCACCAAATGCAGTGAACTAAACTCCACTTAACTGAAGACCACACCTAAATAATGTAGCACTATTTTAACCAATGAATCTTTCCTATTGAGTCATGGCATAATTTATTTGCATAACGTACTTGTCCCTCACTATTACCTCAACATCAGTGTGCAGAATAGTTTTACTCTTACAATGATAAATCCTACCATCCCCAAACATGGAAAAATAATCTCAAGAAAACATTGGTAAACCTCAGAAACTTGGAGAAAAATGACTAGTTATGTTTTACGTGTAAATCTCTTTTTAATAATGGATGTTAAATGAGGCCTAGTGTTCATTGTGAAACTAAAATTGGTTCTTCTTTGGCATCACTGAAAGAAGAACCTGTAGGCTAAATGAAAGCAGCAGCTTTTAATCTGCAAAGTAAAATAAGTATTGATTAAAGCTACACCAAGTAATTTATATGCCAACCTCTTTTGCATTAGATGAGACTTGAATCATTATCAGCATTGCTCGCACATCAGCAAATGCAGTGTAAAACAGCCACCATCCATGGGCAAGTGGACCGGATTTTAGAGGAAAACATAAACTCTCGGTTCACTTTAAACTTGCAAATTTTCCAATTGAGAACCTTGCCACCATTTTTTATTGAGTTTATATTGTACAACTGTATCAAAAGATGGTGTTTAAATTCCATTTGGTGTATTCAAAAGAGCTGCTCATACTTTTATTGAGTGGATACCTCTTGTACTGGCAAACAGTGATGATCCAGTGAAATCCACAAGACCTCTAAAGAAGACCTGGGGTATCTGGACAAGAAACCATAACATGAACAGCAGATCCTTTAAAGACTGTAAGTTCTGCAAGTTTTTAGTTGAGACCTCCATGGATTTCATCAATGGCCCTTTGGTACCCACGACCCTGTAGATGGCTCTCAGGTAGATACTGAGTAGGTACTGTCCACTGCATACCAGAAACACCCCACAAGACCTACCTGACGTTTTTGGGATGCTCTAACCCTGGTCATCAAGTGATTTGGTTCTTGCCACCATGCGGCCTAATGTCTCAGATTCCTACACTTACCTATTTCCTGCTTCAACTCCCTAACTTCAAGAACTGACTGATTACATGCTGCTTAAAATGCAGCTTTTCTAAGAAAAGGGAAAATGGGAAAATGGCCAACAATCTACTAATGCTTTTGCATCCAGTGGTTGGCCAATAGGCTCATTAGCTTAGAACCAGTACGGTATACTACATACAATACAGACCTTGCATAAACTTGGGTAATAACATGTCCATGTGAACCTGTATGAGTAGCCCAACTGGGAAACAGGATGTTTTGTCCACAAGTTTCATATTAGTCTCACATATAGATTAGCATGGGTTAGCATGAGCCATGGTTCTCAATAGAAACCAATGGACTGTCGACTCCAGGTGGGGGGAGAGTGCTTGCCCCAAATGAAGGAGTTTAAGTATCTCAGGGTCTTGTTCACGAGTGAGTGAAGGATGGATGGAGGATGGAACTCTTGATCTACCAGTCTGTCTTCATTCCTACTCTTACCTATTGTCATGAGCGATGGGTGATGACCGAAAGTACGACCTCTTAGAGATAGGGTGAGAAGCTCAGTCATCTGAGAGGGACTCGGAGTAGAACCGCTGCTTCTTTGCATTGAAAGAAGCCAGTTGAGGTGGTTCAGGCACCTGATGAGGATGCCACCAGGGCACCTCCCTAAGGACATGTTCCAAGCATGTCCAGCTGGGCGGAGACCACGGGGCAGACCTAGGATCAGTAGAGAGATTACATTTCCACTTTAGCATGGGAACGCCTGATCAGGGTTCAACGATGTAGCCCAGGACATGGAAGTTTGTGGCTTCCTGCTAGAACTGCTACCCCCACGACCCAACTTCAGATAAGTGATGGTCAATGGATGGAGGATTGGGTTAAACATGCGTTAACATTAACCGTCCTGATAGGGGTTGTTTGGAAAGTCCCGGTGACCATAGACTGTGTATAGCTGGACAGAGCATCGTCTTTCAAAAGTAAAACAACCACAGGTCGGGCGCCCCCTGTTGTTTGGTTGCAGAAAGCTGTGTAAACCCACCCATCCCCATAGGTTTCAATAGCAAAACAAACAACTTTCAATCACGTTTTTTTCCAATATACTGTAATTCTACCTCCATTATTTAAATGCAACAGATAGTGTTACCTCTGCTTATATTGTCAAATTTTTATATCCCCACAGAATATGCTCTTTAAAACGTTATTCAGCTCTATTCAAAAGGGTGTGGTTATAGTAAAAGGGCTGCGTCCATCTTTTTTTACAGTCTCTGACGGTGACTAAGTTCCATGACCACCTGCAAACCTGCCTAGGCCATGTTACACCCATGTAAGTCCCACATGAGCATGTTGGCCGGAAAGTGAAACATGCAGAAATTTGAGAAAACCTAATGGTCTTACCTTACCTTCAAACACCAGCAGAGTTCTGTTCTGAGGTTCTGAGGTTGGGTGCAGTGTATAATGTGACTCACTGATTGGGGAGCTGAAGGTCACCATGTCATCAGGATTCTATTCCACAGAACACTATAATAACACCACCCAGCCCACCTCACACACACTATTCCTGAGGCTATTTCACTCACACTGCTGCTTCAGGGACATCTGTAGAAGAACAGGAGTAGAACTAATACGCTCAATTCATCAGTCTCAGACACCTCACTGATTCGGTCTACTCACAAACTGATGTGGACAAAGAGCAGCAGCACCGAGAAGAAAAGGTGCAGAGTGAGAGAGAGGGAGGATAAGAGATGGAGGGAAGACAATACTGAGTAATGATAAATGGTGGAAGATGGTGTCTGACAAATTGGACATGCCAACAGATGGGCTACGCAGAGCTGGTCATATTTCTGTGAATCTGCAATCTTTCTTCCACAGGTTTTGTTTCCATGAGACATTAGCTCTGATGAGATTCATTTAATTTAATGTAAGATTTTTTTTTTAGACAACAAGTTCAGGAGATGGTGAGAAAAGAGTATTAGAGGATGGCTTCCAGTAGTAACTAGGTAAGGAGCACATTACCTAATTTTGTGGAAATCCCTCTTGTTTCTCCAAAACTAAAGGTGCCCTGTGGTATCAGGCACCAAAAAGACATTAGCAGCAGATCATTTACTCCTTTAAAGTTGTGAGGTGGTGCCTCCATGAGCAACAATACGCGAGTCTCTGGTTTGTGCATTGTAGATTATTTTTTGGTAGGTACTGACCACTGCATTCTGGGAACACTTCATAATACTGTTCTGATGTTTTTTAGATGTTCTGACTCATCTACACTGTAAACTTTTGTTGGATGGTTTTACTTTAAAGAATTTGGGAAATATAAAAAGGGTTTTTTTTAAGTAAGAAATGTAAAAATAAAATAAGGATGTATGACTATTAAAAACAAGTTAATTGAGGAAGTTCTGAATAACTAAATTAATTTATTGCTAACATATATCATAGAAAACCTCAGTCATACATTAATTAACATAGAAAATGAATGCAGGTCATTTTTGAACCATTGAGCCATGTTGTGCGTTAGAGGGTTAGTAATACAAAAAACAGCTTTTCTTAAAAAATTAAGAAAGGAAAAAATAAAATAAGGATGTATGATGATCAAAAAAGTTAATTGAGGAATAATTAATTTGTTGCTAAGATATTATAGAAAATGAAAAAACATAGAAAATGAATGTGGGCCATTTTTGACCCATGTGTGCACTAGAGGGGTAGTGATAAAAGAGTGATTGCATTTATTGCAAAGATATTTAAAATTAAATCTCATACGAGCCAATTTTGACCCATGTTGCACATCCAAGGGTTACATGTGTTTAAAATGAAAGTAACGCATCTTTCCTATGTGCACAATAGTTTGTGTGACTTAAATATAAATTACTTTTTTTAAATAATATAAATTATTATACTTCTTCTGATTTGACCCACTCACCGTGCCTAGGAATTTACCTCAATTTGTTTTGCTGTGTAGGATTTGTTTTCTGACACTTTTATATTTTACCTACCCACTTTTATTTTTTACTGTGCTGTTTCTGTTTTGTTTTGTTTTTTACATTGTGCGGAGAATTGTGGGTAATCTAGGTTCATCAAGAATACATCAGTTGTGAATTTGCTCAAAACATGGACAGTAAAGCATCCTTCACTTGGAAAATACCTTCTGTGACATAGGAGCCATTAAAGGCAATCCACCTCAGTTCTATTGTAATGGATGTGGATTTAATAAAAGCTGTGTCATCTCCAGGAATTATAATGTTATATATTGTGCACTTTAGTCGTAGATTTAGAAGACAAACTGATTAGATTTCCTTTTACATGTTGACGTAAGAACTTTTTTCTGACGAACGCTCTAAGTCATTCACTCTGTGTACTTTTACAAACATAGGCACAATGGAGCGATCAGGGCTCGCCCCCCTCCGGGAGCGGAACATGTTAATCTGAGAGTAATCACGGTCTGTGAGGATTTCCCTGAGTTTAGTTCCGCTGTGTAATCTCCCTGTCTCGTGTATGCTCATTACGTAACGCTGACCTTTGTACTGTAAAGACACAACATCTGTTCCCGGGGCTACGAGCACACAGCAAGCGAATCAGACGCACTGCCAAAAACACACGGTGGGGAGAGAATGAAGTATGGTCCAAATCAATGCTATTCAATGCTGTCTTCAGGAAATGCCAGGTCCAGTTGGCCTTTGCTTTTTTTTTTTTGTTTTGTCTCTGCCCAGCATTTCCTGCATCCCAATTAGTTACACTACTTACTGCCATCTCTAATGCACCAACAAGCAAACAACCATCTGCTACGTTTCAGCACTCAAACTTTAATTTGCGAGTCTCGGATATCAGGGATGTTGGTGATGGACAGTGCTTTGGCAAGCTCTCCACGGCACGAGGAGGAGAGAGAGGTCAGAGAGGGATATTGCCGGTGTTCTGTTACTTGTGCTTTGTTCAATTTTGCATGCATCATAAAAGACAATATCACAACTTGAGATAAAAGATCAAAATCTTGCATGTATATTTTTGCTTTTTGCTTTTTTAACACCTACTGAAAAGGCTGGATGCTCAAACATATTTAATAAATCAGTTTATTAGCTTGATAACACATTTGGCTGAAACTCATATCTGATGAATACATTTGAATACAATGTTTCACAGGTAGGAGAATGTCAGGAGAGTCAGGGATTGGTAGCCCAATGGCTGTATTGGTGTAATTAAATCTGTGGTGTGCTTAGCAAGGGAATTAAACCCTAGACTACCACAGCTGGTGGTTTGCTGGTGTTGTTACCCACTACACCACCCACCCAAAAGTTGTTTTTCTGTAGTGTTTCTGGTCTCCAAGTGTTACAGTGGACTAAGGCAATGTCACTATGATCCGAAGATCATCAGCTCGAATTGTGGATCTTGTTGCTTGCATCAGCAGCCGGAGTTCGAGAGAGCACACTTAGCTTTGCTCTCTCTGCAGTGGGTAAGTAGTGCATCTTCCTCTTCATCAATTTTAGAGTAATGTTGTTCAGCACAGTCGTCTGTTGGCTGATGTATGTTTTCTAAAAAAAATGCAATAAACGGCCAAAAATAAAATTCATGTGAAAGTCCTTTAGATCTCTAAGACTACCCTCACATATCTCTTTATTACAAACATGGTCCTTTATAGAACCAAAAATGATTCTGTTGCTCTTTTAAGCATCTTTCTTTTTTAAGAGTATAAATCAACCTCATGCTTCATAGTGAATAATCTAATGGTGAGGTCAAAGATTGCTTAAATAATTAAGAATAAAGTGTTTTTACACTATAAGTAAATTAAAGTTTTTGTGGAAAAAGTATTTGTAAGAGTAGCATTTTTGTTTTGTTTTTTTATATTTGTTTGTTAACTACACAGTAATAAGGCAGAAACCACTTTAAAATAAGGTTACAAATACGTACTAAGCAGTTAATAAATATATAACACATAAATTGCAATGGCAACAGTGAGATGAAATTTGCAAAATATTGATTCCACAATCATTTATACTGTCAAAACTCTTTCTAGATGTTTCTAGATACTGATCTTACTCTGTGTTTTTCATCAATTAGCATCAAACCTGTCATATTAATATATTTGTATGTTCACCTTTTTTTCATAAATTAAATGACTATATTTAATAAAATGACAAAGCAATTAACAAATCACTGTTGCATTTTCAATGTATATGTTGTAACTGCTTATTGATGGTTTTTAAAGTCTTTACAACCTAATCAATAGTGATTAATCATCTAATTTATAAACCATTTATAAACCCTTTATAAGGGTAGTCTTATGTTAAAGGGGCACTGAAACATCTTTAAGGTTAAATTGAATTTGTTTTGCCTTTCTTTTTAAGTATGTCTTTTATTTAAATAAAATCAATATTAAATTCAACATTATGAGACATTTTTTAATATCAGCATCAGAGCCATGTTGATAGTACTCTGACTGTGGTATTTTTTGTGTATGCATTATGGAGCTGAAATAGAAATCTTTACAGAACTGCATTGCACTCCTTAACTTTACACTGAGTTGTATTAGTGTAAAATCCTGTAATATTCTTCAACCGCTTCAGCCCAAATTATTTTTTACCTTCAGGTGCCGATTTATTTCATAAACATCTTGTCAACAAGCGCATGTGTACATAGGATGATTTGTATTGATTGCAGTCGGGTGCCAAGGAGAACACAGTAACTGCATAATGCTATTTTCTATTTTTATTAATGTATTTATTTATTTTTACTATGTATAAACTGGTCCATTTTGGAAACACAGGATTTTGTTCTGACAGTGACAGTGTGCTTTACTGCACAGTTATCTCAAGCCTGGTGCTGGAACTGTGCCTCAGTGGAGGCAGGAACAGGGACAGAAGCTAGTGCAGTATTATATTTGGATCCTCTGCGAGTGGATGCTTGTCACTGGCAGCCTTATTATGCTTACTTTTGGTTGCAGTCCCAAAGGTTTAGAACCATAAAAAAACATGAATTTCTTTCCAAGACATCTTATACAAATAGATAAATTAATATAAAACAAAATTAATAAAGGTTCCTTAATTGTTCTGGCTTTCGATTGCAATTGCAAAACTGTAGAACCATATCATAGCATTAAGAAATCTTCTATAAACCATGGGAAATTATGTTATAAGCCTAAAGCCCATATTCCTGTTATGAATTTCCTAAAACACATCATTTAAATTTCTTCCTTTAACACTTAATAACCTATAAACACTCTAGGAACGCTGCTCAGTCTCCTCCCTTTCATTCAGCCACATTAGACTATCAAAATGTGTGTCAAAAAGTCAATTAAGGTCAAATCACAATTCTTTTTGATTTTTGTCTAGTTCTAAGCCATCAAGTTCATGAATCTAGTCAATTTAGTCAACCAAAAACATTCATTGTTAAATATTTAATATATTTTATTGAAATATGGCTACTCAAATATCTCACATATACCTAGTCTTTAGTTAACATACGTCATAGTACTTTCCAAGAACTGCATTAATGTGAAGCAAAACACAGAGTGACTGTACAGTTCTAGTGTTTCATAAGAATTGGTTCAATATTTCCTTAAGGGGGCTGTGTTCTCCATCCATCCATCCATCCATCCATCCATCCATCCATCCATCCATCCATCCATCCATCCATCCGTCCATCCATCCATCCATCCATCCATCCATCATCTACCACTTATCCTAGGGTTCGGTAGCAGCCTAAGCAAAGAGTCCCAGACCTCCCTTTCCTCAGCTACCGTTTCCAGCTCTTCTAGGGGATACCAAGGCATTCCCAGGTCATATAACTTTCTAAGAACTGCATTCATGTGAAGAAAAACACAGTGTGACTCTACTGTAATATCATTTCTTAAGAATTGGTTCAATATCTTTATAATTCGGTAGAAGTCTAAGCTCTACCTTTTCCAGCTTTTCTAGGGAAAACCAAGGCATTCCCAGGCCAACTGAGAGATATTATCTCTCCAGTGTCCTGGGTCTTCTCTGGGGTCTCCTCCCAGTCGGACATGCCCAAAACCTCTCCAGGTAGGTGTTTAGAAGGCATCCTGACCAGATGTCTGAAACACCTCAGTTGGCTCCTCTTGGGCGCCTCAATATCATTCTTTCAGTCACTACCCATAGCGCATAGCCATAGGTGAGGGTTGAAATGTAGATTGACCAGTAAACAGAGAGCTTTGCCTTCCTGCTTTGCTCTCTTCCCTAAAACGGACCACAACACATTAAATGCTCTGCCAATCCACCTGTCAACCTTACGCTCCATCCTCCCCACAATTATGAACAAGATCCTGAGATACTTGAACTCCTCCACTTGGGGCAACAGCTCATTCCCAACCTGGAGTGGGCACTCCACCATTTTCCGACTAAGAACCCTGGTCTCAGATTTAGAGCAGCTGATTTTCATCCCGGCCGAATCACACTCGGCTGCAAACTGATCCAACGAGAGCTGAAGGTCTTGGTCTAGATGAAGCCAACATAATCTTATAACCTAACAGGCTGTATACTGTAAAAGTAAGAATTCCTTGATGAACTTTTAAGGGTTCTTCAATTTGAAACTGTAAAGGAAGCCTCATACAATCCTAAGAGAACCTTCAAGAAAAGTTTCTTTTGGACAAAAAATTGATTTAAAGGTTCCTTGAGTTACTTTAATGGGTTTCTCCATAGTTTCAAATTGAAGAACCCCTTTCAAATTGAAGCTTCTCAAACTTTTAATGTAATGGTAGTGGCTCCCTGCACATTTTAGTCTTTGCCCTGCTTCCAACACATCTAATCCAGCTAATCAACTGTTTAGTTAATGTCTTAGAGCAGGAAACCCCTAAAACCTTCAGGCCAGAGGGTCCTCCAGGACCAGAGTTGGGAAACATCATATAAAAAAAGAATAACTTTCATACACTCTAAGCCCGGATAAGTTGAATATGCTTTAAAAAATTGAGGAAACAGGTTGCCTTAAAAAGTAATGAGTTAAGTAATGTGTATTTAAAACTTAAGTTAGCATAGAACTTAGCAGAAGATCAAGTTATTACAACTAAAGGGGAAGTTTAGGAAGTTGATTTAACTTTTTTATTTTTGTTATATTGTAAAACCGGATAAGTTGAGTTTACTTTTTTAGGGCAGCCGGTTTGCTCAAATTTTTAAGCAATGGGAATGAAAACTTGACTTAGCATTAATTAAAAAAAAGCAAGTTATTATGTTATTATGTAGGGGAACTTGATTTATTTCTAAGGTAGCCTGGGGGGAATCACTACACGCTGATGGTGAGTGTCAGAAACTGTTGGACACACCCAGTATGCAAATAGATTGTGACAGAAGCCAATGAAAAAAGAAGCTGCCAAAACTCAGTTATTATAAGTTGGTTTAACTCAAAGATCTCAGTTTGAATAGAACAATATATGTGCCCACAAATGTTCAACTAACTCAAAATAGTTGAGTATTGTTTGGAAATATCCAATTTTATGTACAACAGACTTAAATGATTTGAGTTTAAACAACTTATGGGTTTACAGTGTATGGTCATTACTGGATCGGGTTCTTCTAATTTAAAAGCTTTGTCTATGGATTGCTCCAAAGAGCTCAGTTAGGCTCCTGTATTGTTAGGAACCTAAAAAAAGAAGTTACAGGTAAATAATGTACTAATACACAGTCTATAAGCAGAGTAGCTCTTCCTGCAGTTCTGTGGAGAAGTGAGATGGAGACGGCTGCAGCAACAGCTGTGTGGCCGTGGAGGCTCATAAATATTTGAGCAGGGACTCGATCTCCCATTGTAATGCTGGAGTACAGTAACATTGCTAACTTTAAACCCCGGTGACCATGCTCTGCCAGTGAAGGTGATATTGAAGTATAACTTTTCTCCTGCTAGTGGGAGGCCAACCTGAATGTGATGCCTTTTTTTTTTCTCTCTCTTCCTTCATGAACCCGTGTCTCTAACGCGACAGGTGGGGGCACGCCTCACTCAGTTGTGGAGTCCACTGTCCTTTCAGATGTGAAGTGAAGGCCATGGACACTTGAGTAGTTGGACTGACAACAGTATCTATCTATCTATCTATCTATCTATCTATCTATCTATCTATCTATCTATCTATCTATCTATCTATCTATTAAAAAAAACTGACTAGTCAACAATCTAATAATTTCTATTTTTATTTTAATGTAATTTAAAGCTAAGTGACAACAGCAACTAATGCATCAAATAATATTTCAGATGACAGGTAAACACTAGCTCTAAATAACACACTCACATTCACTGCTTCTTAAAAAGGGAAAAAATACATTTGCAATATAATATACAGCTCTGGAAAAAAATAAGAGACCACCTAAAATGACAAGTTTCTTAGATTTTACCAAATTGAAAACTTCTGAAATATAATCAAGAGGAAGATGGACGATCACAAGCCATCAAACCCAACTGAACTGCTTGAATTGTTGCACCAGGAGTGGCATAAAGATATCCAAAAGCAGCGTGTAAGACTGGTGGAGGAGAATACTGTATGTCAAGATGGTCTGTATGTATACTGTATGTCGAGATACTATGGTCACAAGTGGATGCCTTGTTTGACTAACTAGTAGACTAACACACACACACACACACACACACACACACACACACACACACACACGTGTGTACATGTGTACAATTTTTAATTCTCCAAATGAGCCAAACTGTACCAGAGACAACAGTATTAGTGACTGTCAAAACATTTTTTATACTGCAGTTTAATACAATCCTCCTCCATGATGTTCCACTTGGCAGTTCTTTTGAAGCGTTTTTCGGTAATGTTCTACAGCACATCTGTGAAACTGGCTTGCCATATGCTGGTCAATAACCACATCTGCTCATTCAAATTCAAAGCAGGGTGAAGAAAGCTGTGAAAGCTAAACAAAATCTAAATGATCTGCAGTTACAAGGTGCTTGTGATGTTTCTATTTTGTTTTAGCTCATGGAAACCTGATATTTGGCTATATATGCACTATTATACAGGCTTGGGGATATATAGTATCGAAATATATGCTTCACTTATCATAAAAGGACCACTCTATAGTTTTATGTAGTTTTGTCATTACATTACATTCTATTTCCTTATGTTTGCTCTGGACTCCCAGGACCACCACAGAGCAGGTGTTATTTGGATGGTGGGTCATTGGTCATTGGTGTGTTAGTATTAATAGTGTTTTGTTGTACTGTGTGTGTATGAGTGAATGAGATACAGCAGTGCTGCTGGAGTTTTTAAACCACTAACAGCAACAGATGAGCTTCTTTTTACATGTCTTCAGAGATCCTGTGGTATGCAGGGATTATAAAGTATGCAGAGAGCCAGATGGACCACATTCTGTAATTATATAAGTACAAAGTGCTTCTTAACAAAAGCTCACTTAACAAACAATGAGTTTAGAAACAAAGAGGTGTTTTTTATATGATGATATAACAGATTCATTTTTATATTGTATGCATATATGCTCTTTTCTGGTCTATTTTCATACATAAGGCACACCGGATTACAAGGCGCATTTTAAGCAACAATAGTAAGGAACAAGTGTTTCGACATGTTTCAGCAGGTCTCGCCACTTGTTGGGGAAGGTTAGCAGCAGCGCTAGCCATGGTTAGCAGTGCTTAGTGCTAGTAAATGCCCCCCAACAGCACTAGACAGAGGAACCCTGAGTGTTCCAGTAACCCAGGGCACTATCAGTTAGCAGTTCATCTCATGTAGCTTGTTTTAACAGGTGTCTTTACTTCAGTAGAGTGTCTTTACTGCTTCTTACGACCTTTCCCTTCTAACTCAGCAGGTCCTGCCAGGGGGTGGGTGGTTATCAGCAGCGCTAGACGCAGTTAGCAACGCTTAGTGCTAGTAAATGCCACCTGACAGCGCTACACTGAGGAACCCTGAGTGTTCTGGTAACCCAGGGTGCTTTCAGCTAGCGGTTTGTCACATGTAGCTGGTTAAAAACGCCTCTGAATGGGGAAAGAGCTAGCACTGCAGTTAGCGGCTAATGCTAATACCACGCCAGTCTCAGTGCTGTAGAAACTTCACAGAAACTCCTGTATAACGCTGCACTTCAGCAGAGTGGCTTTACTGCTCCTTATAACCTGACTGGTAGAATTCATAAATAAGTTTCACTAAATTATAAGGCGAAGTGGCAATTTTTGGGAAAATTAAAGGATTTTAAGAGCACCTTATAGTGCAAAAATATTTATTATATTATTCAAACATTATATTTACACATGTATGTTTTGATATATAACTAAACATTAAAAATATACACTTACATACCAAAAGTCCTGGGAAAGCAGTATAAAAATTTATCATGAAGTGTTATCTGAGGATTATAAGCCCATATTAAACCCAGAACATACAGCTAGTAGTGGTTATTATTGTGTTCTCTCATGTTGCATGAGAGTTTAGTAAAAAAAAAAAAAAATCACATCCACATTCAATGCAGGACACTTCAAACGCCTAAGTGTATGTCCCTTTAGATATGTGACCAAATACAGTGTAGTCCCCGTGAGTGTATGAGGGTCTAAGTATATCAGTACCAGCAAAATATATTCATACAGTTTCATTTATTTATAATTCCACATTTCATTTCCTCCCTTTTTTTCTGTACCAGCCAGAGTGGTAAAATGCCATTATGAACAAGCAGCAACAACTTTAATTATGGATTTCAAAATTGATTGGTCATGGTTCGCTCAACTCTGCCTAAAAATAATGGCATTGTGAGAAGTGTGGGCTTTACACAGCGAGAACATTTACAGAGTGACTCATTCAAAGTCTGAACCTAAAATACCAGAGACAGATAGACCTTTATATAGGTCTTCATCCAACACCTCTTCTTCCTATTCTTGTTCACTTGGATGAAGGATTAAGGTTATAATGAAAAATAAATGAATAAATAATGATTAGATTGATACAGAAGACTCATAGGTCATCTCTACTGAGATACATGTGGAGAAGTAGTGTGTAACGCAGGTTTCTGTTATAATTTTATTTCTAATTTTCTCCCATTTTTCTCCCAATTTAGCTAAAGAGGTCTCACACATTCAGCTGTATATCACCCATCGTAAGTGATGCCAAAACATAAAAAAGTGAAGACCAATACATGCCTCCTTTGACACATGTGAAGTATGCCACCACCGCTTTCCAAACGAGTAGCATCACAGCACACTTGGAGGAAAACGCAGCAACTCGGTTCTGATACATATCAGCTCACAGATGCCTTGTGCTGATTGACATCACCCTAGGGGTGATGAGGAGAAATGCTGCTATCTACCCACCCAGCTACATGACTAGGATTTGAACCAGCGATCTCCTGACCATAGTGGCAGCATCTTATTAAATGCAACATGCCAATTTATGACCGATTTATGCAATGGAGTTGTAGAGGTTCCTTTGATAATGCATCCCATGCAGTTTAATTATTCTTATACAGTTTCTGCAGATTTTGCATTAATAGCATCCCACACATTTTCTATACTGGATGCTAATGACCATTGGATAGTGTCTGCGTCTTCAAGGCAAGCTGCTGAAACAGCTGCAGTATCTGAATGAACACTTTCTTTTTTGAATAGGGCACCAGAGAGTGTGTTCTTTAAAGCTAAGGTCATTGGTTGCAGATTTAAATTAACATTGGTCTGTCAAAGTACCTATAATGCAGGCTAAAGGTAAGCTACCATCATATGAAACTGGACCTCACACCATGACACCAGACCTTGGTGGACATGGCAACAAACCGCTGGTGCTGACCACATGGTGACTGCTCACATGGATTGTCTGTCCAAGTTTCATTCCTGTTGGTGATTCCTTCTGTGTGCATGCTATGGGAGTATTAAAAAAATAGATACATAAGTTTGAGTTTTATTCATAAGCAAAATTTTCCAGAGTATTTAAATGGGCATTTTGAGGTTTCCGATCATAGGTTTAAAGAAACATTGATAGTCAAGCACAGCACTGCTGAAGTAATCTCAGGTTATATTGTTTTACACCTCGTCAATTATAAACCGCTGGGTGTCTAGACTTCACTATTGCATTACTCCTTCAAGGACAGCCGGTGTCAAGAGGGAAAGCAGGCTGTATGACAGCATGATATTCATACCTCTGTGGAAAGATGGATTGAGGCTGAAAACATATCAAATGTACATGGTTTACTCTAGGATAAAAAAAACAACTATTTTGTGTACATAAAGAGATGACTCTGTGTGTGTAACTTTGCTTCTATACACTATCTCAGAAGTTTTGAAGTAAAGCAGTCAAGAGCAGTCAAGTGATTACAAAAGTTTGGATACACCTCTTCTCATTCAATGTGTTTTCTTTCTTTTTATGATTTTTTACATTGTAAATTTCATATTGAAGACTATATTAAAGCTATACAGGAATACAAGCAGAAGTATTTTGTACACAAAATGTTAAAGAAACTTTAAAATATGTTTTTCTCTTTAGATTCTTCTAAGCTTTAATTCATAATTAATTTAGCTCTGAGTACAGATCTGCACATACTTGGTATTTTTATCTCAGTGTCTTCATAGTTTTCTTAATGTCTTTAAGTTGCTGCTTTTTCTTTACGCTGTGAAGCTCCAGCTCATCATAAATCATCTCATTTCAGTTGATCAGGTTTAGTTCAGGGGATTGTGGATGACAAACATTTTTTCGTTGTTTACTAAGTAATTCCATATGTGTCCTCTAATTGTTTTCATGTCTTTAATATTAATCTACAATGTAGAAAATGTATTCAATAAATAAATAAAAAAAACAACATGGACAAAAAAAAGTATCAGCCTGGATGTTGGGTTGCTGCAGTTGGTCTGCAGGTATAGGTTCAGCAACAGTATGCTCTGAAAGAATGAGGTCAGCTGACTACCTGAATATAGACCAGGTTATTCCATCAATGGATTTTTTCTTCCCTGATGACACGGGCATATTCCAAGATGATAATGTCAGGATTCATGGGGCTGGAATTGTGAAAGAGTGATTCAGGGAGCACGAGATCACCATTTTCACACATGGATTGTTCACCACAGAGTCCAGATCTTAACCTCATTGAGAATCTTTGGGATGTGCAGTGGTCAGACTCTACCATCATCAATGCTGCAAGATCTTGGTGAAAAATTAATGCAAGACTGGATTAAAATATATCTTGAGACATTGCAGAAGCTTATTGAAACAATGCCACAGTGAATGCGTGCAGCGATTAAAGCTAAAGGCGGTCCAAGACAATATTAGAGCGTGTGACCTTTTTCCAGTTTTCTGACCATACAAACCTCATTTTGGATCATTTTTGTTAATTTTAGCATTTTCACACAATGTAAAGGGCAAAAGGTTAAACAAGTGGGTTTGATCCTCTGCACCAGCAGGAAGCAAGGGTTGTGGGAGAGTGAAGAAACAGCACTTTCTCCCCCATCAACGTTCATAGCCGAGATGCCCTTGAGAAAAGCACCTAACCCCAATTGCTCTCCAGGCGCTGAGGTGGCTGCCCACTGCTCTGAGTATGTGTATCCTCTTGTCACTAGAGTGTGTGCATGTGTGTGTAACACAGATAGGTTGCATGCAGAGGCAGATTTCATTGTACCGCTGTCCAGTGGTGATAAAGAACGATCTTAATCTTCATTGATTATCCAATAAACGATGTTAGCAAGCTCAGTGGGTGAGGGTCAGTAGTGCTTCCACAGCTCAACATGCTTGGAGGAGAACACTAACTGCTAATTCTGCTAGATCATTTAACAGATGCAGATTAATTAACATTGCTGTTAAAGAAGAAGAGGTTTGGGCTATACATTCAAACCCACCCAGTGAAAATGAGACCATTTACGCTCAGTTAAAAGACTCACAGCCTCACAGCATAATGCTACTACTACTGCAATATGGATCTCACTAGAACTTTATACTGCTGCAAACCTGAGTCGTTGTATTTGTCTAAAACCTGTGATATTTGTTTTATTTTACATAGTCCACATACAGGACAATGAAACTGAAACACCTGGTTTTAGACCACAATAATTTATTGTCCTGACGGACAGTTCTGGTGGAAACAGGAGAGTTGAGGTGCACATTGAATTCTGCACCCGAACATCCCTTTCAGACAGCTTCCTCTTGCGTCCACAGTTAATCCTGTTGGATGTAGTTCCTCCTTCTTGGTGGTATGCTGACATTACCCTGGATACTGTGGCTCTTGATACATCACAAAGACTTGCTGTCTTGGTCACAGATGCGCCAGCAAGACATGCACCAACAATTTGTCCTCTTTTGAACTCTGGTATATCACACATAATGTTGTGTGCATTGCAACATTTTGAGCAAAACTGTGCTCTTACCCTGCTAATTCAACCTTCACACTCTGCTCTTACTGGTGCAATGTGTTATTAAGAAAGATTGGCCACCAGGCTGGTCCAATTTATCCATGAAACCTCCCACACTAAAATGACAGGTGTTTTTTTTTCATTTCATTTGTCCAACCCCTATTTCTTTCAGTAATATGTATTATTATTCTTATTATTATTTTTCTTCCAGCATTTCTCTCACTGGCAAATGGAAAGCTGAAGGTCAATGTGTTTAGCTGGAGTCTGACGTTGACCTTAGCCACTGTTATGGCCACCAGTGAGTGACATTGATGAACAGCCATAAACAGCATTTCATAACCGTTCTGTTCTGAGTGTGGAAAGGAGATCATTGCAGACTCTGCTGTATTTTGAGCCAGAGGACTAGTGGAAGTCTCTGTGATTTGTGCAGTAAGACACGGTAGTAATAGAAATAACCCGCCCACGTCACCACCATCAGAAAGTGCTGCATCTCTTAAGCCTATAATCTCCTGCTGTTTCTCTTTTCTATCCATCTCTCTCTATCTCTCATTCACAGCTGCCTGGTTCCTCTCTCTCTCTCTCTCTCTCTCTCTCTCTTCCTCTTTCTCTCTCTCTCTCTGCTTACTACACATCACTACAGATTTCCTGACTGCCTCTGATTGGTCTGTGTGGGCAGGAGGAGATTAAGGGGCGGTCCCTGATCAGCTGGAGGGCAAGAAGAGAGAGAGAGGGAGGGAGGGGGGAGCGAGGGAGAGGGATGCAGGGATGCTGTCTCTTTAAGAGTATTTTTAGGCTGGCAGTTAGCAGTGGTCAGTGGTGGGGAAAATTATCGTTAGTGGTGGTGGTGGCAGTGCAGTAGCAGCCTGTGAACATGGCCGAAGAGGACAAACCCACACTGATGGAGATGCGGATTTAACAGCTTAACAGACACCCTGATATACTGCAGCCAGGTGGTCTTAGGTGGTCTCAACCTTTTGCTCTCTCAGGGCTAAAATCAAGGTAAGGGAGCTTTTATTAATAAAACATTGTTCAAACATGGAAATATTTCAGATAATTGAACTATTTCACATCTGCATATACTGTATACACACTTACATATATGAGCACACACATATACATATACTTCTGACACATACAGAACAGTGTATATATGTATGTAATGCATGCATGAACATACATTCATACATTGAATACTATTATACAATAGTACAACACTATACATTGTATATGTTAACATTGTGTCAAAAGTTAATGATGAATGGATAATGTTCTAATATATATATTTTTATTTTTGTATATCATATCCTAGTGCATCAGTAGTCTATTTATATATGTTTGAACAGATATGTCTTTTTTTATTTAATGAAATAATGAAACTGGCAAACATATGATGCATGGCCTATAAATGAAACGAAATAGAATCTACCATAGATTGCACACGATTTTACTATAAGTGATTACTATGCTCTAAGCTATATTTAATCACTTTATTCAGTGTTATATTATATCAAGTACCCTTTTTAAAAAGGTAGATGTAAAAATATGTAGAAAAAGTTGATATCCATTCTTTTTCGTTATGAAAGCTAATTGTTATATTATTTGTTATAAATCTAAATAAGTGTCAGAATTGCACCAAAATAGATTCTCAAAAAATACACAAAATTAATAGTTACTATCCTTAGTTCTCATATTATAAGTTAAAATGGATCTCAAAATCTCAATTACACAAGCTTCAATTTGGAATTCATTATTGCACATCTCTACAAAAGAAGTCATTAACTTGAATAAATAAAATAATTCAATAAAAAAATATCTTATGTCACTAGTCTATTTATATATGTTGGAGCAGCCATTTCTTTCTAAATAGATAGTGTCCAGGTTTTTTTTTTTTACCTCTCCAGGGCAGGTATTTAAATTTAATGAAACTGGCAAACAGTGTGTGATCAGGTTACTGGATGCATTACAACCTGACCCTCTGATGTACTCTACACTCTTAAGCAGTGTGTGTGTGTGTGTATACGTGTGTGTGTGTGTGTGTGTGTGTGTGTGTGTGTATGTGTGTATGCTATTAGAGATATAAGCTCTCGTATAGTGTGTGAAATCAGACTATCGAGATGCAATTGGGATTCATAAATATTTTGGGTGTGTGAGTGCTAGCTGAAAAGACAGTGGGTGTTTGTGAGTGTGTTAGTATGTGTGTGTGTGTGTGTGTGTGTGTGTGTGTGTGTGTGTGTTTGTTTGCAAGCTGGTCCATCTGTTTTTGTCTTTGTGCCTTGGAACACGAATACGTTTGAATGAGAGTGAACAGAGTGTACAGGACTGAACAGTACAGGAAAAGTCATATTTTTATGACAATGAATTAAAAAAAATCTCAAATTAAAGGATGTTCTTTTATCAATTGAAAATGTTTGTTTAGATGAAAAATATATCTTCTTTGGCAACATCCCTTTAATTTTTTGAATGCTGTTTTTTAAATATAATCCTAAATATAATAAAATGTCACATGTCTCTATCAGCTGATGGCAAACTGCATGAACAGGATTTAAACAGTTTTACATATACAGTTAGACCACTTTTGTTGCTAAAGCAATGCTGGCTATTATTTTCGTCCAATATAGTAAAATTCATCCTATAGATGATAAATGATTTGTAGCTCAATATTTTGTTAAACATTCTGGAATGTAATAATTCTGAGGAATACCATACAAGATGTAACATTGATGCATGAGTGTTAACAACCTTTTAAAGCTTTCTTAACAACAACCTTCACTGGATGCAAAGTATCTTCACTAGTTTAAAAGCTATTTACTCTCTTACATTTTACATGAATGATACTTAAGGAATGATTCCTTATCTTCTATGGCATATTTGGCTTGAAGAGTGTAAGTCATTCAATTTGTTTTAAGAATTTAAATCTGTTTGGTGGATGATGTAATACATTAAAAATGCTTTAACTAACCCTCCAACCCTAATCAGTATGCTAAAAGCACATAACAAACCAATTAGTGTTTGGATAGAGGATCATACCACACATTTCTGCATTATCTGAACAGTGGCAGACAAAATAAAACTATTAAGAGCATTGTGCAGCCAAAGTGTACAGCATTTATTCCCATATATATCATATACACAGTCCAGTCAGAATCTGATAAGCACCTTCTTGTTTGTACACCCACTGTCCATTTAGAAGCACTCTGAAGTTCTATTATAGCAGACTGCAGTCTTTCTGTTTTTCTGTATACTTTTATTTTCCCGTTTGACCCTTTTCTTTAATGGTCAGGAAGCCGCAGGATAGACAACCACAAAGCTGGTGGGTCCTTTTCAGTACTGCAGTGACACTGACATGCAGGGTTCATATGGTCATGAAAAACCTGGGAAAATCAGGCAAATTGAAAATAGCTATTTCCAGGCCTGGATAAGTTTTGCAAATATTAAAACACCCAAAAGGTTTTGGAAAAGTCATGGAAATTCTGTCTATTTAGCTATTTTGCGCTAACAAATACGTCAGCTCAGAGTTAATTCAGTAATTTAGCCCCACACAATGGAGCTCTCAGGATCTGACGCACATTTTATTATTAAAGATTGTGTGTCAGCATTTCATCTGAATAATTTTGGAACTCCCATAATCAATTTTAATTACAGTTTTAGTTGATTTTTGGTTGTATTGTCCATGTCTGCACTGATGTTTTAAAAATTGTATGGTCATAAAAATTTGACTTGAATGAAAAGTCATGAAAAAATCATGGAAATGTATTGGTTCAAACGTGCATGAACCTTGGACATGACTTTTTGCTGGATATTTCTGGTTGGTGGACTATTTTCAGTTCAGCACTGACACTGACATGTTTAAGAACTCAAGCAGCACTGCTGTGTCTGATCCACTCGTACCAGCACAACACCCAGTAACTATACCACCATGTCATGTGTGTGTGTGTATGTGTGAGTGAGAGAGAGAGAGAGAGAGAGAGAAAAAGAATATTTAAGCAAGAGGCAGAGGAGAGAGTCTTGGTGACCACTGAGAGTAGATGACAAATGTCTGAAGGTTTATGCATGCTTGATGAAACAGTGTGTCAGGGCCAGTGGAGCGGCAGAGCTTTCAGACAGGAGAGCAGACATGGCCTCACATCCCCTACAGCTAGCTTTATTATCTCCAGAAACAGAACAAGTGCATGTGCACTGCAGCTCTTCCTTTCACATACCCCCAGTATAGCAAACAACATGTAGACTACATGTAGTGCTCACTGTATATGTAGACAGGCCTGTTTCTATAACACACACACACACACACACGCACACACAATCTATATAAAGACCTGAATTTAATTAGTATTGCATGCACATTGACTTAATTGCTTCTGTAATGTACACTCAAGTACAGTTCATGGCCTAGTCATGAACCTAAATAGAATATGTATAGAATTCATGTATGGAATTTTTTACATGCATTTTCATGCAGCTGTATCTGTCAGTGCTATATCTGCAAATCAAACTGTAATTTTTTGTTAAATAACAAAAAAACACATTTTTACATTGATGTAAAACAATGCACAATTGTTTTTTCACTTTTAGATGAATTCAAATTAGCGGCTGTAAGCAGTTTAAAAGTAATAATAATTAATGTATTTCACTTGTTTCATGGAATCACATGACATTTCTATAAGCAATCTATTCTTATTTTAAGGAATTTAGGCTATGGTGTAAAATGTATTGAAAAAAAAGTGCACCTACAGTGCACCTTCCTTATATTTTATTTTAAATAATTGTGTTAAGTTTCTTTAGAGCTATAAACACAAAATATAGAGAAAAGGAATCCCGTATATGCTGATTGTTAAGAACACCTTAAGAACTTATACAAATGAAAGTCAGAAAGCCTTTTTTGATGGGGTGGTCATTATTGCAAGAACATTAATATTAAATATTTTTTTACTTTAGAAAATAAGACAGTGTTGTCACAAAACTGGTCAGAATCTAAAGAAAATGTCATTACTGCAGCAAAATGATAAAAACATAAAAAATACAGTTCCTAATTGATTAAATTATACTGAAATAAAGTATATACAAAACGTGTATGTCAACAAAATAAATAAAAATAATTCTAAACCTAGAATGTTAAACATACACATATATATATATTAAAGTTATTTTATATTTTGAAAACAACTTGACAAATTCACAAAATGTGAACAAATGTTTTTTAACTTATTTTACGACAGTCATAACTGAACTGACAACACTGGTTTGGCAGTTGTTCTTTACATTTACATTGAAATTTAATTTCATGATGAATGAACCAACAGAAATGCTTCAAAATTCTATTGGAATAAGTCTTCTTACATTAACTTCCACTGAAAGTCATGTTTTTTTTTGGTTCTGATATAAAGTTGTGCATTTTGAGATGATTTTGTGTGACAGTGATGATACATGTAGAAATAGCAGAGCAGCGCTGGGTTCAGAGAGTGTGTAATCTCAGTCCAGAATGTGTCTCTGTGAGTCAGTTGAGATTCTGGGAGGCTAGTCACGGCTCGTGTAGGCCTCGCTGCCTCCACTCCTCCTCTTCCTCCTCTTCTCTGGAGCTCTAATAGGAGCGAATGCTTGAGTAACCGGTGTAGACGAGCCAACCTGTTTAGATGGGTTCATTCTGGAGTCTGCCCATACTGAGACAACCTGCCCCATTTACGCAGATTCACTGTATTCTCAAAGGTCAGAAAGGTTGCATAGAATGTAAAGCAGAGCAAAACCAGCTATTAAAAGGTATAGACCTGAGGACTGCTTATGTTGAGTGGACATGTCTGTGGAGGTTAAGATGTTAAAGGTCAAGCCCGATTCTGAGTTTAATGAAGCAGAAGCAGAAACGGTCCTGATTGTGAAGTTTGGCGCACTTAATATACTGTACGTGTCTGTGAAGATCATGAGCACATGTCTTTGGATAGCGACATTTAGTGTGGATCAGCATTTTGTTTAATTAAAACACACATTAATCAGGGTTAAACCCAATATACTGTATATCTCACGCTTACAATTTAACTACATTTGTTTTTTTTATGCATGTTTTAATGCAAATAATCAAAAAAGTTTATAAAAGTATATTCATCACTTCAGTTTCAATTGACATTTAGGTTTATGGCATTTAGCTGATGCTCTTATCAAGAGCGATTTACAAGGCTATTCGTGTTACAGAGCAGAGGTCACTGTAGTGTTAGGTGTCTTGCCCAAGGACTGTAGCCAAAGCATAGTCACCCAGACCAGGAATTGAACCACAGTCTCCCACATGACGTGGTAGCTCTCTTGCAAGTAATGTTGTTATCCACTGCACCACATTCATCATTTTCATGGAGTGACAGCAGGACTTATGTGAACCTGATCATCAATATAATGTAATTTCCACCCAGAGACCAATAACGGCTGCATGCCAATGATGGCATATCATATATAGGTCATATATACAGTCAATGAATACAGCTCTTCTGATCTTTTGTGACTGTAGCCTCATACCGCTCATACAGCTCATACAGCTTTAGTATTCCTCTTACAATGGAGGCTCTCAAGGGGAACTGCAGATTCCACTGTGCAGAATAGAAAATGCTGTAGGTATTGCTTTAATAGCCATTTAAAAGCCACTTTAAAAGCTGCATAGTACAGTAGCTTTATAGAGAGAAAGAGAGAGAGAGAGAGAGAGAGAGAGAGAGAGAGAGAGAGCATAATTTTAGTGCAGTTCTTTTACTGCATTATCACTTACTGCATTTCTATTGGTACATTCATTACAAAAAAACACTTTAAAGCACTACCAGATTCAAATTATGTAAAAAAAAAAGTGAAAATTAACAATAATAGAGATAATTGAGACAAAAATGCACATCCTGAATTGCTCTTAGTGAGAGATTGTTGATTGCAAGGCATGTCTCTACTCACTTTTGGTAGAGATTGGTTAAGATTCTCTGCCTGAGCCCTACCTGATGCCCTACCCAAACTCAGGCCGGGTCTGGCCGGAAATCTGTTCTTAAATAATAGGTCTATGCTTCTTCAGTGTTGCAATGTTATTTAACATCATTCTGATCAGATTACACTCATTTAAACAGACTGAATATGTTTTAAAAAGCTCAGTTTAACATTCTACTTACTAGTGAGAGATTGTTGACTGCTAGGCATGTCTCTACAATGTACTTTAAGTAGAGTTTAGATTCTCTGCCTGAGCCCTACCCGATGCCCTACCCAAATTCAGGCCGGGTCTGGACGGAAATCTGTTTGTATTATTTCTAAAGATTTTTCTTAAATAATAGGTCTATGCTTCTTCAGTGTTGCAATGTTATTTAACATCATTCTGAACAGATTTTGCTCATTCAAACAGCCCAAAAATGTTTTAAAATGCTCAGTTCATCTTCATTTGCAGTGGTCTTGTGAACAAGAACAAGAACCTGGACTGCTATGAACCGGAACCATATTGTTTATAGTAATGAATCTAGGTTTTATTTCCAACCAGCAACAGGGTACTAAAGATTAATTGTAGATGTGCTGGTTCACCAATAAACATATACTCCACTGCTTTAATACTGCAGTCATCATTATATTGTCAGATATAGAAATCAATTCGAAATCAATAACTCATTTTTGATGAGTTGTCTTTTTGTCTAAAAATATATGGTCTATACCCATTAAATGTGTGAAACAATATGCAGCCTGTATTTTAGGACTATCCTGTTCTGTGCTCACAAATGTACAAGTGTGTATGTTTACACACTAGACAAAACAGAAATAAAGGCTTCATAAAACTGCACATTTTTGTAAACAGCCATTTTATTGCTTTGGTCATTCTACATTAGCCCTGCTTTTATCTTCTCAGGACATGTGTGTCCTGCTAACACACACACACACACACACACACACACACAGGCAGAGTGAGAGTGATTCCAGCTTCCTGCTGTTCACACAACCCCACGCGTGACGCAACAAATGACCATCATCGCCCACAGCCTCCCCCAGCACATGACACACATGCCAAGTAGGAGTAGGGTGTGTGTGGGGGCTTCAGTTCCTGCACGACTCACAGCCCCCACAAACACACACACGCACACACACTCACTGCTCACATTTAACTCTCTCACGGTTCACGAGTAGTGTCGCAAAATCACGTCTTTCTCCCTCGCTCACGCTCTCGCTTTTAATGGCTTTCAGCGTTCCTGCTCACTCGCCGTGTTCCGGGAGTGAGCAGCCTCCCTGTTCACATTCAGGAGATGCTGCACCAGGAGATTGCCCTGAGCACTGGAGCTGTTTTTCCATTACTCCGAGAGAAGAAACTGAGCTTAGCTATATGGGAGTGTGTATGCCAAACACACAAGCAAATGTAGGATTTTCCCAGTGGTACGATAATCTGAGAGGATAGAGCACTCTCTCACAGCTTATGTAAGTAATGGCATAGATCACGTCATGAGATGTCTTTCGGCCAAGTTGCGTCCAAATGGCCTTCCTGTAGCAGGGGCTATTTTAAATTGGAGCCAAAAAAGGCCCTTTCCGAAATACATCAAGTACCGGTGCTTTGGTGCAATGTTTTTACTACTCTATGATACTCTATTTTCACAGAAAGTGATTAAGCTTAGCTATAGACTATGTTGTCCTTTCAATTGACATTTAAAATGGCATTTAATATGCAGTGCAGTCCAAGACTATGTTGGACTGAGTCTATTTAAGACCACATGAGAATCGATTTAAGGCTCCTTCAGCTGGTCACCAATGTTGATAGTATTTCAATGTCTGGCCAATGTTTAATGCCAATGTCAGTTTGTTGTGGAATACGCTGATATTTTGCTGTTTTTATTTGTCATGTTAAACAACCAAACCCCAACATCTTCTTAATGTAGCATGGCAACATCTAATTGATCTAATCTAATCAATTCTGACCAACATTAGAAACCAATAGACTGTTAAACTGGTGGCTGTCGCCTGATGGGTTCATGTCATGTGCAAACCAATTCTAAATTAGTTATTCTAAACTAAATCATTTTCATACACCTGTGTTTATTAATGCCAAAAACCTTAACTTTCACAACAATTATTTATAGCATTTCCACACCTGCACTTTGCTTGGACAGGTCTGAATAGAGTGAATACATATTTGCACCAAAATGCAGACCAAAAGAACTGTCAGTCTCAGTCCGGTCCTAAAAAAAATCTGGAGTGATTTGTTTGTGGTTTAGAATGTGATCCGATCTTAACTAAACTGAACTGAATATCAGGTGTAGTCCATTGATCTACGCTACATGGCTCATGGAGTCAGTTAACATGGTATATACCCATATTAGTACTACAACTATTAACAAATGCTATTTCTGTGTGGAAATTTGCAAACAAACAGAACATAGAAACTTTTTCCCACATTTACTACCTGCTAGAGTCTGAGAGAAAGTTCTCACATGGATTTGCGTGACAAATTTTGTTGCACTTGTATTTTTCATTGTGTGAAAACAAACCAAACCAAGGGATGTTATGGAGTCGGACCAGAAAAAAACAAACTGTAGTTGTAAAAACAGATTTTGAGACTTGTCTTCTTTAAAATACTGTACATTTATGTGCTACACGTATTAAAAAAAGACATTTAATCCTTAGAAATTTCTACAATAGGTTTCCACACTGTTCTTGTCATATGGTTGTGCTGGACATGTAGTCGTGTAGTCTTTTTCAAAGTGGTTCTTAAGAAAAAGGGTTTAAGACCACTATAATAGGACAACCAGAGATGGATGTTTTAATTTGGGAAATATCCTATTCTAGCTAATGCTAGGGTTATTTTTTAGTTAAATTA
Organism: Astyanax mexicanus; assembly: GCF_023375975.1. Taxonomy (NCBI): domain Eukaryota; kingdom Metazoa; phylum Chordata; class Actinopteri; order Characiformes; family Acestrorhamphidae; genus Astyanax; species Astyanax mexicanus. Next base: position 16,679,112 of record NC_064416.1, on the reverse strand, counting down.
GGTTTAGTCATTGACTTTTTGCAGTATTTTAACAGTATTTTAAATATAAGGGCATTCTGAATATTAGTGTTACAACTTAATAAGAGAATAATAAGTTAATAAGAGATATACATCACTGGTTGTTTGAGACCTATGAACAGAGGTTGCACATGATGGTTAATATGCTTCCCTGCAACCAACTTGGTTGGAAATAATTAAACCCAGTGTCTTCCGAATGGTGGTCTGTACCGACACACAGCAGCTCTGCAGTAAACGGTAAAGTGTTAGTGAAAGCTTCTTTCAATTTGGCAGGATATAATGAGTGCTGGAAAGGAATACAGTAATGGTGTGATTTGTGCCCCAGAGGGATACCACTTAGGCAGACTGGAGTTTACTTGCCAGACTGTTTGGACCACTCTTGTTTTCGCATTGCGGGGCGACAGGCTCAGGCTCAGACATCTCTGAATGTTTGCTTTGATCTAATGGGCCTTTTAGGAGAAAAAAACTCATCTGGGCTGCGAGCCGACAGCCAAGAGCCACAAGCTATGCACTTCCCAATTCATTCTGCTTTTCAGATCTTCGCGTCCACCAGCTGTCCACTGGGAGCTGGAGAGCACCGACGACAATCTCAGATAGCCTCCCAGAGGACAAAGGAACATGAATGTGTCCCTAGGAGGGGCTTGATCATAGCCTTTTCATGCCCTTTCATTCAGTTTGATCAAACGGATAAAAGATAAAAGGCGAGGGCTGTCAGGGTCCTCCCTATATTTGACAGATTATCAGACCACTCAGATGATATGTTGCCACTCAGGATGGTGAAATGGAAATGATTGATGATTGCGTCCAGGTTTGCTCATTTGCTCATTGCAATATCAGGCCTCTTTAAGCTTGGATGAGACGAAGATGACCATTTTTATAAATAGATAGCAGTTGGATAGTATGGATGCAAATTTGTTTTGATCCAGGTTATGAGGAAATATGTTTTGAGAGGTTTCACAACATTAAACCAAACATGGTTCCTAGAGCCATAGAGGGCTCTTCAGTGAGAACCATTAAGGAGCTGTAACCATATATGCTGGATGCAGTGTTCATGTAGCCTATATGGACAAACATATTGGGACAACTGCACCTACATTACTTCTTCTTAAATCAAGGACATTCAAAAATTATCCTGCTTTTATTTCAGTAACTGTCTCTAGTGTCTAAAGAAAAAAAAACTGCTACATTTTCGAGCACTACTCTAAAGATTTAATTTAATTCTGCATTCAAGTCAGGATATTGATTGATCACCACCCTACCACATTATTTCCAAACTCCTCAGATCATTCCAAAAACATTGGGTGAAGCACCATCATTCTAGAGAACACAGTCACACTGTTTCACAGCTCTACGACTCTACAACTAATGCAAGGTAAATGTGTACCTCTCTAGCCTGTCACTGGCATGGTGGAGTCAATATGTTCAATATTTATCTGCTTTTTTTATTTGCAGTACTTTTCTACAAAGACTAGACAAGCTGTTTTGGATTTTGTTTGCATTTGACCTGTGCATCTGTGTTAGCAATGAGTACACTTTAAAGTAGCTGAATACATTCATTTAAAGTAGTGTCTGCAAACATCTAGACATTTAGTGATGTCTAGCTTTTATATTCTCCATTAATGGAGACAATATAATGACACACAGTCTTTGGTAGGGGGAGGATGCTGTATGAAGGACTCAGGTAATGTCAGAAGGCCCAGCATAGCTGTTGGGTTGTTATGGATTGGCCATTAGCTGAGGAAAAGCAGTCATTAAAATTGCTCTCAGGAACAGATCTGACTGATACAAGGCTATACCTATCATTTAGCCACGAAGATGCATGGCTCACTTTGCTTGGACAACAAAAAAACAGGCCATTGGCTGCATAGGATCAGAAATTACACTTTAATAATTGGGATGGCTGCATAGACTTAGCAATGGAATATAAACAATAGGGATACTCTTTCTTTGAAAAAACATATTCTGTGGCATAAATTATGAAGGAGTTTATGTTTTATGTACCTACCGATGTGATTCTGATTGGTAAAAAATCTAAAGCCTTGCTCTCAGAGCTGTAAGACGCAGACCATATATTTAGTAGTTTGAGACATGAAGGGCCCTCATGAATATGGCTTGTAATAGTTATATATCTTTGTACTGCAGTCCTTTACCATATAATATTTCAAGTAAATACACAAACACACACAAACCAACACAACATAAGCCAGACTAACAGTAATGTTACCTCTTGATATTGGATAAAGTTTGTCAGTCACTAAAGATGTTTTTACACATGTATTTTTCCCCTGGTCCAAATCAGTTAATGAATTTGTTTACTTGGAGTGTTTTAACCTCAGTTTGGTTTGCTTTCACACAAGGAAAAACCTAAACACACCAAAATGTGCCCTGACAAACCACGCAGGTACTGCTCCTCTTATCGGTCAGAGCTGTCTCTTTAAGTCTCTTTAAGGCTGTCCAACTAGACAATCTGGCTATAAAATTACTAGAGTTGTTTTCCAAAACTGTAACTGTGCATGCACACCGCAAGTGGCAAAAGCAACACAGTGGCTGAACCTCTGGAGTATAAAAAAGGCCCTGGTATGAAATAAATGAAGCTCTGTATATTGTTTATACTCAGGGTTGCCAGGTCAAACGAAAATATCTAACCCAAAATCACTCTAAAACCTGCCCTTCAGAAGCTTATACTTGCCTAAAATATACATATGTCTGTCAAACGTTTGAAACAAGTGGCAAAACAACTGTGAGTGTACAACTTTTTTGTATTTTGTTTATAATGGATTTATTATCAGTACTGCCAGTTTTCTTAAAGTCATTAATTATATTGTGACATTATTGATTTATAAGTTCTTTATAATAGTTTTATATTCCAGTCAAGAACATTTAATAGTAACATAATTAGACTGCTCTTACTTTCACATTTTTTAAATGTAATTTCTGGTTACATTGACTTTATTGGTTGGTTGATTTTAGTGTCAACTTGTTCACGTTTGCCCATCATGTTGAGGTAACATCCAATTCAAATTCATTCCTTTTTTTATTTTTTGGCACCATGCCACAACTGAATTTTTTACCTGTGATTTGATTTTAAAACAAGCCCGATTTGACGGAAAAACGCAAACCTGGCAACTCTGTTTATACTGGTTGATTCAACAACACTGTTAAATACAGTGTACAGCCTGTCTACTAGCTCGTAAACACATCTGCCAGCCACTCATTGGCTGCTGCACTGGAGATGGAGAGTGATATTTTCACTTGTGGTGTGCACGCAGGGTAAGAGAGAGGGAGAAATGGCGGTTGGTCATGGGTCATTGATGTTCACTATAATAATCCTGGTGCACCTGCAGTTGGAGCTACTTATCTGACCTTGAGAGAAATGCATGCATAATAAACAACAAAAAAATCATATCATATCAAATAAAATACATTAAATGCTCGCTTACCATCACTTAAAATAATGTTTTTTTTGTTTTTAATCTGGACATACTAAACTGTATCTGTGAATGTTGAGAAGATCTCTACCCAGCAAACTATTTAACCACAGTGTACTCAGCCCATCCCACTCGTTCAGTTTGCCCAGCTGATTTTTGTGTAAACACATTAGCGTGGAAACGACGACTCGTTCAGTCCCTTTAACTTCAGTTTTCCTGAGGTGATGTGCTGATCACCTGTCACGGCTCGGAGCATGCGCAGTAGAGCGAGAATCCGAGACGTTGCACGTTCCCTGGCGTTATTTTGCTTTTCCCACGCGTTTTCGGACGAGGTTCCGCCCTGCGCTTCTCTGATTGGCTGACGATTCACGCTCACAGTGCAGAGTGAGTAGGCAGCACGATCCAATACCGGCCTGATAAGGCGAGGGGGCTGGCTACTACCAGCCAATCAGAGCTCAGTGGGCGGGGCTTGCTTGAAAACAGGTGCGGAAAAAAACAACACGGTTCTCTCCGTAACCTCCATCCACTACGGAGCCCGGAGCGACCAACAGCCGAACAGATAACCGCTTAAAATGGACAAATAACTCACCATGAGGTAAGAGAGCGATTGGTTACACTAGAATTGGCTTCATTCAGCACTGTGGTGTTGTTGTTTTGGTTGGCATCTTCCGGGAATGGATGCTGATGCTGGGCTGTGTTTTTTTTCTGGGTTTTGTCGGCTGTCTGTCTGAACTGGATGCTGCTGCCCATCTCGGTAAGCTTGTGGTTGTTGATGGAGAAAGCTGAGAAATAGGTTAGCTCCAGCCTCAGCCTCAGCCTCAGTTAGGCGCTTTAAAATGGTCAAGGGCAAAGGCACAAGCACCGGGGTGGGCGAGGAACCTCAGCTCTCAGCGGTACGGGGATAGCGTAAGCCGTATTTCCACCTCTCAGGTCCCTGAGGATCCCCATCCATATCATTAGTAGTAGGCTTACATGGCAGGTCGTGACTGGAACCTATAGCTAACCTGTAATCTACAGCCTACAGCATGTTCAGTACTATACTAATTCTGATATAACCCAATACAAGCAGCCTGTAGTAGTCTGTAGTAGGGCTGGGCAATAATTCAATATCACTATATATCATGATAGAAAATGCATATCAGAATTATATATGGACTCAAGACATATACTGTGGTCTAAATTTGGCCATGCCATTATTCAGTATCAGTATATAAATATATACATTTTTCAATAAATGTTATAATATACAGCATCTGTCACTAACTGACATTCATTACTGGACACATTACATTAATTGCCTTTTTATTGTTTATTTAGATATCAGATTTATATCGTATGGACCAAATTTTGGCCATACCATGATTTAATATCAGTATATAAACATATATTTTTAAATATACATTATTATTTACAGCGTCTCTCACTGACCAACATTTATTAAAGAGGAGCATTACATTAAATATCAAATAAATATATATATATTTGTAGGTACAGACATTCACTGTTGTTGTCCATGTATATTGCTTTAGGAAATGTCTTAATAATAGTGATATGATTTTAAAAAATTGCTACATAGATAAGTATTTCTTATTAAAAGGCACATTCATTAAATTAACTGGTACCTTTTTTTAGACATTTGTGCACAAAGGCATATGTTGTGTTGGCTGTTTTTCTGTGACGTTTTATTGTTTGTGGCCTTGTTAGAATTATATCATATCGACCAAAATGAAGACAAATAGCGTCAGTGTCCAAGGGAAAAAAAGTATTACTGCATAATTTGAACAAAAAACAAACTCTCAAACTGTTGAATGAACAGATATAAAATCTTTAGAAATTCCCTGAAAAAAAAACTATTTTTGCATTGAGCTCCATTGAAAGTAAGGATGGTTTTATCTCTCTCCTGTACATTTGCTGTTTTGGAGATGCTTGTTTTGTTTTGGACAGAGCTTATAGTGTGGTAATATAAATGTTGGCCATTATATCGCCCAGCCCTAAGTGTAAGCCCATTCATATCCATATTAGTAGGTAGCGTGGCAGTAGTAGTGTATGGTAGGAATGTATGTGAATGTTACACTTAATGCCTTCAGTATGTTCAATACTGAGATGATGAAGCCCACCATAAGCCGGCTGTAGAAGTTAGTAGGAGGGCTTGACAACAATTGATATTTATATAATTATAAAAAATATATAACATTGATATATAATTGCATTTTTTAGTATTTTTAAATAAGATGTTTTGAGACATTTAATTTTGACTGTATCTTCCAGTCCTAAAACCAAATACAGATACATACATAATCCCAACAGTACAAAGACCATTTCCATTGATGCCTAGACATTATTAACAGCATCTGTCATGTTCTTCATTAAAGAGGGCATTACATGAATGGTTAGATTCAGATGTTCTTGGCTAGTTTTCTGATGTTTTTTTAAATTATTTATATTGATATTGTATAGTAATTATATTGTATCGCTTGAAATTAAGAAATATATTGTCGTACAAATTGTGTCCATATGAATTTGGTAAGGAAGACTCTGTCAAGTCTATATTGTCAGTTTGTGCTGGTATTTGCCTGGTAGTGAGTGTGTAGCATACTAATTAGTCCTGGGTACATGCTTGCACGTGTGGAGGGTTGTGGCATAGGAACGTTCCTCACAGCTACGGAATGTGAGACATATTTTTCTCACAATGGTTTAAACACACCATAAAACTAGTGCAGATACAATAAGACTAGTGCCTACTACCTTACTGTCTGTAAGGCAAATTTGTGTGCCCTTAATATCATTATATGGCAACACGTGCATTTAGCAGGGAGTGTAAGCTGGAGGTGTGAAACGTGCTAAGAATCATTTGTAGACATTTTGATCCTCCTCATCCTCATCTTCATGTCTGCACACAGTTAGGACTGTGAATGACTGTGCATTCAGCACACGCCAGCTCTGGTTGTGGGCAGTCCGGGTTGTATTTCACACTGAAAGGAAGACATCTGAATACGTTTGTGGTGTGAGGAACACCGAGACGTGATCAATGGCTCTGGTGTGGACCGCTGTCCAAGGTGCTGAAGGGAAACGTCGAAGCCCTCAATGTTTTAAACGGAGAGGCAGTCAGATGTTCTCCTCACACATGCAGTGTGTGTTACTCCATGCAGTGAGACAGTGCTTATTGCACAATACCTGATATATTCATATGTTTAAATTAGGTGCCTTTCTTAATTTATATTTAATTATTTATCAGTCATTAATATCCTCTTTTCATACTATATTTCACTATTCTGGTATTTACTCTATCATAATCACCCTCACATTTGTCCAGTTGTCCAGTGCACAGTAATATAGTGTATAGTGAAATAGTATAATATAGTATATTATAGATCTGGGTGATACTACAGTATTCTATAGTGTTATATTGAATTGTGATAGATCATAAATATATTGTATAAATATATTTCATCAGCGCTTTCTAAAGCAATGACCAAATGCAGATTGTGTTATGGTGTGATTAATCCTGTTTAATTAGTAATAATTAATTAGCCTCTTTGAATAAAAATCACTACAGGTAATCTGTAGTATTAATTTATTTTTATTTTTTAAAAATCAGAAATTAGCATGAGCATGAAAATAGGTAAATAAATACTGTGGAATTTTAACAATTCAGGAACACTTTACAATAGGAGTACAATAATTAACAGTACTTATAAAATGTCTCAACTCATTATTAATTGACACTGGTTATTAATAATTAAAACATTTTTAACTAATGTTATAAATGTGTATATTTTGTATTTGCATGGCTTTTGGCATTGCCATCACTGCTATCCAAAAATATATATATTCCCATATTAATTTTTCTACATCATTTGAACCCAGCAGCTGTCCTCTATAGTGTGTGAACATTTGATGATGAGTGGACCACTAGAAATGCTTGAGAAGCACTTTTTGAAGGTTAAGAGCATGTGCCTTCTCCTGTAAAGTGACCATTATGCAGAATTAGTTTTGGAGTGTGATGATTTATGTATAGTGTATATAAGTGCGCACATATCACATAAGGGAACTCGGTTATATGGTACATTTGTTTTTGCAAAGTATGAATTGCAATGGTTTATTTGTTTAGTTTATTTGCTGAATTATTTATTTGGCATATTGGGACAAAAGAAACAAAATAACAACATGCAGTATTGTATCACCTTTGTACAACATTGCATGACAGTGGATTTTTTCTTAGGAAGGATTTGTTCTTATTTTGACTTGATTGATTTTGAAAATCAATAAAACATGACATTTGACCTGGGGTTCCACATCTGCAAACAGATGTATATATTCAACACTTTCTTTTTTCGAAATTCAAGATCCATTTTTGAGCTTTACAAGCATGTAGGAGCATTTTGTAGTTCTATAATAACAGACTGTAGTCCTGAATCTGTTTCTCTGCATACTTTACTTTCCTCCTTTCACCCTGTTCTTCAATATGCAGAAGCCCACATGACTTTTTTATTTGGGTGCTTGGTCATTCTCACCATTCTAATGACACTGGCATTGGTAAGTTGTACTGGTATGAGTGGAACAGATGCAGCAGTGCTGCTGGAGTTTTTAAACCCATATGCTCCCTGGCTTTTATTACACCCTAGGGACTACTGTTTAGTTACAATTTCAGGGGCCTGGAGTTGTAGGTTGTGGATTTACTCTGGTTAACTTTCTGTGAGGAGGATGATTTAGTGTTGGTTTCTCACTGTGTCTATATGGGCTTAACAGTATCATAATTTCTAGGCTAAAGGTTACTCCACCGATGTTAACTCCAGTTTTACTTCACCCTTTTTTTACCAGTCCTGTGTCGTTTTGTAGAGAAAAAAAGACAAATCTCCCAATCTGCCTTTAAATCCCAACACAGTTTTAAAATAAATGGTCTTTAGAAACGTGACTGTCACTTCACTTTGACATGATCACCCTTTTGGGGAAAGCTAGTGGTGATTGAATACAGTGTTAACAAGCCTCTCTCTCTTTCTCTCTCTCTCTTTCCATTCCCTTTTATCTATTTCTTCTCCCAAGGGAATGTGGTGGCAGAAGTGAGGGATCTATAAAACTGGAGAAGAAAGCCTCCACTGGACTCCAAGGCAACTGGAGCAATACTACATTGATGCCCTCACTGCACCCCTACTGGCAATTCGGGCCTCCGCACCAGTGAGGCCCCCCATTCCAACCTTCCCCTCCCTTTAACCAGTTCCTAGAACCGTACACCCCTCCGACACCATGTTCTCCTCCAACTTCTTGAGTGGGGGGAACCCACTGAGTGCCATGTCTTCTGCAGTAAACAAGCTCAGTCTGTTCGGGGATGAGAGCGAGGCTGGACAAGACAAACAACAGCACCAGCAGCCACAGCAGCAGCCGGGCCCCCTGAAGCCGAAAGCTGGTGAGCAGCAGGGGAACGGACAGCCTGCCTCACAAGGCGCTCCAAAGCAAAGCAGGCAGCAGCCCCCAGGAGGAGGTTCGGGTGGTTCTGGTGGTCCTCAGCAGCAAAGAATGGGCAGAGGTGGACCCCAGCAGCCAGGAGCTGGCAGAGGCGGCCCCCAGAAACAAGGCGCTGGTAGGGGAGGTCCACAGCAACCAGGAGTGGGCAGGGGAGGGTCTCCACAGCAGGGAAGGGGCAGGGGTGGACCTCAAGGGCCTGGAGCCCACCAAGCAGAACCGGCTGCTAAAGTGGGGGGGAAGTCACTCTGCCCAATCTGCAAAAACACAGAACTCAATTTAAAATCCAAGGAACCACCCAACCATAACACCTGCACACAGTGTAAATCGGTGGTCTGCAGCATGTGCGGCTTCAGTCCTCCAGATGCAGCAGTAAGTAGTGCACATTTTTCACTCATTCCTCAACGACTGCCAATTCTCTCTCTGTGCATTAGTGTATTAATGCTCTCAGGCAGTAATGAGACTAATGCAGGCATACAGTAAAAGCTATGCATAGGCACAGAATTAGGACTCGCTGTTGCCTTGTTTACTATAGCTTCCTATTAGGAGATGCAAACTGTTTGTACCCAGTAAATCTGCCATTAGGCATTACCTTAATTTGAGCTTTAGAGTATGTAAACTGCTTTGAGTCCCTATAAAACTGTGCCATTGCAAAGAACATTGCCTAGAACAAAGTGTCTTGGAATATATACATATATATATATTGGGACAGTATACCCCAGAAATAACTGATTTATTGCTACTGATATCATTGTACTTTAATAGCCATAATAGGGTGATTACACTTTTTAAAGAGCTGACATTTATTTATTTATTTTTAATTTAAACTTCACTTGATTGATCCTGAGATAGGAGGTACTATAGGTAAAAACATGAAACTGTAGAAACATTTTTTTTTTAAATAATCTGTAAAATGTAATTAGTCAAAATGCTGTTTTCTTGTAAGTATTGCCTAACTTTTAATTATGGGTTGCTTTGTGGGATAACATTTTGAGCATGAATTGTGGCAGTCTTAGTATACAAAGTTTTGGCACTTTTATCTATCGCAGGGCCTACAGGTAGCTCTTACTGTATCTGACCCCTGTATCTGATCTGTATCTAAAGTACAGCATCTACCATCAAATAGAGACCAAACAAGCCTAATTTTCATCAGGTGTGCAGGAGGGAAAGCATATCTGTCACAAAAAAGGATACATACAGCAGTATGTGTTTAATTATATTCAAATGAAGATCATATCTTCAATGTCCATCTGTTAAAATACATACCTTAAAGGCAATGATTTTGATGGTGCTTATTTTTTTTACCCGAATGTATGCAGTAATATGTAAAAGATGCCAGCAGGTAATAAACACATTTTAAAAGATATGGAAATAAAATACACTGTGCACTTGTTTCACTGCCCCAAATTATGCATTTATGCCTTTTTCACATTATTGTATGAATAAAATATGGTAAAGCATGCTAAGTCTTGCTGCTCTGTTGTCTAGAGTGTTGTGAAGTATTTAGTAAGTTATAAGTCAAAGTTACTATCTACTCATGTGTCTCTGAAAAAAATGCCCATTCAGCATTGCTGACTGTGATCAATGGTAATAGAAAAGAATTCTTATAGAGCGTATTGAGACAGAACTGCTGAGTCTTCAGAAGCAGTCAGTGTGGAGATTCCCTTCAGAGAGATGGGCGTCTCTGAGCAGAATTCATTGAAACCGATTTTTGCAGGACATACTGCATTATATAGAATAGAATAAAAAGTTTACTATGTTGAAATTTATGTTCAGAGGAACTCTAGGTCAGTTCAGTTAGCTGTTTCTGCCAGTCTATGGAAGTTAAGCCTTGGCCATTTACCATTGAGGTAATGAAAAAGGTTTCAGGCCAAACTGTCTTGAATGAGGCATAAGTCAAGAGAGCCAATCAGAAATTTGGTCAAAGGAATAAAGAATAAAAGAATAAAGATCAATAAAATGCCACACTGAGTAATCCAAAAGGGGCTAGGCTAGCTAACAGGGAAAAGGACAATGATTGATAAAAGTAAGTTCGGTGTGCAACAGAAAGAGGTTGGCAATACTTTGCAAAGTCAGGTATGGCAATTAAAAGGACATAAAGCTTTTGAGCTGTTCTCTGAAATTATGGTACCCTATTCAGTACAAAATGTGAATTTATATGTGAATTTGTGTATTAATTTGCAGGCTAAGGAATGGCTTTGCCTCAATTGCCAGATGCAAAGAGCTCTTGGAGGTGCAGAACCCCCTGGACCCCCCATGATGAAACTACCATCTCAGCCTAGCAAAGCGCCCACACCATCCCAGCCCCCTGGAAAGCAAAGTCCCTCCCCAGCACAAAAGAAAGACCCACCTCAGAACAAAGGGTTACCTCCATCGGCCAACCAGCAAACCAAACCTACAGAAGGTCAGAAACCACCAGACAAGATCAGCTCAGCTGCAGCAAAACAAGCTACTGGTGCTCCTGCAACCCCACCATTACAACAAAAGCCATCTCAGCAACAGACAGCAAAAACTAACCCATCCCCTGCCAAGCCTGACCCATCACTAAAGGCTGAACCCCATGAGGAACAATCAGGTTTCTTTGGTTTTGGATTTGGTGGTGCCCGATCTCGATCACCATCTCCTCAGCCTTCTGCTTCTGCTGTTTCTGGAAAGGTTTTAGGTTTTGGTTCCTCGTTCCTCAGCTCAGCATCTAATCTGATCTCTTCAGCTGTTCAGGATGAGCCTTCTAAATCACCCTCATCATCGCGTAAAGGCTCATCTGTTTCCCAGACCTCTATTAATACACCTCCTGCATCTCGCAAAGGATCGGAACCTTCGAAGGACTCCTCCAAACCTCCTGCAACCCAAAAACAAGAAGAGAAGAAGCCACCAGAGCAAAAGAAACAGGACGACATGCAGCCAACCAAAGCATCTGTAGCCCAAGCAAAGAATCCCACCTCTTCTCAAGCTCCAAAAGTAAACCCAGGCAGTCCAAAAGCCCTCCCCAAAGCCTGCCTGATCTGCAAGGTGGAACTCAAGAAAGATCCTCCTAACTACAGTTCCTGCACTGAGTGTAAAAACATTGTGTGCAATCAATGTGGTTTTAACCCAACGCCTCATCAGTCAGAGGTAAGTGGAGCAGTTAAATTACACTGTGTATCTGTATGTTCACATTACCGTTTCTACAGTGAGTTGTGGAGCATAGACTGTGTATAGATGAACAGAGCATCGTCTCTTAAAAGTGAAGCCACCACAGGTCCGGCGCCCCCTGCTGTTTGGTTTTAGAAAGCCACCCATCCCCAGAAGTTTCAATGGCAAAACAGATGACTTTCAATCACGTTTTTTTCTAATATTCTGTAATTCTACCTCCTTTATTTGAATGCAACAGCTAGTGTAACCTCTGCTTATATTGTTAACTTTTTATATCCACACAGAATTTGTTTTTAAAAACGTTATTCAGCTCTATTCTAAAAAGGTGTGGTTATTGTAAAAGGGCTGGTTATGGGCGGGACCAATAACAGAGCATCGGTTCCGCTTCGCTCCGCTCTGCAGCCTGTGACCTCGAGGCAGCCTTCAGGGATGGGGTTATTCAAATGAGTTGGCTGTCTCTCCACAGTCTTCCTCCCTCCTCTGGTCTCTACTGCGCAGACTCGGGTTTCAGGATCACCAACAACGGCGGAAGATTTTGGCTTCATTTTCATTGAATGAATGGGAACGACGACACGGCGTCCATCTTTTTTTTTTTACAGTCTCTGGTTTGAAGTTGTATAGTGTACAGTATTGTCCCTAGTCGTTTAGTGCAACAATAGGCATTATTTCAATAGAAATCAGGAAAACTCAGTGAGTAAGTGTGAGAGTCTGCCAGTCTGTTTAGAATCTGCCTCAACTTTTAAAGTCGTGTACTGTACCCAAGGCTTTTTGGAGACAGAATGTGTCTTGATTTTCAATTACTTCTGTCTATTCTCTGCATAAAGATATGCACTGTAGGAATGAATGCATTATCAGCTGTCACATTGCATGGTGATGTGACGCGCCCATCAGAACAGTTGGCTCGCAGAACCTGGTGGCACACAATAGGCTTTTATATCAACCTGTGCCAGCAAATGAATCATGCTGTCAATCAGACAAACAGAGGGCGTTGTATCTGCTGTTGTAGCTGTGCAGTTCATCTTGGTCCATGATAGTCGTAATAATGCTGCTGTAAAAGGAATGAAATTATAGAAAGTTGGGAGCATTGTCATTGGGATTCTTTTGTGTTGCGTATCCTAAACGTTTGACAGGATTGGCAGGATTGTTTTGTCAGCTTGTGCTGTGAGTTTATACAGTGTGTTGTTCAAATAAGGGTGCTACAAATTATTCTTTGGGACGTGCAATACAGTACAGTGGTTCTCAAACCGGGGCACATGTACCACTGGTGGTACATAAGGCACAACAAGGTGGTTCACCAGTAAATTTTTAAGTTTTTAGTGCATCAATTAGGGGTGTGCCTTATCGTATTGTATGCGATAATATCGCCAAAATTTTTGAATATCGTGAATGATGTTATGCCCTGAAATCTCGTGCCTTAACACTCACCCCTAATTATCACATCAGGGTACTACTTTTTTGCTGTTTTAAGCAAAAAACAAATTCACACTGTTCTCATTTCCTAATAAATATCTACTAGACACAGATCTGTCCAGTATAATTTATTTTACTTTAATCCTGGATATATGGAGATATTTGGAGTGCATTATTATTAGTTTTATGACATTCTGGATTAATTACTTCTGTTACAAATCTGCTAAATTTCTTGTATCTTTTTAATACCTCAGTTAGGGGTGTTCAATATCAAATTGTTTTGTTTCAGTATTGTATTTTAAATTTTTTTGTCATATCGCCAAGAGTATTATTATCACGATAATACCATGAAATATCACGATATTATTTTAGGGCCATATCGCCCACCCCTAGTATCAATAGCAACATATTATACAAGCAAATATATGGGTCTTAAGAATTGGACTGGTTTCATTAAAGACAATGACATATTGTCATTATCTGATAAAAATATAAATTTCAATAGCATTAATTCATAATTTCTAATAAATATCAGGGATATCCAACAGCTTTATTACACATTGCATTTTGTCTCCTTATTATTTACCCCTAGTTTGCTTGCATATGTTCATATGGATGACTTTTAGGTGGTACATGGTCTAAAACATTTAAGGAACCACTGCCATAGTAGAAGTAGAAGTTTTGATATCATAAAGAACCTTTGCCTTCATAAACTCATATAAATCTCTATTGCAAATACATACTGATGTGCCAAAAGTCAGGGGACAAGATCAGGAACCAGTATCATGTCTTATGTAGGGCTGCAACAATTAGTCGATATAATTGACAATGTCGATCATAAAAAAAATAGTCGACTCCAAATGTTCATTGTCGACTAATCGTTAATCTGCAGAACTACACAAAGTACTGGGGACACTTACACAGTTTACACTCAACTTGGCCTCCAAAAGTGCCCAGATTACACATTTCTTCACTAAATATCAGCATTTTCCACATTTAAATGGCAATGTTCTGAACATTTGAAGGGCATTTATATCCCTTGTTCAGCTGTTTCTATCGACGTGAAGGGAAGACAGAGAAAGCTAAAAACAGCAGCTATACCCACGGCATGCAGAGATGGAGGACATGGCAGAAATAATTGTTGACTAATCGACTAATCTAAAAAATAATCGGCAGATTAGTTGACTACCAAAATAATCATTAGTTGCAGCCCTAGTCTCATGACTTTTGCCATATCTCATAGAAGCTAGAGAACACTGTAATGACCTAAGGGATTTGTGTGGTGGTTGCTTGTTGTGTGGTTGTTGCTTGCCAGTTTACAGTGGTTCTTGTAGGGCATCACCAAAAGAAATGTTTGTCGAAGAGTGTAGTATCTAGTCATGTATCTCTTGAAAGTTTACCTGTTTGCATTTTGCAAAATACATGGACTACTGTATGGAAAAAAACATATTTTGTTGGAGTAATTGTCTCTACTGTCCAGGAAAGTTTTTTCTGCTTGATTTTGAAGCATTGTTGCCATTAGCCATGGTGCCAGTAGGCTTATGTTTTATTCTATTGGTAGTATTTCTCCCTACGGACTAGACAAACTGTGTGTATGTTAATTTGCACATTTGTGTCAGCAATGGGTGAAAGTTAAAGTAGCTGAATGCATTTATTAGAAAGGTATGTCAAGAAATGTGTGCAGGTATATAGAAGCTAGCAATATCTGGTGTCTCTACAGAATACAGAATAATGTTAACCTCTAGCACAAAATGCGCTGACAAGCGTAACAGACTGATGTCACGACCTGACATTTGTTGTCACCGCTACTTACACACTCTTGTAGGTCAAACACACCCTTTCATACACAGCTAACATCCCCACAGCTTACACCACTCTTTTTCTCCTTTATAAGAGTGAAACAGGACATCTTTTACAAGATTCAGACATGAACAGACACAAATTTGTTTGGGTGAAAATAATGTTAAGATAAAAATGTTACTCTCCTCACATAGTTTTTTGATGGATGCCATACTAGAACCACTTTTTATTCAATAAAAGCATGTTTATAATATATTTATACATTTTTTGAGTGTGAAGAAGCTTAAGAATATTAAGAATATTAACATCAAGTAAAGATTCTTTAAGGCTAATCTTTATTACAAATGTAGTTCTTTATGGAAACTAATATAGTTCTTTTCCATCAGTGTTTCATAGACTAATTTATGTGGGGGAACCAGCCTGAAGATTTTAGATTTCCCCTAATTCCATCACCTGATCCAACTAATTAACCAACTGACAATCCCTTGTTGAGAGTCAGGTTCCACTTTATAATGGATGTCTCTAATAACTGTGTAGTTTCACATGAACCATCAATGTAATAATTGTGTAACTACTGGTAACGTATGCATTGTTACAGATGTATACCCTGCACCGATTCTTGTTATTCTTCTATTGTCTATTGGGTGACAGTAGCCCATCTTAACTTATTGTAATTGCTCGGAAAGTTCAAATCATCTAGAAAAAGTGTTTTTACACTGGTTCAGTTGACCTGGACAGAGGATGCCTTTTTTGGACAGACCAATTTTTTGGGCCTTTGGTCCATGTCATCGTGAATGACACCTTTTAGACCAAAAAAAAATTTTTTTTTTTTTACCGAGTAAAACTCTTTAGACGGACTAAGAGTCACTGTTCTATGGCTTCCCTTATACTTCTTTGCCACCAATGTGAAACGGGCTTTGTCTTGGTTTGCGCACCAAATAAAAAAAAAAAAAAACAAGATGTTCGTTCCCAACTGGAACAAAATAATAGTATGTTCTTCAGCACAAACTGAAAGCTGTTGTGCAGGGCCCTTTGTTGTCGACACCTCATGTGACCTGTCCTCTGTTCATCTAAAGCTGATGATAATGTGGGCTGATTTACTAAAAAGCACCAAGGTTCTTATGAGAACCAGTTCAAGAACCTGAATTATTTAGATCGAAAAGCGCTAGCAAAAACCCAATTAAAGCACCTTTTTAAAGGATGTATTTGGTAGAGTGCACAGTGTTCATCAAATTCGCATGTTTTGTGTTCTGACACTATTGTGTTTGCTCTTCCTGGATGGAGCTGAGTTTAAAAAATATCAAAATTTACATATGTCCACTGATAAAATCATTGGAGCTTCCCAACTAGTGTTTCTTCAGTTTGGATAATAAGGCATTATAATTCAGCGTGCTGCTAGTTCTATAGACGAAGCACTTTAGGGGACAGATAATTACTGGGCTGTACTTTGCATTGGTTGGTTGATGCTATTGTTAAACATGTCACGCTTCATTTTTGCTCATGTTATGATGTTCACTGGCTGATTTTCCACATTCCTGAGATCGGGAATTTCTTTTTTTATGTTCAGACACGAGCATACACACTCTCATACTTGAGTTATGAGATTCAGGCAAAGGGACAAGTGTAATTGTTTTAAAATATTCTGCATCTCATTTTTGTACAGACCCACGTCACAGACCCACGTCACGACTTCTACTGTAGTGTCTCCAAAAACTATCAATGAAGATGAGGCTGTTTCTTCTACAATATATGGTCAAATTTTGTTACTTTGTGAAATATTTCTAAGCATCTTCCCTTTTGCCTTTTCTGGTTTGTTCCTTAACATTGTGTCTATATTTTATGGACCAATAGAAATGCTTTAAAATAACTTAAATATTTGAAGTCCGTCAAATTTACATTGAACGTTAAGTAGATCTGTTGATTCTCTGCTGTTTGCTGTTTTGAATATATGAAATATTTTGTATGACAGCAATGATTTGTAATGGTTTGTGTAAGTCAAATTTCTAAAGCAACCTGAGAAGCTTTTTTGTTGTTATCAAGTTCTGGGATAATATATTGTCACACAAATTTGTGATTGTGACAATCCCTAATACAGCATTTAAAAAGGGAATATTTTTTTTAAACACTTGCTTGAAAGAAAACGTATTAATATTGTAAAATCAAGTCAAGCTTAGGTTTTGTAACTGACAAAAAAAAAGTCATGAAACAGGACAAATATTTCAGGGCAAGGCAGATCTCAGACATGCACAGATACAATAAAACAGGTTTATTGTCAAAATGGGCAAGGTCAAAACCAGGGAACATCAGCAAGAGAGAGAAAACATACCATAAACTACTAACAGTCTGAGAGTCATACAAGTAGGCCAGATTCTGTGTTGAGAAACAAAACAAGGTCATACACATATGAAAACCATAGGAAAGGAAATAAATGCATTATAGGGTGGATAAACTGATAATACTCAGCAATGAATGAACTGGAGTGAGGGGTTCAAGTAGACCAGTTAGCAGGCTTTCAGAACTCAGGTGATTGGCTTCCAGGAGGTGCCGTGTGCAGTGTCATGTGATCGTGAGAGTCAGTGTGCGGTGCATCCTAGGTATCGTAGACCGGAGACTAGAGATCGCAGGTAGAGCTGAGTGTGGGAGAAACAGGAGTGCCTTCAGCACCAGGCTTGACAGATATATTCCTCTACACATCTAAGCTCTATAGAAAATATTTGTTTGGTTCCCCAAGACAGGGTCAGGAGACACTTTTTAATTTTGTAGTGATCTTCAGAGCTACTGACTGTGTTCAGTCATATCTCATACCATGATTCTGTCTCTCCAGAGGTGGCTGACCTCAATTTGAGGACCACAGACTCAAGAGACCTTCCACTGATATGGTTTTATTTTTATTTTTTTAAGAACCATCACTGGAAGGTAAATAGATGAGAGTGTGAAGAACCCTTTAAAGATAAAAAAATATATATAAAGGTTCTTTACCATCATATCTCAAAAATATTTCTTTACGAAATCAAAAATGGTCCTTTTATGGCATAATTGTATTTTTGTATAACATTATTTTTAAGGGTTTATATGTAGTCTATTAATGGCACATGGCGTTAATCTATTATAATAGGTTATGTGTTGATGCTGATCATTTTCTGCCTTTGGCATTTAAACCATGTAATCACAATATATAATTAACATAATGCTTATTCTCAGCAATACTTAATTTTAATTTCATTATTATGCACAATGGCAAGTGTTTCCTTTGTTAAATTACCATGTTTAATCCCAATTTTTTTGTATAGTACACCTTAGTCCCCATAGAGGTTATATACAGATATTAAGGTTATCTACATATTTGCACCTGGAGTCTTGTTTAAGATCAGGATATGAATTGGCTTTAGATTTTGGGTATTAAACATTAAACTAAGGGAGTCAGGTTTATATTTAGGCAAAAGTCAAGGAAATTTAACAGATATTTAGTTGAATGTAATGTTAATGTAGATTAACAATCTTGTCACATCTGGTGCCGAAAGTTCTATCTGTGATCTCCAGCCTCCAGACTAAGATACCCAGAATGCACCACACACTCATGTCATTCCCTCACATGATCACATGCTACTGCAAACAGCACCTCCAGGAAGTCAATCACTGGAATATTGAATACACCTGTTTTACACCATATATACACCATCACACTAGGGCTGCACAACATATCGTTTAAGCATCGTCATCGCGATGTGCACGTGCGCATTAGTCACATTGCAGGATGTGTGATATCACTTAAGGCAATTAAACCAAACGAGTCATGTTGCAATGTTTTGATTGTTGACACAAGAAGTAGATACACAGTACTGTCTCTGTGTCTGTGTGAGTGACAGGCTGCTGCTGCCTGAGAAGCATGAGGGGGTGGGGGAGCGTGAAGGGAGTGGGAGCAGGAGTAAACACGAGGTAACCGCATGGCCACCATCCACATGGTTGGGCGTGTGCTTGTAAACGCATGTGTCGAAAGCTGTGCACCTCAGTCCAGCACAGTTTTGCGCAGATATTTCCAGTTACAGCTGAATTCACGCTTTAAATCCCAGAAAGATGCTCTTATTTATCTTTTTAAAGGGCATTTAAATGCCTGATTAAAGGGCAGATTAATGTTGTTTTGCTGGTTTCCTCGGGTTTTGAGTGCTTGCCGCTGACTCAGCTCTTGATCGGTTCGGATGCGAAACAGTGCGCGGGTGAAGGCGGGGCTGGTGGCGTCATGAGCCTTGCATTGTTTAATAGGGCTGCAACGATTAGTCAAAATAATCGACAGTGTCAATTATTTAAATTTGTCGACTACAAATTTCATTGTCGACTAATCGTTAATTTGTAAGAGTCCTGCATTACACAAAGTCCTGGAGACAGAAGTGCAATGTGAGATGGATGAATTGCTCACTCAAACAGTTTAAATTAAACTCAGTTTGTGTCTCCAAAAGTGCCCAAACACAACAGATTATATATTTACTTATATATAACGAGTATTTTCTACGTTTAAACAACATTCAGACATTTAAATGCCTTTGAAATCTTATGTTCAGCTGTTTGTCAGAAATAATCTTGACTTATCGACTAATTGAAAAAATAGTCATCAGATTCGTTGACTACCAAAATAAAAATTAGTAGCATCTCTTTTATTTAATATTGCCATTCATATATGGTTGAAAAATGCCCTACACACACATCGCCTAGTATTTGTTGGCTTTCCATTATGTGAAGCGTTTATCTCCTTGTCTGTTTTACCCTCTTGTTTATGACCCGTTTTTTTTTTTTTTCCAACCTTGATTTCTGCCTTCCCTTTGATATCTCCTGCCTGTGTATGAGCTCTAAACTGTATTACGTTTATGATATGCTTGCTCTCCATTGTTGCTGTTGACTACTCTTTTGCCACCTACTTTATTCAATAAAGTGCTTGTATTGCATTTGCCTGTCCATTTGCCATCCAAAGGATACTATTAAATAGAGAACAAACAAATCTATTGTTTTAATGTATTTTTTCCATCCCTAGTGTTTAATAATGAGTGTTTACATTTGAGTCAGTCCAGTGGCACGTGCTTGGCATTAGTGCAGAATGTGCTGTGGAGATGGAAGCACCCTAGGGGAGCCCCCATCACCTACAGACTCATCGTCTGGCAGGCTGGAGCTCGCCGAGCATCCTGGACTCAACCTTAAATGGCCGTTTCATATTTTAGGGAGGCAAGAGCACAAAAGCGCTGACACTTGATGCTGTAATTGAATTCGTATGCTTTGGGTGCAGCTTGGCAAAGGACACTCCAAGGCTATTTGATCACATGTGCAGACACTGGTGATCAGTGAGAACATGGCAGGAGGAGAATGTGTGTGTGTGTGTGCGCCTAGCCTGAAAAGAGCTGAAGAATATTGAGCTTTTCTGTGAGAAACCGTTAATCTTCTTAGTCAGAAATGGTTGTAAAAATCCCAAAAATAAAAAATAAACATCATTAATGACTAGAAATATGTGGAATAAATGAGATGTTACATGGAAAATTCAAAGGTCACCTTCATGCATTACATTACAGCCGTAGAATGCATCATGGAAGACAACCCTCTCTCTGACAGGATCCCCAGCCTGTGATTAAACACACGGGGATAAACACAGCGAGAAGCAGCCAGGAGCAAGAGATTATGCCAGATTATTTTACAAGCTCTGAACATTTCTGTACCTACTCAAACTTGAAATCATGTTTAACACTTGACTTGTCTTACTGTCTCAAAGGTTTGTTCAACTGAGGCATAAATGGAAGCATTACACTCCTCTATTCTTTCATAACACCCTGTAAAGAGTGCAAACATTGCAGTGAGATTTCTTCAAGGCGGCTATGCTGTACTCCTGAGACATAATACTGTAGCGCAGGTCTAAAAAACACATTGAAATACAGTGATGAAATTATTGTTTTAAGCTTAGAACTGAATAGGTTTATACAGTAGGTTACTATTGGTGAGGTACAAATAAAATCAGAAACAACATAATCATTTATGTATGATTGTGTTTATTTTTTAAGACCTTGTCATTTTTTTGAATTTAATAATAACATAATTCTCTGCTGTTTAGATTGTAAGCCTTTACACAGTAGGGCTTCAAGCCATACATATAAATATTTTTGCAAACATCATATACAGTAGCTTGTATCTTAGCTTTTATTTTATTTTAATTTTATTTTGATTATTTAATTTATTTTTATTTTTATTATTTTAAAATATTCAGAAAAAATGACCCAAAAACTATTTTGTTGCTTTGTCAAATAAGTAAAAAGGCTCAATATTTCATACAGAACAATCACTATACTTTATATGAAGTCCTGTTGAAGTGTTTTCTCCAAGATTAGAATTGTTTTCAGCAGCGGTGGCAGCTTCACAGTCCTTCAAAATCCTTCTACAACATGACCTTTACAGGGATAACTAGCAAATTACAGGTTTTGGCTATTTTTCGAAATACTTGCATAATTTAAATGAAATAAAGTGTTCAGCATCACTTAACATGCTTGGTATTTGTTTACTTAGTTGACTACCTCATGGCAAACTGTCTGAAAAGTATGATTATACAAGGATAAGATGGTAGTGTTAGCTAGCTAAGCTATCTTACTGATGACTGACTGCATTTTTCTCTGTAAGTTTCAGGTTAGGTAGCTACATAGCTAACCTGCTGAGGTAAATTAGTGTCAAAATAGCACTGCTGAGCTAGGTAGCTAGCTAAATTTGTGATTAGAATAGCAGCAATGGCTGAAGTAAATGTGTGGTTAGAAAAGCACTACTGAGCTAAATTTTTGACTAACATTTCACTGCAATTTTAATTGTTGGTATTGCTTTTCTGATTGGTAAATAGTGGTTAGCTAAAAGTATGACTAGAATAACATGGCTGAAATAAATGTATGCATGGAGTAGCACTACTGAGCTGAGATAAATGTACGTATTGTGCTTTGTTGGTATGTCTGCTGAGATATTTCAGAATGTTTTACAACAAATATAAAATTGTAGTTTTGTAATGAACTTTTGTTTAAAAAAGCAGAACCAAAATGCATTTATGGTATGTAATAATTTAATTTAAAAACAAAAAAACATTTAATTACAACCTGCTATATGTCTGCTAAGCATGTGTAAGTTTTGTTTATGTGGACATATGTGGAATCTACATAACATAATCTAGGTGTAGAAAGCATTAAATCATTGTTGATGTGTTTGGTGGATGTGATTGGTGGGTGTAGTGGATAACACCACCCCCTGCCAGTGAACTACCATGTGGGAGACTGGGGTTCCAGGTCTGGGTAACTGGGTATGCTGTGCTACACCAATACAAGTCCTTGGGCAAGACTCCTAATAATACATTGTTAATGCTATAAATGTAAATGTAGTACAACATTGAAAAAACATTACAAATATGAATATGAACACATTGAAGGTTAAAATTTTTGAAACACAGTCACAGACTTGTAGACAAAACTATAGAGTAGGTATAGTAGAGTAGGGGATTTTGGAACCACTGCCCAGCTAATGTTACTATTTACTATTCAGAATCAGTGGTCTAGATTTACTATATTTTGTACAACCACATATCTCTATTACAACATATTTTTTCACAGTTCTTTATGAAACCAAAAGTGGTAATTCTATGGCTTCCCTCACAAAAAAAAACAAGCTTCTGTTGTCTTCTGCTGTTCTGAAGTGGGTGATTTTTTTTTTTTTTTTTTTTAAAGGTATAGAGGATGGCACTAGAGTCTCGGTTCCTCTCGCTGCAGTCTACTGCAGGGTATTCTGTATAATAAGGCAGTTTAAAAAATGACAATATACTGCTGTGTCATTCGCACATTACTAGCTATCAGATCCAAAGAAGTGACACTGATGAAGTGAAACGCAGGATTTGATTAGCCCGTCTCAGTAAGTGCTGAGCAAACTGAAAACCAATAAAAACGAATGTGGTTTTAATGAGCCAGTGTAGCCTTGTTTTAATCTGACCCGCAAATGTTGGCTGAGACATGTAAATAAATAATTGAGCTCTCGTCTTTTTTGGCTAAAGTTTTTAATCTCAGCTCTCAGACTGCACCTTTGGAATAGCAGGTGAGTAGATGATAAAAGATGATAAAAGTCTGAACACAGAGAAATCAAGCAACTGCGTTCCACTTTTGATAGAAATTCATCCATCATTATTTTATAAAAACGGAAACATCTGGGTTCAAGTGACTATAGAATGTAGTGATGTGAGTCTGATTAATTGCTCATATTACTTATACCAAAGTCTTTATTGTTTCAAAAGTGTTTTTATACCTTAAGTGCTTTTGATCCACTCAGCCTGTACTTAGATGTGTGTCTGAACAGTGTATAAAGCACAGCGAACATAGCTATTCTTTATTTTGCAGCATAGAATACAAAACTTGAGCCATTTCAATAAAAAAATCAATATATCTGTCACTTTTTTGGGGCCTCCCTTGTGTCTCTATTGATTGCAGGAACTTTGACTGCAAAATTAGACTCTTTTTCCGCAATGTTAAACACCATGCAGTGAGAGACATTTTCTGCATTACCAATCACCTGACTACTAATCACTTTGTAAATACTTATTTGTCTCTTCTCGAAGTATTGCCAACAAAGCTTCCACTGTATATTACACAGGTTTCTGTGTGTTTGTCTTGTTTGAGTTGGTACTTATGGCTCTGGTTTTCTTTGTTGTTTTGACTACTGAACCCTAGTTATTGTCTCCTACGTTCTGTTTCAGCCTAGCCATGTCTGATTTGTTTGTTACTCCTTCCTTACTGTGATGGTTTTACACTGCTGAGTAGAAAAGCTCCGCCATTAAAGCTGATTATTGTCCACTAGATCTGACAGAATCAGCTGTTTCTCCTTTCTGTTAGAAATGATTTCGAACAGATTTTTGTTTTGTTTTGTAGGTATGATTTAAAAAAAGAAAAAAGCATAACTAATGAAATTCTCTTGTATTGTGATCTTGTTCCAGGGAAAACGTTGGGTTTGTCTAAACTGCCAGACACAGCAAGCATTAAAAGGAGTAGAACCAGAAGGACCTCAATTAATGAAACCCAAACCACAGCCCAGTGAAGCCACCACACAAAAGAATGATCCTCCCATAGATCCCACACAGAAACAATCCACAGCCCAAATTACGAAGACCAGCTCTGCCAACCAGAAAGTTACCCAGAAAGACGATACTCCCAAACAACAGCCCAGTGTAACAGGAGCAAAACAGACTAACCATCAAAAGCCTCCTGATCAGCAGACAGCAAAGGCCGTCCCTCCCCCAGCCAAGTCTGAACCATCCTCAAAGGAAAAGCCTCCCCAGGAGGAGTCTAGTTTATTCGGTTTCGGTTTTGGTGGTGCACGATCTCGATCACCATCTCCTCAGCCCGCTGCCTCGGCTGTTTCTGGAAAGGTTCTAGGCTTTGGTTCCTCCTTGTTCAGCTCAGCTTCTAATCTGATCTCTTCGGCAGTTCAGGATGAGCCTTCCACCACACCACCAACCTCCCGTAAGGGTTCCTCAGTGTCCCAAAGCTCTGCCAATGCAACCAGCACACCTCCTGCATCACGCAAAGGTTCTGCAGCATCAGCTGCCAAACTCTCATCAACAGGGACAGAGACTACCCCCTCATCAGCTGCACAGAAGGAGAAGCTAAACGAACAGAAAGCCAAGGAACCTTTATCTCAGTCGAAGATGCCACAGCTCTCCTCACACATGCCAAAACTAGAAAAAGATGCTCACCCTCTCCCCAAAGCTTGCCCACTCTGCAAAGCTGAGCTTAAAAAGGATCCTCCTAACTATAACACCTGCACTGAATGCAAGAAGACTGTTTGTAACCTTTGTGGATTCAACCCTATGCCTCATCAAACTGAGGTACTGTTACTTAAATCTATTTTGTCTACAACAGTATATACACTCATCATTTATATATGTATATATATAAATGGCTTTATATATATATATATATATATATATATATATATATATATATATATATATATATATATATATATATATATATATATATATATATATATATGCGCAAGATAAAGGATAAAGCCAGGAACAAGAAATTATTAAACATTTAGGGCCATAGTTTAGTGATCTTCAGCACATTTAGGGCATGTTGGTGTGTCTTTGATATTGTGAGGGTGCAAAAATACGCCTTGTGCATCACGAAACACACAAAAGGCATGTACCCATACTCATACTCAAGTAACCATGAGTGTGTTTTGGATGCAACATGAAATAAACCAGTTAAATATCAGTTTGTCACATGCTCTTCCCTTTAAGAGTCAGCTGAGCTCAGACTTTGGCACGTTTGTATTTTAACAGTGCAGAGCTTTGTACTTCTTAACAGAGGATACTGACCTGTGCATTCACACTGTTAAGGTATTCCAGCAGCTTATTTAATGTTCAATGTTATTTTATTCTTTATTCTGTTTATTGTTGAGTTAAACATCAAGTTTGAAAACAGACTGTTGACGGGGTGTAAGATAGCAAAGAGCATCACGCTAGGGAGTATAGACTGATATGAGCAACATTTTTTGAGCTACACATGAAATAGTAGATTCATTGTCCACCAAGACAAAAGTAGGACTCAGTACTGAAGATGACTTGCTGTATGTGGCTTTTGTCTCGGTGGAGACAACCAATTAATCATTTGTGTGGAGGCACTACAGTCATTGGAAAGACCATAAGGCCTGGTGTCTTTATTACATGCACTTTTAAAGGCCAATGGCAAGTTGATAACATCCTGCAAGCAGTGGTTCTAACCTTTCTGAATGTACATTCTGGTTTATTAATCCAACAAGACAATGTTCATCCACATACTGTGTCAAGGGAACCTTCATGCAGAGACATCGGACATGTTGCATTACACATTCGTTACATGTTACACACTACTTCTGGATGTGTAGCTCAATATGTATTGCCTATATCATGTTATATTTTTGTTCCTGATCCTGTTCCTTTACCTCCTTTTTTCTTATTTGATGATAAGTGTTATGATGTATTCACACTGATTTTCACTGCAGTTTAAAATCATTTTAATGTTTTTTTTTTTTTAAATAAATCACTAATTTTTAGTATTTTGCCAAAAAATACATTTATTCAGGCATAAAAAGCAAATTCTAATGATCGTTTTGATAATTCTTTCAGGTGCTAGAGTGGCTTTGCTTGAACTGCCAGACACAAAGAGCCCTCAGTGATGCCTCAGTGGGTTCAAAGAAAACCTCTGGGCAACCAGTGTCTTCAGGAAAGACGGGAACAGCTCCATTATCACAGCCGACATCAGCTCCTGTGGTGGATCCTACAAAGAAATTAGCTAATCCTAAAGTAGGGGCCCCACAAGGGGAAGACAAGAAAGTTGGCATTGCTCAGAAGTTACAAGACCAGCAAACTAAGGCGCCAAACGGTACACCCCCTGCGCACAAACCTCAGCAGCAAGAAACTGGGAAATCTCAGGTAGAGGCAGCAAAGACAGTCAAATCAGAAACCCAGGAAGAGTCAGGATTCTTCGGTTTCGGTTTTGGTGGCGCTCAAACTCGACCCCCATCTCCTCAACCTGCCGTCTCGGCTGTTTCTGGGAAAGTTCTAGGCTTTGGCTCATCCTTCCTTAGCTCAGCGTCCAATCTGATCTCATCGGCTGTTCAGGACGAGCCTTCCACAACTCCGCCAACCTCTCGCAAGGGTTCATCAGTTTCCCAGACTTCATCCAAAACAACACCACCTGCTTCTCGTAAGGGTTCATCAGTTTCCCAGACATCTCACAAGCCTGAAACAGCGGCCCCCACGCCAGCTACTTTTCAAAAAGGTACTGAAGCTTCCCAGGATGTAAAGAGAATACCACATGCAAATCAGAGTAAACCAAACGTCGATCAACAAACAGAAGAAAAGAAGGTCCAGGAACCACAGCCAACCAAAACACCATTACCACAAGCTAAGAAGCTACCTAATTCCTGTCCACTTTGCAAAACAGACATCAAGAAAGACCCCCCTAACTACAACACCTGCACTGAATGCAAGAGTATTGTGTGCAACCTTTGTGGATTCAACCCTGTGCCACATCAAACAGAGGTATGGTAACTACAATGTACTTATTTTGGTTATGTTTAGCATAGTATATTAAATTTACATTTAAACAAAGGCCAATATGTTGTAATGTTTTGGTTGATTTTGAAACTATCATTATCATTGCCTTGTACCAATGTTATTAGCTGCACTAGGCTTAGAGAAGTACAGAAGTCTGTACTTTCATCTACATACATTTTTAGCCATTTTTTAGCCCCCTGTTCTTCCATAGTCAGGACCACTACAGATTGGGTACTATTTGGATCTGTCTATCAAAGCATACTGTGGGCAGCACAATCTGACCACTGATGAAGGATGACCAGCACAAACTACTGTGTAGCACCAGATGAGCTTCTGTTTCTGACTTATTTACATCTAAAAGGTGGAGCAGCTAGGTATGATGGTCCAATAGAGTGATGAGTTAGTGGATAGTGTTTAAAAACTCCAGCAACACTGACAATTGAAGAACAGGGGAAAATAACCTTTTTCAGATCATTAGATAATTAAGGACTAAAGTCTGTAATCTCAGATCTACAAAGTGCCTACGTATGTAGTAATTAGTGTAGAATTAATGTAGAAATAAGTATGTGGTAATAATATGGTAATAATTAGATTGTAGGACCCAGGCTTATTAATCAACTCATTTTAACTCCAGGTAAAGGAGTGGCTCTGCCTAAACTGCCAGACAAAGCGAGCGTCACAAGCATCATCTGTTCCGCCCCAGTCACAAGCTAAGAAAACCCCTCCACCCTCATCCCCTCAAAAAAAGGACACCGCTGCTATGGAAGCCCCTCAAAAGAAGGGAGGGCTTTCTAATGAAACTGTTAAAAAAGGCCAGGAAACTGCTGCAGCAAAGCAACCATCTGACACATCTGCTGGAGTTGATGGGAAGCAGCTGAATGCTACTCCCACGCAACAGCTCAATCCCCAGCAGCCAACCAGTCAAAAGGATGATAAGCCTCAAAATCAGACATTGAAAGGTCAACCCTCTTCTGCCAAGACTGAAAACCCTCAAGAAAGCTCAGGCTTCTTTGGGTTTGGTGGAGCTCGATCTCGATCGCCATCTCCACAACCTCCTGTTTCTGCTGTTTCTGGAAAGGTCCTAGGTTTCGGCTCATCTTTGTTCAGCTCAGCGTCAAATCTGATCTCATCAGCTGTTCAGGACGAGTCTTCTACAACAACGCCACCGACGTCTCGTAAGGGTTCACAGGTTTCTCAGAGTTCCCTTAAGACAAGCACCCCACCCTCTTCTCGAAAAGGCTCTGCAGTGTCTCAGTCATCTCTCAGAACCACCCCACCACCTCCAACTTCACGAAAGGGATCTGAAACATCCGAAGATGCTCAGAATAAACAACCACAGCCCCAGCCAAATCAGGACCACAAACAGGAGAAGACAAAGCCAGTAACTCTGCAGGGAAAAGAGCCATTAAAAGGAGCTGAATCCAAACCAGAGCCCTCAAAAGTTCAGGCTGTTCCCAAAGATTGTCCACTCTGCAAAGTGGATCTCAAGAAAGACCCTCCCAACTACAACACCTGCACTCAGTGCAAAAGCATCGTTTGCATGCAGTGTGGGTTCAATCCCATTCCACATCAAACAGAGGTAAGTGGACTGACTATATACTGACATACCTTTTACCATGAGACAGGAACTATTATTTATCCTATGCCATGTCCCATGCAAGCTAAAGAATGCTGCAATGACCTGTGGGATTTGTGGTTAAGGTCTTGTGCTTTAAATGTCACTTGTTTGTTCACATGGGCAGTCCTAGCCAGACACATCCAGACACAATCATCACCATACACATAGTGCAGTGGCACTATGTCCACTGTGGGTGGTAATGATTGTGACTGATGGGGTCTGGCTAGAGAAATGAATCTGGCAAATTCTTTGAGATATAGTATGTGTATGAGACCTTGTGCATTGAATGCAGTAGAGTTGCTTGTCTGACTATATGGACAGATTTAGCCAGACACTGCCGGTTACAATTATTACCAACCCCTGTGTTATGGCTACTATGGGTGGTAATGTCTCCTATGACATTTTCCTTAAAACTGTGGATCAAGAACGATGGAAAGTCCAATCTATCTGGTACCCATTTCAAACTCTGATAATTAATGTTGCATTTCCATGAGCTGGCCAGCATTTAGCCTCACTCACAAGACCACACCTCACAATCTATACACTACAAACTATCCTAAGCTGTCCACTGAGGGTAACACTTTATAATCAATTTACATTCTGCTATCCCATGATTTTGGCATGTATTTTTTTAAAATTCTCAGGTCCTTGAATTTCTCATTAATGTTAACAAATATGGTTGCCACAAATATACTCCATTTTAGATCATTTGTCTTACAACCAATGATTGTTTCTACAGATGAAGGAGTGGCTCTGTTTGAATTGCCAAATGCAGCGAGCTTCAGCAGGTCCCCCTACACCACCACAAGCTAGCAAGGTCCCTCCATCAGTAACACCACAGAAGAAGGAGATTTCAGGTCTAGAAAAGGATAAGAAACCACTTGTTGATGGAAGACCAGAAGAAAAACAAGCTGCAGCAGAGAAAAAGCAACCCTTGACTGTTCCTACAACAAAACAGGCTCAGAATCAAAAACCTGAGCAGCCCCAGCAGAAAAAAGCTGGAGTTTCTGAACCTCCTCCCAAAGAGGAATCGGGCTTCTTCAGCTTTGGCTTTGGGGCACGATCTCGGTCACCATCTCCCCAGCCTCAGCCTCTTGCTGTTTCTGGAAAAGTAATTGGTTTTGGATCCTCTTTCCTGAGCTCTGCATCTAATCTGATATCTTCAGCTGTTCAAGATGTGCCATCTACAACACCTCCAATTTCACGCAAAGGCTCTACCATTTCTCAAACCTCTGAAAAGACAGCCCCAACACCTCCGACTTCCCGTAAAGGTTCTGAGGCTCCTCAACCACCTCGGAAGCTCAGCTCCACACCACCTGCTGCCCAAAAGGGATCCTCCCAGGACTCTCCAAAAATGAACCCAAAGAACATAACAAAACCACCCACTGATCAGAATCAGGAGGTCAAAAAACCTACACCAACACCTGGGCCCATTCCAAAGGGCACAGCACCTCCATCAGATACTAACAAAACATCAGCAACTACTCAGCCTCTTCCCAACAACTGCCCACTCTGCAAAGTGGAAATTAAGAAGAATCCTCCCAACTACAACACCTGCACTGAGTGCAAGAACGTAGTTTGTGACCTTTGTGGATTTAACCCAACACCAGACCAGACAGAGGTAAGAACACTTGTTAGTGTTAATATATATATATATATATATATATATATATATATATATATATATATATATATACACGGGCAGAATCCAACAAAATTAATTTTAGTGGCTTTAATGTATTAAATATCATTAAAAAATAAAATTAGTTTAGCAGAATTAAAAGCTTATAAAACTGTAGAAGTGTCCAAAAGCTAGACGCCATTTGCTAAAGGTATCACTGTTATTAGTGACTATCACTATTATTATTATTATGTTATATGAATAAATGACTATAAAAAATGACTATGGACAGCACAACACATTTTAAATGTGAGGCCACCATATGTCTTGTTTGGCTGCCTGCAGTATGATGTGGTGGAATTATACTGATGACATCAGTGAAGCCATCAGTGCATGCTTTCCTTAATTCCTTTCGGGATCCAACTATCCGTCCATCCGTCTATCTATCCATCCATCTGTCTATCTAAGCTGACTCTCTCACAGTGGCCCAGGAGTTAAACTGAGCCCAAGTATCTTTAGTTTGTCTTAGTAGCAAACAGAGCAGAGTTCTGGCACTTAAATTTGATGGAAAAGTGTATTCAGGCTAAATTACGGTGCAGTGTAAACTCAATAAAGGTAGTCCGAGACAAATATTCCGGAAAAAGGTGTTAGCCTAGCAAAAAAAAAAATTGGTAGTATCTACTGTGCAGACTCTGGTTGCAATTAGAAGACCTTTTTTGCCAACATTTTACATTTATGGCATGAAGCAAATACACTTATCCAGAGCGACATAGTCATTCTCTCCAAATCTAGTATCAATACCAGATTAGATACTAGTAGATACTAGATAGATACTAGTTGTCAAATCATGAAATGACAAGAGTCTGCTCAAGCACCTGGTGGCCTCTCTAAACAGAAATAGCTGAATTTTTGTATAAAATGTTTGTATAAAAAGGAATGGAATCACAGTATCCATGCTTTTGTACAGTAATTATTGTGAACTTCTTCAGAAACAAATTTCACTGTTATTACAGGTCAAGGTGTGGCTCTGTCTGAACTGCCAGGTGAAGCGAGCATCAGGACCACCTAATCCAGCTCCGCCTCAACCGGTCAAAGCACCACCATCGCAACCATCACCACCACAAAAGGAGGTTCAAGCTCAAGGTCCCTTGCAAAAACCTTCTCAAAATCAGGAATCGAAAGCCGCTCCTCCAGAGCAGAGATCAAAAGGTGACGGACCTGCAAAACCTACTCCTCCACAAACCGAACCCTCGAAAGAGGAGTCAGGCCTTTTTGGTTTTGGTTTCGGTGCTGCTCGATCTCGCTCCCCATCCCCACAGTCTGCTGCCTCTGCTGTTTCTGGGAAGGTTCTCGGCTTTGGGTCGTCCTTCCTCAGTTCAGCATCTAATCTTATTTCTACAGCTGTCCAGGATGAGCCTTCCAAAACCCCTCCGACGTCTCGTAAAGGTTCCTCAGTTTCTCAAGCTTCGGTTAAAAGTCCAACACCACCAGCTTCTCGCAAAGCATCTTCAGTTTCGCAAACCTCTGAGAAGACTCCCTCAGTCTCTAAAGAGCTGTTAAAGGAAACAAAACCTGGGGAGAAAAAAGCAGTGGAACAGGCCACCAAAGGACCCTCCGCTCAAGAGAAAAAAGATGCATCAGACCTCCCAAATGCCTGTCCACTGTGCAAAGAGAAAATCAAACATGTTTCAAATGTTAGCACGTGCACTTCTTGCAAGAGTGTTGTGTGCAATTTCTGTGGATTTAATCCAACACCGGAGCAAACTGGGGTAAGACAATACTTTTTTATCTGTTTTGAAGTAAAAATGTCTTGGAACTAACAGACTAATCATATATACCACATACCATATATATAATAAACCTTCTTATTCATTATTTTAATTTAAATCTAAGAAAGGATATCTTGCTTTGGGTGGTGTAACTATCTCTACTATTCAAGGACGCTGTTCTACAAGACTTTGAACCATTGCTTAAAAGACAAGACCACTACTCCCTAACTCCCCAACTGCCATTTTTTGGAAAAGCAACATCATTGTGGATAATACAGTTCCAAGCTTGGCTGTAGGCTACATTTTATTTCAATGGAAAACTTCTTTTTAAAATGCTGTGTATTCTGAGACTAGGTCTAATTCCTGCCAAGATACTGCCCCAATGTGTACAAAACTAAGAAATTGGCAACTGTACTAAATATGTAGCCCAGCCTCTTTTCCCCATCATAACCACTCTATTCCCATGTTGGCTCTACAGGTAAAGGAGTGGCTTTGTTTGAACTGCCAGGTTCAGCGAGCATCAGAACCTCCACCTTCACAAACCCAAGCTAACAAAGTAGCTCCACCAGTATCCTCGCAGAAGACTTCAGATATTCCCCAAAAGAAACCAAGTCACCCAGTAGATGCTACAAAGCAAGATCAGAAACCAGCTGCAACTGTGCAACCAGTTGCTTCAGAGAAGAAAACAAATTCAGATTCCACACAGCAAGATCAGGCACTTTCTGTTGCTGGGAAACCAGATGAGTCCCAGAAACCCACTTCCCCTCAATCTGCACCAAAGCCTTCTACTGCAAACCCTCCTCCGAAAGAGGAGCCAGGCTTTTTTGGTTTGGGGTTTGGTGGTACAAGAACTACATCAGATTCAGCCTCTGCTGTTTCTGGAAAGGTTCTAGGTTTTGGGTCATCAATCATTAGCTCTGCATCTAATCTGATTTCTTCAGCAGCTCAGGATGAGCCCTGTACAACACCACCAGCATCCCGTAAGGGCTCTGCTGCATCCCAGACATCTGCAAAGAATGCTCCAGTGCCACCAGCTTCTTCACAGGGATCAGATTTACAAACCGCTCCAAAACCCACCTCCTCTGAGGAGACAAAAACACCTGCTCTTCTCAAAAAGGAAGAAAAGAAATCTGCAGATAAAGCACCAAATGCTCAGTCTGCCAAAGCACCATCTGCTCCAGCGAAAGAGGATGAAAACTCATCAAAAGTCCCCAGAAATTGTCCACTTTGCAAGGAAAAATTCAAAGATGAACCTCCGAACTTTAGCACTTGCACTTCCTGCAAAGCCACTGTGTGTAACTTGTGTGGATTCAACCCCATGCCTCATCAGACAGATGTAAGAGAATATTAAACTAGATTATTATTGTTATTATTGCATTGTATTTGGGTCAGTATCATAATAACATAACTCTTTTGTCCGCGGCATAGTTGTTTAAATTGTGTATAAATACTGTGTGAGAATACATTTCTTTAGATTAAACTGAAAAAATACACTATTACAAATATAATTGAATGTTCAAATTCACTTTAAATTACAGTTTTTTTATGTGGGTGTCATCTTGATCACAATCAGTAGCATTTACTATTAGTGACATCCTTTATACTTTTTTACTGTATTTTTAAGGGTCTTAAGACACTTGCCTCATCTTTAGCATTTAATAATATTTATTTCACCAGATATTTCTCATATTTTCTCCCTATTTTACTGAGGTAAAGTTTAAGCAATTTACCCTTTCATGGAAAATATTATGGTGATTTAAAATCATTTTAGAAATATTTTAAATAATTGCAAATCTGTGCCAACCACATTTTCACCAAATGCAATTCTTTTGCTAAACACCATGATAGAAAATGAAAATATAAATATGAAGAAAAAATGTTGTCTGAAGTCTTATAAATATCATAAATTGTCAAAACCACTGTAATGCTGAAGTTATTATATGATTATTATATGCTTCAGATAATGACCTATTATTCTCATTTACCTTTTGATGACATGCCACCATTGCTTACTCCAACAGGTGAAGGAATGGTTGTGTTTGAATTGCCAAATGAAGCAAGCACCAGTACCCCACCCTGCACAGCCTAAACCTGAGGAAAGCAAAGCACCACCACCAGTACCAAAGAAGGATGTTCCAGCTCCAGATCCACAGAAAGATGAGAAACCTTCTGCACCTGATAAAGCAAAAGACAAGCCAGGTTCAACAGAGCCCCAGAAACCTACAACTCCAGCAGCACAGAAACCTTCTCTTACTCAGTCTGCTCCTCCACAAAAACCTGAGCCTAAAGAAGAGCAGTCTGGTTTCTTTGGTTTTGGTTTTGGTGGTGCTAGATCTCGATCACCATCTCCTCAGCCTGCTGCTGCCACTGCTGTTTCTGGGAAGGTTCTAGGCTTCGGCTCATCCTTGTTTAGTTCTGCATCTAATCTGATCACCTCAGCTGTTCAGGATGAGCCCTCCACGACACCACCAACCTCCCGCAAGGGCTCTACAATATCGCAGAGTTCTGTAAAGACTGCTCCAACTCCACCTTCCTCTCAAAAGGGATCTGTAGCACAGAAACAAGAGGAAAAGAAAGTTTTAGAAGATAAATCAAAAGAGCAGGTGGCGAAGGCCCCAGTTTCACTTGTTAAAAAGGATGCCCCTCCATTAGATATTCCCAAAGCTTGTCCACTCTGTAAGGCTGACATTAAGAAGGATCCTCCTAACTATAACACCTGCTCTGAATGCAAGAACACTGTGTGTAACCTATGTGGATTCAGCCCTGTTCCACAAACTGAGGTAATTCTCAATGTTCCTTTTATGGTTTATTATTTTTTTCTTTCAGAAAAGACCTTAAATTTAACACATGGAATCATATACATTTTATTGCTTAAACAGCTCATAAATTATTATTTTCACCAGTTTTAACCTGCTTTATGACTCTACAGGTGAAGGAGTGGCTGTGTTTGAACTGCCAGATGAAAAGGGCCCAAGAACCTTCTCCTGCACAGCTTCAAACACAGGCTAAGAAATTTCCTCCACCAGCATCACCACAGAAGGAGACTCCAACTCCTGGTTTTCCAGAGAAGAAGCCAAGTGCTCAGGTAGAAACTACAGTGAAAGATGAGAAACCATCTGTGGCTGCAAAACCAGAGGACAAGCCTCATCCTGTTGTGGAGTCCCAGAAATCCACTACTGTTCCCACTACACAACAACCTGCTCGAGAAGGTCAGAAAGCACCAGAACAAAAGCCAACTCAACCGCAGATAGCAAAAGCTGTCCTATCCCCTGCCAAGTCTGGACCAAAGGAGGAATCAGGACTCTTCGGTTTTGGATTTGGTGGTGCCAGATCGAGGTCGCCATCTCCTCAGACTGCTGCTTCTGCTGTTTCTGGAAAGGTTCTCGGTTTTGGCTCCTCTTTTCTTAGCTCTGCATCTAATTTGATCTCCTCAGCTGTTCAGGATGAACCATCCACCACACCACCAACCTCTCGGAAGGGTTCTTCAGTATCTCAGAGTTCTGCAAAGAATGTTCCAACACCACCTGCTTCACGAAAGGTATCTGTAGCACAAAAACAAGAGGAAAAGAAACTTCCAGAAGAGCAGGCGGTAAAAGCACCAGTTTCTGTTGAGAAAAAGGGTGAACCTCTCAAAGAACCTCTTGGAAATTGTCCACTTTGCAAGGTTGAGCTTAAGAAGGATCCACCTAACTATAACACCTGCACTGAATGCAAGAACACTGTGTGTAACCTTTGTGGATTCAGCCCTGTTCCACAAGATACTGAGGTAAGAGAATGTGTAACACAAAATATGTTATTCCTGCAATTTTGTATAGACTTCCCTGTATAATACAAGAAGCAATACAGTCAATACAATGTCAAAGGTTCTGACCCTTAATTTCTTCCATGACTGTACAGGTAAAGGAGTGGCTGTGTTTGAACTGCCAGATGATGAGAGCCCAAGGACCACCTCCTGCACAGCCTCAAACACAGGCTAACAAAGTTCCTCCATCTGCGTCACCACAGAAGAAGGAGGCTTCAACTCCAGGCCTTCCAGAAAAGAAGCCAACAGCTACAGTAGAGGCTGCAGTGAAAGATCAGAAACCATCTGTGGCTGCAAAACCAGAGGAAAAGCCTCTTCCAGTAGCTGAGTCCCAGAAATCCACAGCTGTTCCATTAACACAGCCATCTGCTCAAGAAGGCCAAAAGGCACCAGAACCATCCATCCAAAAAGATGCCAGTGCAACTCTACCTTCAGAACAAAAGCTAGCTCAACAGCAGACAGCAAAACCTGGCTCATCCCCTGCCAAGTCTGGACCACCGCCAAAGGCTGAACCACCACCAAAGGAGGAATCAGGACTCTTTGGGTTTGGATTTGGTGGTGCTCGATCGAGATCACCATCTCCTCAGACTGCTGCTTCTGCTGTTTCTGGAAAAGTTCTAGGGTTTGGCTCCTCTTTTCTTAGCTCTGCATCTAATTTGATCACATCAGCTGTTCAAGATGAAAAATCCACCACACCACCAACCTCTCGGAAGGGTTCTACAGTATCTCAAAGTTCTGCAAAGAATGTTCCAACACCACCTGCTTCACGAAAGGGATCTGTAGCACAGAAACAAGAGGAAAAGAAAGTTCCAGAAGAGCAGGTGGCAAGGGCCCCAGTTTCTCTTGAGAAAAAGGGTGAACCGCTCAAAGAACCTCTTGGAGATTGTCCACTTTGCAAGGTTGAGCTTAAGAAGGATCCACCTAACTATAACACCTGCACTGAATGCAAGAACACTGTGTGCAACCTTTGTGGATTCAGCCCTGTTCTACAAGATACTATGGTAAGACAAAATGTAATAAAAAATATTGTAATTCCTGTAATTATGTCATAATTTATATTTTGGTGACACACTATATATCATTCAAATCAATACATACAGCACATTTCCAACACTAATCTTCTTTAATGGCTTTACAGGTAAAGGAGTGGCTGTGTTTGAACTGCCAGGTCAAGAGAGCTCAGGAACCTCCTCCTGCACAGCCTCAAACACAGGCTACCAAAGTTCCTCCACCAGCATCACCACAAAAGAAAGAGTCTACGACCTCAGATGTTCCACAGAAACAGCCAAGTGCTCCAGCAGAGACTACAGAGAAAGATCAAAAACCACCCATGGCTGCAAAACTAGAGGACAAGCCTGTTCCAGTAGTGGATTCCCAGAAATCCTCTGCTATTCCCTCTACACAGCTGCCTGCTCCTGATGGTCAAAAAGCACCAGAACCGTCTATCCCAAAACAAGCCAGTGCAACTCAATTACCAGAACAAAGGTCAGATCAACAGCAGGTGGCAAAAACTGGTCCATCCCCTGCCAGGTCTGGAGAACCGCCAAAGGCTGAACCACAAAAGGAAGAGCCAGGTCTCTTTGGGTTTGGATTTGGTGGTGCTCGATCTCGCTCACCATCTCCTCAGACTGCTGCTTCTGCTGTTTCTGGAAAGGTTCTTGGTTTTGGCTCCTCTTTTCTTAGCTCTGCATCTAATTTGATCTCATCAGCTGTTCAAGATGAAAAATCCACCACACCACCAACCTCTCGGAAGGGTTCTACAGTATCACAGAGTTCTGCAAAGAATGTTCCAACACCACCTGCTTCACGAAAGGGTTCTGTCGCACAGAAACAAGAGGAA
This sequence comes from Astyanax mexicanus, assembly GCF_023375975.1. NCBI lineage: Eukaryota > Metazoa > Chordata > Actinopteri > Characiformes > Acestrorhamphidae > Astyanax > Astyanax mexicanus. The sequence continues at coordinate 16,641,126 of NC_064416.1, read as the reverse complement.
AAGAAAGTTCCAGAAGAGCAGGTGGTAAAAGCACCAGTTCCTCTTGAGAAAAAGGATAAACCTCTAAAAGAACCTTTTGGGCCTTGTCCACTTTGCAAGGTTCAGCTTAAGAAGGACCCACCTAACTATAACACCTGCACTGATTGCAAGAGCACTGTGTGTAACCTTTGTGGATTCAGCCCTGTTCCACAAGATTCTGAGGTAAGGGAATATTTGATATAATTTGATATAAATATAATATTTGATATAGCTTTGCTCTATAAAGCACTGTTCAGTTTTAAAACCAATGCAAACAGGTTTTCACTAGTAATCTGTTTCACGGCTCTACAGGTGAAGGAGTGGCTATGCTTGAACTGCCAGATGAAGAGAGCCCAAGAACCTCCTCCTGTGCAGCCTCAAACCCAGGCTAACAAAGTTCCTCCACCAGCATCACCACAGAAGAAAGAGGCTCCAACTCCAGGCCTTCCAGAGAAGAAGCCCAGTGTTTCAGTAGAGACTACAGTGAAAGATCAGAAACCATCTGTTGCTGCAAAACCAGAGGATAAACCTGTTCCTTCTACTCCTCTTCCTGCTCCAGGAACTCAAAAAGCACCAGAGCAGACCACTGCTATTGCAACTCCACCATCACAACAAAAGCCAGTTGAGCAGCAGAGAGCAAAAGCTGGACCTTCCCCTGCCAAACCTGGACCACCGCCAAAGGCTGAACCACAAAAGGAGGAATCAGGACTCTTTGGGTTTGGATTTGGTGGTGCTCGATCAAGATCACCATCTCCTCAGACTGCTGCTTCTGCTGTTTCTGGAAAAGTTCTCGGTTTTGGCTCCTCTTTTCTTAGCTCTGCATCTAATTTGATCTCATCAGCTGTTCAGGATGAACAATCCACCACACCACCAACCTCTCGGAAGGGTTCTACAGAATCTCAGAGTTCTGCAAAGAATGTTCCAACACCACCTGCTTCACGGAAGGGATCTGTAGCACAGAAACAAGAGGAAAAGAAAGTTCCAGAAGAGCAGGTGGTAAAAACACCATCTTCTGTTGAGAAAAAGGGTGAACCTCTCAAAGAACCTCTTGGAGCTTGTCCACTTTGCAAGGTTGAGCTTAAGAAGGATCCACCTAACTATAACACCTGCACTGAATGCAAGAATACTGTGTGCAACCTTTGTGGATTCAGCTCAGTGCCTGAGCAAACAGAGGTAAAATACCTTTTATTGTTGTTGTCTATTGTTGTAAGAACACTTTATGGACAGAAGGATTGGGGCATACCTCACATCTTGTCATTAAATTTAAGTATTTAATTCACAAACATTTGTGAAACAAATGGTGATTATAAAGAGTTTGAGTGTATTTGAGTGTCATCTTTAATAGAATGCAACCTTTGCATCAAGTCATTTAATAAAACTGCTGTTGGAGCTGCAAAAAGGGGGACCAACTCCATACTAATGTCTATATATTTTGAATAGGATGCAATAAACGGTCATGTATATGTGTGATGTTTAATTGTCCCAATACTTTTTGTCCATATAGTGTTTCTCTGCTTAGCCACCTCTTTTGTAGTTTAGAACTATGCCATTTGATTATGGATGGGTATTATTTTCATATATCTTTTATGGCTTCACAGGTAAAGACATGGCTGTGTTTGAACTGCCAGATGAAGAGAGCCCTAGGAGCACCACCTGCACAGCCTCAAACACAAGCTAACAAAGCTCCTCCACCAGCATCACCACAGAAGAAGGAGGCTCCAGTTACAAATGTTCCACAGAAGCAACCAACTGCTCCAGTGGAATCTACAGTAAAAGATCAGAAAGCAGCTATGACTGCGAAACCAGAAGAGTCCCAGAAATCCACTGCTGTTCCCTCGACACAACAACCTGTTCAACCCCAAAAGGTTGAGCCATCAAAAGTGGAGTCAAGTTTCTTTGGATTTGGTGGTGCTCGATCCCGGTCGCCATCTCCTCAGACCGCTGCTTCTGCTGTTTCTGGAAAGGTTCTCGGTTTTGGCTCCTCTTTTCTTAGCTCTGCATCTAATCTGATCTCCTCAGCTGTTCAGGATGAACCATCCACCACACCACCAACCTCTCGGAAAGGTTCTACAGTATCTGAAAGAATCCCTCCAACACCACCTCGCAGGGCATCTGTAGCACAAACGAAAGAGGAAAAGAAAGAAACTCAATCAGACCAGCCGAAGGTGTCACCTTCTCCTGTGACAAAAGATAAGCCTCTCGCACAGCCTCCTAAAGCTTGTCCACTCTGTAAGGCTGACCTCAAGAAGGATCCTCCCAACTATAGCACCTGCACTGAGTGCAAGAGCACTGTGTGTAATCTGTGTGGATTTAGCCCCATGCCGCAACAAACGGAAGTAAGTTATTAAACATCCTCACAGTCCTTATAGTACACAGTGAAACCACAATATTATCACCACATTCATGTTACTACCATGTGAACACACTCACTGATATCCATACTTTTATCTTTAGTGGTCAGGGCCACATGGAGCAGGTACTATTTGGGTGGTAGTATATCAGTGTTTTGTGTTGTGCTGGCATGAATTTTTAAACATCTCAGTGTCACTGTTCAACTGAAAAAAGTCCACCAACCAGAAATATACAGCCTATAATCATCGTGTGAACTAGAGGACGGCCACACAAACTGTGCAGAAACAGATGAGCTTCTGTCTCTGCCTTTACATCTACAATTTGCTAGGAGTGTCTAATAAAGTGGACAGTAAATGGACACAGTGTTCAACTCCAGCAGCACTGCTGTGTCTGATCCACTCATAGATACAGCACTAAGAATGATCCACCAACCAAATATTATCAGATCTATGGTGGTCTGAAAGGTCCTGACCACCGAAAAACAGGGTGAAAGGAAGCTAAGAATGTATCCAGAGAAATCAATGGAAAATGGCTGTAATTATATATCTACAAAGTGCTTATATATGGTCAGTAAAGCTGATAAGATGGACAGAAGGATGTGTCATAATATTGCGACTTAAATGTGTATGTCAGTGTATTTTGCAGAATTGTTTTCCAATATCTTATTTAATTAATTACTTTTTTTATGGTCCTACAGGTAAAGGAATGGCTATGTTTGAGCTGCCAGGTGAAGCGAGCACCAGGTGTTCCACCAGTGCAGGCTCAGCAGCAGCCTACCACAGTGCCTCAACCAGCATCACCAGTAAAGAAAGAGGTATCTGCTGCTGGGAAACCAGCAGTCAAACCTGCTCCAATAGACACCAAGAAAACCATTGAATCTGCTCCACCACCAAAATCTGCAAAGGAGACAAAGGAAGAGTCAAGCTTCTTTGGTTTTGGTTTCGGGGGCCCTCGATCTCGGCCATCATCTCCTCAGCCTGCTACTTCTGCTGTGTCTGGGAAGGTTCTAGGTTTTGGCTCATCTTTGTTCAGCTCGGCATCTAATCTGATCTCTTCGGCTGTTCAAGACGAGCCCTCTCCTGTGCCTCCCAGTCCCCGTAAGGGTTCTACAGCATCGGTGAAGGGGGCACCAACTCCCCCTGCTTCTCGAAAACAGTCTGTAGAGCCTGACAAAGTCCTGAAAGGTACCAAAACTAAAACTTCAGAAGAGACAAAGCCTTTAGCTACAAAGAAAGCAGATGAAAAGGCAGCGGGTGAAGCTACAAAAGTGTCGGCGCCTTCTAAGGCACAGCATGTAACCTGTCCACTGTGTAAGCAGGAGCTTAATGTGGGCTCAAAGGAAGACCCCAACTACAACACATGCACAGAGTGCAAAAACATGGTGTGTAACCTCTGTGGATTTAACCCAGTACCACATCAGACTGAGGTAAGATTCTTGTATTTTTGCCTTTTTACTGTATTAATTTATAATGTTTTAGGTGGGGGTTAGCGACTAAAATTATTCAGCTTAAAATGGCAAAATACAGGAGTTGTATTAGCATTTTTTTGTTTACCAGACTGACTCACTGCCTTTTACATATGATTTGAGTAACATTAATGTGGTAGATTTAGGACTGTAAAACAGGTATGTTGTAAATGTATGATAAGAGTAGCTCTATTAGGGTAAATTAATTACTACTATTGCACTGCTGAGGTAAATTTATGATTAGAATAGCTTTACTGAGGTACATTTATGACTACAATTGCACTGCTGATATAAATTTATCACTGCACTGCATACATCCTTTTTTGATATATCTTCTAAGAGATTAAAACTGTTTACATTTAATAAATAGTTAAAATAAAAGTATAGTTTTATAATTGGTTTTCCTTAAAAAGCAAAATACATGTTTTTTTTTTCATTTTTCATGTTTAAGTGCTGAAAATAGTGCCAAAATTAATAAAAGCCTGTTAAGACCATGCTATGTATTTGGAATTTAGCCAAATGTTTCATTTTGTTTGGTTTTAGTTTTTTGCCACAGGTTTTCATATATGGTGAATACCTTTTTTTTATATCAACTTCATTTTGTCATGTATTATTGTTATGTTGTTGCAGGTTTGTGAATGGCTTTGCCTAAACTGTCAAACACAGAGAGCATTAAAGGGAATGGAACCTTCAGTTACAAAGCCACAGGCAAAACCAGATACTGTCTCCACCTCAATACCGCCTCCAAGTAGTGTAAAGGATGCAGATGAACCCAGTAAAAAGGAGCCTCCTCAGGTTCAGCCGAGTGCAGCTACTGTAGATGAAAGTAAAGCCCCAGTTCTACCCCTTGTCCAAAAGGAGGATATTTCAATTACAACTAAAGCAAAAGAGGCTGCACCCAAAGAAGAAGCACCCAAGGAAATTCTGCCTCCTGCTGCTAAAGAGAAGGTTTCCGCACCAGTGTCTGCAGTGGAGGATCAAAAGCCTGCAGGTCCTCAGAAACCTACAACTGAGCTTGAAACTGGCACAGAAATTGACAAAGTTCTGAAAGAGCCTGATAAATCCGAAGCCAAACCGTCACTACCAGAATCAGAAACCCCGAAGCAGGAGTCAGGTTTCCTTGGGTTTGGGTTTAGCAATACTAAACCTCAGCCTGCACCATCCAAGCCATCTGAGACAGGCACCACTGGGAAGCTCTTTGGCCTTGGTGGTTTGACAGAGAAACCATCAGCCCAGTCTGTCTCTGCTGTTTCTGGGAAGGTTCTTGGGTTTGGATCCTCCATCTTCAGCTCAGCATCTAATTTGATCTCCTCGGCTGTGCAGGACGAGCCTCCTACAACACCACCACCAAGTTCCCGAAAGGGTTCGGCAGTTTCCCAGTCTTCTATCAAATCTCCCACGCCACCTGCTTCTCGTAAAGGATCGGAAGTTTCCCAAACCTCAGGCAAAACACCACCGGCTTCTCGTAAGGACTCTGCAGCTTCGCAGGTCTCTGTAAAATCACCACCTGCTGGAGTGCAGACAATTGATGCAAAGGAACCAGATCAAAAACCAGACGTGAAGGTAGATGAGACCCAAGATTCTGCTAAACCATCTGCTCCTTCGCAGCCAACTCCTAAACCAACACAGAGTAGCTGTCCTATTTGCAAGGTGGAGCTAAATATGGGGTCTGGGAACCCACCTAATTTTAACATATGTACTGAGTGCAAGAATAATGTGTGCAGCCAGTGTGGATTCGACCCCATGCCTCATCAGACAAAGGTGAGAAACTACTGTGTACTGTGTTTGTATGTGCAACACAGAGATACTTGACATTTTGAACTTTATAAAACTGCTGGTAAATTCAACTGAATACAAATCGTTCTGTGTTTTTTTAAGAGGTACATGTACAACGAATATATCTTTTGAATTTTGAGGGGTTTTTTTGGTATTTATACTTATGCACTTCAAGGGCACTTTGGTCTATTGACTGGATTTGTCAAGTGCACTTGTATCGTAAGAGAAAATAGATAGAAGAGCTTTAAGGGTTTTAAACAGTTTTAACACCTACTCATCAGTTCAGTTTGAGCACACATTTTTCCAGTGGCAAAAAACATACACTATATGGACAAAAATATTATTTATCCTGCTTTTATGAGTAAGGAAGGCTATCAACTAGATTTTGCAGCATTGATGGGAGGATTTGATGGTATTCTGTAACAAGACGATTAGTAAGGTCAGCATGTTGGATGCTGACAAGCCTACTTCTTCATCCACAACTCCACAACTCATCCCTAATGTACTGAATGTAGCAACAACAACAATTTCAGAGAACCACTGTTCCACTGCTTCCACGGTCTTCTCAATACTCAATATACTATATTTAGCTCACATCTGGCATTAAGCACACTGAAAATAGGTTTGTGTTTAGACTTTCTCTAGAGAGTCCTATTTGCAACACTTCTATACAGAGGCAAAACAAGCTCTTTGTAAGCAATGTTCAAACCATTGTAATCATGATAAGGGATGAAAGCATGCAGTGTCTTAAAAGTTCTACAATTATTTCATTATTGCAGGTCAAGGAATGGCTTTGCCTGAATTGCCAGGTGCAGCGAACAGTCAGAGCAGCAGAACCACCAACAGAACCACCACCCGCATCAAAATCTCCACAGAAACCTTCCGAAAAGGACAAACAAGCTCCACCTTTGGTGCAAGCACCAGCTGAACCCAAACCAAGTGATCTGTCAACTGCACCTTCCAAAGAAGAAAATGTCCCAGTCCCACCACCATCAGGGAAAGACATCCCAACTCCAGGCACCCCGCAAAAACCAAGCACAGATGTAAATCAGCCGAAGGCGACCCCACCAAGTAAAGATCTCCCCCAGCCCAAGTCTGCACCACAGGAGAAGCCTGCAAAACCTCAGCCAGAAATGACCAAAGGTACTGCCTCACCAATCAAGTCTGCTCCACCTCCACAACCTGAAGCTCCGAAGCAAGAATCTGGCTTCTTTGGGTTTGGATTTGGTAAATCTCAACCTACTCCTGCTAAGACTTCTGATTCTATGACCGGAAAACTCTTTGGGTTTGGTGGATTGACTGAAACGGCCAGATCGCGGTCACCGTCACCACAGTCTGCTGCTAATGTGTCTGGTAAAGTTTTGGGATTCGGGTCCTCCTTCCTCAGCTCTGCATCTAATCTGATTTCATCAGCTGTTCAGGATGAGCCTGCTTCATCTCCACCGACCTCTCGCAAAGGTTCAATGGTATCCCAGTCGTCTGCAAAGACGTCTACACCACCTACCTCTCGCAAAGGGTCTGCAGCCTCTCAGGTCTCTCTAAAGATGACTCCTGCAGAGCCCAAAGCTCCTGAATCCAAAAAGATAGATGAAAAGAAGCCGGATGAGAAAAAGGTAGAACAACCTCAAGTCAAGGCATTGCCTGTTACTGCAAAGAAAGAAGCTGGGGCAGAGCCTGAGAAAGTGACAGCACCTTCAGCATCCAAAGCAGCCCCGTCTAGCTGCCCACTCTGTAAAGCAGAACTAAATGTGGGCTCGAAGGATCCTCCCAACTACAATACTTGTACACAGTGCAAGGAGGTGGTCTGCAACCTCTGTGGATTTAATCCCATGCCACACCTTGCAGAGGTAAGTGGCATGCCTACTATTTACTGTTGATATGCCTGTTGATATTGCTGATTTTTTTTTTTTAATTAGACATTTGCAGAATAATTATTATTGGATTATAGGGATTATAGATATGGAATAGGAGATTTCAGGTTGATTTATGGTCATTGCTCTGCACAGGTGAGGGACCTCTGTAAAGGGTGGAAACACTGTTGTGATGCCTCAAATACAAGCCAGACTAAGTTCACCAAATTACTAAACAGAAGTCAGTTGCACCAGTTTGATCATAGGTTAGAGTGTCTATACTAGTTTATCCTAAACCACATGTTGAACATACTACCTTAAGTTTACATTAAGGTACTAGTACTGCATTAAATGCTGGTAGATCAAAACACCATCACTTGTGATAACATTCAATCAGGAACATTTCCAAACATAAACAGAAAGTAGTAATTTCATCATCTTAACTAGTAAAGTGGTAAAATAGCTTGTTTTCCCCTTTCCATACTACATATTTATTTAGTTTAAGATATGTATGCAGTATTCATCATATTTTGGCAACATATGTTTTTTTAATTTACTGTTATTTTTTGTTTGTGGTCAAGTTCGAACTGGGTCTCTGCACAATTTAATGGTAATTTTTTAATGCTAGTAAGGAGGTTTCTGAAGCAGCATTGCAATTCACTGTTTGATGTATGCTAATAACATCCATCTACTTTCTAGTTTGTTCCTCTCAGTTTATATGAAGCATTTACAAATTTCAGGGAATTGAAACAAGCAGTAAGCTTGAAAATATTATATAATCAGGGTGAAACTGCTGTTGTGCAGTTTTATCTTATTCAGTTTGCTGTCAAGCTGTTTGTATTTCAGAACCAAACGGGCTTCATGAGCTTGTAAAAACTAAATCTGCAACAAGATGTTCTGATATTTTTTATATATCTCTGATCAATGAAAACAGTGGTCTGAATATAGATTAATCAAATGTATGAAGAAATTCCTATTTTGATCTCTCAAAACTGATAAAAAAAACTGGAGCATATTGTGGAGAACCCTGTTCAGACACAACCTGAGATGTATTTCTTTTGATGTTACATCTACTGTTAGATGAGTGTAAGTTTTAAGAGTTGTGTTGAAACTAGTTTCATTGGTGCAAATGATTTCGAATGCAGTGTTGACACTCTTACCTCATGCAGAAACCCCATGGAGTGTTGAAACTATCTAAATATGAGATTTGTCTAAAGAATTTGAAAGTTTCTAAAGCGTGATAGTAAAATCATTTTGCAAAATGCAAGCAGAATACTGGTTTTAAACTCTTTAAATAATGTTTTGCCAGCAGCTGTTTTTGTCTTCTGAGCATGGTAGCAACTTTAATCAAGTGGAGTTCAATCAGATATAGTCCAAATGCAGCAAGACCTGATTATAATCTTGGCAGTGCTAATAGTAAAATGGCATACAATTTCATATTCTAGACTTTAGAATGAAGAACTTGTGTGCAGATAAGATGTGTTTCATACATAGCACCACTATTCTTTAGCTTCTTTTTGGCATTATCAACTTCCAAGAAGGTACTTTCTTGAAGAAATTACCTTTGGATTGTCCTGCTTCATCTGGTAGCGTCAAGTGATGCATCCCTTAATGCTGGTGTAAAAGCAGTTTTACATTTTTTTCTGAGGTAGGAAGCTTTATCTTTGGAGCACGTCATAATAAGTAATATGCCAAAGGTTTTTTTCTCCTCCAAATAGAACATCTGGACCATTGTGTTTTTCTCTCTTTTTTGTGGCTCATAACTTTATAACCATTATGTTCACTTATACTCCAGATGGTCAGGTTCTCGCCATACCATGCTGAAGGCATGGGGCCAATAAAAGCATTAGTGGTCAGCAGGGATGGCTGAGTGATTGGCATTCTTTTAAGTGCAGCCAATAGCAGACAGGGTTATAAGGCTGTCAACAAAAGCCCTATAAAGTAGTGAAAGTAATTGGGAAGCTCTCAAGCCAGACAGAAAGTTGATGACACTTTTTTCTGGGGTGATTTCGGTCGTCTGGATCAGTTCTTCTGTTATGTCTGGATTTAAGCTCTTCGGATAAACATTATAATTAAGATGTCTTTGATTATTTTGATTTGTTGAACCACACAGAGCAGAGTCTGGATAAACTTAGTGTGTGTAATATGTGTGAGTGGTGTTTGTGGGAAAGCAGTTTACTAATGCTGAACGTGCTGAGTGCTGACTAAGGTGGACAGGTCTCAACATTTGGACGGAATGTGCCATTACGTAACAGGCTGTACAAAGATGGCCACAGCTGCAGCACGGCAGATAGAGAGAAAAAAAGAGAGAGAGAGAGAGAGAGAGAGAGAGAGAGAGAGAGACTCTATTAAAGTGATTGAGAGTTGTGCAATGGCATTAATGTGATAGGATCTGCAGTGGCTGGGATGGGGGGGTGGCTGTATGAGATGCCAGTAAGCGGAAGTGAGGTTGAGTAATCAGGCATCTCTTGCTTTCTCTCTCTCTCGTGTGTTTGTGTGTATGAGTGTGAACTATTGGAGCAAAGCCCCTGCCCCATCTGCTTGTAGCTTGCACCACAGCATGTTCTTCGACAGCCACAGCCTCATCCACCCTATTCTGTCAATCACGCGAACAGCAAACATACACAAACACAGATGTTCTGGGAAACTGTCGACTCTGCCGTGTTTAACTAGCGTTGTTTAGTCCACAGGTCTGAATTGTCATTGTTGTAGGTACAGAGAAATCATATACAGTACATAAATGCAGGTTCACACTCACACTCATCTTCAAAAATAAAATATTTGCTCCCATAGGAAATCAATGGACAGGAATGAAACTTATATAAGTATATAAGCCCAAAATAAGAGTCAAACATGAACAAGAATGGTAACGAATCATCTTCATTTATGAGTCCGGCTTTGCCTTAGTGGAGACGACCGTGAATGTGAACGAATGTGAATGAATGTGAATTCAAATAAATTATTTGTACTGTTGTGCAATTCCATCAATACAATGCTCATCCACATACCGTTTTTTTTTTTTGCACTATAAAGCGCACTTAAAAAAGTTTCCCAAAAATCATCAGTGCAATTTATAATCTGGTGCACCTTATGCAGGAATTCTTCCAGCCAGGTTGTAAAGAGGAGTAAAGCCATTCTGCTAAAGTACAACTTTATACAGGAGTTTCAGTTTAGTATTAGCATTAGCCGTTAACCATGCTAAGTGCTCTTTAATAATAATAATAATAATACTTTATTTTTATATAGCGCTTTTCTAAAACCCAAAGACGCTTACAATTATTGGTACAAAGATACAGATATACAATACACAGACAATACAGGTACAACATTTACAGTGGAGCTCCAACTCAGCAGTACTATAGTATGTGAGATCAAACATAATGTTAAGCAGAAGAGAGACCATAAGCAAGAGAGAATAGATGAGTTTTAAGATTTGATTTAAATATGGGAAGAGTGGGAGATAGCTTAACTGCAGTTGGAAGAGAATTCCATAGTCGGGGAGCGATCCTGGAGAAAGCCCGATCACCGAAACTACGACGATTGGATGACGGGACATTTAGAAGCCCAGCAGTAGAGGATCTGAGAGAGCGGGAAGGTTTGTAGGGATGAAGAAGGTCAGAGAGATAGGGAGGTGCCAGGTTATTTAAGGCTTTATAGGTAAGTAGGAGAATCTTAAAGTGAATCCGGTGTTTAACAGGAAGCCAGTGAAGATCTTGAAGAACAGGTGTGATGTGATCGTGAGTGCGAGTGTAGGTGAGCAACCGAGCAGCAGAGTTTTGAATCATTTGGAGTTTGTGGACAGAAGAAGAGGTAATGCCAGCCAATAGGGCGTTGCAGTAGTCTACCCTGCTGGAGATGAATGCGTGAATGAGGAGCTCAGCAGCTGATTGAGAGAGGGACCGTCTAATCTTAGCTATGTTACGCAGATGGAAGAAGGCTGTTTTTACGACAGTGCTTACATGTGCTGTGAATGAAAGAGTGGAGTCGAGGACGACACCCAAATTTCGAACCAGTGCAGATGGTGAGAGCTGTATGTCACCAATTTTGAGGGAGAGAGGGGGAGTGTGGTTAAGGACCGACTTAGTGCCAATCAGTATGAGTTCAGTCTTATTGTCATTTAGCATGAGGAAGTTTTGCTTCATCCAGCTTTTGATCTCAGTTAGACAGCTTTCTATATGTGCAGTGGGTGGATTATTGATTGAACTGGTATTGATGTAAATTTGGGTATCGTCCGCATAGCAGTGGAAATTAATGTTGCACTGTATATCATATATCTAAAGTGTAGAAGAATGTATCTTCTGCTTACATTAAAATTATCCACTCAGTGAATGCATCAGTGAATGCAAAAAAAAATACTTCAAAGCCCATTGGATGGCACTTCTTTCATCATTCATAGAGGAGTATATCGGATTACAGCCTGCACGTTTACTGTGTTAAAACAAGCTACATGGAACTGACCGCTTGCTGATTTCACCCTGGTTTACCGATACACTCAGGGTTTCTCAGTGTAGTGCTGTGGGGCAGCATTTACTAGCACTAACTGTGGCTAACATTAGCTGTTAGCCACTAATGCTAATGCTGCTGCACCAAGCCTTAATTATAAGCTTACGGTAACTAAGCTGAAGCACTTTACTCACCCAAATATACTTAGTTTAACTTTACTTACATTATTAACTCCCCAACCACCCAGTGACAACACCTGCTGAATCAGAAGGAAAACATTCCAACACCCCTGTTCCTTGCTATAAGCGCATAATGCACTTTATAAATCAAGTGCACGTAATGGAAAACAGACCAGAAAATTGACGTTCATTAATAGTGTGCTTTATAATCCGGTGTGCCTATCTCAAGAGCTTGCATTGAAAGCACTATTCAACAAATACTATGCTGTAACCGGCTGCATCGTCAGACCTATTCTCAATTAAACATGTATGGGATGCTACTACACTTCTACTCTACTGCAAAATCTGTAGGAAGAGCATGAGAATATTCATGCGGCATTAAATGGATTATTACAGGTCACCATTAGGAACCTCTACAACCTCTACAATGCCAGGACATTTAGCAAGTTGTGTTACACATGCGTTAAACACTACTTCTGTTTCTTTAGATCAGTAAATATAAGAGTTGTTTGTATCATTTATTGTCTCTGGTAACCTTTAATGTTATTGCAAATAGAAGCATCTCATGCAGGCATGAGCAGTGAGCACACCACATGTTTTATAGGGAGGGCATGCACTGTATATCATATATCTAAAGTGTAGAAGAATGTATCTTCTGCTTACATTAAAATTATCCACTCAGTGAATGCATCAGTGAATGCAAAAAAAATACTTCAAAGCCCATTGGATGGCACTTCACAGTGAAAATAAACAGGTACCTAAGGCATACTGCAAAAGCCACTCAGACCATGGGCTGAGAAGTGAAGCGGGCTATTCTCTAATAGCCAAGTAAGTCATTTGACCAGAGTTCAGTCAAGCATGCTTCTCACTTCTCACTGAAGGCAAAAGCGAATGTCTGGGGAACAAAAAGGAACTCAAGACATCTGCCAGAGCTGGAACAGGGAATAAACCCAGCATTGGGTGATGTGACTATGTAACAAATAATTAAAATGCCAATGTAATGTCTTGTGTTATTTTTTTTTTATTGTTAACAGAGGTTTTGATATGTTTATTTTGATATGGATGGTTGCTGTGCAACGGTTAACAATACTGCTATGCTAACACCAGTATGCTTACACACCATGTGGGACACTGTGGTTCAATTCCCTACCCGGATGACTATGCTGGGCTACATCTATAAGAGTCCTTAAGCAAGACTCCTAATACTACACTTTCCCTTCTCTGTAGTACCAGTAATGTTGTAATATGGGTAATGTTGTAAGTTGCTCTAAATACCAGCTAAAGAGTTGTCAGCTAAATACCAACAACTAAAAAAATGTAAATGTATACATCTGGTTGTTATTTGGATATAATTAACCTCAAGCTTAAATTATATTAAAATCTGTATTTTGAGGTCATACTTTATTCAAAATGCTGTGAGCTAGGGGTGGGTAATATTGCACTAAAATATTGTAAGATTATAAGGAGGAGTAAAGCCACTCCACTAATTGCAGCATCATAAAAGAGTTTCCATTTAGTTCTCCAGCACAGAGGCTGGAGCAATGTTAGCACTAGCTGCTAAGCATGCTAAGTTCTAGCTCTTTTGCCGTTCAGAGGTGAGTTATCGGCCTGTAGCCTGCTGCTAATCCAGGCTGGCACTGCTGACCGCAGCTAGCACTAGCTGTTAGTTGCTAATGCTGCTGCACCCAGCATTAATGGAAATCTGGAAATCTAAGCTTACTGTAAATAAATGTGCAATATTGTACACAAAAATATTGTACGGTTGTAAGGAGGAGTAAAGCCACATGGGTGTCAGGTGTGTGTGCAGGGAAAGGACGCGGAGAACAAACACAAATGCAAGTAATTTGTCACAAAACAGAAAACCAATAACAAAACTGAAATAAAATGAGATAAACAAAACATAGAAGCAATGAACACACACAGACTAAGAATTAAGGAACCATAAAGCAAACATACATAAAAACGTAAAAGAGCCGAAAAAGGAAACAGGAAAGGAAAGGCTATGAATACACACACAAGGCGGAAACGGAAACAGAGAACACCTGGAAAAGGTAACGAGGGGGCGGGGCTACAAATTAATCAAATGAGGAACACAGGACTACTGAAAAAAAAGAAAATAGATATAATAATAAACCTTGCCTTTAAACCAATATAAAACACACATTTAATTTAGCTATTTTTTTAAAGAATAGAAAGCAGCCCAAGTCAAACTGAGTTTTGTTAGATTGAATGCAATGCAAAAATACTCTTTCTCTATATATAAGTGCAAAATATGAAAATCACTGCCACAGAGTCCTTCTACATCAGATCAAAAACAGTACTTCAAGTTCAATAATTATTTGAAATCATCTAGCAGCGCTACTATTAAACTGTATCATTGCATCCTTATTGTCAATGATTGTCTTAAACTGTCAAAACAGGTTATAATATTATTAATTACATATAATAGATAAATAAGTCATATAAAACAGATCAAGCCAAGTAATGTCATTAGGGTCACTTTCTCTTCAGATATAGCATATAACATTACTTAAAAACTCTTCTCACAGACACACTTTCAGAGAGCTTGAGCTTCTATTGATTTTGGTTCTTCTTCCATCCACAGCCAACTTGGGCCTCCCTGAGGAGAAAAGCAGGCTATATCTAGAGCACTTTCCCCTTTCATCTTTATCCAGCTGACCAAAGTATCTCTGTGAGCTGAATGTTCTGTGAAAGAAAACGCAGAGTTTGTGTTAAACCAGCACTGGCAGCATTGTCCAATTCGTCATTGAGTCTTTTAAGCAGACATAAAAATAGTAGAATCTTAGTAGAATCTAATGAGGAAGGCACGTGTGGCCTATCGTGGGGGGTTTGCATTTCTTTCATCCCTCGTTTTCACCCAGTAAACACACACTGCACTTGTGATGTTGATGGGAAAGCAGTGAACCATTAAGTGGCGACGTGCTTCCACATATCACTGCCACCGTAGCTGGAGGCGTCACTTCAAAGGCCAGTGTTTGCTGCTGAGATACAAATGTGATGTGCTGTGTTCACATTATCCGGCACACCGCTAGCCAAAAATAGCAGCTGATTTAATCTACCCCGGCTAGCATCTCGCTGTGAGCTTGGAGGGATCTGTCGTCAGTCTCGAGGGGACTGTGTGTATATTTGGATTCTTCTTTTAAATCAACCAGTGCCTTAAAATATTTAGCCTTTAATTACCAAGAATATACATTCTGAAATATAGTAAATACATATAGTGTCATATTTTTAGATTTGTAGTGAACAGCATCAACATATTATTCTACTATATTTTTACTGTTACTGAGAGGTACATTTATTATAAATAACAAGACTAGCTGGCAGGGATTCCTATTATTTTACTGTAACATAGAGCTTTATGTTTTATAAATAAAGAGTCTGACTGGAAGGAATATATATTATGTTTACTGTAACATTGAAGTTTATATATTATAAATAAAGGGACTAGCTAGAAGACTTTCTTATTATTGTACTCTAACATGAAGTTATATTTATTATAAATAAAGGGTCTAGCTGGAAGGTATTCCCCCTTATTTTCACTGCAGCATAGAGGTTTATCTATTATAAATAAAGGGTCTAGCTGGCAGTGTGATGCAATGGAATATAATGCAATTGACATTATATTTCAAAACTACTTTATACAGTACATTAAGTCCTAAGCCTAAGCAAGAGTGATAATCAGGACACGCCAATTTGAAGACTGTACATGTACATGGTTATTGATTAGCATTACATATAACATTTATGATTCAAATACTTTTTCATAGCAGCCCTGCACCATCTAAACATCCTACTCTTTTAGATTACTACATTAGATTATTACATCATACAATGCTTTTTTGACATTTCAGTCAAATCAAAACGGTCAGATCTGTGTTTTTTGTCTGATCTGATTTCAGTGTAGTGCATTCAGGGCAATAAGGTTAAAATATTATTATATTTTAAGATAACACTTGGTAAAAAATCCCATGTGTATTAGTCTACATGTTTATTTGCATGTTTATTAGACTCTCATAAGGCATTATAAACATTTGTAAAAGTATATAACACATTATAGCCATGTTTATTAGGCATTATGAATTGTGATTATAATGCATTATCAGCTGTGCTTGTAATATTTAACACATCTGGATTAAACTAAAACATTTCTGGGGTGCCAGGTGGTTCAGCAGTCTAAAGCACTGCCGCTATGACTAAGAAACGAATCCCGGTCACTATAAGCTGGTTCGAATCCCGGTCATGTAGCTTGCCGGAGTCCTGAGAGAGCACAATTGGCCTTGCTTTCTCTGGGTGGGTAGTTGGTTCTCTTTCTCTACATCACTCCAAAGGGTGATGTCAATCAGCTGTGGGCTGATGTATCAGAACCGAGTCGCTGCACTTTCCTTCAAGTGCGCTGGATACTTGGCAAAGCTGCATCAGCAGTAGCTCAAAAAGAGGTGGATGACTTCACATGTGTCAAAGGAGGCATGTGCTTGTCTTCAACCTCCTTGTGTGCGCTTGTGGCATTACCTGTGATGGGGGACACTTGGTTGCTAAATTGGGAAAAATATAAAAAATAATAAAAAAAATAAATAAAATAAAAAAAAAGTAGAGAAAAAAAAATACATAACATTTCTGTAACTATTAATATATTTCCATGTTGCACATCCATCACTTTGCTTGGAGTGCACAATGACATGACATAATAATACATGATTAATATAAGATTAGATTAATATAAGCTATTATAATATTATATATATATATATATATAAATATAAATAAATAAATAAGATTTATGAATGATTAAAAGTAATTATTTTATTCTTTAGGCAGCTTTGGTGAGGTTCTTGGTAGCTGATGATAGATGCATTATGATCACAATTCCTAACACATAATGAACACGGCTATAAAGTGTGTTATTATTATGTTTAGAATGCTTTATGAATGCCTCAATTAAATTATGTTCACTATTTCAGTTATTACATTAATTTATACAGTTTTTTGCCTCAGAGCAGTAGCGGTCACTGTATAATAGCTTAATGGGGAACACCATAACAAATGACAATAATGAAAGCTTTACAGTGTTACAGAATCCTATAAGTGTGCGTATGATCCTCTCCTACATAGACAAATAGTGTGAAGAACAAAGCATGGGTTTGTATTTTGACACCCAGTAGAATTTGTGCAAAGTACTGTGTTTTTATTTCTATTTTCCCTATTTCTTTATTTTTTCTTTTACAATCTTTTAACATGCAAAACAATATGCACCACTGTTATAAGTTGTCTTCGCAGTTTCAGTGACTATATATCATAATGTCTTATAGAAAACACTGTGTGATAAGAGATAAAGACTGTACAATACAATATTAGCTCAGATCACAAAAGCTAGTTTCAATGTAATTGCAATGAACAAAAATGTGTAAGTATCCTAAATAAAAACATATATTAATAAAATAAAACAAAAAACTTAAAATTCCACATACTGGTATATTAATGGTCTCTTTATGCTAATTAAACATAATGGGTATGTAGAGGTTATATCCATATATTGTAATGCAAGTCAATTATTTAATTATCAGTTCACTTCAGTTTGATTACTGAAACATTTAATGTGCACCACAGACACTCAGAAAAGCATTTATTGGAGCAAATGTGTGTGTGTGTGTGTGTGTGTGTGTGTGTGTTTTGTTTGTGTGAGATGGGAGATATTGGTCTCTTCAGTGGGACTCAGTGATGCACAGAGTGAACGTGTCTATTTTTAGAGACTCCAGAGCCCTGTGTGTCTGCTGTCAGTAGCCTCTTGGTCCATTTCTGCCACGCTGTTCTACTGTATCCGTGTGTGTGTGTTGGCTGGTGTTTGTGTGTTTGTGTTCTTGCTTGTGTTTAGTGCAGTAACGTGATCGTGACAGTGTACTGTGCAGTTGTAATGAGAGGAGTGTGTGCTAGCTCATGAATAATGAGCGAGTTTGATGGACAGACACTGGGAGCAGGTAATGCTGGCTAATGTAGTGTCTTTAACTGTTCAAAGAGTGCAGCGAGTTCTCAGAGATCTCAGAGTTAAGATCATGCTTTATCCTTTAAGTCGGTGAATGAGCTCCGGGGTGTATGCTCTGCCTCTTTAGAAAACCCTTGTGTAAATGTTGAACACTAGTTTACTTTACGTTTTGTTGAATAATATAGTTTTGGAAAGATATATACTGTATTTTTTTACACTTTAAAGCGCACCGGATTAGGGTTGGGCGATATGGCCCTAAAATAATATCACAATATTTCATGCTATTATCACGATCACGATAACGATACTCTTGGCGATATGACAAAAAAAATACACTACTGCAACAAAACAAAACTTACATTTTATTATTTCATATGATATGTTACAGCACACCCCTAACTGAGATATAAAAAATACAAGAATTTTAGCAGATTTCTAACAGAAGTCAATGATCCAGGATGTCATGATACTAATAATACACTCCAAATATTTCCATATATCCATGATTAAAGTAAAATAAGTGATACTGTCTCTAGTAGATATTTAATTGTAAATGAAAAATGTGTGAATTTTACTTTTGCCTAAACAGCAAATAAGTCGAACCCTGCTGTGATAATTAGGGGTGAGTGTTATGGCACGATATTTCAAGGTATAATATCGTTCACGATATTCAAAATTGTTGGTGATATTATTGCGTACGATATGATATGGCACACCTCTACACCGGATTATAAGTGCACTATTAATAAACGTCTATTTTCTGGTCTACTGTCATACATAAGGCGCACCAGATTATAAGGCAAATTATGCGACACTAGTAAGGAACAGGGGTGTTGCCATGTTTTCCTTCTTATTCAGCAGGTCTCACTGCTGGGTGGGGGGTTGATAACTAAATTAAGTAAAGCTAAGCTAAGTAAATAAAACTGTAATTCTTAAAAAAAAAAAAAAAAAAACATTTTCAAACGAGCCCTGAATGTTGATCTAAACAGATTTCTCTCCTGAAAGCTTTTTATTTGGGTGAGTAACGGGCTTCAGTTTATTTACAGTAAGCTTACATTTCCAGATTTTCACTAAGGCTGGGTGCAGCAGCAATAGCATTAATGGCTAACCGCTAGCACTAGCAGCAGTTAGTGCTAGTAAATGCTGCCCGACAGCACTACACAGAGGAAATTTAAGAGTTCGGATAAGCCAGGGCGATATAAGCTAGTGGTTCATCCCACGTAGCTTGTTTTAACACAGCCCACAGTCAGATATACTCACCTAATGCTAATGCTGCTCCAGCAGTGTAAGCGGCTAATTCTCATACACAATCTGCAGGCACTGTGTGTTGTTTTTTTTTTTTTTTTTTAAGCTGCATGGGATGGATTATTGCAAGACATTATTAGAAACCTCTACAACTCCCTTCTTAAGATGTGTGACGTGAGATGTTGCATTACACATGCATTGCACTCTGCTTCTGTATGGGGCAATAAATAAGTAAGATAAGATAATCCTTTTTTAATCCCACAATGGGGAAATGTACAATGTTACAGCAGCACAGAGGAAAGGACAGAAACAGGTCAGGAAAAAAATATAAACAAATAATAAAAAAAAAAGAGTCTACATTAGAATAATTTATTGTTCCTGGTTACATTCATCTTCATTATAAATAGAATAGAAATCCAAAACTTCCCTCTGGGTGCAACTACTTTTGCAACTATTTATTGGCAGTGATATGTATAGATTTTTACACAATATATAACTTTAGCATTGCCATCACAGTATCACATAATATAAATTAAATGACTTTTTGGCTGCTTGATACAGAAGGAAAATCTGTACTTTTTAAAAATAAAATGGGGCATATTTAAATATATTTTATTTTACTTCTGTACACTTATTGTATACACTTATATATACTTATTAATTATTAATTTATTTGAGTAATTGTGTATGAATTGTTAATGCTTTTATTATGACATCAAATATTCTAGTGAAAACGTAGGTGACTGATGTGCACAGTGGTTGTGCTACAAGAATAATTTAAGCATACATTAATGAGTATAGAAGCTTTTCAGCACTTATCAGCAGTGAAAGCTTTAGGGTAGATGTGAAGCTCATATCTGAGCTGATGTGAGACCATATCTGTTTGTCAAATAGACTAAACAAGAAGCTTTCAGACTAAACTGAATTGTAGACATTTTCCCAGAGTTTTTTAATGACTTCGCTGCATGAAAAACACCTAATCTTTAACCTGCAGTGATCACAGTTGTTATTGCAGTTGTCAAAGCATGGTCTAAATGACATTTGAAGCCCTGGTTTCTTCAGCAGCATCTGAGATTGCCTTCATTTACAGAGACCTGCTGCTGAAAGTGCAGACATTTCACAGACATTTCACACGCCAGGATACAAACGACAACTGTTGCAGGCGAGATAAGACGAAGTCCCTTAAAGGAGACTGTGGGTGTTTAAATAGTCTCATGCTAGTGTGAAAAAAGTGAGTGAAGTGAGTGGGTACGAGAGGAGAGAAGTGCTATATGAGTGCTGCATGTAATTTTTATCTTTCCTCTTACTCTTACAAGCAACCAGAGTCTTTGAGATCTATGTTCTTTTACTGTACATTTATATATTTTTTACTAATTGTTTAAATTGTTTGATAAATTGTTAAGCGTGCTTATACAACGTACAGAAATGGTCATGGAAAAAAAAAGATTCTTAATACTCATTATTTGTAAACAGTTTTTGTAAAAAGGCAATCTGGACAAAGTTTCACATCTTAATGTTATACTATATTCTGACTAACCTCCCAGATGATTCAGCATCCAGTGAATGTTTGTCGTTTTTGTGACTTTATGTCATCTTTAAACATATTTTTGCACCAAAAAGAGACTGCAATGTTAACCAAAATACAAGCATAGACAACAATTCAGAAAACAAATTACTCAAACTAAGCAACAATTCATAAAGGGCAAGACCAACAAAAAATAAAAACTACAAACAGGCAGCAACTGATACAAGCATATTGAGTAGACAGTAGAAAAAGCTTAGAATGCTAAGAAGTAGTTGGCAATACTTTGCAAATCACACAGGGAAACTAGCAGATACAGTTGTGGTCAAAAGTTTACATACACTTGTAAAAAAACATAATGTTATGGCTGTCTTGAGTTTTCAATAAGTTCTACAACTCTTATTTTTCTGTGATGGAGTGATCGGAACACATACATGTTTGTCACAAAAAACAGTCATAAAATTTGGTTCTTTCATAAATTTATTATGGGTCTGCTGAAAATGTCACCAAATCTGCTGGGTCAAAAATATACATACAGCAACATTAGTATTTGGTTACATGTCCCTTGGCCATTTTCACGGCAACTAGGCGCTTTTGGTAGCCATCCACAAGCTCCTGGCAAGCTTCAGGTCGAATGTTTGACCACTCTTCTTGACAGAATTGGTGCAGTTCAGCTAAATGTGATGGTTTTCTTGCATGAATCCGTTTCTTTAGCACTGTCCACATGTTCTCAATGGGGTTTAAGTCAGGACTTTGGGAAGGCCATTCTAAAACCTTAATTCTAGCCTGGTTTAGCCATTCCTTTACCACTTTTGATGTGTGTTTTGGGTCATTGTCTTGTTGGAACACCCAACTGCGCCCAAGACCCAACCTTCGGGCTGATGGTTTTAAGTTTTCCTGCAGAATTTGGAGGTAATCCTCCTTCTTCATTATCCCATTTACTTTCTGCAAAGAACCAGTTCCACTGGCAGCAAAACATCCCCAGAGCATAATACTACCACCACCATGCTTGACAGTAGGCATGGTGTTCCTGGGATTAAAGGCCTCACCTTTTCTCCTCCAAACATATTGCTGGGTGTTGTGGCCAAACAGCTCAATTTTTGTTTCGTCTGACCAGAGAACTTTCCTCCAGAAGGTTTTATCTTTGTCCATGTGATCAGCAGCAAACTTCAGCCGAGTCTTAAGGTGCCTTTTCTGGAGCAAGGGCTTCTTTCTTGCACGGCAGCCTCTCAGTCCATGGCGATGTAAAACACGCTTGACTGTGGAGACTGACACCTGTGTTCCATCAGCTTCCAAATCCTTGCAGACCTGCTTCTTGGTGATTCTTGGTTGACTCTTGACCATCCTGACCAATCTCCTCTCGGCAGCATGTGATAGCTTGCGTTTTCTTCCTGATCGTGGCAGTGACACAACTGTTCCATGCACTTTATACTTGCGTATAATTGTCTGCACAGTTGCTCTTGGGACCTGTAGCTGCTTTGAAATGGCTCCAAGTGACTTCCCTGACTTGTTCAAGTCAATAATTCGCTTTTTCAGATCCACACTGAGTTCCTTTGACTTTCCCATTGTAGCTTTTGTAGCTGAGTCTAATCACTGGGTCAAATGAGCCCTATTTAAATGGGCTCATGAGAAGTCAACAGCTGTAGTCAATCAGAATCACTTACAAGAAGTGAAGAGGCCATGACATGAAGCTAATTTGATTGACACAACTCGCTACATCACCAAAATTGACAAATTTTGTTGCTGTATGTATATTTTTGACCCAGCAGATTTGGTGACATTTTCAGCACACCCATAATAAATTTATGAAAGAACCAAATTTTATGACTGTTTTTTGTGACAAACATGTATGTGTTCCGATCACTCTATCACAGAAAAATAAGAGTTGTAGAACTTATTGAAAACTCAAGACAGCCATAACATTATGTTTTTTTACAAGTGTATGTAAACTTTTGACCACAACTGTATGTATAGTACACACAGCCTGGATTACTAACAGGTGTGTGCAAAAGTCAGGTGCCTAGGACACATTCCAAAATCAGTTTTTGCAGCTTAGATTCCATGAATTCCATGTCTGAAGTTTGTAAACCGCAACTGTTAGGTTTGCGTTATATGATTTTGTCAAATAAAACTCTAGTTTTCAAGCCATTTTTCACGTTTTCTTAAAAAATTTATTTTTAAATCTCGTCTTATCTCGTTCTCGTGAACCTAGTATCGTGTCTCGTCACACCCCTATACAGCAACAAGTGCTGCTAAAGCAAGGGCAGTTTTTCAGCATAGTGTCTGCAGGCATTTAATCTCTTGTCTTTTATCATTTAATACCTCATTAATTTAAAAAGAACCAAAAGATTATATGCAGTGTATTATATCTACAGCCCCTCAATCCCACATTCTTCTGAAGTGCTATCACCCTGGAGCCTGGAGAATCTGGAATTAGCTTGGAAAAAAAGAAATGATTTGCCTCTCGCTCTGTCTGCACTCTCTGTTCGTCAAAGTGAAGGGAATGAGTCGAGTCCAAGGAGCTGATAACTCTGCTTATTTCAAATTAGTAGGTCAGGACCCTCTATTATCATAGGGCCTGATTTATAGGGAATGTGTGGCACTGCGGGGGCTGTTGAAAGCACACTATATTAGCCAGCTACATCTGTTGCCAAACGCAGCTGCCAGGAAATCGATAAGGTGCCAGGCGGGGTTCTGCAAGGCCCGGGACTCTGATATATAGTACAGTATAGGCATTTATTGCAGCTACAACTCAAGGGATGCTCAGTGCAGATCTGGCCCAGTTCGGTTGCGCAGGCTTACTGATGAAAGGACTGAGATTCAATGTAGGCAGGTGCTTTATTCTGAAATAAGTCTGGAAGGTGCTGTGAGATATCTAAGAACATTATGCAGAAGCGGAGCGCGCGCAAGTTAAATGCGCTTTTAACGAGAGTTATGCTTCTTTGTGAGCATCAAAGCCAGATTGCTGCTGGTATGCATTCATATGCTATTTCGCTGCGAAGAGATTGCATTTTGAGCGGTAGCGGAGGAGGAGGCAGAAGAAGGAGCCTGATTCTAATGAATCCCGGCAACATGAATTGCTGCGAGGAGTGCCTGCTCAAATTTCTAAGCAGATGAATTGCATTTGTAGATATTAGCGAATCAATTGACTCCAAGCAAGGAGTTTTTTCCTTCAGTCTTTTCAGATTTATTCATTTCCAACTCGAAACAATATATGATATGATGGGAAGATATCAATAAGACTCATTTCTCTTGTTGTTGTGAATAATTCCACTTTGTGTTTCCTGGTAACTGGCAGTAAAGGTGACCCACAAAAAAAGGGCTTCTTCTATTATCCATCATTAGGATGTCACTCTTCTTGTGCTCTCATAACCGCTATCAAATTGCCCTGATAAAGTGTCCCTCGCCCGCTGCAAATTAGCCTTTTTTCATCACTCTTGAGTCAACACACACACACACATACAGTGTTTTGAAAGGTCAGATAGCTCGTCCTGTCATCTGCTCTACGTTGTATTGCTGGGATGCTCTAAAGAGGCTTATCTCTGCTGAATGCTGAATTGATGTATCTTCCCCTGGAGATAATAATAATGGAGAAAGAGAGTGGTCCTCAGGCCTGTTGGTCATTATGGTTTGGTCACTAATTGAAGGGGACAGGCGTGGATTCCTGCCAGAAATGTGACTCAAAACCAGCTGCATACACGTGTAACTTAGTTGGAACAGCGAGGATGCTAACAAAACAGCAGATGGCCAGAGGATGGACGGTAATAACGGCATTGAACTGCTGACTGCTGTGGTGACGTGCTTATGTTTTGTTTGTTTGTTTGTTTGTACGTACACGTGCATGTAAAATTGCGTGTGTGACTTAACGCAACAGTGCTACGTGGACATAATGCAACAGTACGCAAGAATTTATTTTTGCTTGTTTGTTTGTTTCCTACAGTTCGGGAACATAATGTAATCACTGCCACAAATACAAATCATGTCTTGAGTGCCCCATCAGGAACAACTTATTGTTCACATGCATTTGTTGACAAGCTGAGAGATACAAAAGCAGTAGATGGCGAGAGGTTTTATGTAGCTCCACCAAAGTTGCATAGTTGCATAGAAAAGTTGCATAGAAATGCTAATCCCTCTATTCCAGTCATCACGATAATAAAGCTGCTTTATTTATATAAGGGTTGCAACTTAAAATTTTTTGGTAGTCAATTTATCTGCTGATTATTACTCAGATTAGCCGATTAGTCAGCGATTATTTCTGCGGTTTCCTTTTATACTTGCTGGCTGTAGGTAGTGCTTCTATTTCTAGATTTCTCTATCAGTTCAAAATGATGAAAACAGCTAAATATGAGATTTAAATGCCAATTAAATGTGGGAATTGCTGCTATTTAGTGAGGAATTGTGTAATCTGTTGTGTTTGGGCAAAGGCCGAGTTGATTGTAAACTGTGTGATTGAGCCCATTACCCATCTCCCATTGTGTTTATGTCGACAGTAAGTTGTGCAGTGCTACAAAATATCGATTAATCAACAAAGGACATTTGGAGTCAAAAATGTTTTTTATAACTCACAGTGTATAACTCACAGTGAAGATCACTCAATCTCTGCACGGATTTCGCAGTGTCTCTCTGACATATCCTCATGGATGAGGGAGCATCACCTTCAATTAAATCTCTCAAAGACTGAACTTCTGGTTATACCAGCAAAACCATCTTTTCAACACAAATTCTCTATAAGTATCGACTCTCTCTCTCTCTCACCGACAAAGGTTGCTAGGAACCTGGGTGTTCTGGTTGATGACCAACTCTCCTTCACGCACCATGTGGCCTCAGTTGCTCGGTCCTGCCGCTTTGCGCTCTATAACATCCGAAAAATTAGACAGTTTCTGACGCAACAGGCCACCCGACTCCTGGTACAAGCGGTCGTCATCTCACGCCTCGACTACTGCAATGCCCTGCTAACTGGCCTCCCGGCCTGTGTAGTAAAACCACTCCAGATGATCCAGAACGCAGCAGCACGTCTGGTCTTCAACCAGCCAAAACGGGCACCGCTGCTCATTGAGCTCCATTGGCTACCAGTTGATGCTCGCATCAAATTCAAAACTCTTACAATCACCTACAAGGTGATGACAGAACAGCTCCTTCCTACCTGCACTCGCTCCTGAAGGCTTACGCTACCTCCCGGCCGCTGCGCTCCTCCAGTGAACGTCGCCTCGCTTTGCCAAACATTCACACAAAACAATCCAGACTGTTCTCATACAGAGTTCCCCAATGGTGGAACAAACTACCTTCCACTACCAGATCAGGAGAATCTCTCACTATCTTTAAGAAACTCCTGAAGACAGAGCTCTTCAAAGAGCACTTACTCTCTTAACACCTCTAACACACTAACTACTTCTAACCTCATTTCCTTCTTCCTCTCCTTCACTCCTCTATCCTATTATTCCCCTTTGTCCTCCTTTTATCCCTATCCAAAGATGTTTTTCCTTTAAACTTATTTTACATTGTACTTGACTATTGTAAGTCGCTTTGGACAAAAGTGTCTGCCAAATGTAATGTAATGTAATTATTATGACTAATTGTTGCAGCTTTAATTTATATAGTAAGATGTGTAGTAAGTGTTTTTTTGTTTTTGTTTTTTTTTATCCAGGATAAGGTTCCTGACTGCTTATGTTCTCATTTCTTAGTGATGAACCTTAGAAAATAATGATGTTTTAGTAGTACTTTATTTCAATCTCAGGCTAATTACTTTGTGAAGTATTAATGGGGGCAAAGATTCTCTTTAACGTAAAGTAACTACTAAAATATGGTAACATATACTGACATGCCAAATACTGTTGTATAGCAATATGTTGATATGTTGATATAATGATGAATGGTTACTTCAGAATAAGAATTTGGAATTCACATCTGTATAAGTTTTAAGGTATTATCTTGTGAAATAGGTTGAAACCTAGTGAGCAGTATTACATGTAGCAAGATGACTACATAGAATCCACTACCATCCACAGTGGACAGAGCATTGGTTGGCAATGATCATAACCGGTAGTGTCTGGCTGGACTTGCCCTTGTGAACAGACATATGACTCAATGATGAGTAGAAATCACACTCTCAATGCACAAGACCCCACAATCATATTCCTCAGGTCATTGCATTGTTTAAAAATCATGAGATATTATACCTAGTTACTGTTCTAAAGCACGTGGCATGTCAGTGCAATATTAAATAATGCAAATTAAAATTCATAAACACAAATGAGCTTGGATCAGTTCCATAGCACCTTGTAGTGTAATGAAAGGTGCCAGACTGTAAATTAATCTCAGATCTAAGAATGTTAATTTCAGAACTCATTCTCTAAACCTCACCTCCACATCTGTTTTCACAGTTTATTTGCACCCAAGGTCCCCATTAGTTCAAGTGTACTTCATCTCTGCTCCTTCATGATCGATTGAATTAATTATGCATCAGTTTAAATGTAAGCAGTCAGATACATTCTACGATCAATGTGCCAAAATCAAAAGCTTCGTTATTGCTCTTCTGTCATTACTCACAGCAGCTCACGCTTCAAGAACAAGCGACCGTCAAGAGTCAAGTGTATAAAAAGGCAAATTATGCAGAGAGTACAGCATGGCTTAGACACTCTGCATTAAAAATGATGCTAAATCCTCTTCTTTGGTGCAGAGAATTTTTAAAAACATGTTGCCACCAGCAACAGTGTTCCAGAATAACAAGGGAAAACTAATATGATAAATTGTTATGACATTAGCATTAAGTGGCAGCATACACGGTGAGAACAGCTGTGGGTTATGTACTCACCTCTGTGGTTCTCTACGGAAAACAAGGCAAAAACATACCCTATGCTGGTAAACCAGCTGATTAATCATCTCAACTCAACAACAAACAAATACAGCTCTGGAAAAGAAAATAAGAGACCACTTCAGTTTCTCAATCAGATTTTTTGATTTTGCTATTTATATATATATATATATATATATATATATATATATATATATATATATATATATATATATATATATATATATATATATATATATGTATAGGTATATGAGTAAAGATGAATATTTTTGTTTTATTCTATAAACTACAGACAACATTTCTCACAGATTCCAAATAAAAACATTTTCATTTAGAGCATTTATTTGCAGAAAATGAGAATTGGCTTAAATAAATAAAAAATGCAGAGCTTCCAGACCTCAAATAATGCAAAGAAAACAAGTTCTTTTCTTTGATTTTACCAAATTGAAAACCTCTATAATATAATCAAGAGGTAGATGGATGATCACAAGCCAACAAACCAAACTAAACTGCTTGACTTTTTGTACCATTAGTGGCATAAATTTATTCAAATCAGTGTGTAAGACTGGTGAAGGAGAACATGCCAAGATGCATAAAAACCGCAATTAAAAATCAGGTTTATTCCACCAAATATTGATTTATGAACTCTTAAAACTTTATAAATATGAACTTGTTTGAGTTATTTTTTGTTATTTCAGCCATTTCTCATTTTCTGCATATAAACGCTCTAAATGACAATATTTTATTTAGAGTTTGGGAGAGATGTTGTCTAGTTTATAGAATAAAACAACAATGTTCATTTTACTCAAACATATACCTATAAATAGCAAAATCAGGCGAACTGATTCAGAAACTTTATTTTTTTTTCCTGAGCTGTACACATAAAATATTTACACCTCAATATACAACCAATTCTCAGGCAGAGTTTATATAATCTTTAATATTTAAAATTTAGTCCCTGAACCAGATGATCTTCTGTTTGAACGAAACAAAAATCCAATAATACAAAAAAAGGACTGATCTTACCTATTGAGTAGTCAAAGTTCATTGAATGGTGGATACACAGGGACTTAGTAGCAGTGGACCAATTCGAAGCCAAGCAGAGTGAGCTGTGATTCATCATTGTCCTTAGCACCAATAAGGAAGTCCAATAAAGTTGAAGACAGTAGTCCAAGACCTTCCACTTTGTTTTCCATAGTCCATTCAAACCCCAGGACGAGAGAGCAGTGCAGGCACACACACAAAAAGTCTTTCTACAAATAAAAAAAAACATCATCAATACTATATCAAATCCATTTTAGAAAAATACAGTTAATCTGAACAACACATTAATTCAATGTTGCTTACACTGGGTTTAAAACACTCAGGTTTCCAAAGAAAAAGACTTAAAATACTTAAACAGCATGTCAGCAGCTGCAGTTTCTAACACCTGTACCTGTTAACAATGCCCACTTCTTTTACTAAGAAGTGATCACCAGAGCTTGGGCTCAAGGTTGCCCCCTGATGTTAGGAGAATACCATTACAACAAAAATAAAAAGCTGCCAAACAAACAGAGAGTCTCTCATTAAATTTCTGCTCAAGGATTGAGACCCTTATTCGACTTCCAACCCAATATCAACTTAGTAAATACCACTCTACTAGAGGAACAACCACAACTAAATCTCATTTACCTACAAACTCATATACAGTAACACATAGCCCCCCACAAACAACATAAACCCCCCTTATATGCCCAGACAAAAAAAATCAGTCAGTCCAGTCATGTATGTTGGTCAACCAGTGTTGTAATGCTGGTCAGTTCCCTTGGTCATGCTTGTTGACAGGCTTAATCAGGTTTGTCCTGTTTTTTTGTTTTGTTTTGTCTTTTTTTTTCCCAGCATGGCACTTCTCTCCACTGATGCACAAAATGATGTGGGGGTGTTGTAGCATAATGGGCTGTTACATAAAGCATAAAATTACAAAGAGTAACAATATTACCTAACATTACTTTTCTATAATGCATTATGCCCTGCGCTGGTTTTGTCTAACTGTGACCTGTGTGAAAAGGAGTACATGAAATTTATTTCTCAACAGGGGAGTTAATTATGCACAGTATCTGAAGCACATCTGAATCTGGGTAAAGTGGTTGCTAAAACTCTTTGTCCAGTACATATTCTATCCTTCTCTGTAAAGCAGAGGAGCAGTAGCAAAGAGAGTTGTAGAACTCAAGTCCAGTCTTGGTTTCAATGGTTTTGATACCATAAACAAGTGGTTTGTTTTGACTGCATTTGGAATCAGTCTTGTCTTAGAGGATGTAGTCTTTGAGAGAAATTGTTATTTTAGCATCAACAGGTAAATGTAGTTCTTTATTATTTTTATGGAGGTAGCTAATGATGTATTGTATTTTCATAAATTGTAGAAAAATACCTTATTCTATTTTTAAAAATACCTATTCTGACCTTGTCTCTGTCTCAACCACTCCCAGTTTTGGTATTGACTTAGACTTGGTTCTAGCAGTCTTGACTACAACACTAACAGCAAAAATCCACCGTAAACAAAAGCATCACTAGAGTTACTCTTAATTGTTATCCTGACTAAGCATGTTAGCATGTTAGTGTAACACATTACTCTTCCTACAACATTTTTTACTTGAAAATTAACCTGTATTTATCATCATGGTTCATATATGTGTATGATGCTGTATTGAAGACATTTTACAGATTTTAGAAAAAAAAAAATATATATATATATATATATATATATTTCAACATTTAAATGTACTAATTAAGTTTAACCTCAACATCCCTTATTCTTTACTGCAGTTCCAGTATCTTAATATTAGGTAATTCAACTGTCATTTATTTTTACACCAACTGTGCATGAATTTCATTGCAACACCCCATTAGTTACTACACTATGTCCACACTATTTAGCTGCAACACACTAAATGAGTGTTATTTATTGTCGGGTGTTTAATAGTCTTATGGCATATACTGTAAGATAAGGCTGTTTTTGAACCTAGTTGTTCTGCATTGAAGACAGTGAGAACAGACCATGGTAGGGGTGGAAGGGGTCTCAAATTATGTTTTGAGCTCTGGTCAGGCAGTGGGTTGTGAAATCTCCTCTATGAGAGGAAGTGAAGTCCCAATGATTCTTTTAGCTGTCTTGACCACTCTGCAGGCTATCTGTTCACAAATGTAAAAAATACTACTCCATACCAGAGCACTTTAGCTCAGCTGTACTGATCCACACCCAAAAGCTGGTAGGATTTACCCACTTCAAGCTGATGTTTGGCATTGGGCATGGTGATCTTAGGCTTAGGAGGCATGGTGATCTTAGGCTTAGGGTCATGTGCAGCTGCACTAAAACCGAAGGAGGATTAATGGAATCTGGAACAGCATAATGGCATGCTATTACACATTGAGAAGCTCACTTTCAATTTGATACCTGTATCAGATCTGAATTTCTTAATATATATTAATGTCCTAAACTAATATAGTATTTAACACAATATTAAGGAACCAAGTGGTAGTTAACCAAATACATTTAGAGTTCAAAATATGTTTAAATCATGGCTGTCATGGAAAAACATACTATTGTTAATGTTATTTTAATACAATTTAAAGGTACAACAACTAGGTTTACATTATATCTATATAGAAGTAAATACATCTTACATGCTGATACAGGGCTTTTGTCTGAGAGCGTCTGAATGACGCACATATAGTGAACAGCTGAAGATGGAAATTTGACCTGTTATTGAGACACTGAGCAATGACCCAGTCAGACCCTAGTTGTGTCGGCTGTGTTGTCTGGAATTTCACTGTAATTTAGAAACATGTCGATCAAGAGAGAGAGAGAGAGAGAGAGAGAGAAAAAAAGGGAGAGAGTGGTTTAAGGATGCAGTAAGAATTAGCTGATGCCCGTCTGGATCAAATATATTGAATGTAGTTGTCATAATATGTTAAAATTTACCGTACAGAAAGAAGAAACAAGAGTTTTATTTTTGGTCCTGCTGGTCAAAATGTTTTTTTCCCCTCATTTGTTAAGTTCGACCATGAAATATATGGATTGACCAGATTAAGACAGATAATGAGTTTGGTTTATAGTTATGGATTGGCCAAATAGGTTTAATTGCTTCAAAAGTATTTTATTTAAAATCATGTTTGACATTTTTTTTTTCTAAAATATCTGTATTGCACCAGGATTACAACAATTGATTTAATTGTGT
Source organism: Astyanax mexicanus (assembly GCF_023375975.1). Classification (NCBI taxonomy): domain Eukaryota; kingdom Metazoa; phylum Chordata; class Actinopteri; order Characiformes; family Acestrorhamphidae; genus Astyanax; species Astyanax mexicanus. Next base: position 16,609,256 of record NC_064416.1, on the reverse strand, counting down.
CCGTTTTTTTTTTTTTTTTTATCTTTACAGGCTGAGTGGCTGTGTTTGAATTGCCAGACTCAACGGGCCCTAGCTGGGCAGATGGGAGATGTAGGACAAACCTCTACAATGCCCTCTGTACCTAAAACAGAGCCTGCAGCTGTATCTAGCAAACAGCAAGTCGAAACATCAGTGCATGCTCAGGACATTAAAATCATTCCTGAGCCAGTTATGACTAAAGTTCTACCTGAAGCACAAGAAATGCCAGCAAAAGTACCTCTACCTGCAGCTGGTTCTGTTGCCGTTGCTCCTCCTCTTTCTGAAGTTGACAACAAACAACCTGAGGTAAAAACTCTGCAGCCAGTTGATAAAAAAGAGAAAACAATCACCCAAAATGAAGAGGTTATGGTTCAAGTTGAGAGTACCCCAACTACACCTAGTAAGCTTGAGGGTGCAGTACTGGGTGATGAGACTGGGACCTTAAAAGTGGACCAACAAGTGGTGGACATCTTGCCCGTTTCTCCCGAGTCGTACAGCTCAGCTGAAGAAGAACTTCGTGAAATCAATAGAGTCAGTGAGGCTTCATTGAGAGCTGTATCAGAAATGGTCAAGGCTGCAGAGAGTATGAAGCAGCATCCTGGCTCAGCAGGATACAGCAGTGAAAGTGAACCATCACCACATCTCCAGAGGTTGAGAAAAGTTAGAGTCGCATCTTCTAGCAGTGAGAGCCCAGATTCTGGAGATGAAGAGTTTATACGAAAACAGCTAATGCAGATGAGTGCAGATGAAGATCTGTCACCAAAAGAAGAGGAAAACACAAAACAACAGATTGAAGAAGAACAACTCCAGATGCCAGTTGAAGCCGAAGGGACAGAACAGAAAAAGGTCGAAAGTAAACCCAAAAGAATCCTGCATCTCGAAGAAACTGCTGACAATCGTCTCAAGTCATCTCAGGAACAAGACAAAAATACAGTGTCTGTTTTAATCTCAAATGAAAATGAACAGGATGAAACCACAGACCTTAACAGGACTGCAGCCATTTCTGCACAACATCAAATTCCTTTGGAACAGATGACAGAAGAGGAGAATTTAATGGAGGACTCTGAGGAGAAGTCTAAAGGTGATGGGTCTTCAAGTATGCAAGTATCCAGCATCACAGCAGGAACTGCATCGCCTACATCTGCTTCATCATTTGATGAAGAAAGTGATGTCAGTCCAAGTCACAAGAAGACAAGTCTAAAAGACAAGCAACAAATTAAGGTGAAGCATAGGCAAGGTCAACCCCTTTCGCCATTAGAATATTCCTCTGAAGGGGAAGAGATGGAGAGGTCCAAGAAGGATGAACTTCCTGCCCAGGAAAAACGTGACCAATCACCTATTAATCTCTCCACAATGGTGAACATATCTCAAACTGAGGATGAATGGCAAGCATTGGGGATGGAAGCACATGCAATTTCCTCTTTTACTAATATCTCACCAAGTTTTGAATCTGAGCCAGAGAATGCTTACGCTCATTTGCTTCCAGACGAGAAGCCGTTAAAGAGTGCAGAGGAGGCATACGAAAGAATGATGGAGAAAGCCGAAGCACTCAAAGCTATGACAAAGAAGATCACTCCACCTGAGATAGAGCCACTCTATGGAGGCATGCTGATAGAGGACTATGCTTATGAGACACTAGTGGAAGAACCAGCACAGGCTACAGCAGCTGGAGGCAGCATTCCCGAGGATTATTATCTGAGGGAAGTAACTGTACAAGAGACAGCAAGAAAGCTTAGAACACCGGAGGAAGTCTTTGAAGAGATGCAAAAGAAGAGAGAGCTCATGCTTAAGGGACAAACCGACACTTCAGAACATGCTGTTACTGAGACTTGCTACGTGACTATGTCAGGATATGCTGAATCCCAGGTGCCTGCTGCAGAAGAACCACCGAGAATGCAATCGGAAGTTCTGACACCTGGTACAAGTTCTTCACAATCAACTCCTTTGTCTCCAGTATCCCCTATATCCTCTTCTGAGCCTTCATATGATTCTGCAGAGGTTATACAAGTTCCCTCGAGTGGTGAGGAGGACAATGTGAAGGCTGAATATGCAATTGAACCTATTGAATCTGCTACTCAACCTCCTCGAGACTTGCCAGAGCAGAAAGCTCTTTTCCCTATCCCTGATCTAAAAATTACACAGTGTTCTTCTGGAGAAGAAGAAGCTGAGGAGGAATATGGCACCACTCAATTACATGGAATGCCTGAGTCAACTGACACTGCTACAGAGGTTTCAGAACAGGCCCAGTTAGTAGAGACTGAACCCATATCTGTTGTGTGTGAGGTTCCTCAATCGAAACCTGTATCAGTTCAAGATTCAACTCCATCTCCACAGTCATCTCCAGAGTCAGGAAGGCCCTCACCTCGAGATCAGACTCCAGAGCCGGGTTGCACTCCAGTTGTAATTCTAATGCCTGATTTAGTTTCTGAGCCTGCTCCCCAAATCTCAGTGGTGAAGGCTCATCCAGTCACAGGTTCTCATGAAGAACAAGTCATGGAAGTGGCACCAGCTCAGACCTCTGAGCCTCTAACTGAAGTTTCTGTTTCTAAACAGAAACCACTACCACCCAAACCAACTCCTGCATCAGTGTCAGTTGAAGAGTCTGTTAGTAGACCACCATTAGCTCCAAAAGCAGCCCCAGCTTCTATGCCAGCTGAGGTTCCCATGCGTAAACCCCCATTAGCTCCAAAACCACCCCTGCCTTCAAAACCAACTTCAAAGCCATTACCTGTCTCCGAAGCCATCATAGTAAAGATACCAGATGGAGTATTACCACCTGTGCTGGATTCGGGCTTGGAACATACTCCTCCTCCTATTTATACATCATCCACAGATTCATCACATGAGCAAATGCCTTTTACAGTTGCAACTCAAGCATCTGTGGATACTGTGGTCCCTGCAGTGCATGCTGTGCCAGCTTCCTCAACCACTTTAGAACAAGTTCCATGTGTAACCTCGGTTCCTGTTGTGCAAATGCCTGATGCTGTATCTCCTGTTTCAGAGTATCCCCAGTCTTTAGTGTCAACTTCAACTCCTGCAATTGCATCTCCTGCCTCTGTTTCAGTTTCAAAGCCTGCTGCAGTGATTGTCCAAATGCCAGACTTAGTTACTTTACCTTCCCAATCCCCAAATCAAACTGTGAATGAAGTGCCTATTCCACCACCTACTCCTATTCTGGCAGCAGCCTCATCAGTAGAGCAAGCCCTTGTTTCTGCTCCAGAATCTTTCCCAGCACCCCCTCTCACTGAAGCCCAAAGCATATATATTCCAGTCCAAGTTCCAATTCCTACTTCATCTACATCTATGGCACATGGTTCTGTTTGTCCTCCAATATCAGAACCAACAAGACCAACTACACACTATGAGCCATCTGCTCCATTACAATTTGTTCCACCTACTGTTCCTACTTTAGGCAGAACAGTTATGCCCACAGATATATCAGACCATATTCCTTCTACAGACCGCTCACAACCAGCAACAGTTTATGCACCACCTGTTGCACCTCCTGTAGTTGAACAAACCGGAATACCTGCTTTACCTTCTCAGCCCATTCAATCAGTTGTTCTGGACATACAGCCAAGGCTAGAGACTATTCAACCAACAGTTGTTGCCTCTGAGGAAATAACTACATCACAGTCTCAAATTGTGACTCCTATTCCCACTGTGCAGAGACAAGATAATTTTGTTGTGATGAAACCAAATATGTCTGTGATGAATCAATCAATGCAAGAAATTGTTTCCAAAGCAGAAGAGGGCAGACATTATCCTTATGCAGCGAGTGTGTCGCCTGTGATCAGAACAGATGCAAGTCAATTTGTGTCAAGTGTGGGACTGACAGGTGGCCAGGCTGATGAATCAACTTTGGTTTCAAATAAACCTGAGCCTCAAGTGACAACTGTCACTTGTCAGCAGAAAGCTGAAAGAGCGGAACGACCCATTATTGAATTTCCACCACCACCTGCAGCTTCACCACCAGATCTGCCACCTGATACTTTGCCGCATCCAGCTGTTAGCCAATATTCAGTTCCCATTATTTCAAGTGTTGTGAAGACTGCTCCTCGTGAGTCTGTTGTAGGCAAGGCTAGCACTCTGCCAAGGGCAGCAGTACATAAGCCACCACCTCCAGTCCCACCCAAACCAGTATGTATACCAACTGGTTTAACATTCAGCAGATCAAGAGAAAGTGTAAAACCACCAGTTCCTGAACCCACAGTTGTTCAAGCAGGTCGTGCTGCAACATTACCAAGAACAAGAGAACCACCCAATGCCCTTTCACTCACGTTGGCTGCTCCTGTTGACAGTAAACACAGCATTACATCACCGAAATCTCCTTTGTCACCTCGCTTTGCTAAAACTCTTGAGACATATGTGGTCATAACATTACCATCAGAACCAGGATCACCAGTGGAAGGCATTACTACTCAAGCTCCAATACGGACATCTTCTCTACCGGCTTCTAAGCAACATTTTCCTCCTGTTGCACCAAGAGTGTTTTCCCCATCAACAGTATCTGCACCAATATCTGTGGTTCTAGCACCAGTAGTAGCTGCACCACCAAAAGTAGTCACAGCTCCAGTTATGGCAGCACCTCCTACAACGATGCCAGTACAAACTGTGGCTCCCTCACCAGTAGTTACCACTGACACAACATTGGCTACTGTTTCTACAACAATCTCATTGCCAGATGCACCAAGGCCACTTGAGATTACTCCAATACAAACTTCAGTTTGTGTACCAGCACTGTCTTCTGTGCCCCATCCCACAGTGATAGTTGGGCCACCAAGCATGAAGGAAACAGTAATTTATTCTGCACCACCTGTGACCACAGTGGAATACACTGCACCAATAGTAGTTTCAACACCACCTGTAACTTCACCACGTCCGGTATTTGTAGAACCATCAATGTCCTCAATGGAATACACTGCACCAATAGTACTTTCAACACCACCCGTAACTTCACCACGTTCGGTATTTGTAGAACCACCCATGTCCACAATGGAATACACTGCACCAATAGTACTTTCAACACCACCCGTAACTTCACCACGTCCGGTATTTACAGAACCACCCATTTCCGCAATGGAATACACTGCACCAATAGTACTTTCAACACCACCTGTAACTTCACCACATCCAGTATTTGCAACACCACCGGTTTCCACAATGGACTACACTGCACCAATAGTAGTTTCAGCACCACCTGTAATTTCACCACAGACGTTATATGCAGCACCACCTGTGACCACAATGGAATGCACTGAGCCAATTGCAGTTTCAGCACCAACTGTAACTTCACCACAGACTTTATTTCCAGCACCACCTGTGGCTGAAGTACTATCTGTCTTCACAGAACCAACAATACGTGATACTCCACCAGTAATCCCAGCACAAGCCACCATTGCTTCAGAATCATTGCTGACTCAATCAGACCTTGCAGGATCTTTTACCCCAGTACCTGCAATGGAACCAACAGCTCCTTACGATATGAGGCAAGAGCTTGAACAGCAATACATGCAAACAGTTTGTCCTGCTCCTATAACCATTACCCAAATCCCATTATCAACAGATCGTCAAGATACACAAGGTTTGGATATGGAGGAGGTACTGATTATATCAGCTTCAGAAGAGGCAATGGCTGCAATAGTTCCAACATCAATCGCAGTAACTGAGATACAACAGCATCAAACATTTTACGAAGCACAGCAAGAGGTGCCACCAGTTTATACTGCAACAGCTATTCCAACTCCACCAGTTACATTCACTCAGTTCACAAAGTCAGTCGAGAGCCAAGAAATAAGAAGACCTGATAAAGTTAGGGCAAGTATGAGCCAAGTGTACTCTGCAATTTCAACAACTGAACAGCGTCCTGATGCATTACCGAGCCTTGTGACCCAAGTCGTTACAACCGAAGTACAGAGAATGACTACTGTGTCAGTTGTCCAAGAAATAATACCCCTAGAACCTGTGTCAGAACCTGTTGGTGTGGCGGTTATAGTCCAGCCAGAAATGCCACAAGCACAAACAAAGCCTATACAAAATGGAAAGACACACTATCCTGGTGATGTCATAGATCTCACAACATTAAAGGCCAGTGTTACAATGACTGACAAAGGAATGGATCTGACAGCACCTGAATCAAATCGACAGTCCTTCTCAAGTGATACAAGTGGCCGACAGAGAACTGCTGTGCAGCCAGAAATTGTAAACCTAAGTGCTGAGATAACTCCAGCTACAACACTCTCTGTTGTGACAGATAGTATCACTATTGTTACCTGTACTGCTACAATTGCGTACAATAATAACGTAGTTGATAAGCCCCTTAACTTAGAAAGCGCCACTTTAGTGCCTCTGCCACTTACAACATACAAACCATTTGAGCCACTGGCTCAAATAGTCTACAGACCAGTAAATTCACAACCAAAACCACCTGCACCCACCGCAGAGACCGCCATCCCCATAAATCTGTCTTATTGCACTGCAGAAACAACAGCACCTTCATTGCAACCTGTCACAGTGTCACCTTTACCCAGTACAGTGATTGGTGCTAAAGCTAATGTACCTATTCATACTGAACCGTCAGCTGTTGGAGCTATAGATCTCACAACATCAAAGCCAATGAAAGCCATAGTGGCTCTGTCTTCATCTTCTGGGGTGGTTACAACTGTTGTTGAGGAGGATGTAGTGCCTGTAGATCTGACAGCAGGGAGACGTGCAGTGTGCTGTGATGTCCTCTATAGGCTTCCATTCACAGGAAACTGCAGAACACAGCCTCCAGTCACCACACAACCAGACAACCGAATTGGATTTGAAGATGATCACTATCAGTATGATAATGCCACAACCCTTGGAATTGAAGACCTCAGTAAAATCAAGGCCTCTGTGTCCCTCATGGAACCCGAATTGCTTCGTTATGAGAACAAGAATGGGTTTGTCTACCAGAATGGGGCATCAGATGGGGCAATTGATTTGACCTCAGCAAAAATGTCAACAGGTCAGTAATACATGTGCGGTACATGTGTTTTTTTATTATTTCAAAAATGTATTCTTTATGTACATACACTGTCCACTCTACACTCATTGTCCATTGTCAACCTTACTTGAAGTTATATGATTACAGACTGTAGTCCTTCTGTTCCTTAACATACTTTATTATCCTCCTTTCTCCCAGTTCTTAAATTGTCAGGATCTTAGCGTATTATATGAGTGGTTGGTCGAGCTCAACACAGCATTGACTATGATATGGGTTGGTGTGTTAGTGTGTGTTGTTTTTTGCATGAGTGGATCAAACACAGCAGTGCTGCTGGAGTTTTTAAACACCTTATTGTCGCTGCTGGACCAACAAAAATGAACAACACAAATGATGTGCAGCAACAGATGATACACAGGGTGGACCAGCTAGGTAGAAGTGTCTAATAGAATGGACAGTATGGATACAGTGTTTAAAAATTCCAGCATTATTGCTGCATCTGATACTATGGCGTCAATAAGCCACAAACCAAAATTACCTTCTCTGTGTTGGACCTGGGGGGCTGACCATTGAAGAACAGGGGAAAGAAGGATAATAAAGTGGGTGTAGAAGAGTGGACAGTGAGTGTAAAAACAAAGTGGTGGTCACACTAATCTGACTAGACTGTGTATATAAAGTATATGTTTTTTTTTTTCACTTTCCTGAGTTTCCTGTTTTTGTGTTCTATTAAAAACAGCTGTTTATAATTTTCATTTATTTGTCCTTTTTTTCTTTTTTTACACAGATGCATGCATGTGCCTCCGTGTTCTCCCTCAGTGTTTTGGCTTTGCATCGTGCTAGTCTGATCACAAGATTCACAAGATTTGTGCATGCTCTCTGGTTTCCTTTTTTTTATTTATTTTGTCAAACGCTGCATGGCCTCAATATAAAGTGCATGCAAGATCAGCTGATTTATTTGACTAAAGTATACAATTTTCAACCACTACAGATGAAGCCCTGGACTACTCAAAGAAAGGCACGTTGTTGCTTTCTGGAATAACTACCACCCAGGAAGCATCCTTTGGACCCAACAGTGTACTAAGATCATCAAATGGTGTTGTGTACTCGTGTGTTTCTGCACCCGTTCCACCCACATATGCAATTACGACTCAACCAGGCTCAATATTCAGTACAACATATGACACTCTCAGCAATATAACAGAGCCATTTACCACACTTCAGAACCAGCCCTCGCCGTACGAGTTTATACACCCCACTGGACCCGACCAGTCAATATTCTTGGAGCCTGATCCAACCAAGGACATCCTGCCTTCTGCGCTAGCCAACCTGCTTCCTTCACTTACAGCCTTCCCAGAACTCTACTCCGATGCCACACTTGAGGCCTTGGCAGCCTCACTTGATGTCCTGGTATCTCCGAACTTCCCTGCTTATGATGATGGTAAGAGCCAGCAGTACCAGGCCGAACATGAGTTTTTGCAGTTAGAGAAGCTGAAGCAGCTATGTCTTGCTGAGGAACTTGAATGGGAGCGACAGGAGATACAGCGCTACCGTGAGCAGGAGCAAATCATTGTCCAAAAGGAATTGGAGGAACTACAGAGCATGAAACAGCAACTCTTAATGCAACAGGAAGAAGAACGCAAGGCCCATTATATTCTTCAACAGGAGACATTCGCCCAGCAGCAACTACAGCTCGAGCAAATCCACCAGCTACAGCAGCAGCTACAACAGCAGTTAGTGGAACAGAAAGTATATCCCTATGGGTTTGAAACAAATGAAGAGATGTCTAAAACCACTGGCTCAGGTATCATTTTGGATACCCATTATACTAAAGGTGATAATGGCCAGTACTGGCCAGTGAAGGATGAAAACTCCACATCATCAGTAACTGGCGAGGATTGGTACACTGCTTCCACTGGTGGTTCAACATTGCCTAAATCAGAAGGTATTCTCAAAGATCCAGAAAGTTCCAAAAAGCTATTGCAAGCCAATGAACAAAGTGTAGGGATAATTGATAGGAAAGTACCAGAAAGTGGCATCCAGACAGATGAAGAGGAAGAGATGGAAAAACCTTACTCTGGCCGGAGGCGGCGTAGTAGGAGAAGCGTCGACAGTTGTGTCCAAACCGATGATGAGGACCAGGATGAATGGGATGTCCCAGTTAGGAGCAGGCGCAGGTCTCGTTCAAGCAGATACACCGATGGGGAACGAGGCAAAGGCTCCAAAGTATCCAGCATCGCAGTCCAAACTGTGGCTGAGATCTCAGTTCAGACAGATCATTCTGGAACCATTAAGAGGTCCCCAGTAAGAGCTCAATTCGATACCACCGTAGACCTACACAGAGGAGGCCACACTGAAAGTGACTCAGATGTCACATGCGACAGAGACAAGAGACATTCAGGTCCCATTGAAATTGGTGTTACCACACATCTAACAGCAGATGGTGTTGGGATCTCCACATCAATGCCCAGGTCTCCCAAGGTGTTGTATTCCCCAATCTCACCTGTGTCTCCAGGAAAGGGTTCACAGAAGATGTTAACAGCTGAACCATCAAGACATCCTAGTAGTCCAAGATCTCTGAAGGCCTCCCAGCGATCTCTGTCTGATCCCAAATCTCTGAGTCCTACTACTGATGACCGAATCATGTACCAGTATTCGGATGCCTATTCCGTAAGTACCATAATAAGTTTAAATTTCTTAACCACTTCATTTTACTGACAAGGTCTCTGTGCCTGTGTGTTTCAGCATACCTAATATACAGTGAGGCAGATAACCAGACAGGGATTAGACCTCGTAGACTATGGAAAATCCCCAGTAAAATGCTGTACGATCCAAGACTTGATCTTTGTCTGGAAAACTGCTTCACCAAGTATTTTAGAACCTGAAACAGAATTATTAGCAGGTTTGTTTTCTTTAGTGCCAATCAAATGAAAACTGGGTTCAGTACAAAACTGGGGTTATCTAACTCTAGTTCACCTACAGTACAGTGGAAATTGTGAAATGCTCGTTTATTTCCTGCCATTGGCATATTTAAGAGTTTTAGGAGATTAATTATTATTTTTTAAGACTTTTAAGACTTTTTAAGTATCTACAGACACTATACATTAAACTTTAACTGCAGAAATCCTGCTTAGCCAAACTTCGTAAATACAGTAAACTTTTTGATACAATCATATTTCTTTTTATTGCAGAGCAAGGGCTCACAGAGTGGGACCCCTCTTGGCTCACAGAAGAAAGTAAAGCGTACACTTCCTCACCCACCACCAGAAGAGGATAACATTATTGGCCCGTCTGGATATAGTACTGGTTCTGCCCGAAGAAGAATGTGCAGGAACACCACCATGGCTCGAGCAAAAATCCTGCAAGACATAGACAAAGAACTGGACTTGGTTGAGAGGGAGTCTTCCAAACTCCGCAAGAAGCAAGCTGAGCTGGATGAAGAAGAGAAAGAGATAGACGCCAAACTGAGGTATCTTGAGATGGGCATCAATCGAAGGAAGGATGCTTTACTGAAAGAAAGGGAGAAGAGGGAGAGGGCTTACTTGCAAGGTGTGGCTGAAGAGCGGGACTATATGTCTGATAGTGAGGTTAGTAACATCAGAGAGGGACGGGGCAATGGGCTTGGACTGGAGCGGCCACGAACTGCACCTCAGTCAGAGTTTAACCAGTTCATTCCACCACAGACTGAAGCTGACTCTCAGTACGCACAACTCGGAAGTCCATACTCCCATTATCAATACGCCTCCCAAACTGGGACCCCGAGTCACTTTTCTCAGCAGACCTTGTACCAACAGCAGTCCCTTTATCACCAGCAGGTGCCCTCTTATCAGTCCCAGTCGATGTATTCTTCAGTGCCCTCCCTCAGTCAACAGTCTCAACAAACTGGTTATGACCATGCCTCCCAGCTTCTTCTTATGCAACAGAAAAGTCGCCAGAGTACTCTGTCCGAGTTAGAACCGAAGATAACCACTAACTACGAAGTCATCCGCAATCAGCCTCTACTGATTGTTCCATCATCTACAGACAATGCATATGGGGTCTCACACCTTGGGGGCAAATATAGTACCTTAGATTTGAGAATGGGTCTGGAGGAAAGAGGCAGTATGGCCAGCAGTCCCATGTCCAGTATTTCAGCAGAATCGTTCTATGCAGACATTGACCATCACAATGTCAGGAACTATGTTATGATTGATGACATTGGGGAACTGACCAAAGGTTCTACAGGATTGGCCTCAAACTTTAACATCCCCGATAAGGACATCAGCAAGACTGACAGACTGCTCAGAGCTGCTGAAGTTCGTCGGACAGCAGATGTCAACGACTTCCTTGGGCCTCTCCAAGCAGCCTCTAGACTGCATTCATATGGTAAGCCTGATGAGGATGCAATGGAGGAGCCATATGAGTTGAAGCTTCTCAAGCAGCAAATCAAGCAAGAGTTCAGGCGAGGCACAGAGAGCCTGGAACAACTCACAGGACTGCCTCATTATATCCATGCTGAGAGTTTCAGACATTTCCCAAAATCAGAGAAATACAGCATTGGAAGACTCACTTTAGAAAAACAAGCTGCAAAACAACTTCCCGCCTCAGTCTTGTACCAAAAACAGCTGAAGAATAAGAGAGCTCTAATTGACCCCAAAATTACCAAATTTTCCCCCATTCAAGAAAGTAGGGACCTTGAGCCTGATTACAGTGGTTTCTTGGCCTCCACTGGCTCAGCAGTAACTGGACTTTCCAGCAGGGCAAGGCTCCTACAGGATGAAATTACTTTTGGCCTAAGGAAGAACATAGCTGAGCAGCAGAAATACCTTGGGTCCTCACTAAGCAGTAACCTAACTCAGTCTCTAAACCTTGGCCAGTCTCTCAACCTCGGCCCAACTTTGAGGGCCTCCCTCCAAGAAGATGGTACCTATCCGAGCGGCACCCGTTCAAGACCATCTTCCAGGCCTTCTTCTGTGTATGGACTTGACTTGTCAATCAAAAGAGACCTTTCCAGCTCTTCACTTAGGTTAAAGACAGACGGTGAAGGTATGGACTCCCAGTTTGGTGTAGCAAGAGCTAAACCAACCAGTCTGCCAATCAGCCAGAGCAGAGGTCGTATCCCAATTGTGGCCCAGAACTCAGAAGAAGAAAGTCCACTGAGCCCAGTTGGGCAACCCATGGGTATGGCAAGGGCAGCTGCTGGTCCCCTCCCACCTATCTCAGCAGATTCGCGGGACCAGTTTGGTTCCAGTCACTCTTTACCAGAGGTACAGCAGCATATGAGAGAAGAATCACGCACACGTGGCTACGATCGAGATATAGCCTTCATTATGGACGATCTGCAGGGAGCCATGTCAGACAGCGAAGGTAAATTTGCTCTGAGACTCTCTTCAAATAGAGCCTTGGTTGACATGTGTGTCATGCATGACCCTAATCGTGTTCATATACGTGTGTGTAAGTTCTGATTTGGTTTCATACCTGTTCTGATCTTTCTGTAATTATTATTATTTTCTTGTACCGGACTAAATGGAGTGTATAGTGTATCATTGTGCATGTGCATGATAAACTCTTCAAATTTTCAGTTTCTGTTTCTCTTCATTTATACATAATGTGTACATTAATATGTATAAATATGTGTTTCCTTGTGTATTTGAAAGCTGTTACTGTTTCAGTTCATGTGCATGCTGTTGACACTGCTCATTTTTGTTAAACACTTTTCTTCTCTGTTACTAATAGCTGTTAAAAGAAAGTATGCAAATAGGATTGTGTCTTGTATATAAAATGTCAGTAGTCTAATTGTTTTCTGATTGTAAACCAGGTGCCTCCAATTAATTGTCAGGGATAAATATTCAGGGGTAATCAGAAGGGAAACAATTAGCTTATATTTCTTCACCCTGTTGAAATACATTAGTAGACATGTAGACATTGTAGTTATTATGTAGATAACAAATTATTATATTTTAACATAACATAACATTTTGCTTTTAAATGTCAAACGAACACTGTACTGTATACTTATATAAACAAACAATTTGGATTTAGTTAACCAATTTTGTGTAGTCGTAGTTAGAAAATCTCAATAAAAGCATGATTTTAAAATAAGAAAATATACAATTAAAATATGCATACATATATATTTATATTTATATATATATATATATATATATATATATATATATATATATATATAGTTTTGGTGTCTTTCTGATTGGTAATACATAGCCTTTTAAACCCAACTATTTTAATCATTCAGGCTGGCATTATGTTGGAAATTGAATTTCCCTCCCTATATAATAATATATATGTAGATATGGCCTAAAAATACTCTTAACATGTCATTGCTAATGCCATTTAAATCAAATTATGTCGAGTCTAGTTGTATGTAAATTAATAAAAAAAGGCAATGTATTTAATTTATTTAAAAAAGGCTTATGGCTTTAATAATTATACAATTATTTTAGTAATAGCATGCTAATGGTGTCATGATTGCATATTGAACTGGCTTTCTGGACACTGATTAAACTAAGCCAAGAAAAGTGAAATAAATAAAACTTTAATTTTAGTTTAATTTAGTGTTCCAGGAAAACAGTCCATGCATATTCTTGTGTGAATAAAGATTTCAAAAATCGTTTTATTTACTGCATGACTTTTGAGTGATCATTAAGCTGTTGTGTGTTGGGATTGCAGTTTGCGGAACTGGATGTTATTCTCTGCATGTGGGTTTTTACAGTACGTATTGTATTTGATGCCTCTTGATGTTTAAGTGCACTTCAGTGTTAGGACAGGGACGATGTACTTTGTAAATAATTGTGTCAGACCATCTTGAAACAAAGTGCACAGTGTTCTAGGTCTGATATGTTTGTTAAAAAGAGCACTGTTGTCCCTTTGATTAATTACTTGCAGCACTACAGACAGATTGCGATTGATTAATTAGACTTTCTCTGCAGCTACACTGAGTAACTTTTACCCTGTGGGGAAACTATATGAACGCTGAATATTTTACACAGTCTGGAGCTTTTTCCCAAGAACTGGCCCTCTTATCTCTTTAAGTCTATTTTCACAGTAGTGATGTTTCAGTACTTAACTTCAGTAGTGTGAATTATGTGTTTATTTAAATTGTGCAAGAAATTAAATTGATTTATTTAACCCATACACAGTGTGAACACTGGCAGGACTGTGATATTTGACCCAAGTCAACCCAAAGCAGATTTAAGGTTGTGAATATGCTTTGGTTTGCAGCACTAAATGACCCCCTGATGGTTTTGCACAGAAGTGACCCCAGGCTCTATCATGAGAGTGTCAGACACGGTAGAGTATAACTGTAGTTGTATTCTATAAGTCAAACTTCATATTCTCGCTTTAATGTAGAATGCAACTATAATGAAGTTTTCTCTGCTATTATCATTACTTAAAAAACTGCCTAAAGTCACTCATTATATCAGCAACCGAATAATAAACTAACATGTCCCTGCTGGAAAAAGCTTAGCCAGCTCAAACTGATCAAGCGTTTTTTAGCTATTGGCCAGAATAAGGTATGGTTTTGTCTTAAGCTGGCCTTTCAGCAACCTGGTGAAGCTGGTCAATCAGCATCGCCATTCTGGCCATTATGACCATGACCATGGTAATCAACTACAACTGCCACGCTTGTTATCCAGCCTGATAGTGCCTTATTGGTTGACCGATTTCCAATCTAGTCAACCAATATTCAGTCACTACATCAACCTCAAAAATATATCTTATGCTGGTCAAGTTCTGTGAGAATGACCAGCTTTTTTTAACCAACTTAAGCTTCAAAGACCAGCTTGGACCAACAGAATCCAGCTACCAAAAAAAAGCTGGTCTTGAGCTGGATTTTTCAGCAGGGGTCACAAATGTAGTTTGTAACTTCTTTGAAAGACGTGAAGGATGTATCGGTGTGGCAGCAGTAGGAAACGTCCCTGTGTTTCAAAGAAGGTGTAGTGTATTTCTACATACACTATATCTCTAATTAATACAGCATTTAACATCACGACCACTGATGAAACACTGGTGGGTTTATTTGCCCTTATGGGAGCTTTTGATTTAATAATTGCATGAGTAGCCATAGTAGATATTTAATAGTAGTAACAGTAGTCTACCATTAAAGTGTTATATTTGAATTATGCTATCATTTTATACCAGTGCTTCCAAACCCTGGTCCTGGATTGGACATTTTTAAGGTTTCCTGATCTTACAATTTTGAGTGTGTTCTAAGTGCATTTGAATTAGTAATGCTAACAGGTTTTTAAATATATATAAAGTGATTTTAGATTAGATTTTAGATATTAGATGTCAAAGTTGACTGTTCTTAGATATTCTAACCGTTTTTTTTTTTAGTGTGGTTACGATGGACAAATTCAATGCAGAACAGAAAATGTCGTCAGGGAAAATTAGAAGAATAAGGCTTCCTTTTAAAAAATATTTTTTGTGCAATTAGTATCTCACTATTTTGTGTACTTACTCGCCAAATTCACACTATTAATATTAGTAAATAGCAATATAGCCGGGAATGATGTCACACCCGAGATGACTGCATTCTAGTTAAATGCTAATCATTTTACACCATTTTAAAACATTCCCAACGAGCATAGTTAGCTATAAATACTACTTTAGCACAGCTAGCTTGATAATCATTTACCAGTGTTTAAGGGAGAATCTAGAAAACTATATCCCAGTTTAGCATTTATAACAAAACAATACATTAAATGGTATATTGCACATTAAAACACATGCAAAAACTCATTTTAAGGATGCAGAATTAAGGCCTCTCATTCTGGACCATCTACTTTAAATCCCCCAGGCTCAAAGAATATGTATATTAAATACGGGAGACTACCTGTACTTCTGTGACAGTTGGGATCTCTGCCATGGAAATACCATATCCATGGATAAATCCATGTTCATTGATTTTTTGAGACACTGATACAAAGATGTTATTTTTAATAACTGTATAACACTACTGTTTTTACTACTATTGGTGTTTAGGGTAGCCATTTTGTCTCTAAACTCTGGGTTGGTAAAGCTCTTCCTATTTTCAACATGAAGGAGCTTTTCTATTTAAATTTCCTACCTGGAACTCAGAAATTCTGGTATTTTTAACTGGGACACAAACATTTTAAAGCTACTGTAATTAGCTGATTAACTAGCTGGATCAGGTGCAGAGTTTCCTCCAGGACAAGGGGTTGGGAACCACTGACTGAGGTGGTCTTTACTTTTGGGAAAACCCAAGATGTGGCACATCATTAAAAAAAAAAGCTGTTGAATAGTGGAATTTATTCTACAAATTCACTGAAATGCAATGTTTGCATCACAGCACGAGGTCCTAGCTGGAAAGTAGAAGGTGAGAGTTATTGCACACCGGCATTCAAAATCCCATTAAGCATAACTCAATCAACTCGTCTCATGCGTGTCATAGTTTTGAGTTATGGGCATATCTCTGTGGTGCACCTCAGCCCCATCCTGGTATTCATGTCCATATACTGCACAAGGTATCTCTCACACGACCTGGTCATATCAGCAAGGTCACATGCATACTGTATCTACATGCCTACATACCTGTCTTATCATGAGAGCGGCATGTTGGGACGGCAGATCTCCATGTGTCGAGGTCATCAGTTCACAGCATGATCAATGCATCCTCACACAAGTGAAGGAGTGAACGTGGGCTAATGCTGATTTAATGTGACTCAGGAGAGAACATCAGGTCTTTATTACAAAATGAATTGGGACAGATTCTATGTAATTTTAAATGAATTAGTTTTGACTTGCACTTTTTCAGTTTAATGAATTAGAAATTATAAACAGTATACATTTTATGGACCTAGTTATATACATACAGAGGTGGGTAGACTACACCCATGTTAACCTAAGCAGAAATCATTAGTCATATTTTAAATTAGAGATGCACCAAAATTAACTTTTTTGTTCATTAATTATTTTTTGTTCCATCAATGAGTAAATTAATCAACCTAAATCTAGTTTTGTATTGGTTTTCAAAAAAGTACAGCTTTATATTTACCTCAGCAGTGCTAGTTTAGTAGCAAAAACAACATTGTGTCTAAAAAATGTGACTAGTCATTAGTCATTCTGTTTTTTCACTTATTTGGCTAAACACCAAAATATTTTTTGCTCGGAATCAGTTTGGTTGCCAAATATTTGGTTCTTCTCTCAATTGATGATTATCCATAACATTAAAACTAACTAAGATGAAGTAAATAGCATTGATATTTGGTCAAGTCTTGGAATAAACACTTTTCTTAAAGTTGATGTGTTGGGATCAGGAAAATGGACATATGTAAGAATATGAGCCTCTTTGTCAAGTGCCAGATTGTGATAACTAGACGACTAGGTGAGGGCACCACTAAAATATTAAACAGGTCTTGTGAGGTATTCCTGGTATGCAGAGGTCATCAAAAGTTCTCCAAGGAAGGAAAAACATTGAACCTCACTATTTACATGACTTAAAGGATCCGTGGCTAAAGTAAAAGTCTTTATAGGCAAGTCAGTTCCCTCCATCTTGCCAGGAACACCAGGCAATTACAGTATGTTCACTCATATAAAAAACAGCCTACTATCTGTTTGGATGGAGAGAGACATACTGTATTTTAAATCAAACAAACTCTACAATCATCAATGCTGCAAGATGTTGGTAAAAAATTATGCAATCCAGTATTGCATAAGTTTTTACCAACAACTTGCAGCATTGATGATTGTAGAGTCTGACCACTGCTCAAAGTCTTCTCCAGCACATCCCAAAGATTCTCAATGAGATTAAGACTAGACTCTGTGGTGAACAATCCATGTGTGAAAATGATGATCCCATGAATCCTGACATTGCCATCTTGGAATATGTCCTGCGTAGAATCTGCTTAATATTAGCCAGTTACTAGATGGTGCTAATGTTATCTGGTCAGCCAAATACATAAATATACTGCAGTGTTTTACTACCCACCTCTGAATTTTACACATCAGACAATACAATTTACAGTACTGCTTAAAAGATATTTGACAATTCTATCAGTTTAAGAAGATTCTCAAAGGCTCTATGTGGAGTTCTAAAACACGTGACATGCATATACCTGCGTAGATCTGATTCATTGGGATAGACTGCTTTTTAAAAGCTGTTTAGTTTTATATCATCATTTTTGTGATGAATTTGGCAGTGGAGTTTACTAAACTGGTCCTTCTGCAGTGATGTAGTGCTATGGAGTGGTTTTTTTTTGCTGGTAGAGAGAGTAAAAGGGCAGCTCACAGTGTTGATAAGATACTAGCACTTATCAGTCTGCTAATCGAGTGAAGTGTGGATAAGGCATCTCATCCTCGTTGTCTGTGTGTCTGCTGTGCTTCGAAGCCACAGCAGCTCTCCGTCCCACTATCAGAGCATGATGTGTGGACATTGTCCCATTTAGGGACACGGTGTGCATGCCAAAAAAAAAAAAAAAAACTTGCATGCCCTGTACACTTAACTATATTTGCTTGCGTCTCATTCCACTGTGTTTTATGCCCTACACACCTTACCACTGTGAGTTTCTCTAATGACAGCCCACCTGATTTAATAGATACCAAAGAACCATTGCTGTGAAAGTCAGCACTCGGTTTTTGAACCCTGTTCAGCTAGAAAAATAATGTTCTTCTCAGATGTGGTAAGGGGTAGTGATTAGGGAGAAAGGTAGTGGATTGGGACACAGCCTCTAAAGTAAGTCAGTACAGTGGTGAAATAGCTGCTTTCCTTCATTGTTCCCCCTAAAGCCTACCATCTGCAGCATGAAGAGACTGACTGGTTTGATAAACCTCGTGAGGGTCGCGGTGGACCACACGCCGTACAGGACAGAAGACAGGTAATGTACTGCACATACAAACAGTAAAGACGACCAAGTTATTTTTTGTATATATTTATTTTTAGTTTAACTCAATTTAACTCAATCCAAGTAAAGATGGTACCTCACCTCATAAATAGGCAACCAGAATGGTCATGATGGTCAAGCTGGTCAAGCAGTGTTGTTATTTATGCTGGTCGAGTTCCATAAAGGGCTGCTTGCCATCAGCAGCCAGAGTCAGAGAGAGCCCAAATGACCTTGCTCTATCTTGGGTGTACGTGCTCTCCCCTTTCACATAACCCCTAGTGTGATGTTGGTCAGAACATTTAAAACAAAGAACGTTTAGCAATGTTTTGAAAAAGTTCAAGAAGATTAGTCTGTAGTCTTCCTAGCTAGATTAATAATAACATTATGGTAACATTAAAAAAATAACATGGCCAAAAACTAAAAAAACATACATTGATACAAATGATGTTGTAATAATGTTACCAGAACATTTAGAAAAACTGACAGATTGACACAGGACTACTCAGTGATGCTGCATCAGCAACAGCTCAAACAGAGGTGGTGGGTGGCTTCACACATATTGGAGGAGGCATCAGCTTGTCTTCACACTCCTAGTTTTTGGGGGAGTTGCTAGTTATAGGGGTTACTAGTTCCTGCAAACAAGGATTGATTAATTGCACTTCAGGTTTAATAAATAAAAATTAGGGTCAAATTAGAAAAAAATATATATTAAAGATACATAAAAAATATTTTGTGGTCAATCAGCATGTTTAACTACTTAAAGTTAAATGTTTTTTTCTGATACATCAGCTCACAGGCGCCTTGTGCTGATTGACATCACCCTAGGAGTGATGAGGGGAAAGAGCGCCATCTGCCCATCCAGAGAGAGCAAGGCCAATTGCTCGCTCCCAGGGCTTCGGCAGCTGCATGAAAGGGATTCGACCCAGCGATCTCCCAATCATAATGGCAGCATTTTAGACTTTTGGACCAATCTGTGCTCCTCCTTTATGAGTTTTAAAAAGTTAGGAGACACAGCGGCCATATTCTTATCATGTAAATTGCTGATTTTATATTCATGAGTGTTTATCCCTGACAAAACATGAATATGGGAATCATACTGTTTTAGATTGTTTGATTATTTTGATTATATATGATGTGTTGCAGATGAAAGCCATGCATTATCCTTTCCCTCACACTCGCATCAAACTGCTGAGGGATCCTAAAGACCAGAGTGTTTCAGGTATACTTTACTATTCCTTTACTTTACTATTGGACTCATACATCTACAGAGATGTCATGTCTGCAGTGGCTCTATTGGTACTTATGATATATATATATATATATATATATATACATCAGTGCAACATATACTGTACATAAACAATATATATACAACTAATATGGGCTGTGTTTTCTTGGTATTTGTAGGGGGTGGTCTGGGGATCCGAGTGGTGGGAGGAAAGGAGATTCCAGGAACAAATGGAGAGATTGGCGCCTACATCGCTAAAGTGTCAGCCGGAGGCACTGCTGAGCGGACAGGGAAGGTTGTGGAAGGTGAGATTTTAACATTCATAAGAGGCTTCATGGCTGGCGAAACTGACAATACCGATTCGGCTGCCTGAGTTGGCCACTTTGTTGCTATTTTGGCCATTTTGGTTACTTGTGAGCGCCTCTCTCAGGTGTTATTATGTGTAATTATCTTTTTCTATTTTTAATTGCCGAGACAAAGCACCCTTTGAGAAGCATTTTGGCCCCACGTCTGGCGCAGATGTAGATAATTTAAGCAGGCATTTCTCATTTCTGACTGCTGTGCACTTTTGCTGTTTTGTCCCAGTGGACTGAAGCTAACTCAGCATCTCCTGTCACTCTAGATAAGCCTGTCTCACAGACACAGCAGTGCACAGAGCATGCTATGGCCTCTGGGAGAGAGACAGAGAGCCCTCAGTGCTCAGGTTATTAATTTAGAAGGGTAATCAACGGCAAGAGTCACATTTAATGCTGTCATGTCGGCCGTGAGGTCATGGAGCTGAGATTTTCAGCCACAGTGAATAAATGCAGAATTGAGTGGATGTTTAGCTGCTGCTATGACCCGTACACTGCTGAGACCCCCAAGCATTTTGATATTATACTCTCTATTTAAAGCGCAGAAGCTCAGTATGTCATTCCGGGGGCCACTGATCTGCTTTTAGAATAGTAAAACATCTGCTGTTCATCTTAAAAGTAATTTCCTCTGCTGTAATGGGATATCACCTCCTGCGGCAAAAAAGTCTAAGGTCTGCAGATCTAAACAGACTGTGCTCACCATTTTGAAAACCATCCAAAAATTATATTATCTTATTATATGTTTAAAAGTATCCAGACACCTCTTTTTATTAGTGAGTTTTACTACTTGAAGGTGCATCCATTGCTGACACAGGCATTCGTTTGTGCACAAGCAGCAGAAAAAAGCATTTGCAGTAGAAAGGCATGCTCCGAGGCAGCCGGGCATGAGCCTTAGGGCACCTTGACCAATGCCAAGCATCAGTTCGAATGACATAAAGCCTCCTAGCGTTGAGCTGTGGAGCAATTCTCTGCATTCTTTGCAATGATGGTGCTCCATTCAGTACTTTGAGGTATGAGTTATGTACTGTAGTTGATAAAGGAAATTTTGATGAGGTTTAGTGATGCTCACCCAATATTCTAACCTCACTAATGCTCTTGTCACATCCATCCAATGCAGTCAAATACATATATTTTAGTAGAAAGCCTTCACAAGACAGTAGAGAGGTTCTACATTTTTGTTCAATTGCCAATACTTTAACGTTAACTAGACAAGCTATGTGTGCATTTGCACATCTGTGTCAGCAATGGGTTAAAGTTAAAGTAAAGTTAAAGAAGCTAAATGCATTCATTAGAAGTGGTCTCCAAAAACATTTGGATATCAAGTATAGAGTATCTAGTGTAAAGCCTTCTCAGAAAATTTGAGGCTCTTACTACTTAATAATTGGGTAATGAACTCCCTTAATACCACTAGTGTTGAGTAGCGTTTGGATATTTACTGTACATGTGAGGGTAATTCATTCTGGAAGTGTTTAACACTGGAAAGAGCTATGGGAGCTATGGACTAAAGACTAACAGCGCAGACGCTTGCAGACATGTGAATGATGTTCTTCTGTTGTCTCAGCTGCTGAACAGCTCCGTCAGCAGAAGGCCTATCTGAAGACTCGCTTTCATTTGTGTAAGTGCTGAGGAGTCGGCCCTCAGAGTGGTTGGGTTTGCAGTGTTGCAGTGTTGCAGTGTCTGAGCTCTTTATCTACCACTAATTTCTCATTTCCTTTATTTCTTTCCTGTCCAACAGTTTCCTCTAATTCAATACACTTTAAAAAATAAAGGGGCACCAGAAGGTTCTTTCAAAGATTCCACAGAACAGGGTGTGGCCTTACTTATATACACTTAAATTTTACTCATCAGTAAATTACCAGGTAATGTAGGTTGATTTGAGTAGGACAACTATTAAACTATGCTGGAAGTCAGTCCTCCAGAAATGGAGTTGTCCACCCTTGCTATAAAAGAACCACTTTTGTTTTCATAACACTGGTTCAATAGAGATAATTTGATTTAGAGATATACATAATTTTAGACCAGTTTTTCAGTCTGCAACTGTTTTTTGTAGCTTGTCACTAAAATCCTCTGCGCTGAGGCAAATTGGCGATTACTCAGCACTCGCTCAGTCATGTAGTATGAACTGCTAAAGGACGGCAATGAGTCAAATAATATATGTCAAAATTGAATAATTTGTGACCATATGTTGCCGATTAGCCATGTAATGTAAAAGCCCCAACAAATTAAAGACGCCCGATTGCAGCCGAAGCAGTTGTGTAGTGTACATGGCACAATGATCTGATGACTTAAAAATTCTGCCGGGCTACAGGTGTAGATGTTAAAAAAAAATAAAACAAAATATCTGCAGTAAAATAAGTTATTTACATTCTGAACCTTTGAAGGCATTGGAGACTTCAACAGGATATTTGGAGAAGCTACCTGTTCACACTATACTCCACTTAATTATTCAGATCATCAATTTTTTTTAATTTGAAAATAGACATTAATAGTGGACAACTATCATGAAACAAAATGTTTGGAGGACATGACATGTTTGGTTTCTATTTAGGAAAATATTGATTTTTAATTGTCAACCTTATGATTTGTATTCATTATATTTTGACAGTTGCAGATTTACTTTACAATTTTAAAATATTTTCTAATACAATTACAATTAAGATTTTCAGAAATGTTTCTTATCAAACATAAGATCTTTTTGCTAGTATTGACCCACGCCCTTGACTGGGCAGAGAAGAAGAAAAGAGGGGGAGCGAACTCAGAGTATTGGGGTGGAGTTTGGGGCAGCTTCGCTGTAAAGCGTGAAGCCGAAGCCCCCCCTCTCATGAAGAGAAACATGAGGAAAAATTATAAAATTAACAAAGGAGGAAGATGGGGAGGAGGTGGGTGCGAGGTTGTTCAACGAGCAGGTAGAGAGGAAGTGACGATTTAAATAGGGAAGGAAGTGGGAGGAGTGAGGGCGTGGATCAACTCCCAAAACTTAGTTATGGATACATAACTCCACTTTATGTAAAGCTTGAATAGAAATCCTTAAGATTAAGGTGTGTTTTATCAGGCAGAAAAATGACAAAAGTGCTTTCCTGTTAAAGGGTTAAGAAGCTTCTGGTGTATCATTATTTTTATTTTTTGTTTAGAGTGTCTTATAATATAAATGTGTTTGTGTGTGAAACTGTCAGTACATTGTGTGGGGCTTCTTTCGACGCTAAGAGATTCTATAACTATGACTACACTGCTAAAAAAAAAGATGTTTAAACAGTTGCTACCAATTTAGACTGATATTTTATTTTCATATGTACTTTGTTTGTAACTGTGATTTAATAAGTATTGTGTGCACTGCAGGAATGCAGGTCCTGGAGTGGAATGGAATCTATCTGATGGGAAAGACCTATGAGGAAGTGCAGAGCATCCTGGGTCAGCAGCAGAGTGGAGACGCAGAGATATGTGTTCGCCTGTGAGTTACCGTTTCCTTATTGCCTTATTAAACTACGGTATTTGTAGTAGCATATCCTTGGGGGAGTTTTACACAAGAATGACTCATGAGCACAGACAGAACAGAGTGAAATACAGTAGAGATAACCTGGGTAAATGACTATTTGAGTGAAAGTAAAAGTATAATTAACACTTTCAGTGAATGATGTCTACAAAACTCTAAGAACAGCACAGTGGGACTAAGTTCTTGTTTTTCTAGTGCTTTCTCTTAATTTATGATCACAAGGTAAGGTAATTAAGGTATTATAACATATTTGTAAATGTATTGTCATTTATAAAAAGTTATTTTGGTAACACTTTCTATGAATGGTATGTTTATTAGGCTCTATAAACATACTCTTGTCACGTTATAATGCATTCATAAGGCATTATAAATGTGGTTTTATATGTATTTATTAAAATATATAACACATTATAGCCATTATACACTATTAATTGTGATTATAATGCATCATAAACTTTGCTTGTATTGTGTTATACATCTGGATAAAAATATCAGATACCTGTCACTATTAATACTGTATATTCCCATGATGGACATCTGTCACTTTACCTAAAGTGTACAACGACACATTATAATATATTATAAGCTAATATAAGCAATTATAGTATTTGAAATAAGTGTAATTCATGGGTGGTTAAAAATAAGTATAGCATGCTTTGTTAAAGCACCTTTTTGGAGGTTAATAATGCATAATAAACATGACTATAATGTCTAATATTTTTAGAGATTACTATACATTACATTACATTTGGCAGGTGCTTTTGTCCAAAGCGACTTACAATAATCTTAGAAATGGGAGTAAGAATAGTTTAAAATGTTTATAGTTATGTTTATTATGCTTTATAAATGCATTATAATGTGTTATATGTATATTCATAGAGTCTTATAGACATGACATTCATAGAAAGTGTTATTATTTTTTTGGTTGGTAGTGTAAGCAGAGTAAGGGCTGCTTTTTAACTGATTTAAAATATGCGCACGCATGCACAGTATTGTGTAATGTTGAGGTGAGGTGAGGCGAGATACAAACAAGCTTTATTAGGGGACTTCAACAGCCAGAGACAAAAGAGCAATTACACCCAAATAACCAGAGATTAATTACATCCTATTATATTCAGGGGGACTAGAACAAAAGAGTGCAAACAGCAGAAAAACACCAGGGGTTCTGTGTAATGCACAAAGAACTGGGAATATTTAACAAGAAAATCTAAATGAAGACAAAAACGACCTTAAATTGCTCTGTAAACACAATAAAATGTCATCCAAGCGTCCAGCCATGTGTGGTTGAGTAAATATCCATGTAAAAGTAAATGTGGAAGAGTGTTTAAAAGCCGGCTGGCTCTTGGAGTAAAAGATCTCCTCAGTCTGTCTGTTGAGCAGCTCTGTGGCAGCAGCCTGCCACTAAACACACTCCTCTACTTCATAATGATGGTTTTCAGTGAGTGATGTAGTGTTAGAAATCTTGCCAAAAGGCTCTTATTTGGGTATCCTGGTGGCTTTTCTGAGCAAGGAATTAAACTCCAGTCTGCCCCAGTATTGTGTTATATTTGTGTGAGTTGTAAATGTAGTGTTTAAATTGTGGTAAAGATAATGCTACACCATTAAGAATAGAAGACACTCCTGCAAACCATGCATTTATTTACAGCATGGGATCTACTGTATGCGCATCTTAAGAAATGAATGCAATACACCCCTGACCGCAATTCAAAAACAGGGGAAGCAGTGAATCACAGTGTGACATCCTGTAACCAAGCAGACTCAACAAACCACAAAAAAAGCAGCTCTTATCCCATAATTTCTCCTGTTTTTTTTCTTTAACAAGAATAAACAATAAAATAGTCTCCACAGCAGTGTTTATTGCTGATGCTGTGGTACAAAACCAAGTAAGGAATTCTTGTGGCAGTATGGGATGTTTAATCATTGACCTTCTCCTTATTGGATATAGCTTTAACTATATAATAACTATAATAAAGACAGATACTTAAACAAGAGCCTAAGTACTGTAACTTTAATACATTTATTAATCTGATTGATAGTATAACTGGCTAAACTACAACTGCTAAACAGGACTTATATACAGTAGTTGCTCTATAAAAAAAACTCCCTCCAAAGCAACACATAATAAAATGTTAAGTTAAGATTGAAAATTGTCTTTATTCACTGTTTGTTCCACGTTGTTGTGTTTTTAGAGACCTGAACATGCTCTCAGACTCGGAGCATCCGCAGCAGCTGGAGCTGCAGTCTCAGATAAAGGCCGGTAGGTCTCTCTTCACTGTGGCTGAATGCAGATGAGTCTCTTTCTATATTGCAGTGGAGGAAAAACATAAGGCAATTTGAGGATTATCATTTTCCATTCAGCGCACAGTAGCCTTTCAGTATGTTATTTATTTTTTGCAATATGTGAGCGCTGATCTGCTGCAAGATTGCTACAGCATCTGGTGTTCATCTTAAACCTTGTTTCCTCTATTGTAGTGTGATAGCACCACCGCCCGCAATAAAGGCTCAGATCAGCTCGGTGATAGTAATATCAGGGGAAGAGAAAATCAAAAATAGACTGCTGCCATTGCACAGATACACTCACACACACACACACACACGTATTCGTACAGAGACACACCCACTAAAATCCCTTCATTTATCAGTATATCATTCCTGTCATAAAAAAAAAAAAACTGGAGCAGTCACTATTCATTAGATCTGTAATCAACTAATCTTGTGATATTTAGCAATTAATTGAGTGATATATAGTTGTTTTCAATAACAAAACAGGCATTACTAAAATAAAATATTTGAGAGCAAAAAAAATTTTTGCAGAGTTTTTCATTTTTTTTCATTTTGGAGATACTAGGTTGTTGCACAATATTTTCAAAGTAATGCATAAAAACAATGTTATCAAGTTATTAAGATAACTGTTAACTCTTTACATTGTTTCATACAGAAGGTCATTTTAAGCCTATGACCTTTGAATCTAGAAAATACTGATTTAGTTACTAATATAGTAAATACAGAATAATTAAGATGGTCATTAAAAGCAAATATTCAAAAAGGTAAAATATAATTTAATTTAGCCTAAAATATGTATGTATATTATCAGTTTATTATATTATATTATATTATATTATCAGTAACACGTTGGACACACCCCTTCTCATTTAATGTTTTTCTTTTTTTCTGTATTATAAATAAAAAGTACATTAATATTGAAGACATCAAAACTATCAATGAACACATACAGTATGCAATTATAAAAAAAAAAAGCCAAAATATGTTTCATACGTTAGATAATGCAAATTTACCCACTCTTAGCATTAATCTCTTAGTGTGCTACGTAGATGTAGAACCTGGGACTGTTCTCCACCTTTCTTTAAGGGGTTCAAGAGTGCTGAGCTCTTGTCCTAAAACACCTGGGCTGGGTTTTTATTTCAGGTGTTTCTGAAGGGATACCTAATTACATATGTGTTTCTTAATAGTTTTTAACTCTTTTTTATGAATATGCAATATAATAAATATTTATGATGTTAATGGGAAAGTATGTCCAAATGTTATACAATGATAAAAAAAAAAACAGCACAGAAAGAGTAGTTGGAATCAAATGACACTGTATATGTGTGAATGTAATAATAACATATGAAAGTGATTACATTACTAGAATAAAAGTACTGTATATGTTTATTGGTAAAATGTGTAAAACCCTGTTGGGCCTCCTCTACAGTGCTTTCCTGTAATGTGCAGTGATTCTCTTTATTTGCAGCTGATCGTCAGCGCTCTCCTGGTGTAGACCCTAATCAGTTGGCTGCGGAGCTGCAGAAGGTGTCTCAGCAGCAGGCCCCTGCCTCTGTTCTGGCTGCCCTGGAGAAAGCCGGACACCTGCATTCCGCCACCGGGTCCGCCGCGTCCAGCGCAGTACCCAGCCCCGGCCAGCCCGGCTCCCCCTCCGTCAACAAGAAACGCCACAGCAGCAAGGTACTGTAGAGTGACAGCAGACGTGTGTGTGTGTGTGTGAACCCATGTGCAGAAGGTGTGTGTGTGTGACAGTACGACTGGCTTTGAAGCTGAAGGTTAGATGTGATTAGACTGTTTGATCTCAGTGTGATGAAGCAGGTCTGTAGCTGCAGGTGGTCTGACTTCTGCAGACCCTTTTCTTCTTTATCTTAACGCTCACTGTAAGCAATTCTTCATCCTGAGTGAAGTCATGCTCTGCTCAAAAAACGAGACGTATTAATTTACGGAGGAGGTTAAACTGAGTGTGTGTGTGGGTGGGTGTGGGTCTGAATGCGTGTATGAGCATAAATTTTTATCCGTAGTTGATTCTTCATAGTTGTTTTTGCTACAGTTTTGATTTGCATTATTGTGATTGTGTGTTTATTCTCAGTCTGCAGAGGCTCTGAAACCACAGCCGCATCCAATCACTGGTGAAATGCAAGTGAGTCCACTTACCCAGCACATATATTTTTATATAAAGTATGTTTTATCTTTGCTACATAAAAACCTTGTGCCTCCAAAACTTTAGAGCAGAAAAAATATACACTACCGGTCTACTAGATTGTAATTTCTCTAAAGAAAAGACTTATACATTTCCTTGTGTATATATGTATATATAAACAATACTACTTTTTGTAGGTTTTATGCTCATTTGTTTTCAAAATTGTATACACTGGATTTGGGGATTTTGTACCATTTTTATTTATTGACTGGACCTGAAGAGCTTAAAAGGCAAAAATACCAGGAAAAAAGTGTTCTTAAACTTTTGACTGGTAGTGTACATTTTACTGATTTTGGAGCATTTGGACAACAGACAAATGTATGTTAAATCAAAAACTGAAAATCAAAGAAAATGGAAATAAAAGTTTTTTTTTTTTTTTTTTTCTGTGGCTCATATATTTGTACATAAAAACTGGTGTAAATAGTGAAAAATTATAGCAATATAATTTTATCATTAACAGTGTCACTGTAAATATAACATCAGTAAAATTGAATGTAATACTTGAATATATTGAATTGAACATATTTTACAAGAGAAGTAATCAAAAACGTCTTATCTTTCAATGGAAGTCAGTGTGAAAAGATTACATTTCAAAACCATTTTTGGAGCATTTCCCTTGGTTAATTCATCATGAAATTTTGATGAAATTTTTAATGTAAAGAACAGTTGCCAGATTCACATAATGTCAAACTATAATAAATGTAGATACACAATTTGTGCATGGCAGTGAGTATAAATAAATAATACACATAGATGTTAAGACATATCATTACTGCTGCCCAATAAAAAACACCCATCTATATTTATTGCCCAGTTTTTACCAAGTTTTTACCATTATTTAAAACCTGTAGCGTTTCTGTAGCGTTTAGTTTTAGTTTTAGTTCAATTACAATGTCTATACAACTAATTTATAAGTTACATACTTGTGAAGTTTTTATTGTGCTCAGTGGTTTAGCTACATATACTTTCAGTAAAATAGCATTGGGATTAATTTAAAAAATAGCGCTCCATCTTACATTATTAATGTAAGAAAAATGTTTAAAAATGTGTAATAGTCAATCATTAAAATAGCTGTTAATGGGTATGACATGGACATTTTCAATTCTCTCTCTTTAGATTAGAACACTCAATTCCAATAATCATACTTCCTATGATTTTGTCATCCATTTATAATAGCAGGGTCATAAAATGCTATTTAATGGCCCTTCCTATTTAACAGAGTTATAATGATATGAGGTGCTGAGTGAAGGATCATGTCCTGTGTTTCTTGCTGCAGCTCCAAATCAACTACGACAAGAATATGGGTAATTTGATCGTTCACGTCCTACAAGCAAGAAACCTCGCCCCCAGAGACAATAACGGATATTCAGATCCTTTCGTCAAGGTGTATCTGCTGCCAGGGAGGAGGTAGGTACCACGTGTTGGAATGTGTGTATGGTGGTGTGTTTGTGCGTGTGTGTAGGTGTGTGTAAAGTATTCTATTTACGGGTTCTGAGAAAGTGTAAATGTGTGTGAGGGTGGGTGTGTACGAGAGATAGAGAGCAGCAGGAGAGAGAGAATGAGAGTGAGCAAGGAGAAAGAGAGAATGCAAGTGAAAAGAGATAGAGAGAGAGAGAGAGAGAGAGAGAGAGAGAGAGAGAAAAAAAAAGAGACACTGTATTTGTGTTGTCTGTCCTTGTGATCTGTCGGTGTCGTGTGGTTGACGTGTGTGAGTGTGTGCTTATGTTTGTGCTGTTTTATGTTCTATGGCTGAACCTTAAATTATTTTGATGTCTAATATATTATTTAATTTTAACATTGATTTTCTCTTGATCTTGAACCCCACTGTCCTTTATTTTGGTGTAAACTAATATGTATGTTTCCCACTGGAATTCTTTTGTTTACTGCAACAAGCCTTCCATAAAAAAAGCCTCTAATGATAAATTCTATTAGACATTGAAACAAGGAAAAAACTGACTGTGCTAAAGTTACAAAACCACTGTCTGAAATCAAAATAACTAAAACGTCTACTGCTACTGCTTCTCATAATTAGCTTGTTGCTACAAAGAAGTGTTGCCAATAGATTAAACAAGCTGTCTGGAGCAGATTAAAATAAACCTATTGGCACCATGCATAATGCCAGATATGTACTAGAGGGGTATAAAGCCTCCCAGCATTGAGCTGTTAAGTAGAATGATAGATGGTGCTCCATTATAAACTATAGAGTTGTGGATGAGGTGAGGTGGTGATCATCCAGCATCTCAGTGTGCAACAACAGGAGTGTTGGCAATACTTTGCAAAGATTGACACAAACAAAGGGTAACTATACCCTGGTAAAACAAGTTTTAGTACTAGTGACATAGACCCTAAAAACAGATCACGACTGCAAGTCCTCTGCAAGAGGTGAATTGTGGGAATTGTAGTTGTCTGAATCAGTGGAGACAAGGAAAAGGTCTGCATGTGTGATATATATTACCTTTATTTAAGTCCAGTAAACTTAAATTGTACAAAAGTTAGTAAACTGCCAGGGCTTTGACCAAAAAAAGGAACTAAAAACAGAAAAATATTCAGCTCTGGGAAAAAATAAGAGACCACTTAAAAGCGATACATTAATGAGCTTTTTCATAAAGTTATCCAAAAGCAGTGTGTAAGCCTGGTGGAGGAGAACATGCCAAGATGCTCAAAAACTGTGACTAAAAACGAGGGTTATTCCAACAAATATTGATTTCTCTTGATTTCTCTTAAAGCTTAATGAATATGAACTAGTTTTCTTTGCATTATTTGAGGTCTAAAAGCTCTGCATATGTTATTTCAGCAATTTCTCGTTTTGTGCTAATAAATGCTCTTAATGAAAACATTTTCATTTGGAATTTGGAAGAAATGTTTCCCATAGTTTATAGTCTCTTAATTTTTTTCCAGAGCTGTATATTGTTATAAATAAAACTGAAACGATGCTAAAGTTTACAAAGGTTTATTTGGGTTTACAAAGAACAGACTGTGTGACTGCAGACTCAACAGCAGCAGTTACTTAACACTACACATTCAGACTTTCATCATAATAACTGTAGAAAGACATTGAAACAAAGAGAACTCTGTAACTGTTATAAGTATAAGTACTACAAACAAAGATAAGGTGTGGTGAGAAGTGTTTCCTACACCTTTAAAAGACTCTTGAAAACTGGAAAAAACAAGTACAGGAAGAGGTCTTGCTGACCCACATGGCAACAACATATTTAGCCCATCTCAACACTGGGCTACGTCTCAGTTTCAGCAGTGAAAAGAAGAATTAAATGTCTATCAGGTGAAGTGCCAAAAATCATTACCAAGATGACAAAATGAAAAATCAGCTTTTCTGGGAGATACAACAATGCAAATGGGCTACTAAAAACACCAGTTTTCTTAAACTATATAAAATACTGTAGGTCTAAACAAAACCTTTTCAGAAGTATTAATTTAATATGACACTGCTCCTGCACTACATAAAACCTAAAAATGAGTAATTTTACAGCTGTAATGGCTTCTTGGAAGGCATAAGTCAGGTTGCCTTCTATTCTGCTCAGCCTAACTCTCCTTACACTCCATTTAGCCATTGAGCTTTTGAGTCTCTGCTCGCGACCCATAGAGTCAACAAGCAGCAAAATCAATATGGCCGCCTCCGGTGTAAGCAACGTAATGGTATATCTGCTATCTCCTAATGGCCATATCTGGAGTGTTTATGAGATTAGGCTGCATTACCTGCCCAGCCTCTGCTCTATCTGATACCAAGATCCACTCCATTATGTGTGTGTTTCCACGTACACACTCTGGAGTGCTGGTGCCGACGGTCTCCCTCCCTCTGTGTGTTCGTTCCTTTCTCTTTTTCTTTGTCTGCTTTTCTTGGACTCTCTGACTGTTTTCTGTTTGTCTGTCTGCTTTTGCATTCCTAACAAATCTCTGGATTGGTTCAGCCAAGTCATGGTTGTCCAGAACGCAAGGTAGCGTGGCGCTTCTCCTTTCTGTCACTTGCTTTCGTTCCTTTGTGCGAGTGCGTAGTGTACGCGTGCGCAAATGTGTGTATATGTATATATGTGTGTGTGTGCTTGTGTTTCGGGTCCCGCGTTCATTACTGAGCTGTCATTCAGCCGGGTTTTGATTGGTGAGCCTGTGTTTTTCCGTGCTGCTGAGATGTACCATCAAAGCTACCTCACAACCATCTCTACCTCTCTGTGCAGTGAGATATGCCAGCCGCATAAATCATAAATCAGAGTGTTGTGCATAAATCATGAATTACAAGTAGCTTCTCATCTTAAAACACTCTTCGCCAGACGAGTGTTTTGAGCGTATTTGCTTTATGAAGAGGATCCCGCTGTAGCTGCTTGTGATGAGTGCCCATTTTGTAGTTCTCACATGTGAGTTTTGCACTGTTAGTAGTTCAGCTGTTCTCCAGGAATGCATGTGGGAGGTGTAGTTCCATGTAGTACTTCCGCTGTGATCTAGTGATGTCATTCTTCTCATCTGCTCTCCTATCAGCACAGTATTTCCCTTCATTACTGATTCATTGAAGCACTATTACTGTACAAACTGTTAAATATGCCTTATACCTTGTTTTTATCTTTATTAATTTCTACTGTATTTCAGTCTTACTATATTGGCTAACAAAAAACGATGTGCTATAAATACTGTAGTTTTAAAAGTAAAAAATAGTAAATGGCTTTTATGCCAGTTGTATTGCTAATTTTAAGTAGGCCCAATTTGCATTTTTGCTTTTTGGCTAATAAGTTTTACATCCTGTCTTTTCATAATGACATTACAGTGCTGAGAACAAGAGAAGGACTAAATATGTACAGAAGACCCAAAACCCTGAATGGAACCAGACCGTCATCTATAAAAACATCCACTTGGAACAGGTAACTATAACAAAAAAAAAAAAAAAAAAAAACACTCACTGACCAAAAATTTCACCCACATCTGTCTCAAGAAGAAATGTAAATGATAATGTGGTCCCCAAAAGGGCATAAAGGGTGTTCCAATGTTTTTTCCAAAAAAAAAAAAAGCTCTCAAATGCTACATTTGGATAGTGTACGTCATGGTGATAGATCGTTGACTTCTAAACATAAATACCTCTGTGATGCATTCAAAGAAAAGTTTTTATTTATATTTTAAAAGGCATTGGACTAAAAATTATCCCACTTTAGGTAATTCATCAGCCATCCACTACTGTTTTCAAATTACAAATCTATGTTCTGTTAGCAATCCAACATCAGTGTCAGGTTCAGGTATAAAGGCCTTGTGATATCCAGTATACATATATTATCATTAGATTAACACATTTACTACCCTATTTTAGCAATCTCTAGGAGAGCTGTCAACCGTTCACCGCTCAGCTTGATTTGGGGCATGTGTCAGTGTGTCTTTTGCTATCATAACGATGGGAAAATGTGTTTTGGGCATAATGTGAAATCAACCATTGCTATTCTCTTCAAAAGACAAGTGAGTCTGGACTTTTGCGCATTGCTATTTTAACAATGCAGCTATCTGGACATCAGCTATCAGCAGAGGAAATTGATCTGCTTGTTCACACTTGTTCATTCGGTTTATAGTTGATGTAAAAGTTTGCATAACTTCAAACAGGCACCCACTATGGGTTTGTGCACTGCTGTGTGTCAAGCAGGGGTGTACGCACATTGGGGATGCACCTGTTGATAATGCACTGCTATTATCAACTATCATCAAATTACTGTCAGTGGTCCACCTGGTTTTTCTGTTTGGCAAGATAGCAATATACCAGAAATTTATCTG
Source organism: Astyanax mexicanus (assembly GCF_023375975.1). Taxonomy (NCBI): domain Eukaryota; kingdom Metazoa; phylum Chordata; class Actinopteri; order Characiformes; family Acestrorhamphidae; genus Astyanax; species Astyanax mexicanus. Next base: position 16,575,123 of record NC_064416.1, on the reverse strand, counting down.
AAAACACCTCAGTTCAAGATCACATAGCTTATGCCATAAATATATTCACAAGCTCCACTGCAATTTAAACAATGTAGCCCAAGGCATAAAAATAGACTGTTGGCGGGGTGTAAGATAGCAATAAGCATTGCAACATGCCTTGTGCAAGGATTAAGATAGGGGCAATAAAGTTGTAATCAGTCAGTCAATCAATCAATCAATCAGTGTAAATATCAAGTAGTATAAATATAAAAGCTTAAAACATAACTGTGCTTCGTCCTGTGCCTTCTATTTAAAGCTATTATTTCTGTAATTTCTTCTTTATCCAGGCATTTTCTACAAATCCTATAATTCTTTAATTCTTTTAACACACACACACATACACATGCACAAACCCCAAGCACACCAAACATCAGGGTCTTATTGAGTGCCGAGCTTTGCTGACAAGCGTGATGGTGCGGCTTAATTTAGCCAGGATGTCTCTTGATTGAGAACACAGTTCCTCTATATTTGCACCCTGTGGACTACAAATTATACTCAGTTGTGGACTTGTTTTGGGTTTTTCTCTGCCAGGTTTAATGATGCCTAGTGAATGACACAGTGTATCAGAGAGCAGGATGAGAGCGCTGTGACTGATAGAATGTGTGATCTTGTTTCTCTTTCAGCTGAAGAGGAAAACCCTGGAGGTGACAGTGTGGGATTATGACAGATACTCTACCAACGATTTCCTGGGTGAAGTGAGTGTTTGCTTGCATTCTGATTCAATGTGCCAAAACACTTCTGAGAGTGAGAGAGAACTCATAATTTTTTTATGATTTGCCAGAACAAGTCGTACCCTTTATCTACGTGCACCTTCTGCTCTGAAACTTCACTCAGCTTTCATGTGCATTAGACTTTTACATGAAGACAAGAATGGGAAAAAATATTGAACATAACATATTAGCTTTTGTTGCAGTGTATATTGAAAAATAACTGTGGTATGTGTGTGTGTTTGTCAGTAATGGTATAGTTACTTTGAAAAAGTAATCCGATTACTGATTACTGATTACTACTTTAAAAAGTAACTTAGTTACTTTATGGATTACTTGATTTTAAAAGTAACTAAGTTACTTTACAAGTTACTTTATTAGTTACTTTCAGCAGCTGCAGACACCACCTCCCGCCGCCTTAACATAAACATTATAACCAGTTTTGCCAATACTCCCTTTATTGGAAAATGCATTTTTAACAGCAACAATTTATCTCTGTTAAGTTGAACTATTTCCTAAAAAAATATGTTTTTTTTTATAAAAATAAAAAAATTAACATAAATATATTTTTTTATAAAAAATAAAATATGGTCTTTCTTGATTTTACTAAACATAAATACTTGTTTTTATAAAAAATATATAAAATAAAGAAAGTCTTTCTTGACCTGACATATTTAACACTGTAAAACTGAACATTGAACCTGTTGTTCTCTGCAGGGCAGCAAGGAGTGGTTTTATAAAACAGAACCGCGTATATGGTCTAGACCAGGGATCACATATTTGCAGACTGGGGTCCGGGTCCGGACCCAGACGTTGTCCAATACGGACCCATACCGCACCCAACTACTGAGAAGGATTTAATTCTGACAGTGTTCATTTAAAGCACCGGAACTTTTCTTGTCTTCACGGTATACGCGCAGTGAACTTCCAATCACGTGTGGTGTAAAATCTTTAAATGCTCTCCTCTGCCAATCAAATTTGTGGCAGACCGCTGCCCTGGCTAGTGAATTGGGACTCGGCCGCAAAAAAAAAAAACCGCTTTAATAAAGAGATAGGGCGCCGAGAACTGGCGGAAAACGAAAACGGGCGGAAACTAAAGACACGCCGAGCGCGAGAGAGAGAGAGACAGGGGAGAAAGCGAGACGCGTGTGATTGGGGAAGAGCGGAGGGGCAATGGGTAAGGGAGCGGTGTGTGTGTGTGTGTGTGTGGAGGAGATGAGGTGGAGAGAGAGAGAGAGAGAGTAACGCACAGTGACTTAAATAAGTAACTTTAATCTGATTACTGGATTGGAAATAGTAACGCGTTAGATTACTCGTTACTGAAAAAAAGGGTCAGATTAGAGTAACGCGTTACTGACATCACTGGTGTTTGTATTGCAGGTGCTGATTGACCTGTCGAACACAGCAATGCTGGATAACATGCCTCGCTGGCACCCCCTAAAGGAGCAAAGTGAAAGCATCCATCATGGCAGAGGTCAGCCCCCACAGGGCGGTGGAGGAGGACCTGGAGGCCAGGGAGGTCAGGGAGGCCAGGGTGGTCAAGGAGGTCCTGGGGGATTGGGTGGGCCTGGAGGTACAGGAGGACAACCAGGCAACGACCAGTCTCCCAAGTCCTCCGTCATCAAGAGCCGAAGCCACGGCATCTTCCCTGACCCTGCTAAAGGTATTCAAACAGTAACATTTAAAAATATATTTCATTTTATAATGAAACATGAAATATAAAAGAGATGCTACTGTGTTTAGATTTCTCTGTACATTAAAAAGTCCTGAAAAAGGCACTGCCAATAGAATAGAACCCTCTAATGCAGTCAATCATGAGCCTAAAGTCAACATTCACAATGCCAGAAGAAATGGGCTTAACTCATTAATGCGCTCGTTCTTGTCTCATGGCTCAATGCAATCAAATGCAATATTTCAAAATCCAATGTAAAGCATTTTCAGAAATCTAAAGGCTGGTACTGCAGTGCAAAGGAACAAACTTCTCAACTGAAAAGCAGATCTCCTTTTCGAAGGCTGGTAATTCATCCACTAGAGGGCAGTAAAAGTGATCATATGGATGAAAGGAATGCAGTGTACAAGAGTGGTGCTGGTAACTTGCGGTTTCTAAGACTGGTAACTCTGATGAACTTATCCTGTGCAGGAATGTTTTGGTCTTCCTTTCCTGGGTTGGTCCTGATGAAAGCCAGTTTCATCATAATGTTTTGATGGTGTTTGCAACTGCACTTACATTTAAATATCCAATACAGCAAATACATTAATATGAGTTGTATAATTATACACTTAATTCAAAAAAGAAAAACTGCTCAGTAGGAATCGCCTTTCAAGAATGAAACTTGGGGGGTAAATGTGCCAGAATGGCAACGCACACTCTAATGCTCATCCATCTGCTGCCACATAAATGTACACATAAAGTACCAAGCAAAAGTTTGGAAACACCTTCTTATTCACTGTTTTTCCTTTTTTTCCTACATTGTATATTCATTTTATTTGTATAATCATCCACACTATGAAAGAACACCTAGGGAATCATGTAATAAATTAAAAATGTCCAACAAACCAAAATACTCAGAATTTAGCTGCTCTTATTTGTGGTGCTGGTAACTTGTAGTTTCTAAGACTGGCAACTCTGATTAACTTATCCTGTACCGCAGAGGAAAGTTTTTGGTCTTCCTTTCCTGGGTTGGTCCTGATGAGAGCCAGTTTCATCATAATGTTTTAATTGTCTTTGTGAATTTTTGGACTTACTGACCTTCATTTCCTGAAATATTTTTTTTCTTTACTTAGTTGAGGAGTTCTTGCAATAATATGGATTAGAACATTAATCAAATAGGGCTATTCACTGTATACCAGCTCTAGCTCTCTTGGTGCACCATGCACCTGCAGATATATAGCCCAGTTGACAGAAGTCCATGGGGCATATCATTAGACTGGAAAGCAAGATTTTGGGAAGCAAGTAATTTTAATCAAATGCCCAACATCTAGGTTCTATTTGGGATCTGACAACAGTCAAGTTTGAGTAGGGAGGCCTTGTTGTGAGGGCTTTAATCCTGAATTTGCTGTAATGTGATAGACTGTCCCAACTGCTGATATAACGATCCAAGGAACCATTGTATAACTATGAGAGTTGACACTCAAATAGGGCTATTCAATATATACCAACTCTACCTCTTTACACAACTGATGCTCTCAAACACATAAAGATTTTGGCTTATTATTGGATATTGCTGTATTAAAATATCCACGTTGTTCCTATTTTCACTACAACTGTCCCTGTGTTCAGACACTCAGGTCCCCACCATAGAGAAGTCCCACAGCAGCCCCGGCAGCTCCAAGTCCTCCTCCGAGGGTCACCTGCGCTCCCACGGCCCCTCCCGCAGCCAGAGCAAAAGCAGCGTCACACAGGCTCACCTGGAGGAGGCCGGCAACGCCATCGCTGCGGCCGAGGCAGCGGTGCAGCAGTCCCGCCTCCAGCCAAGTAACCTTTACTTCTACACATGAGCTCACAGCTTATCTCTACTGTCTCTTTTCTCTCTATCTCTTTCTCTCTTTCCTCCTGTTCTCTCACTCTCCCACTCTTTCTTTGCCTGTCCCTCATGTCCTTACCTATCTGTTTAATCTTTCGTACATTTATACTTTCTTTTTGTTCTGTTCTTTTGAATGTCTTCCATTTAAAATCCCAGATAAAGCACCTCTATTAATTCCCTTTAGTGCATATCAAAAGAGCATATTTCCAAATATTATTAGGAATATTATGTGGTTTATCATAAAATTAATCACTTTTTTATGGTTAAATTGTATTTTAATCTTCATTATCATTTACAATCTTAATTTTAATAATTCGTACAGTTCATAAACTCTCTAAATAAATTTTTAATCATTTCTAAAATCTCCAACCGTTTAAACTAAAACATCCGCTAACCTCCCCCCTCTTCACATTAATATCATAAATATGCCTCAGGCTAGTGTAAAACAAAAGTTTTCCTAATAAAAATTACATCCGCTGTTATTCCAGCTCAGATACTAACCCTTAAACTGTATTAAAACTTTAGATCAGTGATAACGTAGCATGTGTTGCATGAATAAACCCCTCAGAAACGGCATAAACCCCTGTATACTTCCGTCATTGCACCAGCATTGCAGCCTAGTCCTTTGAGATGGAATGTGTATTTAGAAACCCTGTACACATTGAATGCCACAGCATGCCAGTTTCCACCCCCTCAGATACCCCACGCTGATGAAACCTCTACCCGGGTCAAACCCATATTTCTGTTAGCATGACTGTGGTGTGTAAAAGTCATAAGCTGGTTTCATGTGAGAACAACATGCACACATCCAGTACAGTACATGCTCACTATGGGAAATCCATCTCCACACCGGCCAGTGAGAGCCCATGTACCGAATCAGCTGACCGTCAAGGGGGGAGGAGCACTGCGGAGGAGGTGAGACACATGACTCCTCCTTAGTCTAAAACTAAACCTAACCTATTCTTTACACTGTTTCTCAATAATCAACCAATCAACCAATGAACATCATATTAAATACAGTATGTAATAATCTTGTAAGAGGGGGACGTCTTTAAAATATATGGTAAAACCTAAAGCTAGGTGTATGACATTGTTTAATCATTAACTATGAGAGGAATACTTAACCCTGGATATATAAAAAGTAAATTTAGCGTTGTTGTTTTTTTTTTTTTTCATTTATATTTTTGTGCTGTATTGTTTTTATTTCACTGATTTCACTGTCAAATCAAATCCTTGGATGTTAATAGAGGGTGACCACTAATTTGGCTTGACACTGGGGATGTGTAGACATCCACCTTGCTGTGTTCCTGAGTTTCGAAGTGTTCCTACATCTGTGTATGTGTGGGCAAAATTGACATAACTCATTGACCAAAAAAAGAAAAACATATACTGGGTTGCCACATAAGGGCATTAAAAGTCTCATTCTATCGTTTTTTCATTCATTTAATAATAAATGTCCAGTTGTGATCTCTAGAATGAATGAATGCCATGTGAGCTGCTCTGGTGATCCAGTATATATTTAGAACAGTTAAAATGTTTTAAAATAAAGACATTTTTACACTTATAACAGTCTTTTTAAAACCAAATGTTACTTTACAACATGTGTAATGACCTGCTAAGTGCAGTTTATCCAATGACCTAATCTAAGTGTCTCTGTTTCTCATCTTGTATCCAGGCTATAAGTGCCTAAGTTACTCCTTTCCAACATTTTCCTTAGTAACTTATCCCCTTCACTCTAATATTGAACTCACTTACATACAGCTCTGGAAAAAAATAAGAGACCACTTCAGTTTCTTAATCAGTTTCTCTGATTTTGCTATTTATAAGTATATGTTTGAGTAAAATGAACATTATTGTTTTATCCTATAAACCACTGACAACATTTCTCCCAAACTCCAAATAATTTTTTGTTATAAGAGCAGTTATAAGCAGAAAATAAGAAATGGCTGCAATGACAAAAAAGATGCAGAGCTTTTAGACTTCAAATAATGAACAGAAAACAAGTTCATATTCATACAATGTTAGGAGTTCAGAAATCAATATTTGGTGGAATAACTCTGGTTTTTAATCACAGTTTTCATGCATCTTGGCATCATGTTCTCCTCCACCAGTCTTACACACTGCTTTTGGATAACTTTATACCTTTACTCCTGGTGCAGAAGTTCAAGCAGTTCAGTTTGGTTTGATGGCTTGTGATCATCCATCTTCCTTTTTGATTATATTCGAGAGGTTTTCAATTTGATAAAATCAATGAAACTCATCTTATTTTTAAGTGACCTCCTTTTTTTCGGAGCTGTATACCATCATTACATTTACACATACAGTATAAAGCTCATTCAATTCATACAACTCCTTTATAGTGATTTTTTTTTTCGTCAATCAGTGTATCTCTAAAATTATGCACCTATACTAATAAACATTATTACATTCTCAATTACCAAAACTAGGGAAAACAGATTTTTAGTCACCCTAGCTAAATTGATGAGACCTGGTCCAGTCTTTTTAAATCTATCATTTTAAAAGTTTCAAGATTTTGATTTGACGGCTATTAATTGTTACTTTGTGTAACAGTCCCTCCACTTTGTTATGATATTGGCTTGTTTAAATGGATGCTTGCATGAGCCTTACTAACTCTCTTACTCTATCTCTCTGTCTGTATTCTTTTCTCTCTCTTTGTGTTTCTTTTCCTCCCTCCTGCTGTCTTTTCACATTTGCAGACAGAGCAGGACACAGGCTGAATGAAGGAGACGGCTATACTCTGGACAGTGAGGATGGAACAGGCACTAATGCAGTGGACAGCGCTATCTTTCAGGTCCCTCAGCTGTGAGTGCACTCTTTCATCTCAATCCCGGTTCAGTTCATTATTCATTAGCAGTGGAGATCCAGTGCAGTAGGATCAGCCATTAGGTGAGTCAGTTGCTCAGAGGGTCTGAAGATGCGACTGTGCTGACGTATGAATTTGTCTTTTTCTCCATCAGGAAGGCCATTCCGAACGGCTTGGATAAGAGAGGGTCTGATCCTATGAACAGCCTGCCTGACTCTGAAAGTAAGGGTCATACTTTTCATTATATCCTGTGTAAGAGATTCCCTGAGGTCGTTTTTGGGGGTGATTTCTGATGTGATTGTGTTCTTTCTTTTGAGACAGTGAATGACCCTTATTATATTGTTCCCCTGACATCTTCTTATAAGGTCTGCGTGAATTTGCTTAAACAGAGTAGCTACCTGAGTTATCTCCAGAACCATGTTTAGATTATTTAAATTAAAAATCACAGGAGATCAGCAGTTCTAGATATACTTAAAACTGTCCCTCTTAGACCAAAAATCACTCTATTTTTAAACTCACGGAAATCACATTTATTACCATTCTAAATGCTTCACATACCTGAAGTTTCTTGCCCACATCTGCATGGTTTTATTATTATTACAACTTTAATCAATCTATAACAATATAAACTTCACTAGTAGTTACACAGTAGCTTACTGTGTAATTACATGGATTGTTAATGTGTACCTACACAGGTACTAGAAGCATAATATAAAATTGGACTGATTATTTAACTTATTTTAGGGCAACATTTTTATTTTTTTGCCATGTAAGTAGCCCATTAACGATAAAATCTAATTCATACTTTATGAAAGGAAGAATTAATACATTTTCTGCTGTAGAGATATTGTACAGAAGGCAGAAGTGACAGTAAAAGGACTTTGCAGGAAGTGGTAAAATTGTAACCTCTGTAATCTGATTCATGCCTGTATGCAGTAGAGTACAATGTTAAAGCAAAGGCACCTGATGCAGGAGAGCACTGGTGGGCCGCTGTGCCCCTAAGGTTGAATTAGCGCTTGTCTAAAAGCTGTTTATGAGACTCTGAGCCTGTCGGCCTAACGGATACAGCGCTCCTCTCCTTCTGTTCTACCATAACCGTGCCACTGTGTCATTGCTCTACTCTTCTGAATTATTCATCACAGCTGTGTGAGTGTGTGTGTGTGTGTGTTAGGAGAAGGCCGCAGAGGAGACAGGCTCGAGTCTGGGCTGTAACCTTGCCCAGACAGACTGATAAATACCCTTTAAAAGCACAGAACATTTTCTTATAAGAGCAGCAACGTCCTGATATATAAATAATTAATTATTTTACTTTTTAAAACTACATTTAACAAAAAACATTTAATTTAATGTTAGAATGTTACTATATAAATATATATATATATATATATATATATATATATATATATATATATATATATATATATATATATATATTATATGAATGTGTGTTTTTGGTTGGTTATATTACACAATTTAACACAATTCAACTCTCATCCACTAGAGGTCACTGAATGTTTTCTTCTATTTCCTGAATATGGTAGAAGTTAGAAGGTTTTTTTTTATCTCTATTCTATAAGGACCCTTGTTTTTTCCACATTTTAGTTTACACATTTGATCCACCCAGTTAGCTAATTAATATCTTTAAAAATTTTATTTTTACTTCAATCCAACTATCATTGGAACAATCTAAAATTAATTAATATACAGCCAAAATTAATTTAAAAAATAGCCTTGTACTAAAGCAAAGCCATTATTATACTGAGAAACATTATTGCTACAGCTTTGAATCATTTCTTAATGTAAACGCTAATATTTTTTATAATGATAGGATGAGTGTTCCTTCAACAACTTCAACAGTAGTTCTCTGAAAATCTCTTATAGCCTAACAATTACTGTAACTTAAATAAATATATTTAAACATATCAATATTTAATCCCAACTATTTGAATCAAATCTGCTCTAAAAACAGTGGTGATGCCCAGCTCTAAAATACTGTATGCTATATGGGTTTTTTCAGAACCAGTGGCATAGACACATGTCTATCAGTCAACAATCTTTAACCAAAAGTAGAGAGAGTGAAGCAGGGGAAGCACTTTCCGCTATTTTGTGACAAGAGCCAGTGTCTTATTAGACCACACCCACACCTGTAATCATTTGTATAGATCTATCTGTGACATCATTGCTTGTCGATCTTTAAAATAAACCTTTTATTGTAAATGAAATAAGGTTAACTATATCAAAGATATACTAAATCTAAACAATTTGACTCAAATCTATTCAGAAAATGGTACCACTTCAAAATAAGACTACCTTTATAAAGGGTTTATAAATGGTTTACAATCAGTTTATTAATGGTTACTAATTAGGTGGTAAATGCCTTAAAAATCATTAATAATCAGTTATAACACATACATAGAAAGGGCAACAATATAGACGGCTGTGGGTTCACTATTTGACAAACAACAAGTCATTGTTGATCTTTCTACGTATGTGTTATAACTGATTATTAATGATTTTAAGGCATTTACAACCTAATTAGTAACCATTAATAAACTAATTGTAATTAACCATTTATATACCCTTTATAAAGGTAGTCAGTTGGCATGTTCTGGAACCAGGCTTTTAAACTAGTGCAGTGATAATCAAAATTGTGTGTTTTTTTTTTTTTTTAGTAATAGGAGTGTATGGTTTGTTGTTCTGACTTTTTAATACTGACATATATTCCATTAGATTTCATTAAGATATGATAATTCCTGTTCATTCTTGTTGATTTAGAGATTTCTGTTCATAGGTTATTGCCTACTGATGTTAGCTCCTCCTCCCCTGCCTTGTCAGACCAAATCATTTTCCCTGAACTTAATAATACATATATTTAGTGTTATAATCTTTTCAGTGTGCATACACTCTGAAGGCAGATGCACTGTGGATTTCCCAATGATGTTAACGTTCTCATTACCTTTATGGATTATGGATTAGATAAGAACCAGATGATGGGGGAGATCAAGGTGGCTCTGAAGAAGGAGATGAAGACTGAAGGAGAGCAGCTGGTCCTCGAGATCCTCCAGTGCAGAAACATCACCTACAAGTTCAAATCACCGGACCATCTGCCTGGTAATGAAAAACTCTCAGCCCAGAAATTCACACAGGATTTAAACTGTGAACAAAAACAGAAAGCATGATAATTATAATTATGGTATAATAAGTTCTTAGAACTCATGCTGTGAACTCATACTGTAACATATTGTATATCATCACTGTGCAATGTGAATTTTTAGTTTACTTCATCATTTGAACACATAAAGTGTATTTTACACTGTGTTTAATTTTCCTGTTGAATGATCTAATAGAAATTCTCCAAAATGACCTTAAATAAACTCTTTTACATTGACTTCTATTGAAAGTTAAGTTAAGTTTTATTGCTGTCCTGTAAAGTTGCTGTTTTGAAGATACTTGTTTTTCATTGGACAGTGACTATACATAACATATACATCATATATATGATCTGACTTTTTTATGTACAAATATGTGTTGAGTAAAATTATTCTATAAACTTCTGACAACATTTTATCCAGATTCCTATTAAAAGCAGTCCAGCTTTGTTTAATGGCTTGTGATCATTCAGCCTTCTTTGATTAGATTCCAGAGATTTTCAATGGGGTTCAGGTTTGGAGAAAGAGAAATACAGTGCCAATCTGATCCAAATCATAATTATAATTCAATTTGTAATTAATTTTAATTCAACTTTGGATGCATTTTACAGTGTAACTTGCACTCGCAAAACAACAACAAAAAAGAGTGGTAAATCTAGAGTACTGTTAAATCCAACAGTATGACTACATAGTATTAATGCCTGCATTTTTACCAGACCTTTTACCCATGCAGATAGATTTTGATGCCCAGACAAACAGAGGGTTTAAAGGCCAAATACTGATATTATCTTCCTGTTCAGACTTGTACGTGAAGCTGTATGTGGTTAACGTGGCGACGCAGAAGCGGATCATTAAGAAAAAGACCCGGGTGTGCCGCCATGACAGAGAGCCGTCCTTCAACGAGACGTTCCGCTTCAGCCTCAACCCGGCTGGTCACTCCATTCAGGTGAGAAAGTCTGAGAATAACACAGAAAACCATGTATTCACAAATAAACACAACTTATATAGCATTGTTTTTTTTGTGCTGTTTGGGCCTATTTCAAAGATTATGGTGCAATATTCTGATTGGTTAAGTTCAGGGAACAAAGATAGCATCATTAGATACAAAGATAGCATCATTAGATACAAAGATAGCATCTTGGTCATTATCAGGATGCTGTTGGCTGGATATTTCTGTTCAGTGGGCTGGTCTCGATCCATCAGTGACACTGAGGTGTTTAAAAACTCAAGCAGCACTACTGTGCTAGTCCACTCATACCAGCACAACACACACTAATAACACCACCACCATGCCAATCAGTGTCGCTGCAGTACTGAGAATGAAGCTGTGTGAAGCCATTGAAGCTTAATAAATGAGTGGACAATAAGTGTAGTAAAAAAGGGGCAGTCATAATAGTGTTTGACTTGTAGACAATGGAGAGGAATTAGTGCCAAATTCAAAAGCAAACAGTACCATGGAAAAATGTTAATGCAATCCACAAGATGCAAACATCCCTTAATAACATGCAGAATATGAGCCAAAATGAAATGTTAAACCACTATAACATTACATTTCACTGCATTTGATCTCTGTATTAAAAAACAATACAAACAAATTTACATTTTCAAACCCAAACGCTGAATATGTGTCAGAATTGCACTTACATTGTATTCCACTGTGTGGTGCTGCAGAAGTTCAAAAGCGAACCCCATACCATTGTGATTTGCAATTCATCTCTAGCCAACGCGGAGTTTGTGCCACAATGAAATGCAATCACTGTCCAATAAGAACCCACAAATGAAATTGGGGCAGGGCTGAGAAAGCAGTCAGAAAGAAGCAATCATAACTGTACCAGAGAAAATGTCTTTCGCAACAGGATATAAAAGGAAATTGTATTCTACTCTAATTCTATAAATTATGGCTAGCACAGTTACAGATGACTGCGTGATTTTCAGAGTTGTGTATATTTTAACATTGGCTTGGTTCTCACGCTTGGGATATTTTCACACTGGCCTTTTTTTACCAAACCTGGGTGCACTTTCTCCAGGGGTTCGGTACGTTTGGTCCAGTGTGAACGCTGCTTTTGAGCCCAGGAGTGATCAGTACAGAGGAAAGATGGGTGGTGGGGACAGTGGGTTGTCTGGGGTTCGTTGGTGTGGACTTCCCATTATTGAGTTTTACTCTGACTGGTTTCTCTTCCTCGCCCCAATTTCGGTAGTGGGTTCTTTCATTGTGTTATGAATTCCATGCTGCTTGTAGATGGAACGCAATTCTGTGCATTGTGATATGCACACAGTGGAATACAATGCAGTTGAGCTGACTGCATTTTTAGTGCAATTCTGACACAAATTGAGCGTTTGGTTTTGAAAATGTAAATTCTTGTGCATTGTTTTCAACAGAGATCAAGTGCAGTAAAATGTAATATAATAGATGTTTTGCGTTTCATTTTGGCTCGTATTCTGCATGTTAGTGAGTTTGCTCAATGCAATTCATGTCCACTGTAGTATTTGTTTTTTTTTTTAATTTGGCACTAATTCCTTTTCCATAGTAGACCATAGTCCTAATGTTCTAAAACCTCGTGTATTCTCTAAACTTCATTTACACACACAGCTGTTCCTGGTGTCCAACGGAGGAAAGTTCATGAAGAAGACGCTGATCGGCGAAGCCTACATCTGGCTGGACACAGTGGACATGAGGAAACGAGCGGTGAGCTGGCACAAGCTGGTGGCCAGCTCTCCTCACACCCAACCCTGAGCTCCACAACCCAGTGCTGCCCTCAGGGCATGAAGATATATTGAGCTACAGGTGTCCTCCACACTAATAGCCAGGCTTATAATGCAGAAAGTAATTATGATGAAACAAAATGTTTCAGTAAATACTTAAGCTTGTATTGACAACCTATGAAAAGTACTACAAATCTTTTTTTTCTGAAATTCAGAGCACAAAATTGCTCACAAAAAAAAAAAGATCACATATTTACCTCCCAAATGTCTTGGCCAAAGCCGTCACCCTATGACAATACCTGCTGATACACTCATGTAAAAAAATAAAGATAGAATTTTAGATGTGCTTTACATTACAGATGATCTAACATGATCTTTCAGCAAGTCTATCACTATCCATTCTAGTCCTTACATCATATTTTGTTATATATTTGTCAAATGTGTTTTTGGCATTGGTTTAACATCATTAACGCAATGTCCACACAGCATCGTACAGAACAGATAGCGTCTTTTCTACGCTAAAAACAGGAAAGATGCTTTTTTTCTTTTCGTAACAATCAATGTAAGACAATACATTATGTACAGCCAATGTACAGAGTCTTTATATGTAGATGGTTGTGCAGATCTGAATATATACAGAGATATTAGTAGCAGAGTCTGTGACTTTTTCAGAGAATCTAGTCTCCTCTTTCACCCTCGATCCACTCTATATTTTCTATATTATGAAATAGATCATATCAGATTATGTAAAAGATAAGACAATCCTAACTCAGATGTAGTGACTGTATCAATTGGTGAATTCAGTGTGAACCTCGAGCATAGCTCCATCAAGCACACGTGCGCCGTGATCCTCAGTCTTTGGTATCCCAACCCGAGTGACCCGTCCTCAATTCCTCAGACTGTTCATTCAAAGATTTTGTGCAGTATTTCTTTGAGTCTGAGGATCTCGATATCATCATTAATATATCATCAACTCTTCACATGGACTCGGTTCTCACAAGCAGCTGCGATGACGGAATGAAAACTTCGGCTAAACCACAGATAGTTGGTGAACTATCCGAAGTGAAAATCTTTCCTGGGTATTTTTTGACGTCATGTTTTGAACACGTCTATTCGTTCGAGACCTTCAACTAACGTAACTCTAGTTGTTGGAAAAAAAAGTCCTGCGTCCTCAAAAATGGTTGGTTTTCCATGAGGCCGCAGAGACGCCTACTCGGAGATTTAAATGCACAGTATGATTGTATGTGACCATATTTTTACGTTTTTTTTTTTTTTTAAGCATCTTGGAGTAATTGTCATGTAAATGTTCCGATGTCGTCAGTCTTGTTCTCTGTTTTGTGATAAAGTTCTGTGTTCAGACGAAAATATGCAACGAAGAAAAAAAAATACGAGACAAAAAAAAAAATGAAATAAAACAAGATGCAGAATCTCTTCACTTTGACTGGGGGATGGCGTCCCTCAAGGCTAAGTAATTGGCCCTATTGAAATCTGGTTGCTGTTCGTGTTTATTTCAAATGGTGCAAGATATCTGTCTATAATTGGTGTCACTGCCCATTTGTGGTGCAGTTTAATGATGCAGTTCTATTTTCCTTTTGTTTGTTTGTTTGTTTGTTTGTTTGGTTGGTTGGTCGTTTGTTTATTTGTTTGTTTTGCTTAAGGAATGATTGTTCGTCGCTGGTCTGTTCATGTCTGTTTTATCAGTACCAGAGACTAGTACCAATGTCCCAAACACATTCACTGCCACTTTGCCCTGCACCATATCAGTGTAAATGATGCATAGCAACACCAGTGCAGTCGTCTGATGTCCGCGTTGGTCATCAGAACACCAAACACACCAGACGATTAACTCAAGCGTCGACCCAGAGCATCAGTCGTCTTTGGGCTGAAGATGTGGAGGAGCTAATTATGAAAAACTATATAGACACACGGATTTTCTTGAAGCAGCAGTGTTTTCTTCAGTAAAGTCAGTGGATTTCTTTATGATATCATATCATATTTAATACATTAATAATACGTTGTACATAGTGATAGTGAGAGTGTACAGATATCACGTGTGCGTGAACAATGACGTCTTCATGCGGTGAATAAAGGGTTGTTGTCACAGTGAGATGAACTAACACGTGCCAACCTAGTGTCCTAACCAAATCCACTGGTTCAGTTTGGGTAATTCTATGCAACATAATAAATTATGTCTGGATGCATTTTTCTTAATGTGTGTAAATCGGTGCGAGTTTGTCTGACTAAATATGTACCTTATAAATATTATTTTACTTTTAATGAACATAGATATTGTAAAAGATATATATAAAAAATTTAATTATTGTTTTTTTTATTATTACTTGCTGTTATGACAGTATATGTTGAGCTCATGCACTTTAGTTATAAGACACTGTTCCAATGTGTTCTGTTTGACTTTCCATCATTTTAAATCCTGTTATTGCTATTAATACAGTGACATTTGAAAGGTCACGGGAAAAAAGCAGCTCTTCATCTACACCAAAAGAAGCACTGAAATACATTTCAGCCTTGCTGGTGCTCTACAGATTTAAGGGCCCACTTTTGACGGCCAATCAATTCAACACATTGAATATCATCAGCTCTGTGTCTGTGCGTGTAGCGTCCCGCCGCTAATGTAGTGTTGTGTATCTTGTTTTCAATCAATGCTGTGTCCCCTTTAAATAACGACAGAAATAATGGCTCCGCCCACATGGCCGTCGTGTTCTCTCTACGTAGCCTGATTTGTCATGCCGTATTCCTGGGAAAAACGTACATTAAAGACGAGTCTGATGTATTCAGTTGCAGTAAACAGTGTGAATGTGATTAACGGATTATTTTTGATTCTGTAAATACACGAGATATTTTCTATAAGAAGAGGTTTGAATTATTTATTGGTCTGACATTGAGCATGTGAGTGCGATCTCAAGGTCAAAGTCCTGTCTGTACATATGTATTTGTCTAGCTATGTGAGCAATTCATCCATTCGATTGACCCAACGATGACCCAACCTCTCCAATAAAGATCAATGAGTGGCATTTCTCAGAATTAAGAAGATTAAGAGAAAAAAAAAATAACACACAAAAGGAATTCTTTTCAACTCCGATGGTTGTAAAAGAGTTTCTAGGTTTTACATGGATGTTGCATGTTTCGCTAGATGTTTGTTGATATTTTTGCCTCCAGATTCTGTTTAAAAAGAGGGACGCTGAATAGATTTATCTGAAGATGTATGCTGACTGTAAAAATGCTTGTACAATGAGTCTTGTTTTTCACTTCGTGTAAAAATGAGAAATTTAATGTTTTTGTGGTTGTCCACAGGATGTCATGGAATTATGCAAATTGTGCTGTAGAAAAAAATAACAACAATAAAATGTTTCCCTGAGTCTAAATAATAAATATTAAAGAAGAGATTCTATTCCAAATGTGAAAAAGTGTTGTCTTTTTTTCTATCAACAAAACATAATTTTATATTACGTAATACGGTGTACCACCTGACTACAACAAGGTGGATTTCTATTTCTACTGTAGCCATCTTCATTGCTTGAATGTTGGATGTTTTCTTTTTCTCAGTTTCACAGAGTGTTTACAGGTGAAACTAAGCTGTATAACCCACTGACTTTTTTCAGTTTTAAGTTTACCTGAAGGACCAAAACAACATAGTCCAAATACTAACTGTAAAAAAGGAAACATACTTACTTACAATTACACTTATATTGCACCTTTCTGCCACTCAAGGCACTCAAGGAAGCTTACAATTACATTCCATACACTTAACACACAACGGCGAGAAGTGGCAGGTGCGGCAGCCAATCACGCATAGTGCACTCAACCGGAAACAACCGTCTACCTGGAGGACTGCACCGGGCACTGAGGAGCTGACCCAACACGGAGTGCCAGTCCATATGTGGGCATACAGTCACACACACACACACACACACACACACTGAGTACTGAGAAAGTGCACAGGTAGTTAGTTAAAAAAAGACTGTTTACAAACACAGTACCGCGAGGTTGTTCCGCCATCTTGAGGTGCAGTCATCTTGAAATAAAGTCACAATAAGTTGACTAATCAGCACAAACAAATAGGTAGGATGAAGGAACAGATTGCAAAATTAATTCTGTGGAAATGCATACATTCCCGCTGTTCACAACTGTTCACAATTCTGTCTGTTAAACACATTCTAGCAGCAGGCCTAAGGATAGACATAATTTAATGATAAAGGTCCCTGTTTATAACAGCCTAACAATTTCTGTAAAACAGTCATTTCTTTAATTTTTTACTTTGAGTGTTGGAATGAAAAAGATAATTAATAAAAAAAAATGTAAAAATGTTAATTGCCTTTTTAAATAGAGTCATATTTTAAGGAACATGCATTTGTGGGATGAGCAGTACAGATGAATATGTGGGTTGCGCCCATGAAAAAGGTAAACTTGCTGCTGTCCTTTGAATCATTATGGCAGAACCCAAGTACACCTGAGCTTAAGGTCACAAACTGATGGACGGACATTCTCCCTCTCCTTCAGTATTTTATATTGGGAAGAACTCATGGTTCCATCAATCACAGCAAGTTGTCCAGGTCCTGAAGCAGTAAAGCAGCTTTTCAGTATTATGTTCTTTTTCTGTAATATAATAAGACACACACTTTCCAAAAAGTTCCACTTTTGCCACGTCGGTCCACAGAATATTTTTCTTAAAGTCCTGGGGATTCTCTGGGGAACTCTGACATGGATAGTATTTTTGAACGGTCTCTTTCTTATTACTGGATCATTAAGATTGGCCTTATCTAAAGGGAAGGTGAGACCTGCAGTTCTTTAGGTTTAGATGTGGTTGTGGGTTATTTTGTTACCTCCTGGATGAGTTGAAAACAGACATCCCAAGTTGCAAAAGTTGATTTCAGGGAGGTCCCCCCCAACCAAAAAAAACTAAACAAAAAAACTTACACACACACCAAAGGATGACGAAACTTTACTTTTATATTAATTAATTTTACTTTTTTTTTAATTAAATTTAGAGTATTCAGAGGTGAAATGAGTTTTATCCTTTTTCTTTTTGGAAGCCCCTGCCCCTGCTTTGCTTTTTTTTTTTTTGGAAAAAAAAGCCTTTATTTGACAAAAATTGACAATATCACAAAAAATTGCACAACATCAAAAACATTTCATATCATATTACAATAATTATTAATATTGCCTCCACCATGATCTGCTTTCTCTCACTCACTGAACAAATCCCGTCCGGGAGGGGGGAAAAACACTGCCCGCCCACACTAAAAACTGATTGGCTGTCTCACAGACTCTTTGCAGAGAACAGGCCAATCAGAACCGGGAGATATGTGACTCACGGGCATCAGGGAGCCACTACCGAAATGTGGGAGACTCCCGCAGCTTCAGTGAGATTTGGTTTGTCTGTGAAAATGCTCTTTTGGAGTCATTTTCCCAGGAAAATTACAACACAAATAGTCCCTCTTTATTATTGGGTACAACGAGAGAGAAAGAAAGAGAGAGAGAGAGAGAGAGAGAGAGAGAGAGAGAGAGAGAGAGAGAGAGAGAAAGAGTTAGTTTTGATTTATTTGGGTGACAACTTCAGACTTCTCTGACTACATATAAACCATTATAATTCTGTGTTTGTATGGATAAACAGACTTTAAAGGCAACAATCTAACATTTTTATCTTTTAGGCTTAGAAAAAGCATTTTAGTCACTTTTTATATCCAAATTATACTGATTTGATATGGAAATCGTTTGGCCTGAGATAAACAGACCGATAAGTATGACGTTTTCAGTTTAGTTACTTCCATAAAGACTCTCAGACTTGCAGGAAATGTGTTTGCAGAATTCTCCCAACAGAGGGCAGCAGCTGAACAGAGCAAAGCCCAGTCTGTAATGGAAAGACCTTGCCTCTGATTTTAACACAGAGTATGGTGTTTTTTTTTTACATTATAATGTCATCTTACAAAAATAGCTCTAACAATGCATTTTGAAACCCTTGATCAGTCTGTTACCTTGACAAAATAAGCTTGTATGCTTCTCTGATTCCAGTACAGGAGACATAAATGATGGTGGAGGGGATTTATGAAGCATGCTACTTGGAGATATAGCTTTCAGTATTCCAGTATTTAGTATAGCTAATCAGTATTCCAGCTGGCAGCAGGAAATGTGTATTGGAAAGCGGGAATTGCCTGGCGGGAGCGTTGCTGCTTTAGTGTACTAATCTATACTAGTCTCTGGCTGTTTTTTTTTTTTTTTTTCTATTTCACTTTATATAGCTGTATGTATATTGCTTTTAATCTCATCTCCAGATAACACACCCAATACTGATTTACATTAGATCCTTGAGAAAGACTTGATGGAAATACTCAAATTGACTCAAAAACAATATAATTCTACAGTATGTTCAAGTGGTTTTTGGAAGTACTTTTGGTATCCCTTGTCAATTTTACTCTTAAACAGCCTATAAAGTAGTATTTACAAGTGGATAAGCATCTCAGGATTTGGGGTGCTTTACAAGTTTACGAAAGTTATTAAGTGCAGTTGAAACCAAAAGTTTACATACACTACAGTATATAAAAAAGACATGTGTTTGTTTTTCTTACTGTCTGATTTTTTTAACGTTTTTTTTGACAATTATTTATATTTACCAAATGCAAGAATGATGAGAGAGATTTCTTAGGCATTTTAATTACTTTTAGCAAAGTCAAAAGTTTACCTACACTAACATCACTATGCCCTTAACCAATGTGGGACAGGCCATATTATGATTGATGTCATGTCTTCTAAAAGGTTTATTGGCAACATCTGAGTTAATTAACCCTATTTTGGTGTGTTTTTCTCTTTCACTTGTTATAACACAGTTATGTTAGGAGACAGCCACATGCTATTTTTGACACTGAGCTGCTCAAAATGTCATCATTTGAGATGTAGAAATGCTTCCAGAATTTGTAAATCTTTATGGAATGGAAAATATTTAAATCAAAATTAAAAAGTTTTTTTTTATTATTATTTTTTAATGTGCAGACAAATTCATTCACACAATAGCTTTATTTTCAGTAATAGTTAATAGTGTATATTAGTTAAAAGTATAAGGATTTTGATGATAGTTCATAACATGATTACTGTAACAGAATAGATGAGCAGCACTAGTCAGATTTATTTTTCTTGATATTCCCACCTCTAGATTTCTCGAAAACACTTTAGTTCAGCACGTGGTCAGTGCTATTTTTAGAAAAAATCAGGTTCCCAGTTTGTCACGCATTCCTGAGTAATTAAGCTGTATAAACAATGCACAACTTTTGATGCAATTTGCGTCAATGGGGCTATAAGGGATAAAGACACACCTGTGGACATTTTTTATTTAAGGCACAATGGAAACATACTGCTTCTTTGTGTTACATCATGGGAAAGTCTAAAGAAATCAGCCAACATATCACATGAACAGAGAACTATGGATTTGCAGGAGTCTGGTTCACCATTCGGTGCAATTTCCAGATGCCTGAAGGTGCCTCGTTTATCTCGTATATTAACAATGATACGCTAGTATAAACAAGTTGGGAATGTCCAGCCATCATGGCGCTCAGGAAGAGATGGGTACTGTCTCTCATAGATAAACGTGCTTTTGTCCGAAATGTGCAAATCAACCCAAGAACAAAAGCGAAATACCTTGTGAAGACGCTGGCTGAAGCTGGTAAGAGTGTGTTAAAGGAGAAATGTGGTGTGAAATGAACTTGGGGAGATGTGAATCATGATAATCAGTATGAGCTTTTGTTGAATAGCCTACTGCTGTTCACCCCCAGCATCTAGCTGATGCTCCTCACAGGCTTACAATGCTAGTGATAGGGGCATTGCATTGCCTATGTAAAGAAATGGCTTTTTTGGGGCTCCGAGTGGTCCAGCGGGAGATTGCTGGTTCGAATCCTGCTCATGCAGCTTGCCATTGGCTACCAGAGCCCTGAGAGAGCACAAATGGCTTGCTCACTCTGGGGGGGAGGGGGCAGATGGTGCTCTCACCCCATATCACTTCAACGGGTGATGTCCGCAACACGAGGCGTCTGTGTGCTGATGTATCAGAACCGAGTCGCTGAGTGCACTGTGATGCTACTCGGCAAAGTCTGCATTAGGAGCAGTTCTAAAAGAGTCTGACGTCTGGTTGGGTAATTGGCCTTGTAAATTGGGCAGAAAATGAGAAGAAATTAGAAATAAAATTATAAAAAAAGAAATGGCTATTTTTACACCATTAACAAGCTCAAAGTATCTCCACACTTTACTGACTGGTAGAATTTGAGGGCCCTGACATTAATAATAAGGTACTGAGAACTTTGAAAGTGCACAGGTAGTTGAACAATCAGCATGAACGAATTGGTAGGATAGAGGAAGAGATTGCAAAATTAATTATGTGGAAATACATTAATTCCTTCTGTTGCTGAAACTATCTGGTGACTGTCAACATGAGAATGAAGAGCACCTCACCAAAAATGTCGGCTTATCAGCTGTAGTTTAATTCGCCCTCAATGGTCAACTTATCGTGGCTTCATTTTAAGATAGTGGTACCCAGAGAACTACAGTACATCAAGGTTCTGTGTGTATAAACGGTCTTTTTAATTAACTACCTGTGCACTTTAAAATTTTGTAGTGCCTTGAATTGCAAGTCAGTTTAAAAGCCTCAGAATTCTACCAGTGATATGTGAAGCTACTTTGAGCTTGTTAATGGTGTAAAAATAGTGATTTCTTTACATGGGCAACTCTATGCCACTATTGCTAGCATTGTTAGCCTGTTGGGAGCATTGGCTAAAAGCATTGTCTTTTGGAATGCTGGAGTGAACTGACACAAGGTTTTTGTCAAAGGTTTGTGCTTGTTATCATGTTTAACTACACTTCAAGTCCCCCATTTCACACCAGGTTTCTCCTTTAACGTAGACATTACTTAGTAGATCTTATTTCTTTTAAATTCCCTTAAAAGGCTGGTAAGAAAATGTACTAAGCTCACTACTCATTATTTCTCTGTTTATTATAAAAGTTCTATTATTCTATATCCATTAGTAACATCTGCATTGCATTTCTTTCTTTTGTTATCTTGTTACTTGTCTGTTTTTTAATGGTGTTGTCTAGAAGACAATGGGTTCCCGTGTTGAGTCTGTTTTCTTTGAAGGTTTCTACCTCTCTTTCTCGCTCTGGGGGGAGTTTCTCCATTTTCCCTCTGGCTTGCTCTCTTGGGGCTCAGACCAGATCTCTGTTAAGTTGATTTCCTGGTTATAGGGGTTACACAATTTACCTTGAGTTAAAACACCACTCCAGACTGCACTGTTTACACACTGTTTACTCACTGTTTACTCATACTGCTGAGAGATCTGAGCAGTACCTTCAGATGTGAGATCTACAGTATCTCCAGTAGAGCAGAAACAGTAACACATGCGTAAGGAAAAGAGAGAGAGAGAGAGAGAGAGAGAGAGAGAGAGAGAGAGAGAGAGAGAGATCGGTTCGTGAACATCCATTCTCTTCCTGGGTAATGCAGGCAGGGCAGGTTGCCATGGAGATCCAGTGTAGGAGGGTAGCAGGGCCCAGGGGACCGGTGTAGCTTGGATTTCAGGATGTGGTAGTGAATGAGGGAGTGAGTGAGTGAGTGAGTAGGGAGTGTGTATTTGTGTGTTTGCATGTGCACATGTAATGATCTGCTACTTTAAGTGGTTAAAGGCCAATTTGAGTTTGAGTCTCATTGAGTAGAACTCAGTAAGCCCATTTATTTATTAGATCTCCTGATCTAATATTAATTTACAATGGCAGAAATTAATGAGTTTTTTTACAAATCATTTCTATCACGTTTTGTGATAATCAGGTTTAGAACTAGGGCTGAACAATATATTGTTGCAACATCATCATCGCCATATGTGCATGCTTGATACTTGCATCACACTGCATCGTCACTCATTTAAATACAGATTAATACAAACAAAAGTACAACTTACTTGATACAAAACATTCCCACTGACAGATTATATCTGCCCAATATTATTTATTTTGCTCCACTTTTTAGTATGGAGAGGGCATTATCAATATAGCAACTTAGAAATGATGAGTTTCTTTGATTTTACCAAATTGAAAACCTCTGGAATATAATCAAGAGGAAGATGGATGATCACAAGCCATCAAACCAAGCTGAACTGCTTGAATTTTTGCACCAGGAGTGGCATAAAATTATCTGAAAGCAGTGTGTAAGACTGGTGGAGGAGAACATGCCAAGATGCATGAAAACTGTGATTAAAAACCAGGGTTATTCCACCAAGTATTGATTTCTAGACTCTTAAATATTTATTAATATGAACTTGTTTTCGTTGCATTATTTGAGGTCTAAAAGCTCTGCATCTTTTTTTTTATTTCAGCAACGTAATATCACAAACAAGACAAAAAATATCCCTAAATATTAAAAATATTTAAATATAAAAAACACAACAAAGATTCCCCAACTTAGTTCACTTTGACAAATATAACAAGCCAATCTGCACTCACACTGCTGAACATCACCAGACTGAAACTACTTTTCAACTCGTTCAATACTTTCGTGATCGTCCTTGAAGAAGACTCTAAGATGTCCTTGTAATTCAGAGGATCCAGTCATGTTCAGTAGAAAAATACTCAGATAACAAAACATATATAGTTAAAAGACAAATCTCAAAATTTCTACATGTGCGTTCTAAATGGTAAAAAAGGGATTTTAGTTTTTTTTCTCACAGAAAATGAAAAAAATTTAACAGTCAAAAACTGAGATGTGTCACACCTTTAGCCTTTGTATGGGAAATGCAATTTATTTATTCATTTTGTGAAATCACATTGTCACATTCTGATCCTGTGCTGTGCCTCTCCTCTCTGTCTGTGTTTTTTTCCTGCCCTCCTGCCTTGTTTCCCTTGCCAACACATGGTCCAGTGTTTACTTCTTGTCTCCCCCAATGTCTCCACCTTCAGTGTAACTCCACCCCCTCGTTACCTGTTCCCAGGTGTTTTCTGTTTCCTGTTCTCTCCATGCATATTTTAGCCCTTTTGTTTCAGTGTCCATTGTTGGTTCTTGTACATCTTTATGTCAGCCATGGTTGCCAGTTTCCCAATACAGTTTAGTCATTGTTTTCTTAGTTTATTTCCTGACTGTTTATTTATCTGGTTATGTGTTTATATGGTATCTTGTTTTGTTTTCTGTGTTTATTTTAAAATATACAGTATCTCGCAAGTATGTTCACCTCCTCGACTCCCTACAGACATGACATATTTCAAATTCTATTCTTATCATTTTGTGCTTATTTTCCACGAAAAAAAAAAAAAAACAGGGAAAATACTATTGTAATTTTTTTTTTTATATAGTGTGTGGTTCATATAATAACCCCATTTATCACTAACCCCATTCATTCATGCAATCGAAAACTTGCACATGGCCCTGTGTTATTGTTGTTTCTCCGCCCTAGCCCCACCTTAGCCATTAGTGTTGTCACCTTGTGCCTTGTTTGTAGCCCTGCCCCCTCATTACCTTCTCCAGGTGTTCCTCACCCTCCTTGTGTATATAAGCCCCTTTAGTTTCAGTGTTCCTTGTTGAGCCTTTTGTGTGCTAAACATGCTTAGTATGCGTGTCAGATTTGTTTGTTCATTCTTTCATTTTGTTTTGTTTTCTTTGTTTATATTAAAATATATCTCACACTTATGTCCACCTCCTTGACTCCCTGCTGCAATCATTTTGTGCTTATTTAAAAAAAATACTATAAAGCATATATTTTTTTTACATTGTAGGGTTCTGAACATATTTACGTACTTATTACTAACCCTATTCATTAATGCAATTGAAAACTAGAGTTAGACCCAGAGCACCAATGGACATAAAAAAAACATGGCGCAGACTCCAAAATGATGACACTGCTTCAGTGGTCTATTGTGCATGATTTGTAAACGTTGTGTAAATGTGTAATAAAATATAAAGACCTAGTCAATATTAAGAGGTTTAAACAGTGCAATTTAATCTATCTTCAAATGTAGCCCTTAGCAACAGTACCCGGCTCCCATAGCAGTGTTATTTACCCGTTGCTGCCTTTCAAATACATGGCAACTGTGCAAATGTGGTGCTTAATTAGATTCCCCTCACATTGTCCCCTGAGCTGCCCAAGCCTTTGTTCTTTGTTTTATGTAGTGCTGTAGGAGCTGTAGCAGTGTAGCTAAAGATTAGACTGACAATTACAGTCACCTATGACTTTACACGCCGACGTGCTCCATCCACAGCCTGTGTAGCACACCCTTAATGAGCCTGCTCATTAGCTCTCCTGAATGGCCTCGGGCAAACACACTCACATGTGCAGTGAACCCACAAGACCTTCACACAACAAGATTTCAGGATTTCAAGATTTTGGCTAATGAAAAAAGAAGTGGTTTGAATATAACTTGCATTTTAACAATTGCAATTCACAAACAATAATGGCATAATTCAACATCAATACAATTTTGTAGCATTCAGCCAATCAGACCCTGTTAGCATCAGACTAAAGGAGCTTTTAGATTGCATGCAGTAGTTGCACTTGCACTCGCACCACTGTACCCTGAATTCCATTTAATTGTTGATTTCCACGCCCATAACCATGCCTCTGCCACAGTACCTCCTGCCTTAGTCAAAGCTGAACCAAGTTCAAATGTGTGACATGCACAGATCTACAGATCCTGTAGCCAAAACCACACACATGATGTGTTTTTAAAAACCCCACCTTTTATCAGTAACTGACCCTTGGTATTGGCACTGGCACAACAAAACCACTGGACATTGGCCAGCGTCAACCAGAGCAGAAAGCAACATGGCATACTGCTGCCGATGTGAAAGCTGCTGTGTAAGCTGTTTTTGCTCTAACAGCCTTCAATACTTAAACCAGGAAACTACAATTTAATATAAACTACTAATAATCACATAGGGGAAGGTAGCCTTGGTAGGAGTTTCAAAAAACAAAACTAAGCTTTCAGACATTTTCACACCATTTAAACCAGAGCCTTTTTCCCAAAACCTAGAAGTGCTTGTTATGTCAGTAATGACCCAAATGATCCAGTCACACAACCCCACACACAACACCAGGAGAGGATAGCTTTCACAACTGCAGTGGACCACACCACAGTCTGTTTAAAGTGAACCCCAGACCACCTGTTTTAGGAGGACCAGATACTGATACTGGACTGGACTGGACTCGAAAACAGCTTCATATTTGCCCAATCGTACTGAACCTGTGAAGAAAGCACACCTGGATCTGTAAAAAAGGCTAGTGTGAAAATGCACAAAATTATGAAATGAGTGATTGTATACTGCATAAAACATAAAACATCAGAATAAATTAACCAACACCCAAAGCTTTTGCTAACCTATTCTCAGATACAGTAAGTAACACATGGTATTGTACAGCCGTTCCACAGTTCAGAAAGAGTTCTTATGTGTGAAAAAAAATAAAGAAGCAACAATGAGCCCCTCCCCCAATTGAAGCCAGATTTGGTCGTGGGTGAGGACCTATTTCTTCAGGACAAGTGTGAAAACACCCTTACTGACACCCTTACTGACACCTCCACCAAAAAAGGAAAATGAGCACTCGCATTAGACCTATTTTCCCTGTCTGGGTATTTAAAAAAAAAACGAAGTTCAGATGAACTCTGGTCCTCCGCAAGCTTTAATCACCACTGCCTGCAGCAGCTCCAGAGTTCTGCTGCTAGTGAGCAAAAAAAAAAGAAAAAGGAGAGAGAGATCTCAACAAGAGTCTTTATTAAACATCTATGGGGAATTTTAATGAGAGGGCTTGTTTTGATGATGTGATGCCTTTTTTTTCTGCTTCATCCTGAGCTTCTTTTCATTTAGCAGCACGCTGGCCTTGGGCTTTTATCATGCTCTGATATTGTCCTCCCCACTTAACCGCCGCTGGGTCACGCTGTGTCTCTCCTGGAAAAAGGAACGAGCCGCTCCTCTTTTCGTGCCTCTGAAATCCTTGGCTTTTTTTTTGAGAGCGGTCGATGGGACGGTGCTAATGGAATGGCATAGAGACAGAACAATGGAGCAGAAAAGCAAGCAGAACTCTGTGTGCCTGTGCCATTAGTCCAGCACCGTTCCCTCAATGGAGCAAGAGATAGCGCTTCGTTCGTCCCCGTGTTACAGCCTTGCTCTCTTTCATTCCCCGTTCTCGCTCGCTCTCACGCTTTCTCTCTTTCACTCTCGCTCCGTCTCTTTCACTCTCTCCATCTCCACCAAGCATCCCCTTTGCCACAGCCGTCGTCGAGGACCAGAGAGCCAGCGAGTGGTTGCTAGGTAACGGGTGAAAGCCGAAATCCCTCGGCAGCTCGTTCCCTCTGCCCCGACCTGCCTCCATGCTCACTCACTGTTTAACTTTTATCTCATCACAAGGAAGAGTGCCTCTCCCGCTCAAAGAACCAGCACCACAAACAGACATCTGAGGGGCATTTCAGAAGCATGAGCAGCGCTGGGGTCTGCTAAATTGCTGATTGAAGATATTAGGTAATGGCCTGTAAAGAAACACAAACAGCTCACTGAAAAACACAGGATGCAGCTACAGCTCGCTAATATAGTGATTAGCATCTGGATTCTTGGCTCTGAAGAAAACATACTGTAGCTTTTGAAAGGGTAACAAGAGGAATTGTACATTTTAAAAGAGATGGGTCATCACTTGACCATGCCCCATATACAATGCAAAAGATAAAACTGACCTCTCTAATAAAACTTTTAAACTTAAAGGGCACTCATCTGTAAAATGAATAAAGCTTACTTGTACTTCGAGTCAAGTAGGTTTAGCTACTTTTAAAAGTCTTGAAAAAGGAGAAATGTTTTCCACAAACAGACCTCTGAGAGGCTTTTCAGAACAATGAGCAACAACAGTGTTTGCTGATTAAAGATATTAGGTAATGTCCTGTAAAGAAGTGCCAGCAGTTCACTGCAAACACAGGATGCAGACACGGCTCGCTAATTTAATGATTGGCATCTGGATTCTTGGCTCTGAAGAAAACTATTGTAGCTTTAAATGGAGAAAAACAAGAGGAAATGTGCATTTTACTAAGGATGGGTTATCATTTTCATTGGTAGTGCAGGAAAAATATTTAGGAAACTCTTAAAGTTACTATTTAATATGTTTAGTTAAAGTTAAAGCCACTTAGGGTGGTTTCACACCTACTTTGTGCATTCCAGAAACTCTGACTTTTCAGTTTGGCCCAGACCAAATTAGCAGGTGTAAAAGGTGCCGTGAAGGGCCAGGCCAAAGAACCAAAACTTGGTCCAACCAGAAAATGTGGCCTCTGCTTGTTGCTTTGTGAAAGCACTTTTTGAGCTGGTTCAGTCTTTCAGTCTATTATAAAAGAAGCTCAGGCAGGTAAGCATCACCTGTTAAACAACAGAAGAAGAAAAAGAACCAGTACTGAAATCTGACTCCCCAGCTGGAAAAGCATTTCACAGAATTCACAACATTCTACAAACCAATCAATGTCAAGTATACAGAGACACAGCTCACACAGGTGATGGCAACATGACTTCATCGCTAAATAAAATAAAATACAGAACCTTAGTGAAGACAGTGTGGAGAGTGTGGAGACAACACAATGAAAATAACAAAATAATATGGTGAAAATATGTTCAGTCAAAGTATCTGGAGGAAGTTCTACCAGGAGACTCTAATGCTAAGTCACTGATTTTTCCAACCAATCATTAGCTTCCACCTGCCTTTACCTTTGCCTTTACCTTGGTCCCTCCTGGTTGCCCAGGGGGTTGGCTCCTCCCTGCCTCCCATGCACAGCAGGATCAGCAAGGATCAAGACATGGCGAAACCTGGATCTCCACCAAAGACTTACAATTCTGTTCTGTATCAAATAGTTAATAGTTATGTATCAAAGTTATATATAATATTATATAATGCATTTTTTCAGGATAGTGGAACTAAACTATAGCTCTCATGATGTAACCTAGAGGTGAACAGTCCAGTAATTATTTGGTTAATTTTTCTTTTTTGAGTGAGTATCAATATTTTTTATGTTAAAATCAATTATTGGGTCCCAAGTGATGTAGATTCCACAG
Organism: Astyanax mexicanus; assembly: GCF_023375975.1. Taxonomy (NCBI): domain Eukaryota; kingdom Metazoa; phylum Chordata; class Actinopteri; order Characiformes; family Acestrorhamphidae; genus Astyanax; species Astyanax mexicanus. Next base: position 16,546,147 of record NC_064416.1, on the reverse strand, counting down.
CCATCTGTGGTTAACTCTCCAACAGAGCATTATTATTGGTATTGCTCTCTGACTCCACTGCTTTTCCCTTTACGGTCAAGGGGGGAAAGTCAATGTATTTTACATCTTCTTCTAATAAAAAAAGACCAATTCATTCATACAAAAAACATATAACCCCAATTGTGCCCAGTTGTAAAATTGTGCTGAATCAGTCTTATATATCCTATATCCAAGTATTCATACTGTACATAAGGATGACACAGGGGTATAATATGAAGGTGTGGATTTTAGCAGATGCCAGGAATTGAGGGTAGGCACCTGGTCCAGGGCAGGTAGCAGGAGACTTAGATGTTCAGTCATTAATCACTGTCAGAGCCAGGCTGGACAGGTGAGCAGCCATTAACTCAAAAAGATTGAAGATTAGCTATTTTTTTTGTTTTTTATTAATGTGATTATGAAGCACAGAGAATATGAACATCAGTGAACTGTGGTTAGTGACTATGGCAGTTCTGGCTATAATGCCTTAACAAAAAAAAGCAGAGAGCCAGAGGGTAGCACAGACATGAGGGCACCTTGAAATTTAATATATTTAATAAGTAAGTTTTCAGTTTTTAGACTTTTTACAGTTTCAGACTGAGGTTGTGTCTGGGTCCAAACATTAACTGGAACTCCAGTGTATTACAGTGTTGAGGGGCTTTATCAAAAAAAAGTTTATTTCCCCTGCTGAAGCCAGTAGAATTCCAGGAACAAGTAAAAAGCCAGCACACCTTTTGGCTAACATAAAAGAATTAGCAGTTAGTGTTCTTTCTCCTTAAGGCACATTCAAATGTCCAGCTGTGGACAGTTTAGAAAGCTGTGGTTGGCTGTGGTTACGTGTTTAACAGGAAGCACATGCTAGCATTCCATGGCAGGTAGCGTTATGTGATATGGGGAGTCTTAGTAGTGAGTGGAATTGAACACTGATACATTTAAAGGGGGAACAAATATATAAAATAAATTAATTAATAAACATACACTGCCTTGTTACACTCTTTTATATTGTTAAACTGCCTTTGCTTTAATTGTGGTACGCTTTCACTTTGGCATTGTTCTGTTAAGCTTCTGCAATTACACAAGTTCTATTTTAATCCAGTGTTGCATTAATTTTTCACCAAGATCTTGCAGCATTGATGATGGTAGAGTCTGACCACTGCACAAAGTCTTCACCAGCACATCCCAAAGATTCTCAGTGGGGTTAAGATCTGGACTCTGTGGTGAACAATCAAAGTATGAAAATGATGATCTCATGCTGCCTGAATCACTCTTTCACAATTCCAGCCCCCTGAATCCTGGCATTGTCATATTGGAACATGCCTGTGTCAACAGGGAAGAAAAAAAATATTCAACTGATGGAATAACCTGGTCTATATTCAGTATATTCAGGTAGTCAGCTGACTTCAGTCTTTCAGTACATACTGTTGATGAACCTAGACCTGACCAACTGCAGGTGATGACCTTTTTTGGCCAGGCAGTGTATAAAGTCATATTTAAACGAAACATGTTGCAAAAAAATAGAATCAGGATCACACAGGGAAGGTTTTTCGAGAACTAGAATTCTTTTCTAACCAACAATATATGGTCAAATATATTCCAGTAAGTATCATGTGGTATCTGGCACCAAGACTAAATCCTGCCATTTGTAAAGTGGCGTGTCCATGGATCGCTCCAATAAACCTTGCGGTCCTTACTTTGAGCACTTTTGGCAGCACCTGGAATACCTCACAAACAAGACCTGCCTGATGTTTTGAAGATGTTCTGTTTTTGAACTCATGCCCTCTGTTCTAGGGGAAGATATTTTGGTGTTTCAAGCCCATCATGCTGTGACTCTTTGTTGATGAACTGTCTGTGTACAATGCTTTGAATTCATTCATGAGTGAACACAATAAAAGCATTTTCCCAAACACGGTGGGTGGTTTGTGTAAACATTTTTGTGTGCTTAATTATCTGGCTACCAATTCACAATGTGTTTTCGTTAAGATTTAATGAGCAGGTGTTATTGTTTTAATTGTACAACAGTAACCCACTGCAGTTTAGAGCACATTCATAATTGATTTCAGGTGTGTGGTAATTGGACAGCATGTCATCAGCAGGGTGGTAAAGAAAAGAAAGAGAAACAAAGAGAGAGTGTGTGTGTGTGTGTGAGAGAAAAAAGAGATAGAGAGAGAGAGCATAAAAGGAAGAGAGAAAAAGAGGGATCAAAAAAATTTAAATAAAAATTAAGACATGGAGAGAAAGATGCACAAAAACTACAGGAAAAAGGAAGACGGAAAGATGGAGAAAGCAATGCAAGATAAAAAGAGAGTTAAAAAAGTGAGAGGTAGAGGGGAGGTAAGAACAAAACAGAGAGAGAGAGAGACCATGTAAGAACCAAAAAAGAGAGAAAAACGCCAACTAAACAAGAGAGAAATAAAAACAAAGAAAGCTAAAAACACAGAGAGTAACAGGGATGCAAAGAGAGGTAAAGAAAAGAGACAGAGACAAATGAAAAATAAAAAGGAAGAGATTGAGAGAGATGCAAATGAGAGGTAAAAAAAAGACAGAGATAAATAAAAGATAAAAAACAAGAGATAGCTAGATGCAAAAGAGAGGTAATGAAAATGGAAGAGAGAGAGAGAGAGAGAGAGAGAGAGAGAGACAGAGAGGGAGCAAGAATGAAAATATACTGTACAAAGGAGCAGGCAGGGATACAAAAGAGAGGTAAAGAAATAGAAAAAATATAGTGTGAAAGAGTGAGGGATAAAGTATGGTAAGGAAAACAAATGGAAAGAGGGGGAGGAGAAAGCAAAACACACACACAGAGATACCTTGTGAGAATAAAAAAGAAAGCAAAATAAACAAGAGAGAAAGAGCGACAAAGAAAAGCTAAAACGGAAGAGTGTAAGTGGGATGGAAGAGACAATGAGAGACAAAGAATGAAAAAGAAGAGATTAATTTCAGAAATAAATAGAAAGTAGATAAAGAGAGGTAAAAGACAGCAGGGGCAGACAGTTGAGAGGGAGATAGAATCAAAAATGGAAAAAACACAAGAGAGAACGACAGACAAAGTGAAGCTCAACAGGAAGAGAATTAAAGGGAAGAAAACAAGTAAACAAAAAGGAAGAGGCAAGGAAATATAAAAAAGGAAGAGATGGGGGTGCAGAAATTAAAAGAAAGAGGAGGAAGAGGGTTAAGAGAGAGGTAAGTATGAGAGAAGGGCAGACAGCAAAAACAGTTTAAAAAGAAGAGAAGAGGAATGCAAAAGTAGAGAGGTAAAGAAATAGAAAGAAATAGCATGGCAGAGTGAGGGAACAAAGGGAGGGGAAAGAAATGAGAAGAGAGACAGAAAGTGAAAGGAAGAGACAATGAGAGACAAGGAAATATGAAAAGAAAAGGAAAAGGGTGCGTAAGAAGTAAAAATAAAGAAGATGTAAGAGACCATGTGTAGATTTGTAGATTCAGACTGCTTGCTACAATCAGGTAATTGTTATTATTATATAGATAGATAGATAGATAGATAGATAGATAGATAGATAGATAGATAGATAGATAGATAGATAGATAGATAGATAGATAGATCAAAAAAGAAGAAAAAACAAGAGAGAAATAGAGACAAAGGAAAGCTAAAAAGCAAGAGAGTAAGAAGGATGAAAATGGAAAAACAACAAGGAAGAGACAATGCGAGACAAGGACATATGAAAATGAAGAGAAAGGATGCAGAAGAGAGGTAAAAATAATAAACAGTTTAAAAGAGAGAGAGAGAAAGATGGAGAGACGGGTGAGAGACCTGGTGTATATTAAGTTGTACTCACTATCATCACGTAATTAGTAATTACACATAAAGCAGCCTGGAGCAGAGAGAGAGAGAGAGAGAGAGAGAGAGAGAGAGAGAGAGAGAGAGAGAGAGAGAGAGAGAGAGAGAGAGATCAGCCAATAGGTGTGAGTGTATGAGTGGAATAGAGATGAGGAGGAGATAAGAGGGCGGAACTGAGGGACACTCTCTCTCTCTCTCTCTTTCTCTCTCTCTCTTCTGGATCACTCTGCTGCTGCTCATCGCTTTTCACTCTCCAGCTGGGGGTCTTCTGCCGAGCCTGGGGGGATGATCTGTGTGTGTGTGAGCTGGTGTCCAGAGTGTGTGAGGCGGGAAGAGAGTCGCGCGCAGACAGAGTCAGAGTGTAGTGTAGAGTAGTCCCGGTCAGCATGAGTGTGTAGCGCGCGCGGATCGCACTGAAATCTTACACTCTCACTCACTTACGCACGAACCCACGCGCGCGCGCGCGAACGAGCCGGTGGACTGATGACGGCTAATCCGATTATCTAGCAGGGCAGCAGACGCGCGCGCCTCAGCCCCGAAGAACTGAAGACCCACCTGCCTCCAGCATGAACTCCCACACCTCCACCCTGCTGCTGCTCACCCTGCTGCACGCGCTGCACACTGTCCAACCGTCCCAGTTCCCATCCTCTCTCATGTGAGTATCGATCAGCCTGTAGCGCGCGCGTGCTGCTGTTATGGTGTTGTGGACGCTCGTGAGAGTGTGACAAAAGTGTTGCCTGTGGAAACTGTTGAGCCCCCTGTTGTTCATTCAGGTATTCAGGGCTGGCGTCACTGACCCCCCTGTAAGAGTTGTAGTAGTCTCGTAGTTGTGTTTTAAGAATCAAATTTGCTATTTGGAAATTTGATATGTATATATCTCAAAAAATATCGAAGAATTTACCAACAGTAATGTTTCAAAATCAGAATTTTGTGAATTTTTTTAAGACAATTTCTTTTCAGCAGTATGTGGATTGCGTTGCATTGCACTGTCTTGTTCGAAAATCACACATTCATAATCATTTTAAATAATTGTAACATTCATTGACAGTTAAAAAGACATTAAAAGATTAATATGAGACAAAATGTGACACCACAAACAGGAGTGAGATGCTTGCAGTAAAAATTAGGAGTAGCTTTAATAATCAGAGCTAAACATTAGAGCCAAATCACAGTCCAAAAGGGATAAACAACAAACGAGAGATAGGGGCAAAACCAGATCAAAAACAGCCAAGAGAACTAACCAAAAAGGCAAGAAGCCAGAAAAAGGTAATACATGGAAATAGATAAACAAAGAAACATAACTCTCAGTATGCAGCTAAAAAAACAAGGGCAATACTTCACAAAAATAGACAAACACACTGGTATATATATGTATATATAAAACACCTGTATTTAATCTCAGAACACACATGAGGCTGATCTAACAATCGGGTGCTGATTGGCTGGCTGAGACACATGACTGAGTGGTTCATTCTGGGAGTTGGAGTTTGTGAAGGTGGACAAGTCTGTAAAGGCAATGGAAGGTGCTACACATAATATCTTATTTCCAGATATTAACATCTGTATCTGATACACAGTTCAGAGGATAGTTACATCTGCTGCCAACTGTTGCCTACTACACCAGTGACGACTTTCTTCTTCAGGACATTCCAAAGTGTTGTACTGCCCAATAGCCATCTTCTCTCAGCTTCATAATTGTTTTCACCCATAGACATCTCTCTGGTATTCGTGTTGGTTACTCATCTCACTATAAATGCTCAGTCTACACAGGCTGAGTGCGGACAGTCAGTGCTATTTATTGTTTGGTCCAGCCTGACCATGCTGATCAAAGAGCATGACTGATCAAAAAGCTGGTCAACCAGCATTTATCAACAAGTCCACACTTGTTGACCAGAGGTTAGATTACAGATAGAGGATATGTTTTTATCCGGATAAGCATCTTCACAGAGCATTGTCTTCAAGGCAGCTTCTTGAGATGGAAGCTTAATGTTAATGGTGAGATTGGATTTTTGCATGTCTTTCTCCAAGTATGTTGGCACACCAGCACCAGTGTTATGTTGAATATGGATTGCCTTTCAGTATCTGGCTCCACTTCGATTGTCCTCTTCTGAATCATACATACTTCATTAAGTGTCTTGGATTGCTTGGTCCACTTTTTGCTCTTTTCTGACAACAATACTGATACCAATCCAATGATTATCCATCTAAAAGATCATCTTATCAAGAGAGCATGGTGGCATTAATATTTTACAAACAGGGGTCTGTGTGAGTGGTTCTTCTTTGGTATTGTTAAAAAAACACCTTAACTTAATTTCTAAGAGTGAGTGTAAATGTGAACGGTCTTCTTACACTGTTAGGATGGGTAGTTATGCTTGCTTTGAAAACCCTGAAGCTCCTAACAGTGAATAGTGGATGTCAGGGGGGATGTCTTAGTGAGCTTTGGCTCTCTTTTTGTTTATAGTCTTCTCCAGCTGCTTTAAACATTACTCAAGACTCTTTATAGAGTATATGAGATTGAAAGTGTGTGTGTGTGTGAGAGAGAATGTAGGGGAAAATGAGTGTGACACATTTGCTGATAATGACTATTCTCTAAGATGTCCCATGAATTTCTTGAACATTTGTTCTGAAATCGAAGCTTTTACAGGGAGTTTGGACTCCAAGTTGAGGAAGTAGGTGTTGGAACATTGCTGTAAGGATATGATTGCATTCAATTACATTCCATTACTGAAATAGATTCTAAATAGATTTAGTTCTGGACCTCAAATGTCACAAATGTCAGCTCATCCCAAAAATATTGAATGGAGCTCCAGATAACACAGTTCCAAAACTCCAAAGCTCATTGTTGGGAGGATTATTACCACTCTACCCTGCTGATGATTGGCATAATTGGCCTTAAGCTCCACAGAATCCCATTGTATTCTCAATGCTGTTTTATAGAGATCACTATGATTTTCAAACATTCACTTTGTCATTATTTGTTGTTCTTTAACTAATTGAGGGTTTAAATCATTCAAAGGAACAATATGTACAAAATGACAACAGGTGGGTAAAATGGTTACCACAGTCCATTTTTGAATTAATGTTTAGAGTTATCTGCCTTATTTCCTGGATGCAGATGCCATGCAAGTTGCCTATTTGAGAAGGTTGATCGAACAATTGCGCGATGTGTTTAAGAACTTTTTCAATAGCAACAAGTAACCACTGTGATATATTTTTGTCACACTGGTTTCTGTCAAGATAGTAAACAGCTGTGGGCTGTCTGCTCTAGTTTGGAACGTTTTACCTATTTTAAATATTGTAATAATTGTCTTGATAACCCAGCTCCATGAGCAGTTAATGTTGATGTGGTTGAGATCAACTAAAGCTTGGTGTTGATCTGTTTAGAAAAAATAACCAGCTCAGCCATCTGTCTTGTAGTCCTTCTGGGTTCTAAGTTGTCTCCATTTATCAAATTCATTGCCAGTATTTACCTGCCTATATTACTTCTTCTTTTTCATGAAACCTTTTACAAGGATGCAGAGGCTTTAGCACACTGTATTTGCCTGTCATTGTATTCCCTACCTGGAATGGAAATATGACTGGAGAGTGGGCTGTGGGCGGGATCAGAGGCTAAGACCCAGAAATAGATTTCTGATCTGTAATATTCAATTTAAAATGGAATATACTGGCATTTTACAAGATTTAGTCATTTAGCAAGGCAAATGACCAATTAAGCATCCACATGGCTGTTTATATGAAACCATTGGCTTGATAAAGAACAATTAGCCAAATTCACTGATTAGGAGTGTTTGGATATTCCTGGACATACACCTTAATCCTTTCAGACCCTGCATCCATTATTATGGACATCATGTATTTTCTTTATTTTTAAATGCTTTGTTGCACATAATGCTATTAACACTATTTGAGAGCTGTTGTTCCTCAGAATAGACCATGAACCAGCCAATGGACAAGTTTATAAACCAAGAACCAAAAAAAACAGTAACTTGGCTCGCCCACTGCACTGGAAAAACAATAGGACTAGAGCCATTGAGGCAAAGTAACAGCTATTTGTTTTACTAATTTAATGTGATTTAGAACACTTATAATCATATTTTTTTTTACTGTTTAGGGATGGTTTATGAAATAAAAAGGTCAATTTATTTGCTATATAGATTTTATAGAAGAATATTAGAGTCTTCTTTTCTGTACATTACAGACAGAAAACAGCATTCTCACATTTTTCTCCATCACTGGAGATAATTCAGGTCTGAAAGGGTTAATAATGGAACTCTGTTTTTTGGAACTTTTTTGGCTGTGTCTATAACAAGGATTTACTCAGGTCTTGTCTAGTAGATAACAAGGCTTCCTGAAATGACCAAAAGAAAGGAACTAAACAAGCGAAATGACCAAGATTTCCTGAGTGGCTTTGTTACAGTGTATTATGCAATCTGCCTCCATCAGCCAGTCTGATGAGGGCAATTAGTGTACATGATCCTGACTGTGTCCCTTTTTTTTTTTTTTTGCTTGGCTGTAGCTCAGTGTGTTCTCTGGGTCAGAGGAGCACATTGTTGTTAGTCTTTCTGGTTGCAGGTGCTGCTGTTGGTGCAGATGCTGGCTCTGTAATGATCTATTATTAGTGTTGAGGTGAGATGAGAGCGGAGCTCCTCAGGGAGGCCCCGGGCTGGAGCAGGTAATTATTCCCCTGATGAACAGACCTGCCAGGGAATCCAGCTTCACACACTTACAGTCATAGACACACACAACTAGGACATGCTCTACCATGGCCCACTTATTAAAGCGAAAACACTGCACGTACCACCTGGACGGATACGGAAACAAAAAATGCATGTGTGCTCCAGGGATGGGTAATAAGATGATATTATCTCATGGTAAGCCTTTCTGAGAGGACTCTCAGTACTGAGACTGAGACAAACTGAGTCTCATAACCTGGACCAGGTGCATGTTTCATTAAAAGATGGGTACCACTTTAAAATAAAGGGTTTATAAATTGTTAACAATTAGTTTAATTAGTAATGGTTACTAATTAAGTTGTAAATGCCGTAAAAATCATTAATAATCAGTTATAACACATACATTCGAAGGGCAACAATACATATTGCTGTGCGTTTACTATTTGGCAAACAACAGGACATTGTTGCACGTATGTGTTATAACTGATTATAAATAATTTTTAAGGCATTTACAACCTAATTAGTAACCATTAATAAACTAATTGTAAACCATTTATAAACCCTTTATAAAGGTAGTCTTATAGTGGTAAGACTTAAGACTATAGTCTTAAAGTGGTACCAAAAGATGTTTAGAATAAGTGTCAAGGTAGTTTTTAACTGTTTTCTGGAGACTATGAGTTCAGATAATGCGGACAGTGTAAGTAGTAGTAGTAAGTAGTCTGTGTTAAGCAGGGCAGTATTGCATGGTAGTGTAACAAATCCATATTCAAAGCATTTTGTTGTTATTTCCAACAATGCAAAATCATAAAACAATGTGATTATACATTTTTAAATGTTGTTGGCTTGTTAATTATTGAATCTGATTAGATTTCCTTGCTTAAACACCAAATAACCAGAACAAATTAACCAATAAGCTCCATTTAGACTCATGAGGAGATTGTGCAACAAGTGGACACAACAATTTTCTTAAGTTTCTATTTTTCAAAATGAATCAATGCTGCTTTTTAATTTGATATTTAGAATTTCTAAATTCCAAGCATGAAATTTCAATTGGAATGTCACAACAAATTAGATTTTAAAGCTGAAGAGCCTCACCAACCCTGCCTTTAGAATCCAAGATGGCTGTACCACACAGCAACAGTAGTAAAAGCAGTGATATTATATAGTTCATAATATATAGTTCACACTATCTTTCTGAGTGTCATAAAATCAGTTGTACACACAGTACTATCTAACTTTCATCCATGTTGTTTGGATTTGCAAAATACTTTAAAGTGTGTTGTTATTATGTGGTATCTCTAAACAATGCTGACAACCTGAGAGCAAAAAATCAGGTCATGATTAGTGATTAGTGATTAACTAATCAGTAATTGGAATGTTTAACTAAAAGTTGTCAAATTACATTGAATCTTTTAAATGTAACGTTTTAGCCCTAACATGTGAGAAACACAGTTTTGAATTTGAGTGTATCATTACACACCTGATGTATGAGTTGGGATGTTAATAAAAAAAATATATTAAAACAGAAGTCCAGAACCTGTAATCAATGAAATGTATGAGTCAAAAGTCACAGGACACCCTTTTATTTCAGAAACGGTAAACAAAACAAAAGGGAAAATAATATATTTGAATACCCCAGCAAGTAATGGGTGAAGGGCCTATATTTTAGGATGTGTCCTGAACATGGACGCTACCTTGAAAGCTGCGATATGTCCTTTCTAGAATAAAATAGTGATTTGCGCCTTTTGACTCGCCCTGTATATCGTCCAGAAATATAGTTATCTTAACATACCTGCACAAAATAAATGATTATATCCAGAGGTGGGTAGCATAATGCTAAGTGTACTCATTTACACTTACTTTAGTAACTTTTTGAGCAAATTGTACTTTTAAGATTAGCTTTAAAAGACAATATTTAGCAATTTTTGCAATGTCAAAAATGTACTTTAACTTTAATTTGTAATCAATTTGTAATTCAATGCACACTATCTGTTGCTTTATTAATACATATTTCAATAGCTTCCTTCATTAATCGAAAACATCTTGTGTGTATATATATTTTTTTTATCAAATCTGATCAAAATGCAGCAACAGTAAATACTGTAAACATCCGGTACTGGTGGATTTCAGCGCAGAGCAGAACTGCAATGGAAAAAAAAAACAGTGAAGTTGTTAAAGGAGGAGTGCAGCCCTGGCCTCATAGGCATTGCTCTCACTACATGCTGCCAAAACCAGCAATTATATAATGCGCTGTATTCTCTCCCAGCTAAAAAATACTGGACCTTTCCACATTCAGGAACTGAGAAAACATGTTGGCTAATGGATAGGTGAGCAGCTAAAGCAGGTAAACAGTGGCAGGTAACTACTGAGCACTATGTTTCAGGTATGATGTTAGAAAAAGTTGCTCTGGAAAAAAAAAATATGAGACCACTTCAGTTTCTGAATCAGCTTCTCTGATTTTTCTGTTTAGGCATATGTTTGAGTAAAATTAACATTGTTGTTTTATTCTATAAACTATGGATAAACTTTCTTCCAAATTGCAAATAGAAATATTGTCATTTAAAGCATTTATTTACAGAAAATGAGAAATGACTGAAATAACAGATAAGAAAAAGATTCACATCTGTCAAACTTCAAATAATGCAAAGGAAACAGTTCAGAAATCAATATTTGGCCCTGGTTTTTAATCACAATTTTCATGCATCTTGGCATGTTCTCCTCCACCAGTCTTACACACTGCTTTTGGATAACTTAATGCCACTTTTGGTGCAAAATGTCAAGCAGTTCAACTTGGTTTGTAATTATCCATCTTCCTCTTGATTATATTCTAGAGGTTTTTAATTTGGTAAAAATCAAAGAAAATCATCATTTTAAGTGGTGTCTTATTTTGTTTTTCCAGAGCTGTAAGTTTGCCAATACTTTTTTTAGGTTGAGAAGTTTGTTTCAAATTCAATTATTAAATTATTTTGAGGATGTTATTAAATACTTTCTGACTTTTACTGAAGGGATAATTTAAATGACCACTTTTACTTCTACTTGAGTAAGTCCTTTTCAAACAGTAACATTACTTTTACTTGATATCTGTTTGTATCTACTCTACCTACTTCTGATTATGTTAAAATACATTGATAATGCTGAACCTCCTTGGTTTACAGCAGTGGGTTGACTGAACTTATTAATTAGCATGCCTGCTAAACTAACTGCTACAAATGAATGAAATAGGACAATGAGCATACTGTACATATACAGCCATATATTAAATACTTGCTACAGCACAAAAAGGCACACTGAGTATAAAATATCTCTCTCTCTCTCTCTCTCTCTCTCTCTCTCTCTCTCTCTCTCTCTATATATATATATATATATATATATATATATATATATATATATATATATATATGTATCTGCTGTAGTTGGGGCAATGGAAAAGTTTTGTGGAGGCTCGTCTAAGCTGACTAATGGAAAATCTCTCATTTGTTAGTTTATTTAGAGTCACTGGAGAAGAAACGTTCATGTTTAGACATGGCTAATATTAGCATTTCCTCTGTTCAGTTAGTGCAGCCCAGCCAGAGCAGACACACTGGTGGTCCTGCATGAGAATTTCTGCATCAGGGTTCACTGAAGTTGAACCCAGCTAAAGTGGTTCTGCATGTTAAATATTTGTCCAAATGTTTGTGGACATCTATTCTAATGAGTGCATTCAGCTACAGTACTATAGGTTGCAACTATTGACGCAAACTCTTAGCTTGTATAGATCCTGTAGACAAGTATTGTCAATAGAATAGATTAGTAGGACTGAACAATTATAAAAACTAAATATTCTATAGTTACTCTTTTTTTTTACAGGAATAACTATGCTCTAAAATGGGTTTATTTTTTTTTTTTTAAATCAACCTTGCCATTTGGGATCAGAATGACCCAATAAGTCCAGAAACAAAAAAAAATGGTGATACTTTATTTTAAGGAAAGTCTTAAAGTAAAGTCTTAAAAGTCTGGTAAGTAGAGAGAATGAATACAGAATCTTATTTAATACCGTTGATTTAAAAAAAGAGAAAAGTTTTATGGCAAATATTTGTTTTGCATTATCTGTTGTTTACAAAACAGACATTTTTTTGGTTTTACTGAATGTTTGAAACAGTTATATTATATAAAACTTTAATTTTGTTTTTGAAATTTTAAATTAATAAAATATTGCTTTCACTTATTTGCCATATTGCAAAGAATTTCATGATCATAAAAACATGCCATAAAATTAATATATAATTCCAGGATCCTATCGTTTGACCCTATAGTGTGTACAGTACTGTATGTGATACTGTGTAGTATCATGTGATATTTTTGTCTCATTGCCCTCCCCCAGTGACATGCACAGGCCCACACTCACACAGACTGGCACAGCTGCTGGTCAGCAGGCTGGAGTGATGGAGGGAGAGCAGAGATGTGTTTTAAACAGAGGGTATATAGTGGGTGATTGACAGCTCGGCCTGTATCTTTAGATAGACGTAGGTGGAGGCTGTCATTCTGTTTCCCTTTATCTGGACTCAGGCCTTGGTTCCTGGAGGCATTAGTGGTGTGTGTGTGTGTGTGTGTGTGTGTGTGTGTGTGTGTGTGTGTGTGTGTGTGTGTGTGTGTGTGTGTGTGTGCGTGTGTGTGTGTGTGTGTGTGTGTGTGTGTGTGTGTGCGCTCATGCTCTTTGTCAGAGCCTCCTTTTGTTTGTTCTGTGGGTTGGGCTGGACAGCAATTCAATATCAGTATGTATTGCGATAGAAAATGTTCTAAAAAGGTGATATAATTTTATATATTTCAGTTAACATTATTTACAGCATCTGTAAATCTGTAAATTTACAACATCTGACTGATGTTCATTACTGAGCACATTACATGAATAATCCATTTTTTAGATGTTTGTAGGTACAGGTATATGTTGTCTGAATTCCTGACTGTTTTCTTTAGTTTATAATATTCATATGAGGTTTAGATCGACTGAAATTAGAAACACATTCATCATAAAAAAAAAATATATATATTTGCAGTCAGAAGATATCAACCAATAGAAATGAAACCTGGTTGACAGTCATGCCAGACGTTTAAGGAGTGCCATGTTTGACAACAGATCAGTGACAGCGTGCAGTTGTTCTGTTTTGGAACCTGTGTGTGGAGGAACATCTATCTATCTATCTATCTATCCATCCATCCATCCATCCATCCATCCATCCATCCATCCATCCATCCATCCATCCATCCATCCATCCATCCATCCATCCATCTATCTATCTATCTATCTATCTATCTATCTATCTATCTATCTATCTATCTATCTATCTATCTATCTATCTACAGTTGCAAGAAAAAGTATGTGAACCCTTTGGGATTACTTGGATTTCTGCATAAATTGCTCATAAGTCACAACAATAGACAAACACAGTCTGCCTAAACTAATACCACACAAAAACTATGTTTCCATGGTTTTATTGAACACAACATGTTAACATTGACAGTGCAGGGAGGAAAGAGTATGTGAACCTTCAGATTTAATAAATAGTTGACCCTCCTTTGGCAGCCTCAAAAAAATGTTTCCTGATTGAAAAAGTGTGGGATGTTTATTGGAGACGCTATTAAACCTCTGCTCCTACTGCAGAAAATGAAGGAACTTAGTAAATTCTCAAGCTACATGGCAGGAAATGTTGCAGGACACCATTAGGAACCTCTACAACTTTTTTTTCTATCCCGCTTTTTCTCTAATTTAGCTATGCTGACTATCCCACTCACTCAGCTGTACTCCCCCTATTACTTGTACCGAAGGTTGAAGACTTGCACATGCCTCCTCTGATAAATGTTAGCATCCACATCTTTTTGAACTGCTGCTGATGCAGCATTGCTGAGTAGCATTACAGCGCATTCGGAGGAAAGCGCAGCAACTCAGTTCTGATACATCAGTTCACAGATGCCTTGTGCTGATCGACATCCCCCTTTGGAGTGATGTGGGGAGAGAGTGCCATCTACCCACTCAGAGAGAGCAAGACCAATTGTGCTCTCTCAGGGCTCCTGCAGCTGATGGTAAGCTGCATGACTGGGAGTCATGTTTTGTTAGACATGCGTTACATACTTCTTCTGTATTTGTGGCTCAATAAATATGACTAAGAGGTGCCCAAATCAGCCTATCAGAACAATTTATTTGATGGTAAGTGTACTATACAGTATATAGTGTTATAAACGTTAGGGTCATATCGCTCAGCCCTACCTGTTTAATGCATAATGATATCTACAGGCAGGTTCATCCAAAATATTCACAATAAGCTGTTCGCAACACTAAACCCGATTCAGTCAGTTTCTTTTTGTAAACAAAACACATTAGCACAGTTTATCACCCTCTGCTTACAGAGGTGCTTTACTGTGCCTCAGGACAGCACAGCAGAAGCAGTTTTGCTCTGTGATTCTAACGCTTTACAGATATTTCTTCTTGGAGGGAAAAGGCCAGAGTCACTGTTCCCGTCCCTGTTCGGCTGAGCTGTAATCCTCAGGCTGTAAAGGGATTAAATAGCTTATTATAGAGGAGCTCGGGGAAAGGCAGAATGCTGAATGGACTTGAAAGTGTGTGTGAATGGAGCCTCATGTTCACTGGATTAAACTCATTATGTTCATCGATAGATCCTGTGTTTGAGCATAAAAGGCTTTGCCTCAAAATGACGACGGCCTTTTCTGGGTGATGAAGCATTGCATATATATATCCTGTGTTAAATTACATGAGTGATTACATGATGCATATACGTATATTGGATTATATATCTTTAGATGGGGGTTCTTTTACTATTTTAATTTTTAAAAAGTTTAGATCATGTAACAGTTTGTTAAATTAGTTAACTTTTTAGTAAAGCTAAAGACTAAGTTGATAACAACTTAAAATATTTTACTCATATTTAGTGCAAACATTTGGATAATTGCAAAACGTTTATTGACGTCTCCAGAGCTCCCTGCTGGTGTTCTAAACTGTGTTAATTATTGACTAAATGATTAAATACTTTTTTATCTTACATTTTGAACAATTAGAAAGATGCTAGTTGTGGAAATGAAAACCTGTCATTTTCATCAAGAGGTGTCATTACAGTCACAACCAGTTTTGTGTCAGTTATGACTCCGTGATATTGACAATTTTTTCAGGAAAAAAAAGAACCTAGATCTTGACTTTCATTAAAACAGATAGGACAATATTCACTTTGATTTCTTATTAACAAATCTGATGTGCCCTTTTTTGCGACCGGTTACCAAAATGTAATCTCTGAGCTATTCAATTTGTGGAATTAGGAATATGACTTAGTTTTGGAATACTGATCCAAACCCTTCACTCCTCTACCCAGCCATTTATAAATCCTCAATTTCTCTGTACCTGCGTGTAGAACATCTTCCTCCTTTTTTCTGGTATCTCTTCTTGTGGGGGGCTTCAGTTTCACGCTTCCCAGCAAAGCTGCCCCGAACTCCTGCCTATAACTTCTAAGATGGCCTCACCCCGTTCCAGCTTTAAGGGCATGGGAAATGCTAGCAAAGTGAAAAAAATATTTATTTAAAATAATTCTTAATAACCTAAGAACTTTGAAGGTCAAATTTTGAATATACTAATACTAAATACCAAACACATTTGTCTGTAGATTTTGATTAATTTGGCAACTTTTTTCACCATTACTTAAACTAAATAGCCTATATTTTTTGTTTGTTTAATCGTTTTATTAATATGAATTATTTTTACTATTCGGCTGATGTGTGATGTGTCCTTATTGGGGACAAAAAAAACACCCTCAACCTAAAAAAACACCTGAATACACAATACACACATACTCCAGTGTTAAGTTCAGTTTCATAAAGTGTACAAGAAAGGACTTTAGGTGATATATAGGTGTTACTCATATATTATACATTTTCCTTGTAATATTTCATTTTATTAAATTGTACTACATATTATTCACTTTGCTACACTTGCAAATCTGTCGAAATGTGTTTATCTGTTACACTATTCCTTGCAAACCATCATGATCATGATTCCACACCTGATCATAAAGCTCACACCTGTATAACTTTGAGCGTGAGGCTGAACACTGGCCAAACACTGGCCAGCATGCTCATGGCAAGGTTACATGAATTTTCAGTTTGTACAGGGTAGTGGATAACTGACACCAGTATACACACACTACACATGTACTCCAGTGCTTTGTTTCAGTGTGGTAAGGTGTATAGAGCAGGACTGTAGGTGATATATAGGTCAGGAGGATTTGAATCAAACAGTTTCATCTTCTGAAGCCTGAGCTCGCCCACAGTTAATGCTACTAATGAGTTATCTTTCCTTTAAAGTAAAGCATCAAACTAAAGTTTCGTTCATTCTAATGAGAAGAACTAAGGACAGAAACTGGCCATTAATGTAGAGCTCCATTATTAGAAGACTCCTTATTCAGACTCTCAGACTCTTAGGCACAGCTTCCCACAAAAATGCTCTAATTGTATCCATGCTGCACATCTCAGTCTATGAAGTAAGTCTCCAGGAATATCAGGCACTACTGAAATAGGCCAGAAACTTGCTAAAGTCATTAGTAAGCGGTTCTAACACATAAATAAAAGGAACAACAGTGTCCTGTTGCTTTCTAAATATTAAGCCCTCATTCATCCAAACTGCTAAAACTCTGCGGGATCCTGATCTTACTGTTCCCCATCATTCAGTGTTCTGTCTTCGAGCTTCAGCAGAGATCTTGTGAGTGTTCATGTTTGTAGGGTTGGTAACATAATAAAACTAAATAAAAGCTGTATTTCATTTAACTATATGATCGATTCTCCCAGCACCTGTAAAAGACAAACAGAAGTTTGTCTTTAATATGGTATAAAAAAGAAAATTAAGTATATCATTAAACAGCTGTCTGTACTCATTGTGCAAATGGTACAATCCACTATCTTTCCACTCTGCTACGTGCTGAGCATTCACATACATACAATTTTACAGCACTAGCATTCTGTTATTGTCTGTCACCTTTTTTATTTGAATAAGCTAATGTTGCAGGTTGCAGCCTCTGTCCTCTGTTTGAACTGGAGTGAATCATCTTCTTATCTGCTAAAAAAAAGATGTCACATGAATTTAAGTAAGTAAATGATGTGGGGTTGATGCTGCAGTTGGTCAGGTCTAGGTTCAGCAACAGTATGTGCTGAAAGCATGAGGTCAGCTGACTACCTGAATATATACTGAATATAGACCAAGTTATTCCGTCAATAGATTTTTTCTTCCCTGATGGCACGGGCCTATTACATGATGACAATTTTAGGATTCACGGGGCTGGAATTGTGAAAGAGTGATTAAGGGAGCATGAAATCATCATTTTCACACATGGATTGTTCACCATAGGGTCCAGATCTTAACCTTATTGAGAATCTTTGGGATGTGCTGGAAAAGGCTTTGTGCAGTGGTCAGACTCTACCATCATCAATGCTGCAAGATCTTGGTGAAAAATTAATGCAACACTGGATTGAAATAAATCTTGTGACTTTGCAGAAGCTTATTGAAACAATGCCATAGCGAATGCATGACGCAATCAAAGATAAAGAAGGTCCAACAAAATAACAGAGTGACATTTTTTCATTATTTAACTAAAAGAACACCTGTATACACAATACACACATACACCAGTGTTAAGTTCAGTTTCATAAAGTGTACAAGAAAAAGCTGTAGGTGATATATAGGTTTTATTCATATATTATCAATTTTCCTCGTGATATTACATTTGGTAAAATTGTACTACATATTATTCACTTTGCTACACTTGCAAATCTGTAGAAATGTTATTTAACTGTTTTGGATTAGTTGGACATTTGTGGCCACATGTACATTCAACACTGGATAACTGAGTTTAGTCGTTTGCTGCTGATTGTGTCTTTTCTATTGGCATTTGGTACAATTTATTTGCATATTAGTTGCATATCAATTTCTGACACTCACCATCAGTGTGTAATAATTCCCCCCTAGGTTACCTTAGATAAACTTGTAAATGATATATTATAATTAACTGCATGGCCTCTATGTTGTAGGCTCTAAGAAAAAGCATCATTTTTTGAGCAGCAAACTTTGTTAAACGGTTCACTCTATAGTACGTATCCAGGCCACTATTAGGAACCTCTACAACTCTCAGTGTGAGACATCTGACATGTTGCATTTCACATGTGTTACACACCTCTGTATGTGTAGCTCAATAAATGTAGCTCATAAATTTGTAATAATTTGACAAATTACTTCCTTCCGAATAGCAGTGCAATCCCAGATTTCCTTGTGGGTGTAACCATTTTTATTCAACCATTTTTTTTTTTACGATGATGAGTGTATAAGGTTTTTTACAGATTTCATATCCGCTGATTTTTTTTGCTCAGGCTTTATATTAATTGGACCCTATTTGCGAAATCATCATCAGCATGATGCAGATCATCCTCCAGTGCATCAGATACAGAAATACTGTTTGGTCTTTTAGAAGCTTGCTATCAAACCCAGCGACTCTCACTGAGTAAACAGGCTCAACATGAGCTGGGTAATCACCCACCGAGCCATCCAGCTCTGTTTATTATAAAGCACCAGTACGCTGCCCTCCATTAGCGGATAGTCTCCGGGTTGATGCGGCCCTTTGGAGCTTCCGTTTCCTAAGGAGCTCTGAGGAGATGATGGGGCTGCTAAGTGTGCTCAACAGGAGACAGATTCGCACCTCTTCCTTTGAACTCTGCCATTCATCACTCCTCCATCCCTCATTCTGGCGTTGGAGAATGAGGGATGCGCTGAAGGGTGCCATTAGCTTGTGTTGGAAGGCTCGAAGTGAGTTTTTTCTCCGGTTCTTTTTCTTTGAACAAAAAAATAAAAAGCTTTTACACATAGAGAACAACAGGCTTTCATGCTGTGCCGTGGGGATGCTGATGTTTAACGTTCACGCAGTGTGTGTTGTGGGTATGCTGCCAGAGAAAGGCATTCACATTATTGTCTAAACATAAAGTGAGCTTCCTCTGTTAAGGTGTGACTTTAAATCTGCTTTTTATATTGGGCTGCATCATGTTTGCATTTGTCTTTTGTATTAAACACTTTATAAATGTGCCATTTATGTCCTGGAAAAAAGTATTGGAATTCTGCTTTTGTTGGTGTAACTGTTTGCACTTTCATAGAAAGGCTTTGGACACGATATTAGAGTATTGCTGAGAGGATTTCATTGCATTCAGCAACAAGAAAATGTTAGTAATGTCATAATTTTGGATAATCACCACTTTACATCAACACCAGCACTTCAATACCAATTGTAAAAGTATTGGATGGAGCTCCACAGTTCCACAGTTCCTAATGCTGTGGGCTTTATACCCCTCTAGGCAGCGTCTAACATTAGGCATGGAGAGTATATTTACCGTTCTTTTCTACAGGGACTTATCAAGCTCTTTTATACCACAGATATGCATTTGCGCATTTAGGTCAGCAATATGTGCAACTTAAAGTAGATAAATTCATTACTTAGAATAAGGGGGGTCAACAGACAATTGGATTTATACTTTAGTGTACGGTATATTAACAATGTTAGGCAGCAAATTAACAGTTATTTCTTGAAGTTGATGAAGTGTTGGAGACAGGAAAGATGAATAATGGGTAAACGCCACTTCAGCATCTGTAATGACTAGACAACTGGTTCAGAACGACTTTAAAAGATGAAGCAGGTCTTGTGGGATGTTCCTAGAGGTCAGTACCTACCAACAATGGTTGACTTCATGGGACTAAGACTCGTTAATATTGTCCATGGAGACTCCATCTCACAACTTTCAGGGCTTAAAATTTGCTAACATTAGTCTTGGTGCCAGAAACCACAAGACAACTTCAGAGGTTTTGTGGATTTCATGTCTTCTCTTATGGCTTCATGCCATCTTATGGCTGATTCATGTATTCCCAGACACTCATGCTAAAAAGTGCATATACCAGTTTAAGCTTAAGAATCACTGTGTGGATTCCCAAGTCTCGGCAGAAAAAGGGATCTAAGCCTTGCCGGTACTGAACTGTGGGGTTGTAGAGTTCTGTTCTCTGGAGTGAGGAAGCTCTATTGAAGCTCTGCCTCTGAGATCAATGCTGTTTGTGATCCAGACTTCAACAGCCAATGTCAGTGCCTGACTCCTCGAAAGCTCCTGTGGCTAAATGCCGTCAAATTCCAGCATTGTTTCAGTGTCTGGTGAAAAGCAAGAAGAGAAGAGGCAATAGGAAGGTCAGCTCCTCATTAATAGCTCTGATTTGATCACAAGACAAGTTCTTTGGGGCAGATGGGGGTAATAGTTAGACAACTGTCTGTGTCAAAGCATCCCCAAAACAATCAGACAGGTCATGTAGGGTTTTCCCAGTATGCATTGGTTAGTATTGTTGCATATAAACCAAAATTATTACCTAAAACCTCTGTTAGTTTATGAAGGTTCACCCGGAGTCGTAGATGTGCTCAAAAGAAAACAAGTTTATTAACAGGAGGCTCCTGGAGACCCTGCCTAAGGAAGTACAATTGGGGTCATAGAATCAAAGTTCAAGGTTCATGTATTTGTTATATTGCATCCGTCTGGTCCTGCTAGTTTTGGTTTTACATTGTAATTTAAATAACTTTGTTATGTCCTGTCATTATCACCTACAGTATGTAGGTAGAGCCCCTGTATACTTCACACAGATTGGTTTGTAGAATTATGTCAGTTTGGTGAGTTGCCTTTCCAGGTGTGATGCCAAATTCTGAGCCAGAAAATGCCAAAATCTGACTTTTATTCAAAGGCACACTAATCATACAGTTGAATGATAATAACAGATCTTCAATCTTTTATAAGATTCCTTTTATTTCTGTTTGTATATAAGGGTTAATCTACAGTTAGAATGGATACAGGATCCTCAAACACAATCGGTTATGATCATACTGCTGTGTGATGAATGTGCATGTGAAGTAGAGTTTAGATTCTCTGCTCGAGCCCGACTTGATGAGTGAGTCCCCCAACTTTCCTCTGGCTGGTACGGGTTGGACTCAAAAAATGGTCTGTGACATAGGTGTCTGTTTTTTAAAGCTATTTTTATTTTACATAAAGCTATGGCGGGATAATCTCAATATAGGGCTTGATTTTTGGGCCTGATCTAAGCTCTAATGTCAAATTTGGGCACACCAAAAGTACTATTTCTTCTTCTATTGTTTAATGTCTGGTAATAGCCGGCCTCAGATTCCTGTAATTGGTCCACAAGTTAAAAAAAACAAAACAAAAAAAAAACACTTTCACACTGCAAACAACCCAGACCATGCTTTAGTAGCTCAAGGTTTGGGATCACGCCTACTATTTAGGTTCAGACCAAACTGAAAAAGTCTAGCAGTCCGAACCAAACAGAGTAGTTGTGAAAACAGCCAACAGGACTTCAGAAAAACATCTGAACCAAAATGTATTTGTTTGTTACATTTGATATGGTTAGTTTTGAATTCACACTGCAGTTTAGTGAGATCAATAAAGAACTTTACTACAACCTTTATCATCAGCTACATGGACTGTGTCTCTCTAAATGTTGTCAGTTTGGCCAGATGCCTTTCTAAGTGTTGTGCCAAATTTTGCCCCCAGCTGGAATCAGACTCCCTTTAACTGCATTCTCATCACACCTAGATTTCGATTCTATCTGTTTATAGATAAGGCTTAACTTGCAGTTACGATGTGACAAGTTGGAGGCACGATAAAAATGCAAATTGGCTTTATTTTTCATTATAAACAAAAGAACAAAAATAAAGACTATGAAACAAAGGGTTTACAAGAAGACTTATAAACAAATCAAGAAACAAACAAACTAAAGATAAGAAAACAGAAACTTGAGGACTGAGGCTTAAACTAGCAGCGATGAAACATACAGGATCTAACCTGACAGGTCAAACAAAAAGCATGACAGAGAACAAAGGAACACATCGGGTATTTATACACAGGCACAGACAAGGGACACCTAGGGAAGTAACGAGGGGGTGGGGTTACAAAGAGCACATGCAGGGAATACAAGACAGGAAAACATAGGACAGGAGCACATGGGACCAAAAGAGGGCAATAATACAAGACATACATTTTAGCACAGCACTGGTTCCTTTTCTTCTTCTGTTGTTAAATGGGTAACAAATGCCTACCTCAACATCCTGTGATTGGTCTAAAAGCCTGAACCATCTAAAAAAGTGTTTTCACACTCAAACAAACTGGACCATGGTTTATTTGGTTCCGTGTGAGACTGCTTCTTGGTCTGACCTAATTTTGCTCCACAGTTTAGACTGTGTTTTCCGGCACCTTTTCTACCTTTAATCCAAGATTTTGATTTGGACTAAACAAGGTTGGTTTGAAACTTACCTTTAAAACCTTAAAGGATGTGAAGTTGGTGCCAGAAACCACAGGACACTTTCAGAGGTCTTGTAGAGTCCATGCCCTGCCTCCATGGTTGAGTGCTGTTTTGGTGGCAAAAGGGGGACTTATATACTATATATAATAGGCAGGTAATTGTAAAGTAAAGGTCAATCTGTATTTATGTCTATATCTAAAGTTTTACAGTTTACTTAGAGAGAGAGGAAATCTTGCTTTATTCACGTGGAAATAATTCTGTGCATTATTTTAATGAATACTTCTGGAGAAATACTGTAGCAATACAGCCTCAATATAATATTGTCCAGTGCTGCCTGTGATATATTATTCAGGCCTACTGTTTACTCTGTATCAGTGTGTGGTGGAAAGGCTGATATCCGCTACAGCACAGGGCTAAGTTTCAGTGAGATTGGATACGCATGAGAAAATGAAAGTTTTTGTAATAAAGATGTCACATTACTTCGTCCAGAACGTTCTTCTCATAATGAAAACGCTTTCCACAGTGTTTCAGTGCAAAATAAAGCTACATAAAGAGGCAGTATCATGAAAACCAAAAACAATAAACGGAGTTATGTATGGGTTCTTCTTAGAGAATTAGAGAGTACATTTCATGTGTGGAAAAAATTCAAAAATATTTTTAGATTTGCGTAATTACTCTATTAACAGTCATAAGTCAGTTGCATATAATATTAAATATTAAGCAATTAAATTAATACTTTGAAAATGGCAAAGCACCAAAAGACAAATTAGTGAGAAGACCAAATTATTGATACAAAACAAAGACTCATTTATTTTAAATAATGTTTTGCTTTGTTGGTACAATATATCTGCTGGCATGGTAAAAATAGTGTTTTTTTTAATTAGTGTTTTTTATTGTGGTTTTCCTTGAAATGCTAGACCAATTAGATGTATGCTGATTAATTTATGTGGAGATCAAAAGAGGCAAAATGAATAATAAAAAATAAAAAAAAAAAACTTTGGCCAGTTTTGGTTTTGTACAAAAAAATATTTTAGTACATTCCTATTAATAAAACAATATTTTATGTATTTTCCATATTCTTGTCAACTGGTATAAAATTCGCCGAATTATAGTGATGTCACTTCCTTTGGCTGGAAACAGGTGGAAGTCACACTTGACTTTTGTATAAAATGCTGAGGATACACCAACAGTACCTTTTTAATATTTAGGTTAGAATGTTACATTACATTACATTAAATTAAATTACATTTGGCAGATGCTTTTGTCCAATTGACTTACAATAGTGAAGTCCAAAAGTAATAGAAGGTAAAAATATCTTCAGATAGAGCCTAAAAGAGGTCAAAGGGAAATAATAGGATAGAGGAGTGAAGGAAGGGAGGTTAGAAGTAGTTAGTGTGTTAGAGGTGTTAGGAGAGTAAGTGCTCTTTGAAGAGCTCTGTCTTCAGGAGTTTATTAAAGATAGCGAGAGATTCTCCTGATCTGGTAGTGGAAGGTAGTTAGTTAGAGGTGTTAGGAGAGTAGGTGCTCTTTGAAGAGCTCTGTCTTCAGGAGTTTATTAAAGATAGCGAGAGATTCTCCTGATCTGGTAGTGGAAGGTAGTTTGTTCCACCATTGTGGATGTGGAATGTGGATTTATAGTCACGAAACAGTGGAAAATGTCAACTCTTATACTGTAAACTCTGTTACTGTAAATTCTGTCAATGGTTTAAATGGTCTAAATGATTTAATGCTAACTTTATAACAGTAACAGTGTTAAATGATGCGTCAAATCTTTCCAAACTTTAACAAATTCAGTCATCAGTACGAAGCATCAAGAACTTTTGAGGTCATATTAAAGTATTGAGCACAACTTGTGTGTATGTGTGTGTGTGTGTGTGTGTGTGTATGTGTGTGTCTGTGTGTGTGTATTGTTATTCTGCTGAGCATTGTGAGGTCTCGGCCTCCTCAGACAGAGCAGATCCAATCAGAGGTGTCTGAATTGGGCTGCTGAACCTTTGCCTCTTTGGCACTTTGATGTGAAGATCAGCCATTTGGTCCTTCGCCGCGGATACATCAAGAAAGTGAGCCGAGGGCTTGTGTGAGTGTGTGTGTGTGTGTGTGTGTGTGTGGGTCTGAGAGAGACAGAGAGATCAGTCCTTGTGAGCTTGTTCTTGGCCAGGGGAACAATATCCTGACCTCCTCGTTTAGAGTGCAGCACAGTAAAGAGTTGAACCATAAAACCCAGCATTCAGGCCTGATCCCAGATGTGCTTGTTTGCTGTTCAAGGCTGAGGGAACCTCAACAATGCTGCTGCTGGCCTTCTTGTCAGAACTGTGTGTGTGTGTGTGTGTGTTCCCTTTTTTCACTGTACATTTGTAGTTTAAAACTCCAGCTGTGCTTTCTGAAGAGCTACAAGTCTCAAAAGTGTTAAAATAACCTCTTTTAGCACTCTAGCCAAATTCGAATGTATCTGTTTAGTTTTCCATTATGCTTTTTAAATGAGCTTTTGCATTTTGAATTTTGAATTTTGGCCGAAAGAAGATGGAGCAGTTTCTGAATCATGTTGTTATATGGCTTCTTTTTTGAATATTAACATTATGACTTGATCTTCCTTGATTTTTTATTTGAGGATTGCACAGTGAACTGTGTTCACAGACAGTGATTTCTGAAATTGTTTCTGCAGTAATTTCCAGTACAGAATCGTTAGAACCTTTTTAATGTGTTTTTAATGTGTTTCCATCTGAGGGCCCGAAGATCACCAGCATCTAATATTTATATCTATAATATTTATATCTTTTTCTCTAGTTTTGCTGAATTTTTGACAGTGTTATCTACTAAAAATGATGGGATATCCAAAGACTTTGATTTTAAATTTTACGTGATTAACATTGTTCCTCAATTTATAGACACAGTTTATACACAGTTCATTGTTCTGAAGTTAATAGAATGTGTGTCTATGAGATTTGCGTACATTACTTTTACATTTATTTACTAGGGCTTCAACTAAAAGTCAATATAATCGATAATGTCAATTACTCACATTTGTCGACTATACATGTTACTGTCGACTAATCGTTAACTTGTAACAGTGCTGCTTACAAAAAGTGCTGGGGATAAAAGCGCAACGGGAGATGGGTAAATGGCTCACTCACAATCAACTTAGTCTGTCTTCAAAAGTGCCAAAAAAAAACAAATTACATATTTACTCACTAAATATCAGTACTTTCCATGTTTAAACAACATCTACACTATAAAAAGCCTTTTAAATCTCATGTTCAGGTGTTTCTATCATTTTTAGAATTAAGGGGCATGGCAAAAATAACTGCTGACTAATCGACTAATCGAAAAAATAATCATCAGATTAGTAGACTATCAAAATAATCATTTTACACAGCATTCCAAAATTTTAGAATTGGTGTTGTTATAGGATTGATTGTAAATTAAAGCTATTTAATTTACAGTGATTAACATGATTAAAAAAACAAGATGTGATCAGATATTTAAATACCAGTGAGCTTATGTACAGTAAGTATAGGTTTGTGTGTATCTAATATACTCATCTTATCATGCTCTTTTCCTTCCTTGCAGGATAAAGGAGTGGGTGGATCAGATGCAGCAGGAACTGGTCAATCTGGCAGATATGGCCAGCGCAGGGAAGAGCCTAGCACAGGTTAGAAACCAGTCAAAAAAATCACATCACCACACACACACACCAAGAATTGGAAGGGCCCTATGTTACCTAACCATATTACAGTTGAATTTGAGCAAAAGTTGGGCCTAAATATATCTTTTCTCTCATTTTTCCTGACATTAAGTCAGTTTAATACTGTTACACACTCAGCAGCTGTGATGTCAGCTACGCCTGAAGATAAATTTGCCTTGAGGAAAAAAAAATCACATTGTAGTTTTCAGCTCTCAGATGTGGTTTTGGAATCTTAAAAATAATCCCAGTGAAAGAAATAATAACCCCTAGGTCTGTAGAGTTATTACAGATCTAACATGTGTTCTGTTATACTATTTAAAAAGCAATTCATTGCATTCCTCTCACAAACATACAGTACATTTAGGATACTGATTATTTCTAGAATATATATTTTGAATGAAATCATGAAACATGAATCAAGAAAATAATAGAATTCTTGCATTTTCAAATCAAGAGTCAAGACCAGCACTTTAACCGCTGACATATTCTCTTTTTTGATTGCAGATTTATATGGATAATCAGAATCTCTTCACCCTGGAACCCAACAATGCAGGAAAGCTGGTGGAAGATGCAGCACGGAATATAGAAAACTTCTTAAAGAAGCGTGCGAAAGCTCTGGAGGTAGGCTCAGAAAATAAACACGTTTTCCTGTACGCACATTGTGAAAGTTGAAAATGTGATGTTCGAATGGTGTGTGAAGCTCATGTCATACAGCTTTAGACAAACAAAACTAGTGGTCATTTTTACCTACAAATGTCTTTGTGAGATGATCAGTACAGTATTTTTGCCAGAACATTGGAGAAGAGCCTGTTTACACCCAATTTATAAGTGTCTGTAATAAATGTGTCGTTACACATGAAAAAGTGAAAAGTTCAGAAGGGATTATTTGGGTTAAAGTAGTTATTACCAGACATCCCTGTCCGAATGTGCCATGTCAGTCATTTTTTTGGACTGTGCACTTCTGCTTTAGTTACAATTCCAGAGTTTTAACCTTTTTGTAAAACGAGCCGTAAAAATGACTTTTGGTTATTATATTCCCATAAAATTCAATATGTGTGTAAATATTTTGTCACATCGTGTAAAAAAAGATTTTCTGTGGCTTCTGCAACCTTAGGTAAGCAATTTTGTTTCCTTAGCCTATAACCTACATATGTGTTATGAACATTTAGACGGTTATTATAATGTGGTTTTAGGAGGTGATACCAGTGTATAAATCGAGCAGCCGCTCCATTTGTACATCCTGTCATTTGTACTGAGATTTCTTATCAGTCTCATTTTTTTTAAGCATATAGTTAAAATGCATTACAAACCTCCCTATACACAACTATCTGTGCCCAAATAGGGCTTAGAAGTGTAATTAGTGATGTATTCACTGCAATACATAGATTGCTGTAGTAGATACACAGTATAACAGAAAAACATCAGTTTAAACAAATACAATTACCCTGATTACACACATTACACACGTATTTACATGTAATTACATAGTGTAATTAGTCAAGTAAAAATTGAAGTTGATACGCATATGTACTGTATACATTTGCATACACTGTACATCTGTAACAATGTAACAACAATCTAGTTGTAATATCATGGCTTGTTAATGTGCAATTACATGGGTATTAGACACATTTAGACAAATTGAGGCCAATCCTTTTCCCTTGAAAGTTAGTTCACAAAGCATGAAAATGCAACACAGAGACATCACGCTCCAGAGTGCTCATTCTCCTATTGGCTTGCAGTGGCTGCGACCACAGATGTGTGGTGTGTATAAATATATTTGTGTTTACCCGTGTGTGTGTGGGCCAGCTGGCATTGCTTTTGGATGGCACAGCTGATAGATGAATTGTCTGCCTTTGAGAGGCGGCGGGTGTGTGTGTGCCGCTGCAGATGTGCCGGGCTTCCCCTGGTACACTCATTTCAGTCTGTGAACCTGGAAGTTTGGCTCAGAAGTAGAAAAGTGTGTGTATATGTTTGTGTGTGTGTTAAATATAGAATGGCACAATGTGGAAGAGTGAACATCCCTCGGTCTCACAACAATTTGAGAACTTTGACCCACACCTAACAGATGCAAACCACTGTGTTGTTGGTTTTAATCATTTCAATTTATTTATATACTTTTAAGTTTGAATTGATTTTACTTAAAAGATATGAGTAACTGAGTGAAATTGAGATGTGTTGTTTCACTGGAATTCACTATACACACACACACACACAAAAAAACCAGAGGTACAATATGAGTACTTTTTTGTACTCAAAGGTACACTTTTCATAATTGTACCCTCAAAGGTACAATACTGGTCTTTACAGGGTCAGATGTGTTCCCTCTGAAGTACAAAGTCATTCCTAACAGCAGGAAGTACAGATTTATACCATTTAATCAGCCAAAAGGTACATTCTGTATTCTTTATCATTGTACTAATGAACAATATATATTTGAATGATACATTTTTCATTTGAAACCCAGACAATTTTGGATCACTAAGTTCTTGACACACATTCAGTTGATAATAATGTTTATAATCTTCATAATCTTTACTGGTACAAAAAACATGGGTACAAAAACGACTTTCACTAAAAGGTACTCTGTTGTACCTCAATATAATGTACAGCCCCAGCAACAAGCTTTGTACTCTTTTGTGTACAAATCTGAACTTATTTTTCTTAGGGTGTACGGACCATTTAAACGCATTAAATGATCACTTACCGCTGATTTCCTTTTCTTTTCTTCCTCTTCCTTTCTCTTCTTTCTTTTCTGGCATCTTGATGGATAACTCTGCTTCATGATTCCTGATTTCACATTTTGCCAGCTGCTGAAATCACAAACCTGGCTGGCTGTCTACTGTCAGCAACTCATGGCTAGTTGTTGTGTTTTTTTGCATTGACTATCACAGAATTTAAAGGGGCGCTCCCACAGTTTGACATTGCATTACAATTATAACTAGTCATTGTCTGAGGGCCCCAAGTCAGCTTGAGGCTCTTGGCAATTGATTGGTTTGCTCGCCTTATTGCAACGGGCCTGATATGGACAATAAAGTAGGGGCACCTTTACACATATTGTTTTTTCTAAAATCAAGGATATTAAAAAAGAGTTATTCTACTTTTATTTGAGTAACTGTCTCTACTGTCTCTACTTTGGTTGTGTTAAATGACAAAATGTTAATAAGTGACAGGATATTGGATGACTGGATCACCACTCACTCATTTACTTCATTCATAACCAACTCAAATCAAAAGTCCCAAAGGTATTGGATGGAACACCAATAGAGCTGGACAATATATCAATATTTTATTGTATGATGAAAAAAAATCTCATTGCATCCACAATAACTGTACATTTTCATTTGAATAGCAGAATAGTAGAAACAGCCTCTGCTGATGCTGTTCAGTGTTTTAAGGTGTTCTAATCACATGTTTTTACATGTGAAACACTTGTATGTGGCCTTAAATACATCTTTATTTGATTTTACAATAGTAATAGGTCAACTATATACATTTTACACTAAATTGGTTAAAATATCCTATTGGCTGATATCAGTTCTGTATAGCTTCTCTTTTAGGAGATTTGCTTAGATAGTTAATTGAAGACTCCATGTACATGTACTCTATGCATCTATGATGCATTTACTGTATAATGAGCCGTTGAAATACAGTGATAGAGAACAAACTATGCTAAACCCTACTCCTCAGTTTCACACCATACTGTAGAGCTCTCCATTCTCACATCAACAGCTATGAAACATTGCTGTTAAGGTACAGTAGGAGGATAATTTAATTTAGAGTTAACACATCACTATAATGGATCATGAAATCTAAAATTTACCACAACTCAAACATAATTCAAAAAGTTATAATGCACAGTACTGCATTTAAAAGATACACCGGGCCGTATCTGATGTGCATTGCTATGCAGCGGGGGTCTCTGAAGTGATCAGAGCTGTGGGGCAGTAAGCAATTTGGCTGGATAATCATGTTTGTTGGGGTGCAGGTTAGAGAGAGGTGTTTATATAAAGGTGTGGCTG
This sequence comes from Astyanax mexicanus, assembly GCF_023375975.1. Taxonomy (NCBI): domain Eukaryota; kingdom Metazoa; phylum Chordata; class Actinopteri; order Characiformes; family Acestrorhamphidae; genus Astyanax; species Astyanax mexicanus. Next base: position 16,515,612 of record NC_064416.1, on the reverse strand, counting down.
AGCGAGGACCATCCGTCAAATGTCCGGTTGTGTTTTGGTGAGAGGCAGGCAGGCCTGTGGGATCATCTCTGCATCACTCTGATCTGTTTTAAAGTGAAGGAGGTGTTTCAGGTTGTGGCGTTTTGGAGGAGTTTTTTTTTTAGGTGACCCTTGAGCTCTTTTGCCAATCAAACCTTGCTTAGAAACTTAGTAGTACACAGCTTCCATCAACTTTTAATGCTTTGGAGAGTGCTTTTCTTGTCTCTATTATGATTAATGTATATATCTTTGTATGTAATAACTTTGTGTATTTGTATTATGCTGGTGGAAAATATGTTTTATTTTAACTTATATTTTACTACGTCCCAAATCTCTTCTGCCGTTGTGTATTTAGGCCTCTACAATTAACATACTGTCATCTTCATGTATAGCTGTGATGCAAAGTCAATGCAAAGGCAACTTCAGAAGAAAAACATGGTGTTGTTGATACTGGAGAGCAGTTATTCACCTCCAGACTCTAGTAGTTATGAGAGTATGGGTTGAACTAGGCCTTGTGAATATTTTTGCTAGGTTAGAAGCTAATGCTAACCTAGAATACCCGTGCTAAACCAAACTTAAAAAGTTAATCACACATCAGAAGAGAAAGTCCTGGCTTATCATTTTCTTTCCAGTAAGATTGCAGAATCCTAATCTGTTGTACTGAATGGGGCAAGACAAAAAGCTAATTTGGATATAGTCTGATCTGCTACCTGCTAAGTGCACATCGTGCCAAAAGCAAAACAAAATAGGACAATAGCATTGATATCCACACTGTAAACCTGGATAAGTTGAATTCACTTGAATGTATATGTGGTCACAAATGTTAACCTAGCTCAAAATATCTGAGTATTGATTGAAATTTTTTCTTAAAACAGACTTAATGTATTTGAGTTTCTGCTATTTTTTTATTTGAAGTGCAGTATTACTATCAGTAAAAGTCCACCAACAAAAAATGTATTCTGTGGCTGAATAACATTGTGGTGAATAGAACGCTAAAACTGCATCTCCCACCAAAGTCAAATACTTACCATTGATACAAAAAATTATAACTCTAAATGAAATAAATAAAATTAATACTTATGTGGCACCTTTTATACTTTTTTTTCCCCAAATGTCAAGGCTGCAACAGACATTTGTGACATTTTATCATTAATCCTGCTGTGTAACAGTCAGAAAAACCTAGATGTTGTCTATATTGTGCAGCCCTGCTTGGTAGCTAAGTCTGCCATTTCCGCTCCCTGTTTGCACTTTTGCTGATGCCGCAGCTCTTAATTTGCCAAATGCATCATACTGCTCAGACCCATTTTTTTCTGTATTTTTGGATGAGCTGTTTTGGGTGAATTTTTTTTTTTCATTTATCGTCCAAAAATAGTTGTATTGAGAAGGAAGTGTCAGATTGAAATGCTGCTGTATCTCCTGCAACCTGTGGCCTTACTTCTCTGAAAGCACACCCGAATTGCTTTTCCAACAGGACAGTGTTAGTCTACATACTGCTGGCATCTCAAAAACTTCACACTAGACCTCGAGCAGCTTGGACTGTGTGTCTCTCCACTCTTCCTCCAGACACTGGTTCCTTCATTTCCAAATGAAATGTAAAATTTACTGATGATCAGTGATGGTTTGGAGATCCATGTCATCTGCTGGTGTTGCTCCACTGTGTTCTATCAAGTCTAAAGAAAATCTTACAACCCTTCATACTTCACTCTGCTGACAACATTTTTGGAGATGGGGATTTTATTTTCCAGCAGGATTTGCCACTGCCAAACTGATATGAAATTAAAAAATTGTGTTGATGTCTAATAATATACTTGGTTTACACACTAGTCGGTCACTTTGAGGGTCTGGATTTGCTCTGTTCTCAGCAGCTATGCTTTCCATGTCTAGTCAGATTTCCTGAAAACTTCAGCCAAGCTATTTGCACACTAAACAGTAAATTCTGCACCTTCCAGATGTTACCTGCTTCATTGATCGACATGGTGATGTCAGTTACTGCTGTTTTGTCTTTGTAGCAGATTGAACAGAAGTTAAATTATGTGTAGAACACATCTGCACCTAATTTTCTAATACCATTCTGGACTAGGATTGCAATATAGAGTTGTTAATATAAACTGTTAATAAATAGCTGTTAATATTCTATTGCAGATGGTACAAAACCAAGATATTTCACAGAAGCCATATGTTTATCATGTCCAGTAGCAGTGTCAACCTCTCTGGGATTGGAGGCATCTGGGATGGACCATCACACAGCGATAACATGTATTGTGGTCAGATCAATCAGTATTTCTTTTTTTTTGAAGAAGAAGTGTAGACCATATGCTCGAAAAAGCGCTGCAATTCGAAAAGAACAATGTATACTGATAGCAGAAACCAGTCTAAAAGCACCAGGGTCTGTCATCTGTGTCTGCTTGTGTTCTTCACATTTTACTGTATACTTTACATTTTATTTTATTATATATATTTTTTATATGTATCATTATATTTTATCATTTTGTAACGCTGTGTACTATTCATATCTGCTGTTGGATGCCTAGAATTTCCCCTCAGGGATCAATAAAGTATCTATCTGTCTATCTATGGTAAAGGAAACATATAAGCAACATATGCTGCTTACAAAATGACATTTTTCAGGGATGTTGAAAAATGCATGCATGCATACAAAAGCATAGCTGTGGCAGAAGTGGGTCTGGATACTGAACTGACCCATCTTTCTCCAGTAGAGTATGCTAGGGTCATTTTAAAATGGAAAATGTGATGATAAGGACCCTGCACTGTTGCACATCTTAAGATGTGTTTGCAGGAAGAGTGGGATAAAATAGCACATAAACACTTCATCCCTTGGTATCCATAGATCCTAAATATATTTTAAGTGTTGTGTGAAGGAATAGAAACATTACAAATGGTAAATTCTTTAACAGACCTTTTTTTGGAATGTGTTACAGGCCTGAATGTTGCCTAGATGTATATTAACAAATAAATTGAAGTTTATCAGTCCAAAAAATGAATTATTTGGGGTTTGTACTGTCTTTTTATTTATTACTTTATTTTCCATACTCTTCACTTCCAGCTTCTTTCCCTGCTGACTTAGGGTTGTAGGAAATTAGTCTAGACAGTACAGTATAAAATTCCATAGCAAGAAACTGATATTTTATGCTGTGATCATGGCTGGACTGAGCTAAATTTAGCCCTGGACTTCTGTCTAGACAAGTCAACAACAGTGACTCCTCCACCCACACACAATCACCCAGGTCAGCCTTTTATACACAAGACAGTTCATTAAAGTTAATTTACACACTTGAACATTTCTAGTATGCTTTCCTCTGTGTAATATATTAGCCTACTGTGGCTATATTGTGCTAAAGCAATTAGTGCACTACATTTAAGCTTAAATTTCACATTCTGAAAAGTGTTTTATGAGTGTGGCAGATTACATACGTTTTGGTCATAGTCATGCAGTCCTATGTTACGGGATGTTTTCTCTTCTTTATATACTTCAATAACTTAAAACATGTTGCAAACATAAGCTTTCAAAACTCACAAGACAAGTTTTCACTAAGGCTTCGTTCACACAGCAGGCGAAAGTGGCCCAAATCTGATTTTCTTATCAAATCTAATCTTGATTTTAGGCTGTTAACATTATCTTTTTAAAGTGACCCATATCAAATAATTGTGCGCAGTTCGTGCTGTGTAACTGATGCACAAAACAGCATTGATTCATGAAAATTTTCGGTTTCATCCTTAAGAGAATCACAGGAACAGTACAGTTAATACAACTACACTTTTAAGCTCTCTGTAAAATGGGCAGTGTTGTTTAGCCATTTCCCATAGTCCTAAAAAGTGCTTTATTAGTGTTGTAAATTGTAAATGTGATTGATTTGGGTTTTGATCGTGTTTACTTAAATTATGAGATGTTTCCTGTTTACAGTTAAGTAATCTAAAAATTAACATAATACATAAATAATAAAAAAATATATAAAAATACAAATAAATAAATAATAAAAAAACAGTTTCGGTTTCGGTTTCATTCTTGCCAGAATAACATAAGCTATAGATCATTCAGGCTCGCTGCAACACTTTGCTTAGTTTTGTGTTCTTGGTGTCCTGATATACTTTGTTTTTATACTTTTAATTTTCCTTTGACGCTGCAGCCATGTCTGGTAGCCACATTTGGCCATTTTATTAAAACAGAGTGGTCTTAATTTTTATTGGAACAGAGACATTAGGTCCATTACCTCACTATTCCACTACTGAAACCATGACTTACTGCTGTTGTCCATTTTCCCTTCTTTGTACTGGCATTTTTAGACAATGCATTGACTCAACGCAGAAGTATAAACCTTAAGACTTAAGGCAAACACTATAATATAGCCATGTTCTCTTTTAATATAAAAGAATGGGATGATTTTAAGTACACCCACGTTAAAGGAGCCATTCTGCGGGTTCCCAGCTTGATGCACTTGAGAGACGCTTTTCTTGGGAAATTGAGGCGCATAGAAAATGCTAGACTCCTTTTGAACCCATGCTTGTGTATATATTATGCAGTGTGTTGCTTAAGATATGTGTGTCATTGCTATCGAGAGAGCAACAGAGAAAGAGAAAGAGAGAGTGACAGAGAGAGAAAGAGAGAGAGAGAGAAAGAGAGATGCCTCAGGCTTTGTTGTGCGAATCTTTTGATATGGCTCATAACAATATGCTGTGACTCAGAGTGGCTTGCTTTGTGTTTGGGTTATGATGGGGTCTCTTGTTTCCTTTTTTTCTGTGGGCCACAAATCTTGTTTTGCATCTTTGTGTGTGGGAGCCTCTCTATCCTACTGCTCTATTTACTATATACTATTTGCTTTATACTTGAAATTTTATCAGTCATTTTATGTGTCTGGGTGGAAGATGTGGTAAAAACTGGGGTTTATAAAGTTCCAGAACGCACCACTGAAGCAGCAGCACTGCATTAAAAATTATATTGTATTCCAGGAGGATCATTCGATTGTTTTATAACAAAAACGGGAGTAGACAAGCTCCGGAGTGGTGCAACTGTCTAACTGCCGGTTCTTTTGGAGTTCAATCCCTGGTGATGCCAGAGCCATTCTTGGCTGGGAGTCCCACATATAACAGGAAGGGTAGCTTAACTATCAGCTCTCTAAAGCCAAGTAATGCTTTCCTACTTAATTTTTGAGAATTACTGTGTAGATTTGATTGCTTTTACATACACTTGCATTAATAAGTGAGGTCAGGATGTTGAATAGTCACCACATGACACAACACCTCATCATATTCAACTCATCCCATCTCATTGAGCTTCATGAGTTTTTTTTTTTATTTTACCAAATTGAAAACCTCTGGAATATAATCAAGATGGATGATCACAAGCCATCAAACCAAGCTGAACTTGAATTTTCACACAAGGAGTGGCATAAAGATATCCAAAAGCAGTGTGTAAGACTGGTGGAGGAGAACATGCCAAGATGCATGATTGTTTTTCAGTTATTCCACCAAATATTGATTTCTGAACTATTAAAACTTTATCAATATGACCAATAATTATATCAATAATTCTTTGCATTATTTGAGCTCTGAAAGCTCTACATCTTTGTGTTATTGCAGCCATTTTTCTTTGTTTTTGCAAATAAATGCTCTAAATGACTATTCATAGAATAAAACAACAATGCTCATTTGACTCAAACATATATCTATAAATTAGAGAAACTAATTCAAAAACTGAAGTATTATTTTTTCCAGAGATGTATATCCTTCCAGCACAAACATTTCTATAGGGACTAGATACATTGTGTGCGCACATTTATGGCAGCAATTGAGTCAAGTCAAGAGGCTTTTATTGTCATTACATCTGAGTACAGGTACACAGTGTGATGAAATTACGTTCCTCCGGAACCATGGTGCAACATGGAACAACAAGCAATAGACAACATAAAGTGCAGGAGTGACGACAGTGCAACATAAAATTATAAAATTATAACACTAAATAACAATAAATACAATAAATACAAAAGACGAGACAATTTAAAGACAGGACAGTGCAGTACCGATACGGTATAATAAAGTGTATAGTGGGGATAAGGTGCAGAGATGTGTGACATACTGTAACATATATTATATATATAACATATAATTGGTGCTTCATTACAAGTGTTGCCCATAAACATTTGGACATATAGAGTATTTTTTGAATGTATGAATATCTTCATCTTCATATATATATATTTTAAATGCATTGCATGTTTTTGTTTGTGTGTTCTTCATCTTAGATTTGAATTAGCTGGATGATCTGAGACATGTCAGTGCGACTGCATTATCCTGGAAAAAATACTGATATTTAGTTATTTTTTGTATAATATTTAATGCAGTATTAAAACTTGCAGGGTGTTTATGTCATGATATTAATAATAATTGCACAAGACATTCCACTTGTCCACACATTGCAATAATTTAGCTAAAACTATCTATTATGCAACCCTACTACAAATATTTAACAATATAAGAAGTTGGTAAGATGGAGGCTAACACATTTTCACAGCAATGCTGCAAAATATTGCCATTGTAAATCACTGTTTAGGTGCTCCGAGTGGTCCAGCGGACTAAGGTGCTAAGGCCACTATAATTGGGAGACCGCTTGTTGGAATCCTGTTCATGCAGCTTGCCATCAGCTGCCAGAGCCCAGAGAGAGCACTATTGGCCTTGCTCTCTCTGGGTGGGTAGATGGCGCTCTCTCCACACATCACTCCAAAGGGTGATGTTGATCAGCACAAGACGTCTGTGAGCTGATGTATCAGAACCGAGTCTCTGTGTTTTCCTCTGAGTGTGCTGTGATGCTACTCGGCAATGCTGCATCAGCAGCAGTTTGAAAAGAGGCAGTGGCTGACTTTACATGTATGGGAGGAGGCATGTGCTATTCTTCACCCTCCTGCTGTTGGGGCATCACTAGTAATAGGAGGAGTTCTAATGAGTGGGTTGGGTAATTTAATCAATGTTTTAATAGTTAGTCCTTGTTTTTACGTTTATTACTTTTCTGAAAGATCACTTATTTATGTTTGATATCTACAAAGTCAGGCAAGTCTCATAACTAACACTACATATTATTGATACAATAATACTGTATATCATGCATTTCGTACTGCGATTCATCACTGTATCATTAACAGATCATCAGATAAGCATCAGAATCCTACAGTGAAGTGAGCTAGGACGGTGCAAGTAAGCAGATCCAGTTTTCCATGACCCAAGAAGCAAAGCACAACCCTCCCGTGCTTTACTGATGTTTTATAAATACGTCATTAATGTTTTATTTATACTTTATCAACATTTCATCAATGCTCTCTGCTCTTAAAAAACCCACGCACTCTGATTTTCTTCTTTTAGTACGAGCTGCCAGATTAGCTGACCCACATTGCTTTTACTCGCTACCCGGGTCATCAGTGCCAGACATCACCCAGGAGGACGCCACATGCCCAACAGCTGAATGCAACAGGTTAACAGCAGGGATAATTTCTGGTTTTAATGCCGCGCTGCGCTTGAAGCCAGCTGGAAGGCTTGTAGTTAACATGCAGTGTTTGTTCTGCTCTCCAGGGAACCGTGGCTTTGACATGCTTTGGGCTGTGTCTGATCAGGAAGGACACATGTGTATATGGGATAGTAATCTGCATATTGTCACTGTTATGTAAGAAACAGAGATCTTTCAAATGGAACATGGGAAAATGCTACTTGACTTTTAGTGGAAGTCATTGTAGAAATAATTTCTTTTAGAGCATTTCTGATCACCAGATGAAAAAAAAGAGACATACAGTGAAAAATATACAATTACTACCCTCATATTTATAAAAGTTCACTTTTTATGTCATCAGAACAGTGGCATCTAAAGAAAGAGTAAAAGACTGCTAAATAATTGTCAGAGTTAAAATACAAACCTAAATGAACTAAAGTTAATTTATAAGTCGTGATACTTGCCTTATATTTACAGTACATGACTAAGTGTATAAATATATAAAAACCTTTAATTGCAGCATCAAGAACAGATTATTTGGTTAATAGAACATTTTGTAAATGTTACAAACTTTAATCTGAAACATTTTTGGACATTTCTAGAACACATTTTCGATGTAATATTTATTAATTTATACTTACAATTGAATATATACAGGCATTTTTAAGAAAGCAATGGAGGTTTATAAGATTAACTAGTATAAAAACAGGTATATATATATATATATATATATATATATATATATATATATAAGACATTTAAGACATTTTAGAATCGGTTTCTCTGATTTTGCTTTTTATAAGTAAATGTTTGAGTAAACATGAGTTCATAAAGTTTTAAGAGTTCAGAAATCAATATTTGGTGTAATAACCCTGTTTTTTAATCACAGTGGAGCCAAGATGCATGAAAAATGTTCTCCTCCACCAGTCTTACACACTGCTTTTGGATAACTTTATGCCTATACTCCTGGTGCAAACATTCAAGCAGTTCAGCTTGGTTTGATGGCTTGTGATCATCCATATTCCTCCTGATTATATTCCAGAGCTTTTCAATTTGGTTAAATTAAAGAAACTCATAATTTTTAAGTGATCTCCTATTTTTTCCAGAGCTGTGTATTTAATTTTACGTATGTTTAAGTAAATGTTTTGTCACATTTCTTAAACATTATGAATCAGGGATTACATATCAGTTGTGACAATGTTTTCGATGTTTAGTTTAGGAAATGTTACTTCAAACTGGGATCTGTATGTAAGGGACATTCAAATAACGTTTTAATAAAAACCAGTACACTATGCATTTTCTGAGTGTTTCTGGAAAGGTATTTCTGTAGCACGCTAATGGCTAGATTTCTGTACAGACTAACCTTTTCCAGAACCTTTTAGAAAACGATTCAGCACATTTTTATAAAATTCTCTGTCTGTTAGCTAAATTGGCTCTGCTTATTGAGGGTACTAACAAAGAGACTATACTGGTTTCATTTATTTTACCTTTCTGAAGAACTTTTCTATAGGTCACTGCTGTGTGTGAGTGTGAGTGTAAGGGTGTGTGTGTGTGTTTGTGTGTAACCAGTATCAATTGGTAGCTTGGCTCTCCTCCTGGCTGTATAAGGCCTGCTTTGATCTTCTCTGTCCGGGCTATGCATTATTGAATAGCCTTTCCCATCTATGGTCACTACTGCTGCTGAAATTACTAGCGTCCACCCTTTGACCCCACCCACATGCTGGGGCAGTGCATGCCCTCTCGGTGGGCTCGGGAGATGCAGTCTCCCTGCTAAGCTGTAAGAGTTCACCCTTCCTTCAGCATGAGCCTATTACATGAGAAAGGTACCTACTTTGACATTAGGCAGTGCAAACTGCAATTCTCAGGATTTTTACTCTCACCGAGACGCATTTTAATCCCACATGCATCCCACAGACTGGAAATGCTGGTTTTAAAAAAAAGATTTTGCTCAAATGCAGCCTATCAAACCAATTGGAAAAATAATAGTTTGCATTACTGAATTAGAGAATTATAGACAATATCAAAGATTTTTTCAGTTAAGTCCCAGTTTAGCAACTTTTAATTCATTATATGTGTGTTAATCAATGTGACACAGTTATCTTATGACACAGAGTTATCATTAAGCACTTCAACAGCACAGGGCAGTATACAGAGATTACACAGAGCCTTTAACCTGTCATCAACTATCAGCAAGTAATCCAGCTCAGAACAAAAAGTTAGCAATAAAAATGGTCTTTTAATACTTATGAGCCCTGGGTCTTAGTATTGTGGGCTTTAACCTGGCTGTTAGAATCACAGATAAAGCTCTCCAGCAAGGCCAGCTACTGTGCTTTTTAATATGTTGTTTCAAAATAAAAGCCCTCTATAGAGTTCTGTAATTGCAATTTTATAATCTTTCATAAATTCTGAAGCAGCGCTGAGTCACTGCTGCTAAATGGGGACACTGTAGTATTAACCCTGCTGTTAAAAAACATTTAGTGTCCTTTATTTTTTTTATTATAGCATAAAATATGTATTATATAATATACTCTCTAACCATATTTCAATCAAATGTGTTTAACAGTGTTTAAACATGTTCTATTTGGCTGACAAACCTTCCTCCTCATGTGTTAGGTGGCAAGAAATAAAATGAGAGTTAAACTGAACTGAAGTAGTGCAGGGCTGGGTGGTGAAACAGACTCATATCTGTATTAAAAATGCTTAAAAAACTTGACGATCAGGGTTAATTTATTCAGAATATATTTAAATTGTTATGAGCAGGGTTTGTCTGCACTGTATCTTGGTGAGTAGATTAATGCAGAAATACAATGCTGTACCCCTTCGCAAGTTGTGGTGCTCAGGGCGCTCGCTAAAGTTGCTAATGTCTGCATGGACTGAGTGGGAGGAATAAAACCTGCCGGATCTTTTCTCCTCAACAGTTAAGCTCAGTTAATTCTATTTTTTACTTTGTCTGTTCAGAGACGTGATGTGGTGTTTAATGTGTTTCATGTAAATGTTTTGCTCCTTAACTGCTTTGCAAAGCTTGCAATAGGACAATTTCATCATCTAAGTCAAAAGGTCAAAGGCCACTATAATCAGGAGATCGCTGGTTCGAATCCTGTTCATGTAGCTTGCCATCGGCTGCCGGAACCCTGAGAGAGCACAACTGGTCTTGCTCTCTCTGTATGGGTAGGTGGTGCTCTCTTCTCATATCACTCTAAAGGGTGATGTCGATCAGTACAAGGCGTCTGTGAGCTGGTATATCACAACCGATTCGCTGCATTTTCCTCTGAGCGCACTGTGATGCTGCTCAGCAATGCTGCATCAGCAGCAGTTCAAAAAGAGGCGGTGGCTGACTTCACATGTGTCAGATGAGGCACCCTCACCCTCCAGGTGTTGGGACATGACTAGTGATAGAGGGGAGTTCTGATGAGTGGGTTGGGTTATTGGCCTTGCAAATTGGGTTTTGGATCAGTTACAAGAGTTACAAGGTTAAAATCCTCCACCCAAGAAATGGGACAACTCTTTAAGCACCCGATACGTCGACCGGTGACTCTGCCGGACTGATTTAATAGCAGTGGAGCGCTAAAGTTCAGCAGCCTAAATGCTGGTTATCAAGTTAATTGTTGGGCATTGTATTACTTTAGAAAGGGGGCAGATTGTGCAGCAATTAATTATTATTTTCTATTCCTTAATTCCTCTGTGATGGGAAGCTTAAATAATGTCTAAACGCCATTATTGTCTTTGATTTGATATATATATTTTTCTGTTTCTCCTTAAATACTGCAGCTTTTTCCATCTATTACAACGTATAAAGTGAAAAAGAACAATTAGCTTGCTAGCTTGCATCTACTGAGTTGGAATACTAGTGTTTTTTTTTATACTTCTTTTGCAAAAAGTGCCCATAAAACATTGAAACTACACATTAAACTATGGTAATATAGTGGTTTTCGTAATTGATTTTAACAAGAAACGTGTTTAGATTTGTTGTTTTATTTGATCGCTTGTGTCACAGTCTTGCCAGTGATTCTAATATCACTCTGTTGGTAGTGCACCTTTAAAATCTCCATTTGAAGGGTCATATACACCTTACAGTCCAACCTACCCCTCCAGCCTAACAAGAATTAGGGCATCCTACCCCTAGGTGTGCGCATGCAAAACAAAGGGGTTGGGCTAAGTGGTAGGACCAAGGGTTAAAATGGAATTGGGCAACAAAGCAAGTCTAGTAACTGGGAGTATGGTTTTGTGCAGTGTTTCTGCTAAGCTAACGTTAGCATCCAGCTTAGTTTACCCTGAACACTAACATAGATAAATATTTTAATCTTTCTTTTCTTGCATTCTACAACGGGTTTGACCAGTTTTTATTACATACATGTGATTGTGCCAGAAAGCTCTATAATCATGTGTTATTTTTTTGTTTAAGAAAAAAACATCCAAACTAAAACGCATTCATTTTAACAACCACATATAATATATTTGGCTAAATGTTTAATGAAGCTGCGGAGCTACCTGCTGTGAAATTGTATGACTTATCCAGGCTAAACCCACCATGGAAAAGCAGAGAAAGCCAGACACACGGAGACACACACACACACACACACCATTTTCCTTTATTAAATCCCCTGAGGGCTCACCAGGCACTGTATGTGTGTGTGAGTGTGTCTGTGTTCTTGTGATTGGGTTTCTGTATGTGGGTATATGAGCGCTATACTTTCAGACGGTGGCTATTTTGGTCCAGCTTTGCTTTATTAGACATCCTTCATCTTGATAGTGGCAGTGAGAGCTTGAGCAGTAAAAGCTGGGCAGGACTTTGGCTCAAGTTCAAGTCATTTCTGGACATACTGTCGCTAATCTTAATGAAGCTAATGATTCAAAATGACTTGGAATTAGATTACTGATACTGTTTACATTGGTAGTTAAAATGCTGTAACAATAAAAATAAATAGTTACACCCAATAGGAAGAGTTAGGTAGCAGTGCTGTTCAGAGGGAATGTATTGAATTAAAAATGCACTGATATGGGAACTTTTGGCCATATTTATTGAGCTACATATACAGTGGTAGTGTGTAATGCTTCCGTAACACAACTCAGCACGGGGTGGTAGATGTTCTTAATTATGTCCTACGATAATCCATTGTAGGCAGCTTGCACATCCTCACACAGTTCCAACAGATTTTTTGGTCCAATAGCATTCCACACATTTTCAATCAGGGATAGGTCAGGTGATGCAGCTATCCATGGCATAGTATCTGTGTCTTTAAGCCAAGCTTTCTTGAGTTGGCAGGAGTGTGTGGATGAGCATTGTCCTGTTGGAATAGTGCACCAGGGTGAAAGTTTTAGAAAATAAACTTAAGGCGCTTTTCCACCTGCATGGTGCCGGTGCTGGTGCCAGGTTCCCAAATGGTTCTTTGAATCAACAGTCGACCGAGGATGGCAGCAAAAGTTTCAAAAGGAGCTCGGGTTCCGCCATGTTGTTTTCAAAAAGCCCCCCGAGTGAGTGACTCCTTGAAGCAGTGGAAACATGGGTCGGTTCTTAAAAGGTTTGCAGGTTCGCAGGAACTGGCTCCGGCTCCGGCAACTGCACATCGTTGGTGGAAAAGAGGTATTATTAACATTCATTGAATTCAATGAATTCAATGAATTCAAATAGCACTTTTCCACCAAAAGAACTCTAATTCTTGAACCAGTTTCATTCGGGATTATAAGAACAGTGGTGCTTTTCAGCAAACCAGCGTGCATTTCCACCTGTTTTAGTGGAGCCGTCAAAATGCCATCATAAATAAACATCATTCATCATCAACAGAGGGCATTGCGCAGCAGAGGTGCTACTCTATAGACACACCTACAGTCGTCGAACCTAGTATTCTTCGGTTCCCACTGCAAACACACATTTTGTTAGTGTAAACGCAGTAAAGCGGTTCGAAATTAGGTTTGCGAACCAGAACGTTTTTTTATGCTGTTACTGATGTTAAAACACATTTTCTGGAAAAAAAAAAAACATTGCTTCTATACTGCTCCTTTGAGTGATTGAATGTGTGTTTATATAGTACTCAGTAAGGCCAAGTGATTGTGGGAAGGCTCCGGATGCACTGCAGAAGCAGATAAGAAAGAAGGAGATAAGAAGACTAATGGACAGATAGATGGATAAAGCCTTTCTAAAACTGTCCTTGTGACACCCTCTCTCTCTCTGTCTCTCTCTCTCTCTCTCAATAGTACAGTCCAGAACTATGTTTGGAATTAAGGATGTGGGGCTGGACCCGTTTTGGTACAAAAATTGATTCTTTTGTGGCATCCCTAAAAAAACACTTAAAGCTTATTTAATTTTAAGAGCTTATTGTTCTCCTTGAAGTGTGTTGATCCCACCTATAGGAACAGAGCCTATTAAAACATAGCATGAGGTGTATTCTTGCCTCACCCCGTGGGATGGATAGTACTGCTGTTATTCTGGCACATGTTGGAAATTGACTATGAATAAAGTCTCCGAACTGTGGAATAGAACTTTTACAAACTTTCTCTCTGTGTATGCCAGGCCATGCTGCATTGATACTCCCAAAGAATTCCGTGTTAGAGCTCTGCAAGGCATCTCAAATCCTGGCAGTGTGATAGATGAGAACAAAGTGCACTTGTCTGGTGATATCCTGCGGCTTTGGCATCCTGGCACTTTACTGGTGGTGAAAGATTCTGACTCAACTCACTTCTTCTTTTTCCCTCCACCATGGCTAGAAAATAAATCTAATAGCAAATGTAGACTTAATATCATTCGATGTCTGCATGGACCTATGCAATATATGGTTAATCAATCATTATTGTGACAGTAACTTTTTTCAGTACTACTATAGATCATATTAAAGTTAATTAAAAGGAAAACAAACATTTAAAATTAAATACTTAAACACTATCCCTTTTTCCTAAGAGTAAAGCTTTTCATAATGAATATTAAAATATAATGGCTATAGAATATAAAAAAATAAATGTGAGGCTGGAAAGATGGCATTATTCTCATCAACTACCAAATAGTTGCATTTTATATCACATTTGGTCTTAGGTCATCAATATATGTTAATGAGGTTCTGAAACCAGTGACCCTACCTTTTCTGAAAGCACACTCAGGTATGCTATTCTGAAAGGAACAAGAGGAGAAATATACAGCTCTGGAAAAAGTTAAGAGACCACTTCAGTTTCTGAATCAGTTCCTCTGGTTTTGCTATTTATAGGTTTATGTTTGAATAAAATTAACATTGTTGTTTTATTCTATAAACTACAGACATTACTTCTTCCAAATTCCAAATAAAAATATTGTCATTTAGAGCATTTATTTGCAGAAAATTAGAAATGGCTGAAATAACAAAAAAGAGGAAGATTTTTCAGACCTCAAATAACGCAAAGAAAACAAGTTCATATTCATAAAGTTTTTAAGAGTTCAGAAATCAATATTTGGTGGAATAACCCTGGTTTTTAATCACAGTTTTTCATGCATCTTGGTATGTTTTCCTCCTCCAGTCTTACACACTGCTTTTGGATTTGGACTTTATACCACTCCTGGTGCAACAATTCAAGCAGTTCAGCTTGGTTTGATGGCTTGTGATCATCCTTCTTCCTCTTGATTATATTCCAGAGGTTTTCAATTTGGTAAAATCAAATTGATCATTTGGTCTCTTATTTTTTTTTTTACCAGAGCTGTATATCTATATACTGCTGCCACCTCAAGAGCTTGCCTTGAAGATACTATGGTACACAGATACTATGCCATGGCCAGTAGCATTGCCACACATATCACAAATTAAAAATGTGTGGGACACTATTGAATGTACTACCAAAACTCCACTCCTGTTGTGAAATTGGGAGGAACTGCATGAATATTTAAGCTGTATGGGATGGATTATCACAGGACACGAATAGGAACCTCTACAACTCCATGCCAAGAAACACTTTTTATATACCTCTGTAAGTGTAGCTCAATAAATATTACCAAGGGTTGCCCATATCAGTCTTATCATGTATTGTTCCTGCTCATATTTATCTTACTCCAGAAAAATATATGTACTGTATATGTGCCATAGACATAATGGATTGTAATAGGTTATTTGTTGTGTTATGTGTTCATTCATATAAACACGTATAAGATCAGCTGGCGCTATGCTGAGTGTGCACTTGTGTTTAATCAGCAGTGTGGTGGATTCAGAGTGTAGGTCCTGTTTAATGTGGATTTAATGTAATAGAGGGAAATAGTGTGTTTGTTTTACGCTCTTTTTACAGAAATTCACAGTGAATTATTCACACCCTTCGTGTTCTCATCAATAATGAATGTGAGCTGTTTCTTTGAGAATATAGATATCATCATTATCCCCTCGTACCAGGAGAGATTTGGAAAAGAAAGAGAGACAAAGGGAGAGAGAGGAAAAGAGAAAGAGAGAGAGAGATGCTTTCTTCTGTAAAGTCTTTTGTCTTCTCACACTCTGTGTGTTTGTGTTTGCAGAGGGGCACCAAAGGTGTTTGTGCTGTAATTAAAAACTGAATTATTGATGTTTGTGTATGTGTGTGCGTGTGTGTGTGTGTGTATGTTTGTACCTTTTTGAGGCAGTTAACAGATGAATTATTTATAAAGTCATTAGTGCACGTGTATATGAGAGAGAGAGTGAAAGTGTGTGTAATTAGCAGTTAAGAGCACATTTGAGGTACTGTTATTGTCTTTTCATTGTGTCTGTGTGTTTGTCTGTGTTTGTGTGTGTGTGTGTGTGTGTGTGTGTGTGTGAGTGTGTGTGTTTTGTAAAGCTATACTTCTACATTAAAATCCCAATGAAGAAGATAAATTCATTGTGTAATTAGTCTGAGGCTTAAATTCTAATAGACTTCCTTTTAGAGTCTCTCTTTCAGTTCAAACAGCAATGCTGATGAAGCACATAAACGTTATAGCTTAACATTATTTGTGAAATAATAGCATATTATTATGAAATTGCATATTATTATGAAAAGAATATAGGCTGTTTTAGTAGTAACATCAATGACAATCAAAGAGAGATATAATCAAAGAAAATAAAATAAAATAATAAAAGAAAGTGAAATAAAAAAGACAAAGCAATGCTCATTAAATAAATGAAAACACAGTACAAAACACAGTACAAGGGTAAAACTGGGCTTAAGCTTACAGTTGATAAAAAAAAAGGTTATAAAGTAAAGGCAACAAAGACATTAGCAAATCAGAATCATGAATTATGAACTAAACAGAAAGTCTACAACCAAAGAACAAAACCAGAAAGCAGAAAACCAGGACCAGCCCAGGAGTCTAATAACTAGACAGACTATATCAATGGAAAAGCAAAGTTTGCAACAAATGAAGTTGGCAATGTTTTGTAAAATGATATGTAAGGATATGATTTTATGGGGGGAGTGGGATTTGATGGTGTGGGTGCAGTGTATGTTTCTCTCCTTCTGTGTCGCTCTCTCCAACAGAATGAGGGGTCCTGATTTATTTGTTGGGGTTAGAGTGGGGTTTGATATGGGGTGGGTGGAGTAGGGGTTTGATTTTATGAGGGTTGGTGGTGTAGAGGATGAGTTTCATGCCAGGTGAGTGGAGTAAGAGTGTGATTGTATGAGAGTTGGTGTGGTCGAGGTTGGATTTGTTGGGGTGGGTGGAGTTAGAGTGTGATTGTATGAGAGTTGGTGTGGTAGAGGTTGGATTTGTTGGTGTGGGTGGAGTTAGAGTGTGATTGTATGAGAGTTGGTGTGGTAGAGGTTGGATTTGTTGGGGTGGGTGGAGTTAGAGTGTGATTGTATGAGAGTTGGTGTGGTAGAGGTTGGATTTGTTGGTGTGGGTGGAGTTAGAGTGTGATTGTATGAGAGTTGGTGTGGTCGAGGTTGGATTTGTTGGGGTGGGTGGAGTTAGAGTGTGATTGTATGAGAGTTGGTGTGGTAGAGGTTGGATTTGTTGGGGTGGGTGGAGTTAGAGTGTGATTTTGTAATGGTTAGTGGTATGGGTTGGGTTTCATGTGTTGGGTAGGGGTTAGGGTTTCTCTCTCTCACTCTCTCTATGAACTCATTGGGTTGGTAGCTATAAGGGTCCAGCAGTTGGTAAAGTGAAGTCTTATACCAACCAGGTGGGAATTGTGTTTAGATTCCAGTGTTTCCGGAATGCCATTACATGAGGAATCCTGCTATGCTGGAGCTGATTTCAGTGTTTTACAGCCTTCTCCTTGTTACCTAATCTAACTGCTAACATCTGTCATTTATTTGAGCTCATTAGCGGTTTATTTTAAGTCTGCTAAGTGAGGAACCTGGTTTTATTTCAGGACAGTGTTGAGTGTGTTTGCGTGTGTGTGCTTGTGTGTTAATGCGTGCACATTCATGCGTGCCTGTGCGTGCATACGTGTGTGTGTGTGTGTGTGAGTGTTGTCAGCCCATGTGAGAAGCGAGTTCTGTGGGTTGATTAGAGAGGCTGTGTGTCTGTAGCAGATGCTGCTGCTTTTCCTCCTGTGAATATTCCTCACATCAAAAAGCAGCCCAGAGGAAAGCTTCCTCACACACAACACACACATTCATCTGCTGCAACCGCACAACTGCACATGCACAAACGCATGCACAAACAGCACACAGCAGCAGTGCAAACACACACATGTCAAATTCATGTGTTTGCAGTTTGCAGTGTAGACCTTACACTAGGGGTGGGGGATGTGGCAAAAACATATATTCAGTTTATTAAGGCACATGATCACATTGTATTAAACCATTTATCTCAGCAATAAAATAGCTTTCACTGTAAAATAAAACCCTGAAGTTTACATTAAAACAGGTGCAGGTAAACATAACTACAGCACACTTTGTTCTTTGAAGGACAAACCTTTCCAGATTTTTCCCTGGAAACAAATCCTATGGCTACTATGTGAGAAATGTTCTACACAACCAAATCTCCCAAAACCCAAGTCTTATCTAAGGTAAATTAAGAGTTTTACATGCTAATACCAATATTTTTTTTACTAGACTTTGTGCCTTAGTGAGATTAGGATGTTGACTAATTACCATCTACCATCTAATTACCACCTCATCTCTTTTAACTTCACAATAAAATCATAAAGTCACAGAGCAAAATATTGAATGAAGTGGAACACAGTTGCTCTACAGCTCAATTTGCTCTGGTATTAGGCACATTTCCAATAGGTACATGTTTATCTGAGTCTTTACAGGAAACTGTAGGCCCAAACAGTCAAACTCAGCTGAGGAACCAATCAGAATCTCTATTTTAGCTGAGGGTGGGGCAAGAGAGATGCAAAATTAAACAAGATGTCTATTTTAACTAAGAAAGGGACTGCAGAGAGTTAAAATCTCTAATTGAGTTGGGTGTGGAGGTAGTAAAAGCCAATCACAGAGTCTGTATGCTTGCTGGGGCAGGGAAACTAGCAAAACCAGCCAGAACCTCAGTTAGCTGGGGGCAGGACAACAGAACGTCAAACTGAGATGCAGAAGCAATCAGCATGGAAATGCTTGTGGTTTGGGCAACAAAGAGGTCAAACTGAGATGCAGAAAACATTTAGAACCTATGTTTTAGTTGAAGGAAGGGCACTAGAAGTCAAACTGAGATGCAGAACCAAGCAGAATTTCTGTTTTAACTGGGGGAAGGACAACAGAATACCAAACTTAGAGGCAGATCCAATCAGAACCTCTATTTTCACAAATGGAGAGTCAACTACAAATAGATAACAGTTTTCTAAGGGCAGGACTATAGAGAATCAACTAGCAATAGAGAACCAGTCAGAATCTGTATTTTAGCTGGGTGTGGGGCTACAGAGATCTCTATTTTAGCCAGAGACAGAGCAATAAAGAGTCAAACTGAGGTGCAGAACCAATCAGATTCACTAGTTTAATTGGGGGGTGGGACAGCAGACAGTCAAACTCCACAGTAGAACCAATCAGAACCTCTTTTTTTAGCTAGGTGAAAGTCAAAGTTCACTGCAGAGCCAATCTAAATCTCTATTTTAGTTAGATGCAGAGCAAAAGTGAGTCAAACTGTGATGCAGAACTAATTATCATCTCAATTTTATCTGGGGTGGGGCAAAAGAGTGTCAATCTAAAGTGCAGAACAAATCAGAATCTCAATTTTAGCTGGGGACAGGACTTGGGGACAGAGTGTCAATCTGTCTTTACTGTTATTCAAAGTGTTGATATTTAGGCTAGGATTTCCATCTTTTTCTCTTTCAGTGGAAAACCTTCTTCTTGTGGTTCTCTAATTTATTATGTTCTTAATAATTCTGTTTTTAATTCTCCACTTGCTGCCCAGATGAATAGTTTAGTGTATTTCCTCAGATGCTTGAAATTATGCACAGCACTGTACAAAGCTTTTGTGAAGATTGTTATGATATTACAGGTGTTTTTTGAAAATATTGCAGCTGTACACAATGCCTCACATTAGAACACGCAGTTTCATCTGTTTGCTTTGGACCAGATCTTCAGTATTGAGTAATGAAGGAGGTAAGAGGCTTTTTTCTAATTGAGTCATGCCTCGTTCCAAGAATCCACAAACACAATTAGAGACATCATTCCCAGACTCCGGTTCCTCGGAGGTTAGGTGTGCTACAGATAAACTCATAATTTGATAGTTGGAAGTTGCCGGTTTTCCATTGGCTGTGGAGAAATGTGTTGTGACAGAAGGGTAAGCACATGCGAGCATTATCCCAGGCTGTTGTCCGTGCCTGGCCCTAACTCTCTCCCATCAAACCAGCCTGTTCACTGAGGACTGGTAATAAGACCACTGGGATCCATGTGACAGCTGCATGATATGCTTATTATTCTGTGATTCTCCTCAACACTGCTTTATTCCTGCAGCTCTTGTTATTGATAGAGTCCCTCTAGTCTCTGCTGGTGGGAATTTGACGTGGTTTGGAATGAGTGTCAGAAGTGCCATATGTTCAGATTCAAAACTTATAGAGCGTATCACGACAAGATACATGATTTTATTACTTAGCCATTCGAGATAATCAAGATACTGTGAATGTTGCTATGATTCTCAACATGTAAATATGACAATAGTGCTGTTTCTTGGCAGTGTACCCAAAGCTCAGGCTTTCCAGGAAAAGTACATCAGCAATAATGTTAAAAAAAAAACACTGATACGCAACATATAGTACACCGCAGTCAAGGGCTATAGAGACCTACTGTACACATTAGACAGCAAGTGATCAGTCAGTTCTTATTGAAGTGTAAGGTTTTATATAAGAAACAAGAAATAGGCTAGTATAAGAATCTGAGACACTGTGACAATAACCAGATTGAGATGGCTAGACGACTGGGTCAGAACATAATCAGTATGCAGTGGTCAGTACCTGCTAAAAGTGCTCCAAGGAAGGACAACCAGAGATCCGGTGACCGGTGGGTCATGGATGTCCAAAGATTACTGACGCTCATGAAGGTTCTTCCTCACACACTTATGGCACAGAACACTTCTGATGGCGTTAGTGCACCTTTTAAGTATGGTTTGGGTTACACATAAAGTTTATATCAGTATCAGTGCTTGATATTGGCAGAAACCTCAGGTATCGTGTAAAATCAGGTATCGACAGGTACTGGGGGAAAGTGTCATTGATCAATATAATAACGTGCAATGCTATTATTTATAATACTATGTTAAATCACTATTGGTCTTTTAACAATGCTTTATTTCACAATGAAAAACTGAGCTAGTGTGGTTCAGCTGCGGTTACTAACAGTCTTAGCCGTTAGCCAAAGCTGTGATGGAACAGTTTAATGTTTTCTGAGCTGAATTACTTGCTGACTGTTGATGACAGACTAAAGTCCATGTTTGATGTAGAGAGTCCTCCTTTCAGTTTTAGCTAATTCTAAAGTCTTTTTGGCATTGTTTTGCAACTTGAAATTTAGTAAAGTGCCACCACTGCTATCAGAATCAGAAGTCATTGTAACCTCAAATGATCTAAAATAATTTAGTCTCATAAAAGATCAGCCAATGAAACAGTAGCTTAGCCCCGCCCGCTGCACTGGACAAAAAAAAAAAAAATCAGCAACTCAGACATTAGGGCATGTCAGCACTACAGAACAAATAAGGAAAGTAAAACAAGCTCATTTTTTATTTTTTTTAGGAATATAAAGGTTTGTTTATTTTATATATATATATATATATATATATATATATATATATATATATATATATATAAAATAAATATGTATATAAATATATATATTATATTTTAGATTAGAATAGTAGTGTTTTTTGTGTGCATTACAGATAGAAAACTGCATTCTTAAATTTTTCCATCCCTGAAACATAATTTAGACCCGAAAGTTTAATATTTTTCAGATGAATTCAATCATTTTGGTGCATCCCTAATATCAGCTTGCTTGCATAATTACAATTTATTGCACTAAATTAAATCATGACCCCTGTAATGTGACATATGAACCTAATCCTGCAGTTAATTTGCAAGCATACGAGTCCAGTCACACCATTAATCTTTGGAAGACGGCCTCCAGGTTCCTTCCTAAGCCTGCTCACAATCGCTGCTGTGTCCAGTCCTACCGGGCTTGTTTCTTTACATCACTTACTAGAGCTTGGGGTAGGTCAGGGGGCTCGGTGAGAGGCACCACACGTTTAAAGTTGATCTGAAACTCGTTAAGTGATCTGCGGGGAATTGCTCTCATTAGATGAATGAGTGCACACGCACGTCACAGAGTAATAAGCGCCCAGCCGAGTCGTCTTTATTGTCCCTGCCAGTGTGTTTTGGCCTTTGTGAAAGGCCACTGGAAAGAGTGAATGTGTCCCCAGAGCACTGTTAGGCTGGCCACACTGCCATATATCCACCCGCTCTAATGCACCACCGTTCAGCCTATTGGCAGATGCACCAAACCAGGGGGCTTTGCATTCCCAACCTGCTGTGCGGGACACATGCACAGTCTGTGAGCTCCACCACAGACGTCACAACTCCGCCAGCCAGAACCGTTCAGCCGGATTTATATCAGGGATCCAGATCAGCCTGAGAAACCAAAACGGAAAAACACAACCAAATGGTATTTTGGTGGAAATTCAAAACAAATAATTATAATCATATCTAGGTAGTTTTGGACCCAAAACTACCTCACTGACAGAAAACAGTCCATGTCATTGAATAATTTTAAATCAGATTTGACAAAAGGCGTCCCAAAAGGTTAAATTTTGGGTCCAGTTCTATTTAATATATACATAAATAATATTGCTGCCTCTGCTTCTACCTCAGACTGCAAAATCCACCTTTATGCAGATGACACAATTTTATATTGCTCAGCTGATTCTGTTCAGGCTGCAACAAGAAAATTACAAAGCTCATTTAATGCCTTACAAGTTGCATTGTATAAGCACAAACTAGTTTTAAATGCCATGAAAACCAAGTTTATGTTGTTTTCCAGATCTCTAAATACTGATTTTAGTACTGTAAATATTACAACCATTAATATCTAACCACATTCAGACAGCCTGTTCCTGTTTTACTTAATCTTATTTATCCTTAACTTTTATTTTAGTTCTTCTTTTAGTTTTATTTCCTTTTTTTTATTTTGTTTCCCTATTTTATTTTCATTTTATTCATTTTTTATTATTATTATTCTTATAGTTATTATATTATTATTTTTTATGATTTTAATAGTTTTATATTTTTGCTTTTTATCTTATTGTGAGTTTCTTTTATTGTTGTTACTATTTTTATTATTATTGCTTTTATTTTTGTTAGTTCATTTATTTACAAGTTAGTTTTAGCAAATTTGAACCCATTTTTGTTGTATTAGTCTTCCTTTCTTTAGATTTTATTTTTTGTCAATTAAACCATGCTTAATTATATTCATTAATTTTATTTATTTTTTTATTATTATTATTATTATTATTATTATTATTATTATTATTATTATTATTATTATTATTATTATTATTATTATATATATATTTTTTAATCTATTTTTATATTTTATTTACTGATATTTTACAATAATTAAATTTACCTTTTATTTTCTCTGTTATGTCAATCCCTGTTTCTGTAAATGCTCGGCTACATTGAAAATGAGGGCTGCCCTCAATGTACATCCAAGTTAAAATAAAGGTTGATTGATTGATTGATTGACTTTTCCAGTTAAATATAGAATCTCTGCTGCATTGTATTATTTATATATTATGTTATTTTATTGTGGCGTGAGGAGGCGGGGGAACCGTGGGTCCGCCCCACGCCGGAACTCACAGCCATGTCTGTCCCAGCCGGTGCGCATTCAGGACTGATTAAGCAGCCGGCTGGGACAGGTATAAAACTCAGCCTCAGCTCACTAAAGGGAGAACTCTTGACTGGGGAGCTGAGGGCTGAGGCTGCACAGACTCTAAAAAGAGGCTACTGAACTCTAGAGCCCCTTTGGGCCATAATTATGTTTTGAGTTGTTTTTGGGTGTGGTGGAGGGCGTTTAAAGTCGAAATAAAAGGTACGTTTTGAGTTCATTTGCTCCCCGTGTCTCTGTGTGCTTCCTCCTTCCGGGTCACAGTGGTCACGCCCCTAACCCCAGGGCCTACCACAATATATATATATATATATATATATATATATATATATATATATATATATATATATATATATATATATATATGGCCAAATTGGCACTCTATGCTGGGACAACTTTCTGTTTTTTTCTGGTTGAGAGTATGCTGTGATTGGCTGCTGCAGAGTGTAAATGGTTGAGTGTAAAGCATGATTGTAAAGTGTTCTTGATTGTATAGAAAGGTGTTATTTAAGTTTACATTTATTTATATTTCGCTAACAAACACTGAACTTATGTTGCAATGAAGTGTTATCAGAAACTGGGCAATTTGTACCACCTGTAAATTGCGCTTAAACAGCTAATATAGTGGCAATTACTCTGGATGCTAGATGATACATTACAGTGCTTTAAAGTGCATGATGAGCTCTATGATTTTCACAGGTAAAACTCAATCACCCAACTTGGATGCATTCGTAAGGTTTGTGTCACAATTAGAGAAAAAAAAATCATAGAGACAAAAAAAAATTAAGTAGTTTTGAGTAGCAAATACACCGAAAAAGGAAAAAACTAAGATCAACAAGCAATGTTAACATGCTGAAAAGACTATTTAGTAAAACACTATATATATACAAGTTGTTTTATTGTTATTATTCAAGCAATGTTAACTAGCATCTCTCTTTGCAAACTAGTAGCAAACCTTAGATCTTTGTTAATCGAATACATCTGAAGAAAGTCATAAATCATGTCAATTAAAGTTTTATTTTTCTTCCAAACTATTTCTTCAAAGAAAAGAAACCACCAGGCAAGTTATACTATAGAAACTATAGATATTCTATACATTCACCCAGTGTTGAGCTGTGGAATGATGGGGCTCCATCCAATACATTTGGTATTGGGTTTTGGGGAGTTAAGGATAAGATGAGGGGCGGGCTGGGGGGTGGGGTGGGGGGGGTTTAGTGATTAGTTAATATTCTGACCTCGCTTATGCTGAACCCTGTGGATGAATGCAATAATTTCTTCAGAGAAATGTAAAAAAAAATCTAGTAGAAATTACACTCCTGTACAGTAGAGACAGTTAAATCAACAAAATTCAACAGAATTATCGTAGTTTTAATACCCTTGATTTCAGTAGAAACCGTGAATGAACCAGTGTCCCAATACTTTTTTTTTCCATATTAAGTGTGCTAAGGCTAATAGCAGCCATGCACTCTAAACTGTGATAAGATATCTGATTGTCTTGAATTATGAAGATCTTACCGATTCACATTAACCAGAATAACATTTAATAGGCCTTCATACAGTCTTTGTAAAAGCAACAAAATTCAATTATTTAGTTTTAACCACTTTATGAACATTATGTTGGGTTTGAACGCAAGAACGGAAAGCTCAGATAATCTTCACATTAATTCCTTCTGGCTTTCTGCCATAAGGTCCATTAGCATCACATTGCTAGTCTGGTAAAGCAACTTCTGGGCATTTGTTGTCAGTCCACACCCAACAGGTCAGTCTCCTGTTCTTCTGATACGGCTTTAATTGGGATATCAGCAGGATGTGCATTTTAATTACGCTCGCTGCTCTGGGTTCAGCATTGTATTGCTCAGGTTAACCATCCAGCTGAGAATCTGTGGAAGCAGATTGGTGCATTGTGTCACAGGACGCCGTCTGCTGTGAGTGGTGCATTGATTTCCAGCCGACTGGCTGGTTGACCTCAGCAGTGGGCCATGAGGGAAGTATCTGTCTCTCTGTTCCAGCCTATCGGCAGCTTCATTAGAGAGGAGGGCGGTCAATAGCAGCAGGAGTGTGAACGCTGCCGTGGGCTTTATGATAGGGGTTGGGTGAGGGGGATGGACACCACTTACTCTGTGTGTTTATGTGTCTGCCTCATTGTTCTCTCTCTAATTGTGACCATATAAAGGCCTGTACTGTAGGGGGAGATGATGCAACCAACGAATATCTTTTTGCCAAACTGAAACAGAATTAAATTAAACATTTGTTCAGAGGCCAAATACAGAATTTGGAGATGTCGTAATTTTTTTTTCCACTTTTCCACCATTGTATAAATAAATGGTAAATGGTATATATATATATATATATATATATATATATATATATATATATATATGTATGCATGTCTTGTTTTAAAAGGTAAAGCAAAAACCAAAGTAAAATTTAAAACTATTTATTGAGCACTGAATATTTGTAACATTTTGCAGTGGAATAGGACAGAAGTTGACTCCAAAACTAATGTGATTGCAAGTAGAATAAGAACGAACTTAAACCTGTAGAAGGCCTGGAGAAACCTATACAAGAAACAGCAATATGAACTTAAATAAATTTGTAATTGTTCGATATAAATGATTAGTTTTTTTTTACTTATTTGGCCAAATACCTAGTGTGCTTTTTCAATAAAATAATTTTGGTTCATTCCTAGTTAAGTCACACATAATCACAGCCTTGTATCTGTGTTTGTGTTGTTTTTCTTTTTTTGACAAAGTTTAAATTTAACAGTTCATGCTGTTGCAGAAGATTGATACAAATAAACCAATAGAAATAATATAATAATAATAATAATAATAATAATAATAATAATAATAATAATAATATAGATTTTTATATTGACTTCTATTGAAAGTTTGAAAGGTTTATTCCTTCTTCTTTAAAGGTATGATGCTTGTCAGCACAGGTACTGTATCAGCTGTGGTATCAGAGCTGGGGGTCCAGCGCATTCCTCAGAGTGTACTGGTGTACTTTAAAAAATTAAAAAAGAAAGCAAAATTAAGTGAAATGAGAAATAAATTAATACAAAATGCAGTTTCTTAAGCACCTGTCAACCTGTTTAACAGGTCCAGATCCTACATTCTTATTGAGGTCCACTTATAAGGTGTGACTTTGTGTTCCAAAAAAACATTATCATTTTCAAACACCTACTGTATGTACAGTATATCTCTTGAAATTAAACAGGTTATTTCTGTTATACTGTTTGTAAGACAGATAGAAGATGAATTGATGAGCTCTGTTCAGATTGACTGTATTGTTTTGTGCTGAAATACTGAAGTATAAATGGGTACATCTAAACTGTTAAAGGCTAAATATACAGAGATATTGGGGAAATCATAAAAATTACTAGAAGGGATTATTATATGTTTTTGACCTCAGAAATAGAGATCTACAGGTCAGTATCAGGTAAACAACATGACCGAGCTACATCCATTAAACAGAAAAACACTGCTGTTGAATTCACAGAGTTTGCAGTTTGGGGGCATCTCCTCATTTATAGTGGTTGTTGCAGTAATCATGTGGAGATAATTTTGGGGAGTGGGCATTTTCCCAGTCATTACCGGCCCTGTCCTGGCTGCTGTGCTTGATGAATCTGCCTAGTAAATAATGAAGCCAGATGAAATGCCTTGGAGATAATTGGATACCCCCTCTACCCACCTCTAGAGAAAAGGAAAACACTGCTGAAATCCAGGCCTGAATGGAAGGCTGCTGTCTGTCTGGAGGCTCTGGGGAAGTCGGAGGCATATTAGAGGCACAACCTCTTCTCCTCGCTTTCATTTCCATAATTACCACGCGCCTCGGGGTCAAGAGGTTATTTGAATTTCCCGTTCGCAATTTTAAAAGTCTATCTTGGTGACAACAGTTGGTAGGCGATTGTCTTTCTGGAGCGTTTTTACATTATATGCTGCTTCCTTTAGCCTTATTATTCATTTTCCATGCATAATAGGTCAGTCTTAAATCTGCTTGAGAGGGAGCTTGGCTGTTTCTGCTTTGTTTTGAATGAGTAAATTACTCTCATCATGGCCTGATCGTGAGCTTCTTGGTAATCCAGTTTGACATCTCTCACATGCTTTCATTTGGCATTCGGTGTTAATCAATCACGCCGCAGGTCTTTCCACACTGCTTCTTTTTTCTTTTTTTATCTTTGCTTATGAGCCTCGCCTGCATCTTGTGATCCAAAACAAAGCTGGAATAGATGTTAAAAAGGTTAGAGATTGCTTTAAGATTTGTTTAAGAGGCAGGTTAAAAATACTATTTAGAAATCCATTATGTTTAGTTTGGGCCTTAGAAATGGTCCAGTAGAGTCCATGATGTCAATAGTTCACATAAGAAGGTTTTCTACTAGATTTAAGGTATGAATTCTGTTTAATATGAGCCTTATATATGGTCCAGTAGAGTCCATGATGTCAATGGTTAACAAGAAAATGTTTTCTAATAGGTTTTAAATATGAATTATGTTTAATATGGGCCTTAGAAATTACTCAGTAGAGTCCATTAAGTCAGTAGTTAAAATGAAAAGGTTTTTACTAGTTTTACATATATGCATTATATTTAATATGGGCATTAGAAATGGTCCAGTAGAGTCCATGAAGTCAATAGCTAACATTAAAAAGGTCTAATTAGATTTTAAAGCATTGTTTTGCGTTCAGCAAGAAGCACATAGTGGTGACAGAAGCCAAGCCTGTGGCTGGGCAGAAGCCTGTGAATGGGCAGAAACATCCCACCTTATACCCAACTCCCCAATTCATCTCTCATTTCAGTGGATACCATTCTGCTGGGGACTCTTTTTTTCCCCTCTAGCCCATGCATGGTATTGCAAGGTACCGGTGGGCTCATGTTAACCTCTCCAGGGACTTCTATGCCATTAGCAATATCATTACTACAACTACTACTGCATTGACTATACTTTATATATTTGCACATATGCGTCAGCAAAAGGCACAATGTAAATAAGCTCTTAGCATTAGCGCTAACATTCTGTTAGTATACCTGATGCAGAACTCCACATTCATGTCTTTGTGTCTGTCTACACTATGCACCTACACAGTCTGAACAAAAAAAAAATGTTTTTTAGAGGCATTCATTCGGGTGATTTTCATCAGGCGTTAGTGATAGAGAGTAACATGTTTTATGGGTGTGATTTACCTGATGTTAGTGTTTGTTTTTTTTTTAAATCAGGCGGTCACATGTCCCAGGGATGGGTGGACCAAAGACCAAGTTCCCAGCAGCATTTTTTTTTTTGTTAGGACTTTACCTGTTAAGGATTACCTGATCATTTTTCTACTTTTTTATAGGGTCATTCATGGTACCTTTTTATTTTATGTGATGTTGTATGTTGTAAAATGAAAGAAGGGCTCCAAAACTTGGCATACAGTGTAAACTCAACGCTAGTGATGGTGTTACTAATTTTAACGTTATGGCTCTAGGCTTAAGCAAAAACAAATAAGCAGATGTGCTAATAAACTCTATAATACCACTGCTTTTGCTACTGTTGGTGTTCAGTGCAGCCATCTTGGATTCTGAACTGGGATTCTGAGTGGGCAAACCTCTCCTGACTTTCAAAGTAGATAATCTAGAAAATCTGGAGAATTAAAAAAGTCTTCGAACTAGGAAATTTTGACTGGGTAGGTTCCATCCAAATGAAATACAGCGTACAAAGTGTTTTGTTGTTTTGCAAGCCATTTCACAGAACTCTGTACATCCACATCTATATCTCTCAATTTCTATGCATGCACCCACACAGACCAGGGGACATCTTCATTTGTGAAGAGACATGCACATCTGAATCATTTATGAAGCCACACTCTGCACCGGAAAGCAGCAGCAAACAGGATTTATGACTGACTGGTGTAACTCAATGACAATGCTCAGCCAAAGTCTCCCATTAGAAAGCAATATACCTCAGGCCTTGCTTAGTTTATGGCCTCTGTCACATCACTGTCCGTCTGGGCCTTTGTTTTGGAATAATGGAGCGAGCACATTTTAAGGTCACACTCTTTCATCTAGGTAATGACCACAGCAGTGAATATTGGGTTGTATGTTATCTGTAGGGAAATAAAGAGGAAAACGTTTCTGGTCGTACCTTTTCGTTTTTTTTTTCCTGTATAAATTAGGCGTAATGAATTAGGCTGTCAGACGAGGCACTTCGTCTAGCAGGTAGCCGAGTGTGCTGCAAACATATGAGGGGCTTAATGCGGGTTACAATGAGATGAATGCATCCATGTGAGCTTAGACCCAGGAATGCCATTTATCCTGCTGTCGTGTGCCCATGGCTAGAATAATTAGGGATTGATGTGGGTGATATTCCAGCAACAGGGCTGAGCTCTTCCCTCCTGTCTGCTGCACTCGCTCCCACACCGAGTGCTCCTCAGTAATACGTCTCTGTGCTTCAAGAGTGTTTTGAATATATCAGGCTTTATGTTGAGAGCCTGGTCTGAATTCCTCTACTTTAAATGAATCAAACCTGGGTTGAATTTGAATTAGTGTCTACAAAAGCCTTAGCTGCTGAGGATTTTCTTGTTCCAGCACCCCAAACTCAGCTTTACCACATCTAGACTTCACAAAATTGCCTATGCGTTTGTCCATCACGCTTACAGCATGGACGCTAATTGGACAAACAACAAGCAACAGCAGCGGATTTGTGTCCTAATCTCATGTCCACGTTCAGCTCAGCTCCACACTCTCTATTAATAACCTGTCCGCTCTCCAGACTAGAGGATTAAACCGGAGTAAAAGTATTGATGGAGCTCCAGTGTTCTTATTGACTTACTTACTCAGTTTGATGAATTGGCCGGAGGAAAGATGGCAGGCATGTTAAGTGATGAACATGCCAGCTCTGCTGTAGTTCAGCTGCTGAGCCTCCAGCCCTCACCACACACTGACATCAAGCACCAATTTTCTCAAGCTTTTAGACTTTCTCTCAGAGCATCTTCGCCTCATAGCATACCTAAGGGCACAAGCAAGCATGATAAGGCATACACGTGATACAGTAAAATGCACCAGGCCCCCCTGGTAAAATTGTGAGGATGTGTTTTTTTATATATATATATATTTGAATTGGATCATTTACACAGAGATAATCTGTATACTTTCCAAAAAGTATCTCAGTAGTGTTTTATTTGCTGACAGTATACATAATAAAGACAGTTGTGGCTTACTACCCTGCTTAAAATTCCAGCTTCTGCTAAAAGGCCAGGTGGTAATCTAGTTAAAAAAAAAAAAAAAAACATGCATTAATCCCAGGCACAATCCTTTTGCCCTTTCCTAGGCTTCTGTCCAGCCACAGGTTTTTGCCCATTCATAGACTCCTGTCCAGCCACATGCTTCTACCCGTTCACAAGTTTGTTTTCAGCCACCGGCTTCTCTTTCTTCAGAAGATTATGGCCATTCACAGGTTTCTGCCCATTCACAGGCTTCTGCCCATTCACACACTCCTGTCTATCCACAGGAGGTTTTAACCCGGCTCAGGCTTCTGCCTAGACACAGGCTTCTGCCCATTCATAAGCTTCTGCCCTTTAACAGGCTTCCATCCTGCTACGGGCTTCTGTCCATTTACAGCCTCCTGCCCATTCAGAGGTTTTTTTACCCAGCCACAGGCTTATGCCCATTCACAGGCTTCTGCCCATCCACAGGCTTCTGCCCATTCACAGGCTTCTGATCAGCCAGAGGAGGCTGCTGCCCATTCAGACGTTTTTACACATCAAAAGGCTTCTGCCCATCCACAGGCTTCTGCCCATTCAGAGGCGTCTGCCCAGCCAGAGGAGGCTGCTGCCCATTCAGAAGTTTTTACACATCAAAAGGCTTCTTCCCATCCACAGGCTTCCGCCCATTCACAGGCTTCTGCCCAGCCAGAGGAGGCTGCTGCCCATTCAGAAGTTTTTACACATCAAAAGGCTTCTGCCCATACACAGGCTTCTGCCCATTCACAGGTTTCTGCCCATCCACAGGCTTCTGCCCATTCAGAGGCGTCTGCCCAGCCAGAGGAGGCTGCTGCCCGTTCAGAAGTTTTTACACATCAAAAGGCTTCTTCCCATCCACAGGCTTCCACCCATTCACAGGCTTCTGCCCAGCCAGAGGAGACTGCTGCCCATTCAGATGTTTTTACACTTCAAAAGGCTTCTGCCCATCCGCAGACTTCTGCCCATTCACAGGCTTCTGCCCATCCACAGGCTTCTGCCCATTCACAGGCTTCTGCCCAGCCAAAGGAGGCTGCTGCCCATTCAGAAGTTTTTTACACATCAAAAGGCTTCTGCCCATCTGCAGACTTCTGCCGATTCACAGGCTTCTGCCCATCCACGGGCTTCTGCCCATTCACAGACTTCTGCCCATCCACAGGCTTCTGCCCATTCAGAGGTGTCTGCCAAGCCAGAGGAGGCTGTTGCCCATTCAGAAGTTTTTACACATCAAAAGGCTTCTTCCCATTCACAGGCTTCTGCCCAGCCAGAGGAGGCTGCTGCCCATTCAGAAGTTTTTACACATCAAAAGGCTTCTGCCCATACACAGGCTTCTGCCCATTCACAGGTTTCTGCCCAGCCAGAGGAGGCTGCTGCCCATTCAAAAGTTTTTACACATCAAAAGGCTTCTGCCCATCTGCAGACTTCTGCCCATTCACAGGCTTCTGCCCATCCACAGGCTTCTGCCCATCCACGGGCTTCTGCCCATTCAGAGGCGTCTGCCCAGCCAGAGGAGGCTGCTGCCCGTTCAGAAGTTTTTACACATCAAAAGGCTTCTTCCCATCCATAGGCTTCCGCCCATTCACAGGCTTCTGACCAGCCAGAGGAGGCTGCTGCCCATTCAGAAGTTTTTCCACATCAAAAGGCTTCTGCCCATACACAGGCTTCTGCCCATTCACAGGCTTCTGCCCATCCACAGGCTTCTGCCCATCCACAGGCTTCTGCCCATTCACAGGCTTCTGCCCAGCCAGAGGAGGCTGCTGCCCATTCAGAAGTTTTTTACACATCAAAAGGCTTCTTCCCATCCACAGGCTTCCGCCCATTCACAGGCTTCTGCCCAGCCAGAGGAGGCTGCTGCCCATTCAGAAGTTTTTACACATCAAAAGGCTTCTGCGCTTACACAGGCTTCTGCCCATTCACAGGCTTCTGCCCAGCCAGAGGAGGCTGCTGCCCATTCAAAAGTTTTTACACATCAAAAGGCTTCTGCCCATCCGCAGACTTCTGCCCATTCACAGGCTTCTGCCCATCAACGGGCTTCTGCCCATTCAGAAGCGTCTGCCCAGCCAGAGGAGGCTGCTGCCCGTTCAGAAGTTTTTACACATCAAAAGGCTTCTGCCCATACACAGGCTTCTGCCCATTCACAGGCTTCTGCCCATCCACAGGCTTCTGCCCATCCACAGGCTTCTGCCCATTCACAGGCTTCTGCCCAGCCAGATGAGGCTGCTGCCCATTCAGATGTTTTTACACATCAAAAGGCTTCTGCCCATCCGCAGACTTCTGCCCATTCACAGGCTTCTGCCCATCCACAGGCTTCTGCCCATTCACAGGCTTCTGCCCATCCACAGGCTTCTGCCCATCCACAGGCTTCTGCCCAGCCAGAGGAGGCTGCTGCCCATTCAGATGTTTTTACACATCAAAAGGCTTCTGCCCATCCACAGGCTTCTGCCCATTCACAGGCTTCTGCCCATCCACGGGCTTCTGCCCATTCAGAGGCGACTGCCCAGTGTCTGCCCATTCAGAAGTTTTTACACATCAAAAGGCTTCTGCCCATACACAGGCTTCTGTCCATCCACAGGCTTCTGCCCATCCACAGGCTTCTGCCCAGCCAGAGGAGGCTGCTGCCCATTCAGAAGTTTTTAGATAATACATTGTAATACACAGTAATACACTGGAGGTTAATGCTATAATATGATACTGGTACTGATGTACTGGTCTTCAACTTCACTCCTCTTTTGTTTTATTTCGTACATATATATAACAAATATATTTTTATTTTTTAGTGTTTTTTTATAAACATTATAAATAACGAGATTACCACAGAGTTCAGACTTGCTTGAAATATGCTGCCAGGATGCTTTCAGATCTGCTGAGAGGTATTTATTTCAAAAAGAAATTATGAAAAATCTGTTACGTCAAAGAGGCTGATTAGTGAAGTCTTTATCTGCGGTTTCCATGTGCAGATGTTTAAATGTTAACATGAATAGTATCCTCTTTTCTTGTTATCTCTGTAATAGGCAGCATGCATAGTTTAACCTGGGCTTCCAAGCTAGTTTCCATCGCTTGACCATCACTCCAAGATCTTAATGACTGCTGGCTTATGAGGTTGTCATGGAAACAGTTGTTATGGCAGCATCATACTGTTCGCCACTGATGTATCAATACACTAATTTCCCCACAGCATCTCAGTGAGCGTGGTTTTAGAGGGAAAGTGTCATACTTTAGGTTAAACCTTTGTAAGGGACTACAGTGCAGAGTTACATTCACAAATACGATTTAAAACTTTACTATGAGTACAGCAACCTTATGTTAACCATGTCTAGAAACTATGTCAACTTTATTGTGCTCTGAAGCATCTAGGATGGACAATGACATAGTAAAATTGTGTATTGTGGTCAGACAAATCAGTGTTTCAGAACTTTTTAGGAAGAAACAGATGCCATATACTCCATACTAAAGACGAAAAGGAAAATCCATACTGTTATCAGCAACATGTCCAAATACACTATAATGCTAATTGAAAAAAACACATGCTGCATTTTGGACCAAATATTTAGTAACACTTAGCTTGGATGATCCATTGTTGAGGCCTCATAGATACTAGATACAGACATTCAACTAAATGTCTACTGAATCCTTAGCTGAATGTTAATGATAGGTGTTGGGTTAGATTTAAGTATAAAGTTTAGATTCTAATGTTTTAAGGTTAATTTAAGGTTAAAAATAAGGTTAGCATAAGCAGTGAGAATCATTTTCATTCAGCTCAGAGTTTAGTTAGTAATTAGTTAGTAATTAATTGATATTCATTTTAATGTTAGTTAAATGTCAGTTGAAGAGCGTTGAATGTGAGTATCAATAAGGCATCCATAATGGACCATGCAAGTAAAGTGATGCCAGATCTTTTCTAGGAGAAAAATGCAGGAATATATGTGTATTACATTTTATTATATTATCTAATTGACCAGACAAATAAAAAATATAAAATATATGCAAATATACTAACAAATTAAGTATGTAGGGTTAATTCCTGCAATGAAACAAAAGTCAAATTAAATGTAAGAACCACAAGGTTTTATTTTTTTGGCATTTTTCATATTGTCCCAAGCTTTTCTGATTTGGTATTGTAGACCGTTCACAGTTCTGTTCACTCGTATATGAAAAGTCGCATATCTGCATAGTTATACATTTTTCTGCAATCTAATAGGATTTGTTTCATTTTATTTCACTGATTCAGAACTTATACAACACTAGTAATTACAAACCAAATATTGGCACTGAAACAGCTTTTCGATGCTCAGTAGTATTACATGTGACTTGGCTGGCATCTTTTGGCAGCAGGGTTTTGGTACCCTGCTCTAATGGTGGGAGGTGTATCAGACCTTTTTATGGTCTTGTGTTATAAGTGTCATTAGTCTAAATGCTGCATTTTCTGCTGCTGTTTTTAAGCATTTAGTGATCCTGCAGGAATATGTGTGTATGCATGTGTGTGTGTGAGAGAGAGAGTGTGTGAGAGAGTATGATGCTGTGTATTTTTAGTCTCTTCCAGACTGTGCAGAGGAGGTGAGGAGACTGTTGGATATCAGCCCAGAACCCCAGCTCCAGAGTGTCTGAACGTGTGTGTGTGTGTGTTTATTAGAACAGTGTAGAAGATGTCTGTGTAGATGAAGAAGAGGTGCTGTTAACACAGAATAATTTGTAGTGCTGTAAAGAGCATGCCGACCTCAACCCTGGTGTTTACAAGGTTTTTCAATTAGAAAGTCATTATGAAGAGTTGAGATAAAAACCCTATAAATTGGAATTGATGGTTTAATAAACTGGTCAAATAGACTTTATTAAAAGATTAAAAAAGTGAATTGTCTTTTATTGTTCTTTGTTTGTTCAGACTGGCAGCTGTAATTCCCTTTTTGGCACATACAGTGTGAATAGGATTGTTTTCCTGCAGTCTGAATAGTAAAAAACACTATATTTCTAACTTTTGTGAATTGATATGTGGGTAAATATTCTACCATAACCTGTGGAAATTAGTTTTTGCAGTTTTTTGCACTACAAGGCATGGAGGCATATACAGGAGTTAAATATTAGCATTAGCCACTAACCGCGCTAAGCACTAGTGTTTTTTGCCATTCAGAGGTGAGTTTTATCGGCCAGTAGCCTGCTGTTAATCCCAGCTAGCACTGCTGGAGCAGCATTAGCATTAGCTGCTAACCGCTAACTGGCCAACAGACATGAAGATGCAAGTGTAAACGCCACTTAAACAACTTCTGAAGGTGGTCTGAGACCCCGTTTACAGCTGGTAATATCATGTATATCTGAATAAATCCAACCCACATAAAAAATATAAGTGTGAACACACCCAATATACATTTAAAACACATACAAATGCAATCACTGAAACTACTTCAGATGTTAATCTGAGACATATTTAAACCACATTATTAGACTGTGTGTAATCACATTTAACAACCAAAAGATCGCTAAAATAGGACCCCCAATCTTACAAAAAATATAAAATATTACTGGAACTGCTTTTCCCTTTTTAAAACTGGATTTGTGGTCATTTGCTGAGAAGACCTCACGATTAGGATCATATAACATTATTATCGGACAATTCCAGCACTTCCATTACCTGCCCACCACAGTCATTGAAGATGTGAATCTTAAAAGCAGGATGTTTTCTTCTCAAGTGTTCATTTACAGCTATTCTGTGGTGAAACTAGTGATGGCCGCCATCCTGCAGTTATGTGTCCTCCCGCAGACC
The DNA here is from genome assembly GCF_023375975.1 of Astyanax mexicanus. Classification (NCBI taxonomy): domain Eukaryota; kingdom Metazoa; phylum Chordata; class Actinopteri; order Characiformes; family Acestrorhamphidae; genus Astyanax; species Astyanax mexicanus. The sequence continues at coordinate 16,478,936 of NC_064416.1, read as the reverse complement.
TGTATGTCCTCCAGTAAGTGATGAGGCGGACTGGACAGCAGACATGCTGTTCGACAGACGTGTGTTTATTTAGGGCAGGCGCTGGGCTGGCAGTTTGGCCACATGATCCTGTTTGCTCATATTTCTAAACATCAGCCCCGGCCTCCGTCCAAGATTCCAGAGCTGGCTGGGACAGAAGGGGAGATTGGGGGCTCGCCATGCTATCAAGCTTTCCCAAATGCGATCACCTTGATCTTACCTTGCACCACAGTGTGTTCAGAAGAGTGAGACATACTACAGAAATGACTAGCACACACTACACGATATTTAAAATTTTGACTGACATTGAAAACGTAAGAGACCCCACACATAAAGACATTTTCACCAGTTTTTTTTCTTCTGTCTATTAGTCATCAAACTCCCCACACTACTCCATCTGCTCTGAATGAAACACCACACACACACACTTTAAGTTTATCACATCCAGCCGGTGGCTCTGATCCTCAGAACCTTGTGTTGGAGGACAGCAGAACCATTGATGTGTCAGCTAGTTGTAAGTGCTTTCTGCTTAGAAAAAGGCAATTAAAAGAAAGGAATATGGTTAAAAGCATGTCTAATAACCAACATATGCATATATACACTCCTTACTTAAAATATTCAGCTTGATTCGAACACAAAAAAAAAAAAAAAAAATTAAAGACTCTAAAATTTACTCTACATACTCTACATCCACCCCACACTACATGATGCTGAGTCCTTAATATTAAACAGGTTTCATATTTATGGCCTTCGACCTCTCTGAGAGAAGATTGAGAGAATAGTCCTTTATATTAGATTATAGACTCCACCCACTACAGAATCATCTGGGAAGATCATCCTTTATGATCGTCCTAAATTTCTTTTAAAATAATTTTTATGATTTTATAAAATAGCAAATCTGCCTCAAAAGCATATTATTAGCATATATTATTCTGTATTATGTATATTTAAGGTTTATTTGAACCCAAGCTTTGTTTTTTAAACTTGCTCACAAAATCTTATCTACATTCTTCAAAATGAGAGATTCTTTTACTCTCTTATTGCTGAGGTAAAGTTACATCCTCCCTTTGGCTTACCCGGGAAGTCTGCTTCTCACTCTGATGCAGAGTTATAAAAGATGGACTTGTCTAGACAGGGTCTAGGTGGTATTATGCAGAGTTTCCAGGCTTGTGCATGTCTAACACATGCTCTTTGGTCTTCATTTTATATATATATATATATATATATATATATATATATATATATATATATATATATATATATATATATATATATATATATATATATATATATATATTTCTGAACCCCAGTTTCTGTTCCTGAATTTCTGGAGGCGTTCGTGAGCTCATGCATTGATTTTTAGGACAGAATCAAGCCACCCAAGGTCCTAAAAACCACCATGCATCCAATACCACTGTTTTTACACACTGGGATTTCTTCAGATTATTTAAATTTTATGAGAATATCATGTACTGCTCGTGCTGTAGTGTAGGGATTGGCAACAGGGACAAGCAAAGTTTTCCAATTTCTCTGCTCCAACAAACCTAATAAACCTAACATAGCAATTAACAGTCTAGTTAAATCAGGTTTTCTTAAACAGAAAAGGCAATTGTACAGTAATCCCACCCCCTGGTCCAGAAAAAGCTTACTCTACAATTCCCTAAACAACAATCTAAATACATCGGGTGGTGCCCTCCCTCTAGCTAATAACTAAACAGAGTTAACTCTTACATGATGTGGAAGGTTTAGGTGCAATTTTCTTACCTGTTTGAAACCCCATTTAGAAGGTAGCTTACTCTTACAGCCTACAACATGGAGGCCTGGTAGCTACACAGTATAATAACATATAAACACACACTCAAGAAAAGGCACCACAGCTTTGGGAGACATGATAAGAATAGTTAATAATAAAAGTTTTAGCCTTTCTGGCCTCGACTTAAAACTGCTATAACTGCTATAAATACTGGAGTATCTTTTTTTTTTTAGTTTAGCTGTCATTATTTAACTGTGGCAAAGTGGTAAAACACAATTTTCCATTCTAGTGCACATTAAGGCACTGCAAATATCTTCTTATAATATAAAGGTGTGCTGTAAATACAAGCAGTATATAAAATATCCATTATTCTGTCCTTATAGTCCCTCTAGTGTAAGAGTAAAAAATACGATGCAAACTTTATTCTCATTACATGTCTTAGCTGTCTTAACTGGCCAGGTCTGCTTGACAGTAAGGAGAAAACTGTGTACCATTTTTTTGTTTTCAGTTTATTTACCTATATATTTACTGTGATATGGACACTGTTACAGCATTATCCCAATTTCGCTCCAGGGAATAGGGATAGCAGTACGCTGTGTTCCATATATTGGATATGTGCATGACAGGACCATGAGCTACAGTTTCTAATTTAATGTCAACTGTCCTGTTCTCCTTGTCTGCTTTACATCTTCCAAATTGAGCTTCCATGCTTCAGCACCTTGCACTTTCTGGGAGAGAGCTCATTGCCTTCTCAAAGCAGCAGCCTTTTACGGTTTAGGCTGTCTACCCGTAGCTCAGCTCCACCGTGCTGATGGCTCATTAGCAGAAGATGAAAGTTAAGTGAATGAGGCACGGAGGCGGCTCATGTGCCGCTACCCACTGCAGAGGAGTTGAACACACCCTACGCTTTGTCCTGGTCCTAAGAAGCTCCACTTTATTGGTGTACGCTCATTCATATGGCAGCTCTAATGACTGCGGGAGCAGTAATTCTGGGGGATGTTATTGAAAGTGAGAGCTTAATGCTCAGTAGTTTGCTTCACAAAATGCAGCACGAACAGACATGTGTTCATCGATTTCACTATTGAAATCCAGCTCTTAATTAAACCCGGTGACGGAGGGTATCATTTTTTTTCCTTTTCTGTTTTTTAGGCTCTGGCAGCTGCTGCCGAAACCTCCCAGATGGAGCATCAATGGAAGGATGAGTTTGCAGTAAGTAATTGATCAGGATATTACACTATACTATTAATGAAAAGGAGGCTGCTAAACAGAAAATTCATTTCAATTCTCACTTTATAATTAATGGTCTCATTCTGAGTGTTTAGCAGCTTATGCTTGGGTTATGCTACACAATTTTTCCCCAGTTTTTTTTTGCATTGATTAACAGTCTGTGCTATAGAGCTGTGCGATAAATCATATGTTTAGCGTTATTGCAATATTACAATAAACATATTAAAAAAGATTGGGTAACATTTTACTTGGATGGTCCATTTGATGATGCTCAACTGACATTCAACTAACATTCATCTGCATGTCTATTAAATGCAACTGAGCTGAAATGTGAAAGTAAATGATTCTCTATTGAATGTCACCCTACATCCAACTCTAACCCAAACTCTAATCTTAACATTTTAGCATTGGGTTTAGAATTAGATATTTTTTGTGATCAAGTAACTTTATTTATTTTGAAGGAGGATTCCCAGAGGAAAATTTTATTGCTTAAATGTTGCTCTATGATGTCTCAGTAGACATATTTGTGATTCTCCCTTGTCTCATTTAGATATCAACTTTGTCACAGATGTTTCTCCTAAAATTGTCTAGGGGAAATCAATTTAGACAAAAATGAGACATGAGATTTTCTGAAATCAGATTTTTTTTTATGCTAAATTGTGTAATTCATGTTCTGCGTTGTTTAGGTATAGTCTATTCATTTCGGAAGCTTCTTCTTGGAAAGATTTTTTTTCATGGTCTACTTTTATTTAAGCTTTTCTGTATTTAGTAAACTATTACTGTTATTTTTTTATCAAATCTGAGCACAATGTAAGACTGTATTGAGATCTGTAGTAAAACTCAGGAGGATATGCATGTGAGATTATGGAAGTCACCTGAGCAGCAGGAGATTTAAAGTAAAATCTCTCTTGGGTTTCCTTCTAATCTCATATCTGTCTAGGAGAAACAACAGAGACATTAAGGAAAACTCCTTTTTAATTTTTCTTTCCTATGGGTTGTTATTATAAACAACATACACCAATTCTCTAACTTAACATACCTCCATAAACCTTCCCTCCCACACACATTTGTGTTAGAATTTCTGGTCAGTTATTATTATTATTATTATTATTATTATTATTATTATTATTATTATTATTATTATTATTATTATTATTATTATTATTATTATTGATTAATGTTAAATCATCCCCCATTAAATTTTGCAGCACCTACATTCTGGTGCTAGTGCTATAGCATCATATACAATAAGAAGCCAATATCTGACTTGTATGTAGGGTAGCTTTTCCTGATTGCTGTGCTACTCACCTCCACCTTCCTCTACAATCTATACAGACCATGCTGACACTTTTTCTTACCCACAACTTCACTAAAATTAGTTTTTCTCATTTTCTCATTTGTTTTGGGTCAGCAATTAGTGGTACTTATGACAATAGCATCCATATTTACTATGCTTTCCTTTGTGATGTGTGGCATTTAATTTGGGGACGTTTTTGGTTCAGTTCTGCAGCAACTTGAGGTCCTGTAATGTATGATTTTGTCCTTTGCAATGGACATTTTTTTAAATTTTCCTTAAAAATCAAGAAAACCCATTGGGAGTTTATGAGTTCTATAGCAAAATACACTCTAAAAAACAGAGGTACGATACGAGTACTTTTTTGTACTCGAAGGTACACTCTTTATAATTGTACCCTCAAAGGTACAATATTGGTCTTTACAGGGTCAGATTTGTTCCCTCTGAAGTACAAAGTCATTCCTAACAGAAATAAGTACGAATTTGTACCATTTCACCAGCCAAAAGGTACATTCAGTATTCTGCATCACTGTACTAATGAACAATATATATTTTAATTGCACATTTTTTTATTTGAAAGCCAGACAATTTTGTATCATCAAGTTTTTGAGCCATATTTAGTTGATGATAATGTTTATAATCTTTATGATCTTTACTGCCACAAAAACCATGGGTACAAAAAAGGACTTTCACTGAAAGGTACTTTTTTGTGCCTCAATATAAGGTACAGCCCCAGCGACAAGCTTTGTACTCTTTTAAGTACAAATCTGTACTTATATTTCTTAGAGTGTACTGCAGTATACATCCTCTATTTGTTAATGATTTCCATTGGAGCAAATAAGTCCAACTGTAGTGACCTCAGATGACCATGTGCCTGATTATATGTGTGTGTGTATATAGATTTATTGGGCCCTAATAGATCTGGTTTCACTGCACACATTCCCTCCGTAGGTCTCCATATATCATTTCATTGAATACACATTCTACACGTTGGCTGTAATGTACAGTTTTACATTACACTCAAAACAAGCACGCACATGGACAAACTCATGATTGTTCCCTGTTTAGACACAACCACCAGCCTGTCTAAATATATTAAATAAAAAATCATATAATAATACATATTAAATATATACACTCATTGTGGAAAGCAAAAGCTGCTCCCAGAAGGAAGTGTCAGGTTGCAATGATATTTGGAAAGAAGATAAAGGTTACGAGGGACAATAAATTATTTAAAAAAATAAAAAAACATCTCCATCTCAATATTGTCTTCCAGGTCGATGCCATCATGTTTACTAATGCAGTGTATTAGACATCTCACAATGTACTAGTTGTAGTGGTGACTCATGGTGTACGCCTATTGTTCATCCCATGCAGCTTGAATATTATCACACCGTTCCTGCAGATTTTGTGACAGGGTTTGAGGGTTGATCATGTGGACATGTGACATGTGATAACTAGGGGTGTGACATATCGTCTCGTATGCAAAATATTAACAACATTTTTGAATATTGTGAACAATATTATATTAATTCTGGATATATGGAAATATTTGGAGTGTATTATTGGTATCATGACATTCTGGATCATTGACTTCTGTTACAAATCTGATAAAATTCTTCTATGTTTTAATATCTCAGTTAGGGCTGTGCCATATCATATTATATGCAATAATACAATTTAGTTTTCATTTTGCTGCAGTAGTGTATTCTTTAAATAATTGTTTTAATTCAGTGTTTTGTCATATCTCCAAGAGTATCGTTATCGCAAATATACCATCAAATATTGTGATGTTATTTTAGGACCATATCGCCCACCCCTAGAGATAACAAATCATTGGCAGATCTTGGCACTGATCATGATTCCTCCCTAGACAGATTCATTGGTCATCTATATGCATGCAGACCATTACAACACTTGCTCTTAATACCAATACGGAATAGCAGTGGTAGCAGGACATCTTCAGTGATGAGTCCTGCTTTTGTACTGGTAGAGATGGCCAGCAATTCATTGTGTTTAGCAATTCATTAACATCAAATGTGTTGCCATGCAGTCCAGAAGACCTGGTTTCATGGTGTGGTCTTCTTTACTTTCACTTTGACAACCCAATGTTATGTTAATGAGGTCCTGCACTCAGTGACCCTACCTTTTCTGAATGCATATTCCAGTGTACTGTTCCAACAGGAACAGCTGGATTGTGAGACCTATACCAGATTAAAAATGTATGGGATAATAATATGGTGAGGTGGGCTGTCAACATTCAACTCAATTCAATGTTATTTTATAGCGCTTTTAACAACAGATTTTGTCACAAAGCATCTTTACAAAGAAACGGGTCCAAGCCGTTTATGAGCAAAGACAACATTCTAGCTTCATCAAAAAGTCTGCACAAATTGTGTGAGAATATTCAAGCTGCAAAGGATGGTTTATTATAGCAGTACACCATTAGGAACCTCTACAACTCTTCAACTTGCTGAGACTCTTGGCATGTTGCATTTCGCATGCATTAAAATACTCTTATGTATGTGTTGCTCAATAAATATGACCAAGAGTTGCCCGCAACAGTCAGTTACTTGTAACATTTATCTTTCTTCCAAAAAACATTGCAATCAAATGCAAGAAATTTTGCAAATATTTATTTAATAATAAGTGAAACATAACACCTTGTCACATGACATTCACAGCTAATGATGTGTATAGTGGACTAGTGCTAGGACTTCAGTCACCTAAACATTCATATTTTCATCTATGCACATGCTTAAACGCATCGCTGATGCAAAACACCCATTAGAGATGTTGTCCTTGTGTTTTTATTCCCCATACAGGACGAGGAGATAGTCTATTTCAATGCCAAGGACAATGTAAGTAAATGTTTTCGTTCCAGTGTGTTGTCTGCTGCTGCTGAAAATGTCCTCTCACTTACTTTCCACAGCAGTTAGTGCATCTCAAAGCGTCCTCACACTATCCACCCGAGATCCTGTGGTGCACTCGCTCAAATCTAATTAACACCGGTAATTGCCGGGGTCATTAATAACAAAGTCCCTCTCTGCAATGCCCAAAAACTTCAGTCGCTTTGCCTTAAAGGGTCTAGATTTAACTTTTCTTGCATTTACTTTTTTTTGGTGAAGATTCATTCTACAAAACCAGTCAGAATTATTTCTTTCCATGAACATTTTCTCACATTGTGTAGCCCTGTACTTTTATAGGTCCTGTTGTTGTGACTGTGACTATAAGGACTGCATTTTACCCAATTTAAAAAGCTTTTAAAATAAAATATATCTATATTACTTCAATGTGTCTGCTAATATACATCACTGTGCAAAATTATTAGGCAAATGTTCATGTGCATAGTAAAACACTAATAAACAACAAATACTTCACTGATAGGATAAATATATATATATATACATATATATAATTTCGAATATAATTAAAAAAAAAAAAACTTTTATCAAGTCCAAAGGACTTGAGGATTTAACAGCACTTCATGCTTCCCTCTGCTGACATTTTTTATGGAGATGCTGATTTCATTTTCCAGCAGGATTTGGCACCCTGCTCACACAGCCAAAAGTACCAATTGGTCTTATATAATATTAATTTTTTTTTAATTAATAATAATAATACTTTTCAAAGAAATCATAAAGTGCTACAGCGTAAAAGGCAATAAAATCAGAAGCAAACATTTAGGAACAAGTGCATAAAAACAACAAAATTACACACATCAGTAGATATATAAATACAAATGTCCTGGTAGGCCTTTTTGGATGAGAAAGTTTTAGTTGTTTTTTAAAGGACTCCACGCTCTGTGGCATCAACAATCATAAACAATAAAATAAATAAACGCTCAAAATAAATCCCTGTGTGTGTAATACATCTATATAATATATGAGTTTCATATTTTGAACTGAATTTGAACTAAAATATAGAAACTTTTCAATGATTTTCTAATTTTCTACTTTTCTAATTCTAAGTCATTTTCTAATTACATGTAATATTCTATGATATTGGCTTTTTAAAGCTACATCACCTACCACAGACTCTCCTATTTTTGGTTAGTCAGACTCTCTTTTCTTACCGTTCTGCTGAATTATGACTCCCTACTCATCAGCTCAGAGAGAAGAATCGCTGTAAAGATGGAGCACATCCTCCGCTCTGACCCCACAGTCTAGAGAACACACTCACCAGACGCCATACATCACACCTGCCAATTAGCATAGAGGGAAGGAGAGGGAACATGGGGAGAGCTGACGTAGAATCAGAGACAGACTGAAGAGCAGGCAGGATGTGCAGCCGGAGTGTGTCTAGTTAGAAGGTGTGAGTGCTATTCTGAGTAGTTAATGAGTGTCCGACAGATTCACATATACCCAACTGCTCTGAACGTACACTGAACTCTGTTTCTCCTCTGACACTGAAGAGTTAGGGACGTACAGTACAGTACCAAAACACTGCTTTAAGATTCAGCCTACATGTACATTTTAATACTGATAAATGTAAATATGATGTGTACGTTCTCACTGGCTGCCATGTTTAATGCCTTTTAAAAACATATCGATGGTCTTAACTGCTGTAGGATTAATAGGCTTACATAGGCCTATGTCATGGTAATTACATTATTGACATTATTGATAGCACAGTATATAAATATGACCTCAATAATTTTGCTAAAATCAATACTGGTCGTTATGTTTTCCTTGCAGGAGGGAGCCTAATAAGTCAGAATATTGACTTTGTTTTGAGCATATTATATTTCTTTTATTTATTTAGAATATTTATCCTTAATATACTTAATATTGAAAAGCCCATTGCAATTCAAAAGGGTACAATTACAATATTATCAAATCACATGTATATCAGTGAAATAAAATGGTCATAAAATATCAATTAAATCATTTACAGCTATTATATCTGGGACAATATATTATCCAGACCAAATGTATTATTATGACAGGCCTACCCTTAAAAATGATGTATACTTACGAGCAATAAAAGTATGTTCGAATTGTGTAAAAAATAATACAAGTGCATTTTCTATTAAATATATTTTATAAAAATACACATGAAATATATGTTATATGTATTTTCATAAAATGTATTTGTAAGCAATGTGCTTTTATTTAAATTATACATTGTGTTGATATAAAATTTATATAATGGCATTAAATACTGCTTAAAGTGCACTTTAGTGTACACAATATGAGAATTAATACGCAAAGTAGTACATTTATAATATACTTCAAGTGTATTAAAATTGTTAAAAATTGTTTAAAACACTTAAAAGCACAATTTAATGCTTTTATGTGGCATTTAAATATAATTTATTTACAATTAATACTTAAATATACTTAAGTTGCCATAAGTTGTTACAAAATGGTACATTAAGTATGTATTTAATTATGTATTTTAATATTAAAAAGTATGTACTTTTCCATACCTAAATACATTAAAAAATGTACTTAAATACACTTTTCTTTTACAAGGGTAGGCTTGTACATATTGTTGCTGTCATAATGCTGACATCCTTCGACCTCCATTTTTTTTTTTTTTTGCATTTTTTAGTTTTTACATTTTTGACTTTTGTTATAATGTGTATCTGGATCTTGTTCTGTTTGTTATATCCAAATTTCCTAATGAATAAACAAATAGAAAGGATCCAAAATGGCTTGGAATATACAATATATATATATATATATATATATATATATATATATATATATATATATATATATATATATATATATATATATATTTTTTTTTTTTTTTTTTTTTTTTTTTCATTTTCCTTTCCATTTTGGAGATACATGTTTTCTTGTTTAACAGCAAAACATAAATACATGAAAACAGCAATCGTATAAAAGCAAGATATTTAAAAACATAAGTCCATAGCTTCCATGTGTGCACCACATATGGATGCCTATCAGGGTCAACTTATGAGAACAGTAGAGGTTATTAAACACGGGACACATCTGGGTCATGCACTACACTACCCAACTGGGTCCCAGTGACCTCCAGTCTGTCTGATTCAATCCCAAAGAAGCATAATGTCTTCTGGAGCTCCTGCCTTTACAGGTCTCTGATTCAGTGTTATGCAGATGGTTTTAATGATATGGCTAATCAGTGTATGCATTTTAGTTAATTTAAAATGTTGAATAAATGTATTTATCTCATTCATTTTATGTTTGAATGTACTTTAGATCATATTTCACATCTTTTACTGAGTTGTTTCTGCTTCAGCTTGACGCTAATGAGACACAAGAAGGGAGGATACACCGGATCAGACCGGATTTTAAGGAGGATCCCTCATTTAAAAATCGCCTTATATCCTACAACCATTCGGCTGTGCACATCCCAACGGACATATATGACGGCTGTGAGTACACACCCCACCACACACACACACACACACATTCACACGCAGTGTATTCCAGTCATCCGTAAACCCACATGGGTTTTTGTTGCATGCATCCCTGGGCATCCCTGCCCAAATTATGTGTATTTTTTACATATTGTTTGATATGACAAGTAAAGTAAAAAAAAAGGTTATAATGCAAAATTCAACACACATTACCTGTATATTTAATAAACATCTAATACAAGAAATATAATTTACTTAAATGTAAAAGTCTCTCTAAATCAGTCTTAAAGTATTCTTCAGTAATCTTTAGGTTAGGGAGCTATGAGGGCTTCAGACTCCAAAGGCTTCAGATTTCATTTCTTGAAGTAGCTCATAGAGGATTTTGAGGTTTGTTTTAGATAATTGTTCGGTATCAGAATCCAATCTCCTTTAAGATTCTGTTTTTAGCTTTTGTATCTCTTATATAATAAATAAAGGCGTTACAGAGGTTTTTTTAGCAATGCCATGGAACAACCACTTTTGAGTCCAGAGAAAACTATTTTTTAAAAAAGATGTGAAAAGATATGTGAAAAAAGGCAAGTAAAAGGCAGGTGTAGCTTTTACCAGATCAAGCTTCACACTCGTATCTCTTACATAAATAGTTCATAAATGGTTCTATAGAAAAACATTTTTATCTTCTTTCATTATCTTTTAATAGTGTAAGTCAATATATAAGTCAAATAAGTAAGGACGTGCATAGGTTTGTATTTAAGTACATAAATAAGTAAATCATACACCTTACACTCTGTGCTATTTACACCAATGGGCATGGTGATCTTGAAATGAGCAATTTTATTTCTGGTGTATTGCTATCTTGGCAATGGAAAACAAAGGTGTGCCACTGACTGAATACAACCTGGACAACAATCAGACCTCAGACATTCACTGCTATGTTGGAATTACACCAGCATGCCCCCAACACAAATGTACCCCGCTTGTTACACACACATCGACAAGCAGCAGTGCACAAGCCCAACTTCAGCATCAACAATAAACAGAATACCAAAAAAAGATTTCTCTGCGGATATGTACTGGACAACTTCACGTAGCTTGGCCATTAAACTAGCAATCTGCCAAAGTCAGAGCACACCTGGCTCTTAAAGGGAATAGCAAGCGACTGATTGATTTATTTTATGCCTTTTTTTTTTGCGTTTTGAACTGCACAAGCCATACTTTTTCCCATAATTTTGATAGCAAAGACATGTCCTAAATCGAGCTGAATGGTATGAAGTGGATTACTCACCTATATATATATCACTAAAGTTGGGCCCATTATGTATGTATATATTAACCACGATGTTTAACAGCCTTTACTTTAAGTAATTTTTGAACATATTTATTCCTCAGTTCATTATAAATTGCCCAACAGAAATAGAAGAAGAAGAGTGCCTTCTGTGGTCATATTAAGTAGAAAAAAATAGAAATAAATACATTAAACAGACGTCAAATGGCCTGGGTGTGAAAACTGTCTTTTAGAGAGCAATTATCTCTATCTCTATTCACTATACAGTACACAGTATATCCTCTTCAGAAGAACAAAACAGCATATACAGCTGTGACAACTATGGCATCCCACACATTGTTGCCATAATGTTGTCTATTTTCTTACAATTGATGCAAAACATTGTTGCAAAACATTGTTACAATGTTGTCCAAAGGTTGCACTGCATATTTGTTATTATCATCAGCAGCCTCATCATTGGGTCTCATTGCCCAGTGATTGTAAAGCAACAATTGGACAACTTTCCAAAATTCAGGTCTTTCATATAATCCATTATCTGATGGGAAAACACATAATATAATTTACAACAACTATTTGAGCACCAAAACAAGAGGTTGTCAGAACATGACGTGTCTGTGAGACTGTGTTTAGCAATATTTGATTTGGTATTGTGTGGTAAAAAAGGTTTTTATCTATATTTCTGATAATTTGATGGTTTTGTAGTGAATGTTCATCAGCAGCAGACATGTGCTGATTGGGATATGTGATAGTGTTTGTACAGAGGTAGCAGGTTGGCTAAGCTATAGAGTCACTGTTTCAGGACGATTTCCCTGCTGGGTCAGCGTCTGGCCCTGCAGTGCAGGACTCCTTCCCTATTGACCTTTCCCTCCACGTTTCTTCACACTCACAGCCGCAGAGGAAAGCGAAATCCAAGTAATAACTTGACCCTCTTGGCAAGTTATACCTTTCACCTTAAGCTATGTTGATAATCAGTGTTGGGAGTAACGGCGTTAAAACTAACGGCGTTACTAACGCCGTTACTTTTTTTCAGTAACGAGTAATCTAACTAATTACTCTGACTGTAACTATAACGCCGTTACCATTTTCGACAATCCGTTACTGCACGTTACTTTAGCAGCTGAATGAACTTTTTTTAACTTTGCGCATACAGACAAAGAGCCCTATCATACACCCCGCACAAGGCGTGTAGCGTGGCGCTTTGCCACCCGTCAACAGTCTATTTTTAGGCCTGGACGCGTCCTTAAAATAGCGTTGGACTTTGGAATATATTAACACCGATGGGCGTGGTGGTCTGGAAATGATGTGTGTTGAGGTAAATTTCTGGCGTGTTTTTATCTTGGCGGCGGAAAAAAGCTTAGCGCGATTGCTCACCCTGCGCTCCAAAATACTCCATACCATCACATCTTTACCACATAAAAATAAAACACACCCAGAGCCTTCAGCAATCAACTATGAAAAAATATATATACTTAAAAATCTGTACTGTAACTATAAATTATTATTAGTTATATTTATTTCTGTCAGTTATAAGGATTTATATTTATGTTTAGTACACAGACTAAATAACTGTAACTAGGCATTCTGCTGTTTAAAAATTTCAACAGATGCTTATTCTCACTCAAATGCTGGAGTTTTGAAATGGAAAATTAAAAGAGAAAATAACTTTGACTGAACATAAATTTATTTTAGTTAACTTTGCTATTATTTAACTGAATTTCACTTTTATATCTGAAAAACAAAGCACATTGTCAATCTGGCGCATGGTGCTGCCCGTCAATTATATAAAACTTAAAACATTTGAAATACACAGAAATATAACGCTATATGTTAGCATTCGTTTCTTATCACCAGGGCAAATTTATTAAAATATTAAATATATTAATTCATGAATTAAAATCTCGTCCAGCGCTCTGAAATGTCAGGCACGCAAAGTGGTGCTTGGCGCAGCGGCGCGGCATTGCGCGCAGAATAACCTCTGTCTTCTAAAAAAAGTTTTTATAAATAAGATCTGACAAGTATACTAAAATTAATGTTATTAAACTTACTAAAGCCAACAAATGTACTGTTAATTAATAAAGAGAAATCAGGCAAAATGCGCTGCGCCTCTCTCTCTCTCTCTCTCTTTCGCAGCGCGGAGCTGAATTCAGCGCGAGGCTATAAATAATTTACAACTCAGTTCAGTTAAATAAAAATAAGTAAGGACCTGTAAGTTAATCAAATATTGTCAAATATAAAGGATAGGTTGAGGTTTTGGTGAGCTGTTTTCATGATTTGAAACTGAAACTAACCGAAACTTTTATTATTCTGCGCAAAAAGCCTGTGATTGTTTTAAATGAGTTTTTTAATGGATTTAAATGAGTTTTTTTTTACGGATTGTTGTTTTTGTCCATTCTTTTGTTTTGTTTATATATACATTTATTTCTTTGAGTGTGGCTTGGTTTGTTTAATTTTTATCCCCAGACGTTGTTTTTTCCGTTTTTTTTTTTTTCAGTATTACATGTCTTAGTAATTTTCTTTGGTCCTGTGGAGTTTTTCGTTTCTTATTTTTTTTTATTCGTTAGACTATATTTTTGTCAACATTTTGGGTTTATTTTTGTTTGTTATTTTTCTAAAAAAATAGTAATTACATCATTTATTTTCTTTATTTATTCTTTATTTATTTATTTTTACAGGGCGAAGTAACGCAATAGTTACTTTTACTGGTAACTAGTTACTTTTATAGTGGAGTAACTCCGTTAGTAACTCAGTTACTTTTTTGGAGAAGTAACTAGTAACTATAACTAATTACTTTTTCAAAGTAACGTGCCCAACACTGTTGATAATGTGGCCTGGTATGATCAGAGCTATGAGCATCAACATCCTACTGAGAGCGCCTTTAAGAGGCAGTGTTGTTGTGCTGCTGTACCTCGCAGGGTTAGGGGCTGATCTTTACACAGTTCAGGGGAACAAGTCTATAGAGTAACTTCAGTCTGAAAGCTGTGGCTCAGAGGCTCATTAAGGTGGAATAAAAATAGAGGCTACTATCATTGATAGCAGCAATCTGGAGTGCTTCTATGTGTTCACAGCATCTTCTATATCAGGGGTTCTCAACTGGTCTCATTAGGTCTCAAAGGGTCATTAGGCTGCAACCCATTTTATAGAATACAAATCAAACAAATTTATTTCTTAAAAATAGCCTTCAAAAAGTGACAGAACAGGCTCCTTCCTACCTGCACTCACTCCTGAAGGCTTACGTTACCTCCCGGCCGCTGCGCTCCTCCAATGAACGTCGCCTTGCTTTGCCAAACACTCACACAAAGCAATCCAGACTGTTCTCATACAGAGTTCCCCAATGGTGGAACAAATTACCCTCCACTACCATATCAGGAGAATCTCTCACTATCTTTAAGAAACTCCTGAAGACAGAGCTCTTCAAAGAGCACTTACTCTCTTAACACCTCTAACACACTAACTACTTCTAACCCCATTTCCTTCTTCCCCTCCTTCACTTCTCTATCCTTTTATTTCCCTTCGACCTCCTTTAAGCCCATCTAAAATGTTTTTCTTAATTCCTTACTTTTGTACTTGACTTTTGTAAGTCGCTTTGGACAAAAGCGTCTGCCAAATGTAATGTAATGTAATGAATTTAAGAGCTTTTTTTTAAAATAAACTGATGAGGAAATTGACATTTACATTTCTAAAAGTTACTACAGTAAAATTAAATATCAGAACTGAACAAAATAAATAAGGCCACAAAATTAGATATTTCACTTCTCTGAATATATCTGTATTCAGAATACATTATTAAGAAACTCTCTCTGTTTCTTTTTCCCAGTATAAAAGACAAGTATAAAAAAGGATTATTTATTTATTTTTTTTAAATAGTGGAGGGTCGATGTTCTATATATTGTGAGGTGTTTTTGGGGCATGTTAGTTGGTTTGGTTCAGTCATGTAATGAAGTGTATGAGCCTTAGTGTTGTGATGGACATTTTATTATCAGACATTTTATTATTCCACATAAAAATCTAAACAACTCAGTTGGAAAATGTGAAAAGCCCAGTCTGTTTAAAACTTGCTACCACTTTAAAAAGTGCTCTGTACAGCCAATTCTTTACTGCCACCAGAGAGTAGAGAACTTACCCACTTCCTGTTCCCTGTGAATGGAGCTAAACTTCTAAAAACTCAAATTAAAAATGGTAATTAGCCAACCAAAATTACAAACTCAACATTCAAACAGAAATACAGTAAAAAACTCAAATAGTGTGAACACACGATTTACAAAGCATCACATAGCCGGAAAAAAAAAAAAACACTCTATAACCCCCCTGCCTCAACTCCAAGAATGGTATCTCCCGCTCCTACACTCCCCAATAACTGAGCTGAATGGTGGAGCTGCTACTGTTTGAGTGTTCTGAGGCTGCTGTTTAAACACTTCTTGCTAGATTTGAAATAAAAATGAAATTAACATTAAACAGAGTAGAATATGATCTCTACAGGTTTTTTTTATCAGGGAAATATAAGATTTCTAATAAGTGTAATATTTTTGTGGGAGAATCTGTTACCCAAACATATCAAACAAACTAAGGTGCTGCCAACCGAAAAAAATCATTAAGCTAACTAACTAGCTAGCTAACAAACCAACTAACTATCTATTTAGCTAGCTAACTAGCTAGCTAGGTAACTAAGTAACTTAGCTAGATTGTTAACTGACTAGCTAACTAGCTGGCTAGCTAACTGACTAGCTAACTAGCTAGATAACTAACAACTAACGCACTAGCTAGCTAACTAACTAGATAGCTAACTAACAAACTAGCTAGCTAGCTAACTAAAAGTGCATTCAGGCAACTAAAAGGTTTTTAGTAGTGGGGTCAATCAATTATTTTTCTTAATCAGCTTTTAAAATGGGTATTTAAATGTGATAAAAAATAAACAGTATTAGACTGGTTAAAAAAAATGTCGCATTCATCCCAACAGTATTTAATGATTGTGATTTTAAAAAAGATAAATGCTAGTAGTCCCTTGTATAGTTTGGGAGGGGGGGGGGGGAATAATTGGATGTTAATAAACCCTAGCCTTATATTCCTCTGTAACATCTTAAACAACTGGAAACAATGGAAAGGAAATGTATGAGAAAGGGAGAGTTGATTCCATATATCCACATAAATAAAAAGTACCTTTTAAAATCAGTTGTCATAAACAATGGCATGTAAATGTAGCTAAATACTAAATAATGGAAAATGGTTGTTGACAGCACTAGTTTTTAGAGGAAATATGTTTCCCAAAGGATCATTAAAAACCTTAAAAGTTTCCTTCACAGTGTCAAACTGATTAACCGCAAAAATCCCTGAAGAATATTGTAATTAAAAATAAAAAAAGGAGGACAAGAAAACATCCTTGGATATTCCAGTTACAGCAAAGCCTTTCAGTGACTGAACGCAAACACTGTTTAACTGAAGAAAATGAGTAGCTCAACATCAAAAGCACACAATGCTGCAAGGCTAGCTCCAGTCCTTTACTTGCCTCCAGTCTCCTCGCTCTAACAATGCTGCTTCGTTTCTGCTCAGCCTGGTCCTGTGTGTTATTTCAGACAGCCTGATGAGTGCTCAGAACACAAGCCCCACCTGAGCTCCCTTCACACAGAGCGGAGCTATTGACTAGCTGACCGGACTGATTAATCAGCACAGTCAACGGCTCTCTGCCGGTTCAATGGCTCCACTGGACGTCTGCGCTCTGAGCTCACGTTGGGCGATACGGCAGAAACATGGCATCATTAACTAAATCAAAACAGAGCTACCTGCAAAGCAGACGATAGCTCCTGACTGTTCTTTACTTCCGTTTTAGTGTCTTTGTTACTCTTGAGCTTCTAAGTTGATTAAGCTGAACAGTCGTGCAGCTGTGCTTAGTGAGGTAGGCCTTTTTAGATGTTAGCGTGGAATGCTGGGATGTTTACTGCTTGTTTACAACTAGTCTGCCATCTGCAGTTTCCCCTCTTTCCCTTAAGTGATATGAATGGGAAGCTCAAACTTTAACAAAGTTATAAATTGTTAACAACAGAATACTTTGCAATTTGAGTGATGCCAAAAAGGACATGATAGTAGCTTGCCAGAACCTGCTTACATAACTGTGTGTGGTTTGAAAGCTGTTGCAGTAAAGGTGTACCAAGACTTATGTTGCTACTGTTCTCTGTTGCTTTCTATAATTGGCCTTGACAGGTGCATGCTTTTGTAATGTTAGAAATAATATTGGTAACCCTTTACTTGCATGGTCCATTTTATGGTCTCATTGATGCTCAATTGAGATTCAAATAACATTCATGTTGAATGTAAATGATTCAAAGGAGAACCTTACCCTACACCTAACCATAACCTTAACCGTTAATCAACTCCAAAATCTAGCCTTAATGCTAACAATAACCATTAATCAACCCTATACCTAACCCTAACTTAACCATTAATCAAACCTAAAATCTAACCCTAACCCTAACCCTTACCTCAACCATTAACCAATCCTAAAATCTAACCCTAACCTTAACCATTAATCAACCCTACACCTAACCCTTACCTTAACCATTAATCATCTCTAAAATCTAACCCTACACCTAACCTGAACCTTAACCATTAATCAACCCTAAAATCTAACCCTACACCTAACCCTAACCTTAAGCATTAATCAACCCTAAAATCTAACCCTACAATGAAACCTTACCCTAACTTTAGTTAACCTTAACCTTAAGTTTAGTAAAATAAAAGTTCAGTGAGGATAGTGGTTATTATTCATTGTTTATCATTATTGTTTTCCAACTGCACTCTGACGAGCTTCGAGAGTTCTAGTCACACACACTGTGTAGCATCACCCTCGCGACCCCCAGGGAGGGTGCTAGAACACCCTTAAGAGTCGCTAACTTATAAGCTGATTTAGAGCATATTTTTTAGTTTTGCTGTAAGTTAAAACATTGCAGTAGAAAATATGTATTATGAACACGTCTTAAAGTATTGTCATGCAATGATTTGCCATATTGTCAACCTCGATCACCCAGAACTGCGAGTGGAATAAAGACGCTGCTGTAGGATGCACCTTAGTTGAGGAATGCAGACGAGGAGATTGTTGTGGGAGTGTGTACGCCGGCGTAATTGTGGCGGTGTTTACTGTGGCCTGACCTTGTGTTGAATGAGACGTGTGCGGAATGAAGCTGAAATGTGCGTCTTACTTCAGGTGGGTGGAAATGCGGGAAGTTTCCTGTGTGAGATGCTTGATTTTGTGTAAGTAATGTTCAGACACGGTTGGATAGAAGCTGAAGAACTTTTGGCAATAATTGCGTAAATGTTTTGGTTTGAGTTTTAGAGGGATAACGCGACTTTGCGGTATTACTACTGGCAAAAGAAGGGACAGGAAACGTCACATTTTGGCTGCTAGTGTGTGTAAGTGCGTATGTGTGTGTGTGTTTATTGTCTTCGACGGGTTTAATGAATGTTGCTGGCTGTCACTCAGGCCATGAGAGGATAGTGATTTTAATCTAACAACACTCAGAGCCAAGCACACTCTCAGTGACCCATAATAAACACACACACATACACATAGAAATAGCTGAGGCCTGTGGCTCCCGTAGGGGAGAAAATTGGATTTTCCAGGATAAAGTGGCACGTCGTTTAGGGGAGGGAAGGAGTGCGTGGTGTGTGTGTGAGTGCTTGTGTGTGTGGCCCGGCTACGGTCTTGAGATGCAACAAAAGCTTACAGTCATTAAGAGAGACAACACTGAATGAAACAAGCCTGGGAAAATAGCTTTTTCCCATGAAGGGGAAAGAGAGGAAATGGAATTTGGTTGGTTTGTTGTGTGTGTGTGTGTGTGTGTGTGTGTGTGTGTGTGTGTGTGTGTGTGTGTGTGTGTGTGTGTGGGTGTGGGTGGGTGGGTGTGTGTGGGTGTGTGTGTGTGTGTGGGTGTGTGTGTGGGTGTGGGTGTGGGGGTGGGGGTGGGTGTGGGGGTGTGTGTGTGTGTGGGTGCGCATACACATAATGTGTTTGGAGGAGTAACAGTACACTATGAATTCCACTTTATAAACAGGAAAAGAAACAAGAAATATTCATAGAATCTATTTCATATCAACACCACTGTAACGAAACCTGTACCTTTGAAATGGTAGCTTGGTCAAAATCTACCCATCTGTAACAAATATGGAGTAAAGGTTAAGTAATTACAGGTATTTGTATACTTTTGAAATACATTTTACATACATAACATTTTATCTCAAAGTACATTTTTAACATTGCATTTGTTTTAAAATTAATTGATTTCAAATATGAATTCCATTTTTTTCCAGTTAGACTCCTCTTGCTTAGATGACAGCTTTACACATCTTTGCTGGATTTTTTCAGTCAGCTTTATGAGGTACAGTAACTTGAAATAGTTTTCATTTAACAGCAGTGCAGAAAGTGTAAAGAGTTAATTACTGAATTATTTCTCTCCCTCTCAAACCCTATCTGGACGGGATTAGTTTCTCAGGGGGTCCAGGGTTAATTTTCTCTTTTACAGGGGTCCTCTGTGATTTTTTTTTTCCCGTCCAGAACGACCATGTACGAGGTTTTCTCAGACATCGCGTCCGACTCACATCTGAGTTTTTCGTCTCCCCTCGCACTTAATAAAATAGCTATTTGTCCACTGCTACGCATTGTAAATACACTTTGGGAGCGAGTTTCCACGGAGATCCACGTAAACACAACAGTGAGTGGAAGTGGAGGAGCTACTGAACGGAATGTCACGTGACCGAAAAATCTTAAAAACTCACTGGTCCTCCTGTTTTTTAATTGCAGTCCAGATGCAAGAGTTTTTTTGCACTGAGTCCCCCTGAAAAACCAATCCCATCTAGATAGGGTTTAGTGTGTTTGAGAGTTAGCTAGCACCAGTTATAAAGTTGTGAAGAGGTAGAGTTACAGGTATACAGTGAATAGCTCTATTTGAGTAATGTTTTAATTCATATTATAGCAAGAAATACTCGACAATATAAAAAAAAAAAAATACTTCAAGAAATGAAGGTCAGTCAGTCAAAAACAAAAAAAACACATCATGATACAACTGGCTTTTATCTGGATTGCCCCAGAAAAGGAAGAGATAGAGTTGCCTCTGTTGCGGAGTTCATCAGAGTTACCAGCCTTTCAGGTTTTCTACATGATTCTTCATGTTCTGTCCTAGTATTGATGATACTATGATGATTTAGTATTCATTTACACTTTAGAATGTAGGTGTTTCCAAACGTTTCACTGGTACTGCATATTCACTGGAAAAAAATGACATTTGCCAAATGAATGTTTAAATTCCATTAAATTCCATATTTTTTTTTGTATATTTAATATTTGACAGATACATATGCTTTTACCTATATTTATCCCTATACTCTAGCTGATGTTTACAGCATGTTAAAGTCTAACTGATGTTAGTTCAATGTTTAACTCCCCCAGGCGAATGTTTCCTACTAGTTTTTCCTTTTTAAAACTCTACGGTTTTGCTATAATATCAGCAACATATTGTATAAATGAAGATGGCATTTGTATCTGTTTAAAATCATTTAATATTCTACTCCAGTAATCGTTTCCAGCTCACTATATTACAGAATGTAACCTAATTTCCAAATGATTTATTCAACTCACACAATTCACACAATTACCCAAACACAGTACGGCAGCGAGTTTCACTGATACCCCCAAAGCGAAAGAGAATCATACATCACAGTGCACCCCCCCACATCTTTCACACTCTGACCCCCCGTCTCCCTTCTCTACACTCTCGGCCCACCGATAAAAATAAATTGTTATGGCAACTATAGCGCTGAATTTTTCATGGTTCATTAGATTTATGGAGGACGTTTTGCTCGTCTGATGAGCATATTCTTCACCGGCACTTCCACAGCAGCCCATCGCCTCGTGGCCTTTTCAGAGATGAGAGATTTGATAAGATGATTACAGGTTTCCATGGTTTCCCCTACTGATGATGCAATAAAGTCAATCAGTATGTTTGTGTCTCAGGAGCTGGAGAGCCCTCGCTGGATAACACAGAATTATCCTTTTCACAGCCACACAGACAAGTGGATATTAAACCCCTCACTCTCCCTCAGTCTCCCTTTCTCTCTTTCTCTCTCTCTCTCTCTCTCTCTCTCTCTCTCTCTCTCTCTCCCCCTCCCTCCCATTCTGTTTCTCTTTGTCTGGCTCCCTCACCCTGCCTTCCTCACAATTCTATTCAGGGTGCTTTATTGGCATAACACTTCTCAAAACAATGCTCCAGTTCTCCAACATTGGGTTTACAAAGTTTTTGGACAACGCTGGAACACATCACCTTTACTCCACCCACGGCACATTCCACATATATACACACTTTCTCAGTGTACAGTACAAATTCTAGTTTTATTTTGAACAGGGAGAAAGACAGAAAGAAATGGTCACCGAGAAGCAGTGGTTTCCTCTTAAAGTTGTGGTGTAGACCCTTATTCCCCCTCTAACCCAACACCAAGAAGTTGAATAATGCTCAACCAATTGAACCACCACTATAAAATCCCACTTTCCATTTACCTAAACAACATAAAAACCCATAAGCCCCACTCCAAGCAAGATAACCCCCCAAACGACCTTAACAAAAAAGGAAGGCCTGCTACTGGGCATGCTGGGAGCCAACCTGTGAGCTCCTATGCCACCCCTCCTTGTCCCATATACCTGGCACTACCACAATATTTTTACCAAACAATGTTGAAAACAAAGTCATGTGCTGTAAGTCGCTTTGGATAAAGGCATCTGCTAAATGCCTTAAATGTGAATGTTAATGTCTGTGTTTGTTTGTGTTGTATAGCTACCATCGTTCTTAATGAGTTGAACTGGACTGAAGCATTGGAGGATGTGTTTAAGAAGAACCGGGAAGAGGACCCAACTTTACTCTGGCAAGTGTTCGGCAGTGCTACTGGACTTGCCCGCTATTACCCTGGTATGCTTTTTTCTCTTCTTGTGTGAGTGTGTGTGTCTCTGTGTGTATGGACCTACATAGTTAACCCAAATAGAAACCAGATATTTTCTATATTGGCTCCATGTTGGCCCCACATGAACATGCCCACCAGGATCTGTAATGGGACTGGGAAGAGTTGTACAATGAACTGCAATAGATCTTAATGGAACCCATGTAATGGGTGGGCTGTAATGATGCGGCTCATTTAGAAAGCATAACTGGCTCCCAGTATCTACATACTTACAGGCCGACTGCCAAACTGATTGATCTACTGAATACCTAACCAAACACGCAACTGAATGATCAACTGATCACCCAAGTGATCCCAGCCAGTAAATAGACTGACCGATCAACCAATGTCCAACATCCTACTGACTGCCCAACCAATTAGTCAACCAGCTGTCTAACTCACTAATCAACCAACCTCCCACCCAATCGATGAATCAACTAACTGTTTAATGGACCATACAACTGGGTGCCTGTACGATTGTCACACAACAACCTGGTATCTCCAAAATGGAAACTTCACAGGCTCTTAATATCAAAAATGTTTCAGTGAATTAATTCATTCTATATGTCTACAAAATTCAGATTATCAAAAAGTAAAAACTGACCATATATGTCCAAATGTTTAACACCTTTCTTTTGAATATATATTCAGCTATTTTAAGTTGAGCTCATTGCTGACACATATGTGCAAATGCACATACAGGCGCACAATTTATGTAGCCAATACAAGTCTCTGAAATGGAGGATCAAGCGTTAATCTGTTGGCACCATGACTAATCCCAGGCATGGGCTAGAAGGTTATAAAACCCACGACCACCTACTGCTCAGATTATTTTACATTTTCACAGGTGCCTATATTTTTTTACATTTGCATAGTACTACATATACAGTACATATAAAATAATTTCACAAGTGTTCATTATATTACATTTGATACTTTTCCACTATATTTTACTCTCCCACTAAAAATCAGATCTGTGTGTGTGTGTGTCTATTCTGTTCTATTCTCTGCCTGATCTCTCTGCTGGCATCTACTTGCAGCTGATGAGATGATTTTTTTTTTTTTTCTTTCTCAGAGCTGATTTCATTTCTCTGAGTAGTCTCTGGCAGAAAAAAATGACCCTTTATGTCTTTGTCTGAAATGGGGGCTGATCCAGCCCATAACACAGCCCCACTATCTCTAATTGGTAAACATGGCATGTGGTCCCAGCTCAAATTACACTGACATTTTAATATCAAATTATAATGTCAAATATGCTAGCAGCTCAGCAGAGGGCTTACTGAAGCCTTCCGAGCCCTAATGGTGATGGAGTGAGAAGTAATGAAGCACTCAATTCATTTTGATTACTTTCAGGTTCACAATTGAAAACTCTTTAGTTTAAAGTTTGCATATAAATTGTATATTAGGGTAAAATCTCAAATTAAATTCAGACAAAATAAATATTGAATTTTAGAGGCATGTGAAGAGCGAAGTTTGTATGATTTTTGTTAAGTATGAAGTTATGAAGCTGCACTTATAAAGCACCTTTCAACAAACTCAAGGACACTTTACAATCATCACTCCGCACACACACACACACATGTTGTTAAGCTATCAATAAAAGTATGTTATGCTAGTGCACTGTTTATATGAGTGTTATGATGAGCCACAAGCAATACACGTTAAAGTGACTCAGTGAGTGTGTCACTCATAAACACATCTCACCTCTTACACTCATTGGCTTACAGTCAACCAAAACAACCAGATGCATCTGAACACGGACTGGGCTAATAAAACACATTTCCTTAAATAGTTACTTACTGATTTTTCTGCATGTGATGAACACTGGACAACTCCTCCAGAGGGTCTCAGTCCTGTTCTTGGTGGTTCTTGGACTGCAAACATTATACTATATTTAGCTTACCTCGGATGACAGCTGGGAATTGCATCATACTTGATTCAATGGCATTCACGTAAAATATGTTGATAATTTTACACTTCTTTCTTAACTTTCTTAAGTTGTACATATAGCAATGATCATTCAGGTCTTAAAGTGGTCCCAGACATTCATTTACCTCCTGGTTTTTTTATTTTTATTTTCACTGTTCAGGTTCCATTTGAGAAAATAAAATATGTTGTAAAATAAATATTATAAAATTGGTGTTTGGGTGCTGAGGGTGAAAAATCTGTAACACTCAACATTGTCTGATTCACCAGGGAACAAATACATACACTGCTTGGCCAAAAAAAAAAAAGGTTACACACTCTAATATATCATTGGACCGTCTTTAGCTTTGATTGCGGCACACATTCACTGTGGCATTGTTTTAATAAGCTTCTGCAATGTCACAAGATTTATTTTAATCCAGTGTTGCATTAATTTTTCTCCAAGATCTTGCAGGATTAATGATGGTAGAGTCTGACCACTGCACAAAGTCTTCTCCATCCAGCACATCCCAAAGATTCTCAATGAGGTTAAGGTCTGGACTCTGTGGTGGAGAATCCATGTGTGAAAATGATGATCTCATGCTCCCTGATCACCTCTTTCACAATTCCAGCCCCATAAATCCTGCTATTGTCATCTTGCGATATGGCCGTGCCATCAGAGAAAAAATAATCCATTGATGGAATAACCAGGTCTATATTCAGTATTCAGGTAGTCAGCTGACCTCATTCTTTCAGCACATACTGTTGCTGAACCTAAACTTGCAGACCAACTGCAGCATCAACCCCAGATCATTTATTTAACTTAAATCCATGTGCCGATTTTTTTTGTCCCGGCAGGGTATGTATTTAAAAGCTACAATGCATGTCCTACGTGTATACTATTGCTTTTACCACTGTTAATGAGTAGAGCAGCCATCTTGGATTTTGAACTCTGGGTTGGTGAGGCTCTCTATACTTTCGATTGAGAAATCCGGCTTTGCAGTTGAAATCTACTTGGAAATCAAAAATTCTGACCTGCTGCTAATCAACTTAATCAACAAAAAGATCTTCCTGAGGTAAAAGTAGTCTGTTTAAACATGAAACCACTGAAATATGCAGTGCAAGGGAATCCTCCAGGACTGGGGTTGGAAAGAACTGCACTGTACTGTGAAGTTGTGATGAATAGCTTTTTTGACTATGTTTAGTCATTCATCAAATAACCCTATATAAATCATAACCGTATCTGTAACCACATAATAATTAGTGGTAATTACTCTCAATGAGTGAAATGATGAGTATGTTTCTAGATGACTCTAGATGCAAGATAAGAATCGTGTGTACAAATAATGTTTTGTTGCTGCTGTGTTGACAGATCCATCTATTTAACTTTCTAAATAATGCGGTTTATTCTGCATTATGTAGCGCGTCTTTATCTTCAGAATTGTTTTCTCATACATGTTAATGTGTAGCTTTATGCAGGGAAATGTGAAGTGCGAAGACCTACTAATAGGGCTGAATTCATACCTCGCTTGTCTCAGAAGGTGTCAGTGTGTGCGATTTCACATTTAGATCAGACACATTTAGATTTGAAACATTTTATTTATGGGAGCGTCACAAGATTAAAGGGTGACTTTCTATAATTAGTGGAACTGTGATCTCTGCTCTCTACTAGAGAACCTGTCCTCAGACTGTGATCTGAAACGCAAACAGTTTTTAAAAAACTGTTTCTCCTTAATTTGCATGGCAAACTACCCCACACATTCACAAGGACTTCCCACTATGACTACTTATGCCCCAAAATTATTTAGAATTGGCCAATTGTGCTCTCTCAGACTCTGGCTGCTGATGACAAATATCATGATCCTGGATTTGAACTGATCATCGGACCATAGAGCCTTAGTCTGCTGGGTCTCTCAGAGCCACAACTCATAAGAAAATATTCTTTTTAAGTTTTCTTACCAAATATCTGACTTAAACACTGATTGCTGTTGGATAATGTCTTTGTCACATGAGCAATATCATGCATGGTGTGTTTTAAAGCCTTTTCTCATCCATATCATGCATATGAATGTGTAGCATTATGCAGGAGAACTACATATTACTTCACACTTTTTATCTGTCAAACATGGTGGTGGTAGTGGTGACTATCTGAATTTGATAGAGCCATTCTGCTCTCTACAAGAAAATCTTCCAGAAATGTCAGGTCATCTGTTCTTGATCTGAAGCTCAAGAGAAACTTACAATAAAATTATTAAAGTTTTTGAGTGGCCTCATCAAATTACTGACTTAAACTCTGTTGAGATAAGGCACAATAGCAGGATGTTAAACAGACAGTTCTCACTGCTAAAGGTGACACATTGAATTGTAACATTTGGGGGGACAATATGTGTAATATTATGCACAAATGTGACTTCATACCTTCATACCGGCATAATACTAACTGTAAAACATGGTGGCGGAAGTAGTGAATGTGCAAAAGAGGCAGATGTTATTGCTCTAGGTGTTAAAATGTTCTAATTCAGTAAGAGTTCTAATATACTAACCTTTATTTTCAGTAAAATCATTGTTATCTTCAGAATTATTGTTCTTCAGATAGTATTATACTGTGTAACATTAAGCAGGAAAATGTTGGAGTGTTAAAACTGACTAATTTGATCTTTAATCTTTAAAAAATTTAGTATGTTGAGATATATTGAAACACACTGTCTGACCTCTGTAGGAAGAAAATGAAGTGATTTATTTATTTATTCATTTTCACTTTTTTTATACAGCTTCTCCTTGGAAGGATGCCAGGAAGACACCAAGTAAAATCGACCTGTACGATGTCCGTCGCCGACCCTGGTACCAGCATTTTACACTTCTGTTTGCATAAGTGATGTGTTGCACTCCTTTTCTCACTGAATAATGCAGAGTGTTACTTAGACACATAGTCACTAGAGAAAAAAAAAAAAAAACATTTTATATCAGTAGACTAATAGAATAATACTTGCCAAAAAGAATAAAGAGAAAATTTGCATATATTAAAATTAAGAGCATATACACGCATCATCAAAAATTGATGCACCCAAGAGGAAATGTCAGATTGCAATGCTGTTTGGAAGGAAGATTACTTTTGATGGTTACTTTGAACAAAAATTATAAAAATTGGTTTGGGCAATATTTTGAGTTGGGGAGATGGAGCTGGCCATGACATAGCATCTACATATGTCTTAATGGCAAGATTTTAAAATAACAGCAGTATGTGGATGAGCATTGTTCTGTTCGAATAGGGCATGGGCAATAGTATAACTGTATTATTGAACTGTCAAAAGTACTTGTAATGAAGACAAAAAAGGTAATCAACTTCATTCCAAAATTTTGTTACACATGCGTTAAACATTATCTCTGTATTCAATGAAAATGCTTATTTATTTATTGTTCCGAGTAACCTTTATCTTCCTTTCAAATCATGTTGCAATATATATTGATTTTACCAAATTTAAAACCTTGGAATATAATCAAGAGGAAGATGGATGATCATAAGTCATCAAACCAAGCTGAACTGCTTGAATTTTTGCACCAGGAGTAAAGGCATAAAGTTATTTAAAAGCAGTGTTTAAGACTGGTGGAGGAGAAGATGCCAAGATGCATGAAAACTGTGATTAAAAAACAGGTTTTTCCATCAAATATTGATTTCTGAACTCTTAAAACTTTAGGAATGTGAACTTGTTTTCTTTGCATTGTTTAAAGTCTGAAAGCTCTGCATCTTTTTTGTTATTTCAGCCATTTTTCATTTTCTGTAAATAAATGCTCTAAATGACAATATTTTTATTTGGAATTTGGAAGAAATGTTGTCCATAGGTTATAAAATAAAACATGTTCAATGAAAATGTTCAATTAACTCAAACATATACCTATAAATAACAAAATCAGAGAAACTGCTTCAGTGGCTTCGGGTCTTTTAATTTTTTCCATATATATATGGTGTAGATTCTGAGCAGTTCTTCCTGTTGTTTTATTCAGGTATGTACAGGGCGCTGCCTCTCCTAAGGACATGCTGATTCTGGTGGATGCGTGAGTGGATTTCATATTAGTATATTATCCCACATCAAGCCTTGTCTTGCTTCAATAACTGCCATCTTCGCCTTTGTCTGCCTCTAAAGGGTGCTGTGACTGATTGAATGGGGCTCAGGTGTTGTGTGTACTTGTGTGTGTGGGTGTGCGGGGGGAGGGGGGGGGGGTGTGAGTGTGTGAGGGTACCCTTGCACCTATTTGCATGTAATAGGACATCTCCCACCTGCTGTACAATATTGTATATACCTAGTATGGGCAATTGCTTTAGTTAAGTTGCATAATGTTGCATATGTTAACAAAG
This sequence comes from Astyanax mexicanus, assembly GCF_023375975.1. Lineage (NCBI taxonomy): Eukaryota > Metazoa > Chordata > Actinopteri > Characiformes > Acestrorhamphidae > Astyanax > Astyanax mexicanus. Next base: position 16,449,783 of record NC_064416.1, on the reverse strand, counting down.
TTGTGAAAGAATGATTCCCATCTGTCTGTGTTTGCATATTTGTCACAATACATTTTTCAGATCCTCATATTTAAAAAAAAATATATATATATATATATTTATTTAATAATAATAATAATTTCTGTTCTATTCTAGAACCCAAACATCACTTGGATACATTTTCTAACAGTGGAACTAATTCCTTAAATGAATTCCAATGTTTACAATCCCATTTATAATACATTAAGATAAATCTGAGTGAGAGAGAATATCGTCAAATGAAACTTGAAAATCCAAAGAACTGCAGTCCTGGCTCTCCTCAGATAAAAAGAAGAAAACATAAGTAGTAATATTGGAATAATGTTTTGATGTAAACTGATCTGTTGAAAATGAAACATCTCATTACTGCTGGCTAACACAGCATTTCAAAGCAAAAAAATCATCATATCAACTGTCAAACATGGTGGTGGGAGTGTAAGGGTGTTTAAGAAGATCCTCAGGTCAAATTTATTAAGTGAGATCAGTTAATCTAGACCCATCCAGGCTTGATTTTTACCTAACCTGCAGAACCTTAAAGGTCTAAATGCAATATTGCTGTAATTTAAAGATATTAAAGTTGTTTAAAAAAAAGCTGTTCTTAGATTTTTAGATGAAACACAATGAGAGCTAATATCTCCAGCTTGTGGAACTTGTGGACTGACTTGGAAGAATGTAGAAATGACTTATCTGGAAAGTCAGATAAGAACCCTGTTAAACATCTAAAAGGAACTGTGGGACTGTCTTACCTCAGATACAAGGACAACAAGACCAATAGGAATATAAAGACTTGTCTTACATTTGTCAAAGAATTCATGGCAGTATTTGGAATATTGTTTCGTGAACAGATGAGTTGAGAGGGGAATGTTATTACTGCCTAGAACATGCAAGCTGTAAAACATGGTGAAGGTAGCATGATGTTGTGGCGGTGCTTTGCTGCTTCAGAATTGATGGAATCATGAATTCAGCTTTTTACCACAAAATCCTCCGGAAATGTCCAGTCATCAGTCCATGATCTGACACTAATGCGAAATTGGATTGTGCAGCAAGACAACGATCTCTAATGTCTGTGCTGTTCTGGATAAAAGAAACTTGTTTCAGCTGATTGAGGTTTTGAAGTGCCCTATTCAAGGGCCTGACTGAATTCCTTGGAGATGCTGTGACATTTGTTGCTGCTAAAGGTTGCTGCTAAAGTTATGATCAATAAGTGACAGTCTTTGTTCAGCATATTTTCTGTATCTAATTATACATTTTTTTAATGAGGATCAAGAGCCATTTAGTGTAGGACTGCATGATTTGTAATTTCAGCATCGTCATCACAATGTGTGCATGTGCTGTAGTTGCGTCGTAGGATGTGTAATGTGCTCAGGGTTAGGCCTGCCAGAATAACTAGTTTTTATTTGGCAACATATTGTCCCTGAAATAATTGTTAAAAACTATATTGTTGTAATTTTAACACCATTTGAAGTCCCTGATATGATGATAATATAATTTAAATAAAACGTAAATAAAATACAAATATTGTTTTTAAACATAGTCAGTCATTCTGGATTTTTTTTTAGTTCTTCTTGCTAAGAAAAAAAAATATATAATTTACAGTATTAAGCTCCTGCATTTTTAATCCTGTACCTAATATCACTGTTTATACAGTACCAGTCAAAAGTTTGGACACAGCTCTTCTCATTCAATTTTTTTTTCTTTTTATATATTTTTTTACATTGTATTTTTAATTTTAAATACATTAAAGTTAAACAGGAACAAACTGTCGCTGTCCAAAGAAAAACAAGTATCTCTAAAACAGCAACTTTACAGGACAGAGAAGAAACCTTCTAAACTGTCAATGGAAGAAAGTTTATTTCAAGTCATTTAAAGTATTTCTGTTGCTCTGTTTGTGAAGACATTTTGGCACAGCGTAAGGGACAGTTTCTCTTCAACTAAAAATCGACAAAATTGAGATACTGGGTTTTGATTGGTCAGTAACTATATGCAAAATTATTTAGTGAATGAAAAGTTGCAAATTAACCAGAATATGTTTTATACTTATTCTTTTTAAGTACCACATTTGGCTTTAAAGGACAGATCTGCACACTCTTGGTGTTCTAATCTCAGTGTCTTCATGAGGGAGAGTCACCTGAAATAGTTTTCTCAGCGTCTTGAAGGAGTTTCTGGAGGTGCTGAACAATAGTTGCTGTTTTTCCTTTATGCTGTGAAGCTCCAGCTCATCCCAAATCAACTCAAATCACCATCTCAGTTCATCAGGTTTAGGTCTGGGGATTGTGGAGGACTAACACTTTTTTTACTACATAATTCCAAATGTGTCTCTTTAATTTATGTTAATTTACAATGTAGAAAACCATTGTATGTGAAGGTCTGTTGACTGGTACTGTGTACCAAAGAACAACAACATATTGCAATGTTTTTTTTTCCCCCAATATTGTGAAGCCCTAATATAAGTGTGATAAATTTTGACGAAATAGAGAGCGTCTAGCTTTTTTATATAGGGAATAATTTGTTCTATTATTTGTTTGCTGTTCACATTCTATGTTGTCTGTTTATTCCAAACTATTCCACCCATACAAAACCCTGCTGCAATCAATTGTTTCTGGCCTGTAAACATGATTCTGATTCTGGTGATGATTCTGTGTTTCAGGAGCGGCAGTGTGTCTGGATTAACTCTCAAACTCATCCGAACATCCGTCAGCGAGATGCTGGAGACGCTCTCTGATGATGACTATGTAAATGTGGTGAATGTAAGTGTTATACTCTGTGGGTGTGTGCGTGTGCATTAGTATGTGTGTGTCTATTACGAGTGGAAATGCTTTGAAGCATCTTGACTCATCGTTCTGAAGGTGTCAATTTTACTAAGTTGATTGCAGCATATTATAATTGATTATGATTGGTTTAGAATAATTTCCAATAAAGTACTCCCCATTTTCAGGCCAAAAAAATGTGTATGTTGCAGAATCTGAAGATATTAAGAATTGAACACATACACTGGTTAAGCTGGACCCAGTGTTACAGTATATTTCTTATAGCCATATTTGTCAACAAAAAATTAAGAGACCACTTTAGTTTCTGAATCAGTTTCTCTGATTTTGTTATTTATAGGTTTATGTTTGAGTAAAATGAACATTGTTGTTTTATTCTATAAACTACGGACAACATTTCTCCCAAATTTCAAATAAAAATATTGTCATTTAGAGCATTTATTTGCAGAAAATGGCTGAAATAACAAACAAAGATACAGAGCTTTCAGATCTCAAATAATGCAAAGAAAACAAATTCATATTCATAATGTTTTAAGAGTTCAGAAATCAATATTTGGTGGGAAAAAAACTGTTTTTAATCACAGTTTTCTTCATCTTGGCATGTTCTCCTCCGCCAGTCTTACACACTGCTTTTGGATAACTTTATGCCACTCCTGGTGCAAAAATTCAAGCACTTCAGCTTGGTTTGATGGCTTGTGATCATCCATCTTCCTCTTGATTATATTCCAGAGGGTTTCAATTTGGTAAAATCAAAGAAACTCATAATTTTTAAGTGGTCTCTTATTTTTTTCCAAAGCTGTATTTTTAAAAGTTATTCAATCAATCATTGTAATAATATTCTTTTTAATTTTTTCGGGAGTTCCCATTACAACTCGTGTATATCTAGCATAACCAGCAATCCATAATATAGGCCCAGTTGTGTATTCTGTATATATTTATTTATTTATTTAAAAATATTCAGAACTATACCAAAATAATGTGATCAAATGGAATATGTGCGATATATGGGAATGTATCATGCATTGAATCATATCCTGCAGAATTGAAACTCAATAAACCCCCATGGTATCTATATTCCGGGCAATGGAAAGGTAACGTCGTTGCAGATGGAACAGGAGGAAATGGATTTGTGGATTTATTTATTTATTTAATATTTTTTTATGAAAAAGGGGATTCATTCAGATCTGAGCACATAGAGTCTGGCTATATGCACTCTATCAGTGCTGAGATGGCTATATTTAAGTTGCATGCCTGTGTGTGTGTGTCCTTGCATGTGTGTGTGAGAGAGGGAGAGTCAGAGAGAAAGACCAGGAGAAGGATGGAGGTAAAATAATGAAATATGGATCGGGCTCCAGCTTGCCACTTGAAAACAGGCTCTTAATGAAAAGGCAGCTTGAGCCGGTGTGTGCGCTGAATTGGAGGCGCGGGGCCGGAGCGAGTGCTGAGAGATCAGGCGGAGAGCGGCCGGAGGAAATGCCCATCTATCATTTCACTCAGAGAGAGCCTGCGAGCCCCGGTGGCCCTGCGGCAGCCGGAGCCCCGAGTCCTGCAGGATTAATCTGAGTCTGCTTCCCCTCTCTCCTCCACTCACAGCCGGGCGCGCTCGTCCATCCGTCACACTCTCATTCCCAAAGCCGCCCCACTGATATTGCTTGACAGATCCGGCGAGCTTATTGGAAATTTTACCACCTTAGCAGAGAGAGGCTGGTGTTGGGAAGTTTGCGTTTCAGATGTCGCACCTGTTTCGTACACGTCTTTGATAAGATTAGGGAATTTTTCACCCTTTTCTTTTCTCCTTTCCTGGAATTTAGCAGCATTTCCATTCACTTTGGAGCACAGTGCTCTGACAAAGGATAAGCCATCTGAGATCTGTCAGCTGGATATGCTTGATGAAACCTGTATGTGTGCATGTCTGTGTAGATGCATAAAAGACCTACAGTCAGATGTAAAATTGATCACAGGTTCTTGCTTGCTTAATATTGATGAGGCAGATTTACTTCTCCCTCTCAGCAGTTGGAAACTAATTAGTGTTAGTTATGGGCTTAGTAAAAACTTCAATACAAGTTTAACCAGTCCACTGCTGTCTGGACTTGGTGGTGTGTTTATAAGTGTGTCTGTGTGTGTGCGGGTTCGAAGTACAGATTTGAGATGAACAGAAACAGAATGACCAGTAGTATCTTTTTAGATTAATACAGCTCTGGAAAAAAAATAAGAGACCATTTAAAAATTCTGAGTTTATTTGATTTTACCAAATTGAAAACCTCTGGAATATAATCAGGAGGAAGATGGATGATCACAAGCCATCAAACCAAGCTGAACTGCTTGAATATTTGCATCAGAAGTGGCATAGTGTTATTCAAAAGCAGTGTGAAAGACTGGTGGAGGAGAACATGCCAAGATGCATAAAAAATGTAATTAAAAACCAGGGTTAGTCCACCAAATATTTATTTTTTTAACTCTTAAAACTTCATGAATATGAACTTCTTTTCTTTGCATTATTTGAGGTCTGAAAGCTCTGCATATTTTTTTGTTATTTCAGCCATTTCTCATTTTCTGCAAATAAATGCTCTAAATGCCAATATTAAGAATAAAACAACAATGTTCATTTTACTCAAACTTATACCTATAAATGACAAAATCAGAGGAACTGATTCAGAAAATGAAGTGGTCTCTTAATTTTTTCAATGCTGTGTGTTTAAACTTTAATGTAGTTAGTTTAGCTTAAAATACCAACTGCCCTATTAAAAGCCTCTCAGAGGCTATTTTGGGTAGTGTTCTTCTTGGTGAGAAATTGTTGTTGACTACTCGACATGCCTCTATAATGCACTCAAAGACATTTTTCCCTGACATTTGACAAACTCTGAGAGGAGGTGCATCGTTAGACTGAGGAGAGGGACGTATGAGGGATACGAGGGACACTAACAGCTCAGTGATATAGTATATGCAGGCTTATGTGTTGCCTCTAAAGGCAGGGCTACTAAATTGTCAGCACACTGCAAGAGTTTCCCAGGGTTTCCACCTCTTGGTTGCCAGATTTATAACCAATCAAGCATTTGTGGTATAAGTTGGGATGTCAGATTTGGCATTTGGCAACATATAAGGGTGCAGGATCTACTGTTAGCATTCAGAATTAAATTCCTATATTTTCTTCTTGATGCATTATGTATTAATAAAGATGGAAATAATATTTGTAGACTTCTGTGGATTAATTATAGTCCTATTAAAACTGAGTGGAGCAGTTTCCCAGACAGGGATTTTGGCACTTTGATTAGAGATTTTCCATTAAAAGGAAAACATAGTACACTGTAAACACAATTAGTTGAATGGAAAATTGGATATTTCCAAATATTACTCAAATATTAAAAAATAGCTGAAAATTTGTGGGCATGTATAGATTCAAAGAAGACCTTTGAATTGAGTTAACTTATAATAACTCAGTTTAGTCTGTTGAGACAAATTATTTGCATTTTGAGTATGTCCTCCAGTTTCTGACACCCACCATTAGTGTGTAGTCATCCCCCCCTCTGGGCCACCTTTGGTAAACTTGTAGATCATATATTATGATTAACTGTCTTTCCTCTAAATTCAACTTTTCCAGGCTTACAGTGTAAATATTTGAGATAAATATTTAAGCAAAATGGATTTTAAAAGAAGAGTAAGAAGAAATCAACATATTTATTTATTTATTTGGAACACAAGATACTATAAAGTAGAATTTTTGGGCAAATGAATTGGTATAACAAAAATTTAAAAAAAGTTAAATAAACTTCCCTTTTAGTTGTAATAACTTGATTATTTAATTTATACTAACACAAGTTTTCATTCCCTATTACTTAAAAAAATGTAAGCAAACTGGTTACCTTAAAGTTAAGTAAAGTCAACTTATCCAGTCTTACAGTATTAAAAAAAAGTTAAATCATCTTCCCCTTCAGTTGTAATAACTTGATGTTTTAAGTTATGCTAACTTAAGTTTTCATTACCTATTACCTAACTTTTTTTTTTTTTAAGGCGACTGGTTTGCTCATGTTTTTAAAAGTAAATTCAATTTATCCGGACTTACATTATATATGATTACTAGGCTTAATCCCTGTGCAGTTGTATTGTAATTTGCAAGACATTTAAGAGACTAATTTAACAAGTTTGTACGTGATAAAGTATCTGTGTAATTTTCCACAAATGACTACAGATGGCCTCGAGAAATGGTGAAGCACTAAATTAAACAAATGAAATTCACCTCGCTGATCTGTCTCATAGATAAAGTATGGAACTCTCCGGTAATCACCTCCCCAGGTAGAATGAATCCAGCTCAAAAACAGCAGGTCATCAGTTTTAAGAATACTTAATATTGATGCGCAGGACTATCTCTGCGGTAAGGTGCTGCTATAGGTTTGGAGCTGTGATGTATGGTGGAGAACTGGGGCATTAGGTGCTGTTGCAGTAGGTTTCATCAGCATCAGCACTCAGTGCAGGACCAGCCTGATGACACTGCTGTCACTCAGTGAGCCTCATGGGCCCTGAAACCACCGACCGTTGTCAATCCGTCTAATACATCACCGGATCAATAAGAACCACCCATTATGGATTACCTACACGAGACAGAACACTCCCTGGGTTATTTACACATATATTACATACAGTTAAACTAGTTAAAACTAGTGATTCATTTAACTAAATCCTTTTTGCTGATAAATGACACTTTTTGATTGGCCAGCACTGGCTAGAGCACCCCAGAGTGAGTGAAAATGTAGTTCTGCTGTGTTCGTAATTCTGTTTCAACAGATAATGAAATATATTTTTTCTTGAATTTCTCCATACCTCACAGTGCTCGTTATTGACCCCCTATTCATCATATATCTAAACACCCTCTGACACTTGATTACATTACTGCGCAACACATGCGGAGAATAATTATATTAGCCAATAAAATCTTAGCATGTGTCTTGTTTCTCCTATACAGACAGGATTTGGTTCTGCACTCCTGATGCTGGAGGTGTAACAGGAGGCAGGTTGTCCTCCATGATTGACTGCAGATCATGGGAGGTTCAGCAAGTAACTGGGGAAGCCTATCTTAATGAGGAGATCTGCACAAGTGCAGTAGCCATAACAAACCAAAAATCAAATTTTTTCGTGCACTATGGATTCAAAAATGAGAAACTAACTACAAGCTTTTTGTCAGATTATAACAGTGATAAAAAATACAAAAATTACTAATAATAATACTATTTAATACTAATTATTAATAATAAAAATGACTCATACTGATTTTTCTGCTTATTAAAAAAACTTTAATGTCAGACAAACATAACCTGAGTAAATATAAAAAGCACTTTTTAAATGTTAATTTTATTTAGTAAAGAAAAAAACTATCCAAACCAATCTAGCCCTGTGTAAAAGTGTTTGCCCATAAACCTAATAACTTGGTTGATGAATTTTGCTCCACTCTTCTTTGCAGAATTGTTTTAATTCAGCCTCCTTGGACGGTTTTCCTGCATAAACGTCTTGTTTAAGATCATTTACTTCTCAAACAGACTTTGACTAGACCATCCAAAAACTTATTTTTTTTAATTTACTTTTTCTTTTTTTTTTTTACTTATTGGAGCACCATCATGATTCAGAAGCTGTTGTTTTGAGGTATTTTAAGAAGAAAATGTGTTCTTATTTTTTTCTTAATTCACTTAGATTTTTAACCTCTTTTTTAAAAACTTATTTTTCTACCATTTTCCAGTTAATTAGTCAAAATAAGACAAACAAAATGCTTGTATCTAATTTGTGTTGTTTTTCATGTTTTCTCACTTTTTCCATGGTTGTAATCGGATCAGTTGTTCTTTACATTGTTTCCAAAAATTTAATGATGAAGAAACCCACAGAAATGCTATAAAATTACTTCTAATCTAATCTGTTTACATTGGCTTTCACTGAAAGCAAATAAGTTTTTTTTTTTCCATTTCTTAGAAAGTTGCTTGTTGGTGACACAAGGTTTTTGTAAATATTGCTTGATTTCATCTCTCTAACCATGTTTCAGTCAGACCCTAGTGTTCACCTGTTCACCTGTAGCGAGACTGAGTCTGTGTGTTTGTGTGTGTGTGTGTGTATTACTTGCCCTGATCCTGCTCCAGCACTCTTCAATGCCTAGATTTTATGAGCTGACATTTTCAAATGTTACTTTTAGTCTGGGATGACACTCAGGTAGCAGCAGCCCCGCTCGTGATGCTCCTGTGCCGGGGGAATAGGCACGGTTGTCAGGGGTTTATGACTGCTGTTCATGTTCATGTAAATATGACATTTAGAGTGAATGAGGAGCACGGGGGAAGTGAGGAAATACGCTTCATATCATACCTTTTCAATTAAAGAACGATGTGAGCAGCCTGGCTGATATAGAGGGGCCTCCGCAAGTCTCCCTTTTTTGATTTAGGTAATTGTCAGACATGAAGGCAAATATTGAATCAGGTTTATTGGAGCTCGTCGGCACAATGCGGCAGAGCGTTTGAATTACCATTCAGCTGTTTGGCTGGATCGGAGCTGCTGTGTGAGTTTTAAGGGCCAGGTGCTCCTGAAACAATAGACACTGAAACCCAAACTCTGCTGAAAGTACAATGGAAATGAAAGCGGTGAATAGGAGCTCGGGGGGGCTTTGGATGTTTGGATTTGTGTTTAAGCTCAACTGTCTGATGGCTGCAGACATTATTGCTTTCTTCAGGACTCAGGGGACTCAGGAGTAGAAGTGTAGAAGTCTTTAAAGTACTGTTTGAGCTAGATTGGATTGTATCAGGGGAGCTACTGAAAGGATTTACTTTTTGTGTCATTTGGTTGTATTTTATTTTCATTATTAACTTCCAGGGGAGAGTGGAACACAATATAAAGTGGATAAAACCGATTCCTCTGTAGTTTAACAAAAGGACAATTTGCTTGGTCACTTTCTCTTATTACCACAGCACCATGTTAGGGCTGCAACGATTAGTCGATATAATGGACAATGTCGATTATAAAAAATTGTCGACTCCAAATGTTTGTTGTCGACTAATCGTCAATTAATAGCACTACACAAAGTACTGAGGATCACAACAGATTTCACCTTTCTTTACAAAATATCAGCACCTTCCACATTCAAAGGACAATGTTCTGGACTTTTGAAGGACATTAAATCCTTTGTTCAGCTGTTTCTATCATTTTGAACCAGTAATGAAAGCTAGAAACAGAAGTCGGACCCACTTCAAGCAGAGAAGGAGGGCATTAGTCGATAATCGTTGACTAATCGGAAAAATAATCGGCAGATTAGTCGACTACTAAAATAATCATTAGTTGCAGCCCTACACAACAGCAGCACCAACTTCACGACTGACGACTGTTTAAGAAAGATTTTTATACTTTGTCCAAAAGAGGGAAAAAAAAGGTAATTCTCTCTACTAAGCAGTTGCTTTTTGTTCTAAAAGAATAAATCTAAAAACAAAAATAGTGCATAGTGCCCCATAAAGGAAAAAAGGAGGAGAATAAGATAAGGAGGCTATAATAAGATAGCAAGGCATTTTTAGGCAGCCATTCCCTCAGTAAACAAAGTTAGTAAGTAACGGTTGGCAATACTTTGCAAAGAATCTGTGAAGCTGAGGCCCCATCCATCATACATATTTTAATATTTAAAACAAAAGAAGAGTCTCCCTGCAAATAGCTTGCATGAGCATGCAGTAGTACCTCATACGAGAGACATCAACACACCATAAAGAAGGACTAATAATGTGGGAGGGGCTAGGACAATGACATAGGCCAGTCATGAACACAGAAGCACATGGGGTAATGTAAACAAAGCAACACTGACACTGGCCAGAGCAGTTGTTGTCTAGGGATACGAGTGTGTGTGTGTGTGTGTGTGTGTCTGTCCATGTAAATTCATCATCATCAAGAGCTCTATTTATAGCAGTCTGTCTTCTGGGAGTAATGAGTCATTGGAGGTCTGTACAGTGATGATGCTGGTCGGGACGTAAACAGCGGGACGGTACTGCAGACGCTCATTTTCCCATGACTCATCACTGCTGCTCACCTGCTTATCCACCAGGACCCCCCAATCAATTACCCACCAGAAACACCTGAAGAAACACAGTGTAATGAAATGTTAATGAAAACGTAATGAGAGCAGTAATTTGTGTGTGTGTGTGTGTGTGTGTGTGTGGAACTGAAAGTGAACTGAAAGAACTGAGAGTGTGTTTTAGAACACATTCACTCATTAACTCTAACACAGTGCACCCGAACCTAACTGACCTTTCACCCCTCAACCTCTCACTCTCATTACTGCTTACACTACAGCTTACTCTCTCTCTCCATCACTTCTTTCTTTCTTTCTCTCTTTCTTTCTTTCTTTCTTTCTTTTTTCTTATTAGACACTGGAGGCTCTATTTTAGCAATCTATCTATAGGCGAGACATCAATTGTACATCGCGCAGCTGGATTTAGGGCGTTGTCTTTGGTCTCTTGAGCTCAAAAAACTACATTGCGCAGCTCGAAATGCTCAAAAGGTGTGTACTAATTCTCTTAAATCAAAAGAATGGGTGTGTTTTGGGCATACTGGGAAATAAACCAATCAGCAATGTACTTTACTTGACATTCCCTTTAAGAGCCAGGTAAGCTCTGACTTTGGCACATTGATATCTTAAATATCTTTAATGGCTGTTAGTAGGGTGTACTATCACAATGAGCATTGCGACATGCCTTTCGCAGGGTCTACCGTAGGGTCCTGGCTCTTTCCCCAAGAGGACGTAAAAGCTTTTCCCTCACTGTCCTATAAGAATTCTCACAGAGGCTTCCTTCTGGGAAGTGTACCTCTTGGTGAGAGTTCATCAACTGCTAGACATGCCTCTACAACTCACTTAATGGTCATTTTCATGGCCAAGATCTGTTTGGGATCCAACGATGGTCTGGTTCTTTGAGGATGGATGCCTTGTGAGGAGTGCCTCAATCCTTTGCTGTCCTTTGCTGTGCAGTGACACATTTATTCAGCAGGATAATGCTCGTCCACACACTGCAAGTGTTTCCCATCAATGTTTACACCAAATTGCAGAACTTCCTTGGCCAATCGAACATTTACGGGGCAGCTAGAACACCAGCTTTGGCAAAGTTAATTTTTTTGGAATTTAGATTCCAACAATATGTGAATGAGTGTATTTTAGCCTATCTTTTTCATACTCATCTCCCTCTCTCCCACTCTCCCTCTCTTTCTCTCTTTCCCTCTCTCTCTATCTCTCTCTCTCTCTCTCTCTCTCTCTACAAGAGTGTGTGTGTGTGTGTATCAGTAATAGGATCATGAGGGTCAACCACATCAAGTGACAGATCACAGAAATCCATTTCAGAGACAGGGTGAGGGAAGTTAAGTTAATCCAGAGTGTCAAACCAAACACCGCTCATTACAGACTTCACTCAGTCTGATGGAATGGGCTGAAACGCACTCTGACTGCTCGTCCTAAAAGCTCTGGAGCGAACATGAGCTTAAGCTTTAGAGGACGATGTGTGAATATGAGCATTGTGTTAATGGTTTTGTTAAAGCGCTGTTTGCTCAGCCGTCTGTACGTCCATTTATATATCTATCCATCTCTTCCTACAGTTCAACACCAGAGTGAACAACACTGCGTGCTTCGACCATCTGGTCCAGGCCAACGTACGCAACAAGAAGATTCTGAAAGACGGCGTGCAGAACATCACAGCGAAGGGCATCACAAACTACACAAAGGGCTTCGAATTTGCCTTCAAACAGCTCTCAGATGTAAGCAGCTATTTGATCTTGATTCTTTCATTTGCATTAGTGTGTGTGTGTGTGTGTGTGTGTACGCACTCTAATGAATTAATAAATGAAATTGTTTTCCTAGACACGTTTGTTTTGCATTCATGTTCTCTGAACACACTGCTGAATCTGCTGGGCTCTTTTACTGTACTGCACTGACCTCTGTTGGTGGCTTGTTGTAACTGCAGTCTGTTTCTACTGTATGTGTTTCAGCCAAATGTGACCAGAGCAAACTGCAACAAAATCATCATGCTGTTTACAGATGGAGGAGAGGAGCGAGCTCAGGAGATCTTCTCCAGATACAACCCTAAAAAAAAGGTGAGAAAAGAGGCGTGTAATGATGTGTGCTTCTTTTGTATTTTATATTTATATTATATACAGCTCTGGAAAAAAAATAAGAGACCACTTACCGAATAAAAAAAAAAAAAAAAAAAACACTTTTGGAATATAATCAAGGAAGATGAATGACCACAAGCCATCAAACTAAGCTGAACTGGTTGAGTTTTTGCACCAGGAGTGGCATAAAGTTATCCAAAAGCAGTGTGTAAGACTGGTGGAGAAGAACATGCCAAGATGCATGACAACTGTGATTAAAAACCAGGTTTATTCCACCAAATATTGATTTCTGAACTCTTAAAACTTTATGAATATGAACTTGTTTTCTTTGCGTTATTTGAGGGTCTGAAAGCTCTGAATTGTTTTTGGTATTTTATCCATTTCTCATTCTCTGCAAGTAAATGCGCTAAATGACAATATTTATATTAGGAATTTGGGAGAAATGTTGTCTGTAGTTTATAGAATAAAACCACAATGTTCATTTTACTCAAACATATACCTTTAAACTAATTCAGAAACTGATTCAGAAACTGAAGTGATCTCTTAATTTTTTCCAGACATGTATATTTTCTTTACTTGTATACCTCTCTCCCTTAGAAGTTCACATATGCCATCTATGCAGCTTTAGGTTTCACATAATCATGAATACTCTGTATACGATTGCTTTTTAACCTGTCTTTATCCCCGTTTCCCTCAAAGTGCCTTACTTCTGGCCGCTATAAGACTGTATATCAGACACTGTTCATAGTAGACAGCAGTAATAAAACCATCTACGGTACTTATTGCTGCTGTAGTTCGGTCACACACACTTTGTTGGACCTTTTTGTGGCACACATTCACTGTGCCATTGTTTCTATAAGCTTCTGCAATGTCAAGGTTTATTTCAATCCAGTGTTTGATTCCAGGTTCGCATATTCACATTCTCTGTTGGCCAGCATAACTATGACACAGGGCCCATACAGTGGATGGCCTGCGCCAATAAAGGTACAAATTGTGTTTTACTTTGTTACAGTTTGTGTGTGTCTCGAGTGCATGTGTGTGGTGTATTTGGAGTGTTAAGTTAGCAGATCTTTATTGAAAAATGTTGATCCTTATGAAAAAGTTGTATACTTAATATAATAATAGTGTACTTTAATTATTCCAGATATAGTTTAAATATTTTTTTACTGTGTAAATTAATCACTTAATCACTTAATCTGTATTTTAGACAGTAGAAAAGAAAAGTAGCACCGTTGTAAAAATAAATAAATAAATAAATAAATAAAAGTATATCTACATTATGCAGAATTGGGTCTGTCCTCAAGTTATTATGGATCTACTCATTTGTACTTAATTACTGCTTGTTTGTTATTAAAATGATATACATTTGCACAAAATTTATACTGACTATAATAGTCATATGCTATTTTCGCCACTATTTAATACAATTTAAGTATATTTATGTAAGCTGTCCGACTGAACATTAAAAACATATAAAATGATTAAAGTATAGATTTACCATCACATTCAGACAAAAGCAATATATCTCATTGCAAGCATAAGCTGTTAAAGTTATTTATTATTATTAATTAAAGTAAACTTTTAAAGTATAGTTTTACCACATTAAAGTCATATCTGCACAATTTTAATTTTTATGAGCGACACAAAATTAATGATTTGCTAACAAATTTTACTGAGGTACAGTTTTATTGCGGAAATAAAGGCTCCTATGACACATGTAGTAAAATAATAGTTTTATCATTAAAAGCAATTTTATACAATAATACTAAGTCTTTTTTTAGTACGAAATACACCAGTACAAAATTAGCACAGACAAATATAAAGTATACTTTTTTAAAGTACACTGTAGGAAAAAATGCAAAAATGAGGCAAAGGGTGCACTTTTATTATATTAAAATATACAGCTTTTTCACAAAGGAAGCAACAAATCTAGACATTAGAAACAGGTACTCCAACAAAAGCAGGATAATCTCTTTTAATTATTCTAGAATTTGGAAGAAACAATAGGTAAGCAGGTATTCCATTATTTTACTTTTCTCTCATTATTTCTTAGAGTAACTACATTACTACGGGAAACTGAAGAACTGAACACTGAAGACCTCTAGTGGCAGAAACATGCATGTCTGCTGGTATAAATGCTGAAATGTATGTCTAAAATCTTGTTCTTTTCTTCTGTTTTTCAGGTTACTTCTATGAAATCCCTTCTATTGGAGCCATCCGCATTAACACGCAGGTCTTGTACAAATGCATACACAATATACTGTATATGAACATTTTTTTTTTTTTGTAAAGAGCTTACACATACTGTAAATGTTTGTCTTAAACCAACTAAAGTAATGTTTGCATTGTGTGTTGTGCTATGCAGGAGTATCTGGATGTCCTGGGCAGACCCATGGTCCTGGCTGATGCTAAACAAGTGCAGTGGACCAATGTCTACCTGGATGCTTTGGTAATAAGTGATCTACAAAAAAAAAAAAAAAAAAAAAAAATGTAATTTGAAATGTCTACCTGAGTATCGTCACAGTCACATGTACAGGTGCATCTTAAAAAAAAAATAGAATATCACTAAGAAGTTACTTTATTTCAGTAATTCAGTTCAAAATGTAAAAACTCATGTATCATGTATATTACACACAGAGTGATCTACCATTGACCATCCAAACCCTCACTGACCATCAGTATATTTCATTTGTAAATCAAGGGAGCAGAGTCTGGAGGAAGAGTGGAGAGACACACACTCCAAGCTGCTCGAGGTCTAGTGTGAAGTTTCCACCAATCAGTGATGGTTTGGAGAGACATATCATCTGCTGGTGTTGATCCACTGTGTTTTATCAAGTCTAAAGTCAGCGCAGTGTTTTTCCAGACAATCTTACAGCACTTCATGCTTCGCTCTGCTGACAACATTTTTTTGGAGCTGCAGATTTCATTTTCCAGCAGGACTTGGCACACTGCCAAAAGTATCAACTGGTCTTGTGTAATATTCTAATTTTCCTGATACACTAATTTTTGGGTTTTTACTGTCTTTAAGCCATAATCATCAAGAATTAAAATAAATAAACACATAAAATAGATCACTGTGTGTAATACATCTATATATGTGTTTTACATTTTGTACTGAATTACTAAATAAAGTAACTTTTCAAAGATATTCATTTTTTTTGAAATGCACCTGTAAGCCTTGTATCTCCAAAAATAGTATTCCAAGTCAATCGTGAGTGTTTTATGATTGCCCATTCATTATGATGTTTTGATACAATAAACTATTTTATTTTAATAACACAAGTTAAACAAATTCAAGTATTTGTTCAAGGCTTTTGCATGCATACTATGTATTTTAATTTTATTTGCCGGGTGTTGTGCCAAATTCTAGCTCTCTGTAAGAATTAAACTACCCTTCTGTTTATAAATAAGGGTTAATCTACTGTTACAGCCTAAGCGTTTATGTCCATACTGCCGAGTGATGCACCTGCAAAGTCATTGTCAGATTGCAATTCTACTTAGAAGGAAGATGGAAAGTTACCAGGAACAATACATTACTACAATCTAGACTTGACAAGACTTGAACAAATCTTCATATTTAGGTCATAATTATTGAGTTACATATACAGAAGTCAGGGATAGATCCATGATAGGATGCGTCATCAAGGCAAGCTCTTATGATGGCAGCAGCATGGGGACTAGAATTGTCCTGTCCACCAAGACAAATGTTGGAGTAGTCACTGAAGATTTCTGAATAACCCATGACTGTCTGGCTCAACTACCCACCAACTTTCATTCTTATCAGTTGATTCTGATTTTTGACTCTACATTTTCAGATAATGAGCGTATTTTAAATGCAAATGTCATTTTGATCAATATGGACATGTGAAAATGGTCATGTAGTTATAAAGCATGATTAGAAAACGAATGTTACTCTTTGAGAAATAGTTTTTTTATCTTATTCTGTATCATGTTAACAGGAAGAATTTTGATTAGATAGCTTCAAAGCATTGGAAACATTCTTGCTTCGCCACATTTTTCTTATTGTTTATGCATCTCATCAAACGCTGCAAATGTAAACGGCACCCATTTCATAGAATAACTCAGCTCATCAGTAGTGGGCCTATGGTGGTCACTTTCCATTGATGTTTGGGGCGACTGATGCACTGTGCAGCAACAGATGGTACTGTATATACTGTACCTCTAAGTGCACCCACATGCTACTGTAGGTGTATCAAAGACAAAGACCAAAGGATGTACAGTACAGGCCAAAAGTTTGGACCCACCTTCTCTTTTTCAATGCATTTTCTTTATTTTATCATGACTATTTACATGGTAGATTCTCACTGAAGGCACCAAAACTATGAATGAACACATGTGGAGTTATGTACTGAAATAATTATATATATACAAAATAGCCACCCTTTGCTCTGATTACTGCTTTGCACACTCTTGGCATTCTCTCAATGAGCTTCAAGAGGTGGTCACCTGAAATGGTTTTCCAACAGTCTTAAAGGAGTTCCCAGAGGTGTTTAGCACTTGTTGGCTCCTTCACTCTGCGGTCCAGCTCACCCCAAACCAACTGAATTGGGTTCAGGTCCGGTGACTATGGAGGCCAGGTCATTTTTTGTTAAGTACATAAAACTCCACATGTGTTCATTCATACTGTTGATGCCTTCAGTGAGAATCTACAATGTAAATAGTCATAAAAATAAAGAAAACGCATTGAATGAGAAGCTGTGTCCAAACTTTTGGCCTGTACTATATGTATTTCATAGATGTTTCTGTTGTGTTGTCACCTCTTATAGTATATGGCAGTGTTGTACAATATTATTGTTGAAGTTTAGTAACTTCTGACCTCTGTGTGACCTTAGGAGCTGGGTCTGGTCATCACAGGCACCCTGCCTGTCTTCAACAAGACCAGTTCCGAGGACGGTTCCCGCAAACAGGTCTCTATAAACTCTCTTATCTGCAGAAACTCTTGAGACGTGCAGCAGCTATCTGAATCACTGACCTGAGAATAGAACAGCAGAAGACAGAAATCAGACCCAAATGTCTATTAATAGCCTTGTCCCTGGAAATGTGTGATATTTTGGTCACTTTAAGTTGGAAAAAGTTAGCAGTGACGCAGAACGCTTTATCTGACGGACGTAGTAACCCTGGGGACAGTAACCTTTTGGGAAATGGGATTGAGGATCATGATGATCTTCACAGTTGTAGGAAGTAAATATTAGTATGATAGTAAGTTGAGGGGTATTTGGGTCTAATGAACAGCTCAGTCTGTGTTTATGTTTAATGTGTGTGTGTGTATGAAGAACTTGTTGTTCTGACATGACAGACATTAAGGGCATTAGTGTTGCAACTGATGTTGTGTGTTAATTGTTATCACAGCATTGGCTTTTGAATTACTGTTATCACTACAGGGGCCGTATTAGGCTTTTTGTTAGCAAAGCAGTTACAATTGGTATGATGTTCTGTAAGGATCCTGGACAGAAATGTCAGATAATTCAGATCATGCTTGTTTCAGTCAAAATAAAGCTGGCCATTGGGTTCTGAGTGGTCCAGTGGACTAAGGCAATGGCACTATAATCAGGAGATCGCTGGTTCGAATCCCGGTTATGCAGCTTGCCATCAGCTGCCAGAGCCCTGAGAGAGCACAATTGGCTTTGCTCTCTCTGGGTGAGTAGATAGTGCTCTCTCACCACATCACTCCAAAGTGTGATGTCAATCAGCACAAGGCATCTGTGAGCTGATGTATCAGAACCGAGTCGCTACACTTTTCTCTGAGTGCGCTATGATGCTACTCAGCAATGCTACATCAGCAGCAGTTCAAAAATAGTAAGTATCTAAGACATTTTGACAAAAGTGAATTTGTGATGGCTAGAAACATCAGGCAGGTCTTGTGGGCTGTACCCGGTATGCAGTGGTCAGCACCTACCAAAGCACTCCAAGGAACAACTGGTGAACCATGAACCAGGTTAATTGGCATCCAAGGCTCACTAATACGATGGGAAGCAAAAGCCATTGGTCTCATATTTTCTGGTCCAACAGAAAAGCTAGTGTAGCAGAAATAGCTAAAAAAAAATTATGCCTAGATGTGTCAGAGCTGTATCGGCAAAATTGGATCTAGTTAATATTAGACAAAATGTTTAAATGTATATTTAAATACAAAAAAAACCCTTTAAGACTTTATAAGTTGTAATAAGTAAATGTGGGTAATATGAGTCAGCTCGTATTTTAAATTCAGCAGTTAAGTCTTTATGTGAAGTAGTTGAAGTGGTCTAACACTAAAGAGATGAGCCGTTGGTGTCATTTTAATGCTGTCTGTGGGTATGTAATAGAAATGTACATGTATTTAGGCATTTATATTCATTTATATGTTATACGTCCTATATGAAAGCATGTTTATATAAAACTTACAAATAACTTTCAGTTAACAGAAAATATGTGTTAAGTAATTGTGAAGTATTTATATTAGTTTATGCATCATATAAATTCCAAAAAATGTTAAATTGTCAAAAAGTGAAAACCAGCTAAAATGAAGATCCAAGGATTTTGGGACATCATAGACAAGATAATAATTGTTTTTATTGTGATAAGCATTGATGCAATTATGTAGATGTAGAGCCCTATAAACAAATAAATAAATAAAGTCTAAAAACTATTTCATAGGTTTTCTTTCTCTTTTTTCAGATATCTTTTTCATTGTTTTGTCTTTTTACTAAAATATAACTTAAAATGTTCACGGAACTGTAGAACTGTAGAATGTGCATCTATATGTTGTTCAAAAAGCCAATCAAATGAGTCTAATGATCTGTTTTCTCAACATCCTGAAAATCATAGGACCCTATATTAGTATCGTTTGGCATCTGTAACATTCTTATCTTAAAAGTGATAAGTGATGTTAATATGATTTTAAACTTCATTTGTTATAAATGTTTCTCATGTTTTCTAAAGAAATCCCCCAAAAAACAAAAAAAATAAGTCTACCGTCCTCTTTCATCTAGCACCAGAACCAGCTGATTCTGGGAGTGATGGGTGTGGATGTGTCTCTGGACGACATTAAAAGACTAACTCCACGCTTTACTGTGAGTATAATAAAGAGCACATAAACACACACACTCACTCTTAACACACATACACACTTATCTCAACTCATCACATAAGCACACCAAGTTCAGAGCCACCAATTAATTTCTCTTTTGTACTTTTTTAATGAAATGAATGAATGAAATTAGTTCATTTGTGACGCAATGCTTCATCAGACTTCATCAGACTTCATTAAAGTTCATTAAAGCAGACGTGAGTGGGGTGTAATCCTGAGCTGAGATCTGGAGTAGAGTGACAGTCATTCTTCTCCTTTGTTATAAGAGTAACTGTGTAAGAATAGTCTATTGTTCTATTCTCTGGTTTTCTGTGGCCTTGTTTCTCAGGCTTGCTCTGTGCAGACGCACTCTGGAGAGGCTATAAGCTTTTTATGCTCACCCCGTACATTACGCAAGCATCTGCTTGTACTTAGATTTGATTTGTAAATGGTTGTGATTTTCCATTAAGCTCTGAGGAGTGTTTCCAGATGAACAGACACTGTTGATTAACACACATAGCTGGGGGATGATTGACAGATCAGGCCGGTGTTGAGTGGAGATGTTGGACAGTATCGCTGCTCGGTGGGATTAAATAATGTCTCTCGCCGACTCTCTCAGGACCAGGCCCATTAGGCTCTAATGGGGATTGGGGTGATGCTGGTGTGTCCACTGAATGAAAGTGCCACTCACTATTTCTCTTCCTGCCTGTTCCTCTCCTCCGCCTCTCTCAGATCGGCCCTAATGGTTATTATTTTGCGATTGACCCCAATGGCTATGTGCTGCTCCACCCAAACCTCCAGCCAAAGGTACGAGTCTGTCTGTACTTCACTGTTCATGCCTAAATCTGTGGTTTGAAATGTGTGCTTATTTTTCCCCCATCAAGTTTCTTTTGAAGTTTGTATTGCATTGTTTTGTTCTTTCTTTCTTTTTCTATTTTTTCTCTCATTTTCTTTCTTCCTTTGCCTGTTTTCCATTGCATGTCAGATTCTTATCCCCCATGTGTTACATGTTGTTTGTGTAAATATCCTTCATAAATAGGATTTTATTTGTATTTTTTTTTACTATTATTTAAGAGACCTAATCTTAGATGGTTGCACCTTATGTTTCAAATTGTTTCAACAATTGTCCCATTTTTCTGACTAATTCTCAAATATATTTTATACTCTTGTTTTGGTGAGTGTTAAGTCTATAAACATATTTATAAAGGTATTAAATTGTATATTATGTCACAGGATGCACATAAAAAGTAGAACTTAGCTTTTTACAGTGACTTACAACATGACGCCAAACTAGGCCTGTCACGATAAAAAAATATATTTATTTATATATTTATAAAAAATATATATTTTCCTAGAAATGATACACAATATTTTACTAATTTTAAGACTATTTAATGCTACTGACATAATGATAACATGATAACATAAGAAAAAAACTATTATACACTTTTTTAAAGACAACACAATTTGATTTAATCATTAATTCTAATTATTTTGAAAATTATATTTATATATCTTCACCTACTTTAGTCCACACTGTGTGTATGGAGTCACAGTTATTGAAGCATGGCTGGCTAAAATACTGTTCACTGTTATATATGTGAACAAACATACAAATAAACACAATAGATGATATCATGATAATGTTCATTTAGAAGTTAAGTTCATTTATTGTACGATAAATCGATTTTGCAGTTATTGTGACAGGCCTACGCCAAACATATTTCACAGTCTTTTCCTCAGTCTTATATTACGAGAATGTATTAAAAAACTTTTAAATGGGTTTTAAATAGCCTGATTCTAGAAATGGACCAACCAGTGGTTTAAGTATGATCAATAATCTGCAAATGCCAAATGAGAAAAGGAATAGATGCTACATTACCCTTTCCAGGCAAACTTGGTAATGCATCATTGTGGAAGGCTTCTGTAAGGTTCTGTTTTGTCTCTAAAGATGAAATAATTTTTAGCCTTTGGAGTCAAGCTCATTAAAAGCTCTGGACCATCTCTGGATCATATTGGAACAGCAGAGAGTACCATACAGAATTGCACTGTGTTTTTGTTTAGTGAAAACACAACTGGAAAAGACTGCTTATTCAGCAGATTGATGATTCATTTAGGTTTCTGACTAAAACTGCTGTACTTGTTCGTGGTTAACAGTGGGAGAAATGGGTAGGCATCATTGTTATGTTCAAACGTCTGGATCGGATCATCTCTGAAACTATAAAGCTTGTGGGATACTCCCAGGCAGCAATGGTTCGTGGAGGGACAAACCATGAATAGCTGGAATAGCTGGAGTGGCTGGAATCGCTACTTTTCACATAGTCAGGTCACATAATGTTTTAAAACGATGGTTATTAAATACCTTGCAAGACCCTCTGCTGCTAGAGGTAGGAAAGTGCATATCTACAGATCAGACTGGCCCTTGTTTATCATTAAAAACACAAACAATGGAGAAGAAAACATCAGGACTGGACCAGTTTTTTTTTTTTTTTTGTTGTCACCGGGAAGGCTGACTATGTTTGCACTGTTCGCCTGTGAAACAATGGTCACCTTGTCACTGCAGCACAGAATTCTGCTAACTGTCCCTCAAGGACACGGTATGTCATGGAACTCACAGGGAACTTCCTATTGGCTAGCTGGACCATGCTAATGCTGCAGTAGCAATGTTAGGACAAACCTGGCCACAAGCATGCTAATGCTGTGGTGGTGATGTGGGACAAACCTGGTTGCTGGCATGCTGCTGTGGTAGCATAAGCATGCCGGAGAAGCTTGGGACCTGATGTGCTAACACTGCTGCAGTGATGTTGGACAAAGCTGATATGTAGTATCATGATAGTAATGTGGGATAAGGCCAATAGCATACATAAAAGACACACAGTTATTATATATATATATATATATATATATATATATATATATTACATTACATTTGGCAGATGCTTTTGTCCAAAGTAAAAGAGTAGAAGAATAGAAGTTCAAGGTAAAAAAAAAAAAAAAAACTTAAACGGAGCCTAAAGGAGGTCAAAGGGAAATGGTGGGATAAAGGTGGAAAGGAGGGGAAGAAGGAAGCAGTTGTTCATTTAGAATTTGTTACTAATTGTTGCAAGTTATCATGCTGGAACGAGACAGGACACACCTGACAACAGCCATTAATGAGATGGTCCTTAAGTAACACAGTGAATGGAAAAATGTGGTGTATCTTCTGTAACATCTGCCAGATGTCTATTCAACCTATACTATTCAAACTATTTTGGTAGCACCCCAACCTACGATTAAGCTGGTGGTTTTAATGTTCTGGCTCATCAAGCAAAATCCGTTCAGTTGCACCTTTTCACGGTTGCACATTTAGCTTTTTAAGGACATTGACTAGTTCCAGACAGGCACTTTCAATGCCGACAAAAAGCTCTAATCTGTTTTCAGCACCCAGAAAAGCAGCAGATATGAAGAACCTGTTAGTGATTCAACACAGCCTTAATGCTGCGGCTTTCGGAGCCCAGGTGGAAGGTCATGAATTTAGAATGTATCAACATGCATTTGCAGCCAACGAATAAGCGTAATCAGGGTCCAGAGCTCCAGAGCTGCACATGGTCCATGTGCTGGATGCGTTTTGCAGCATAACCTTTGCAGTTTGCCTGAAGTAACGGTGTGGTAAACTGGCAGTGAACTCGCATATATGTTTCTCAATTGATCCCAGCCATGTACGTATCAGCCTATCTGTGGAAACGCTTTGATTCTGGTATTCCGCTACACACGCAGGGTGGTATGCATCGTTGACACGAAGCATATGCGATGAATACAGGGAAGAAACCCTTCGTGTGTGTGCGGTGAGTGATGTCCAGGATAAGCAGGGCAGTGTTTTATTCTCGAGGTGGACGCGGTAAAAGCACTATCTATCACCTCATCACTGATAACTGCTGCCCGGCTATGACAAACCCTCCAGCTTCAGACGGGAAAGCTGGAGACGTGCGGACGACGGCTGGTGAGAGTAGTTTACACTTTGTGTGATTTAAAATCATACCGTAATCACGAGCCAGGGCGGCTGAGTTATGCACACATAACCCTCTGTGTAAATGTTTCAAGCGGTCCTGGTTCCTTGAGTCTATCTAAAGAGAACACATGTTTGCCGGTGTGGGGAGAAGTGCCGAAATATATCAGCGTTAGTGCTGAAATGCCGGGTCAGGCGAGTGTGATGTGTGCTGTTAAAAGTGCATTAAAATAGCAAAGCTCCAGGTCAAATATATGGAGGACATTAACTTCTACCCACAACACAAGTCAAAGCAAATAAGCGGAACCAACTCGCGTATTCTACAGTTAATACGCTTGAGTGTTATGACAGATTTCCATCTTTTCCAGAGCTCTACCCTTTGGCCTTTTGGATTAAAAGAAGCAGAAAAGGCCTAGAAGTGTTGCTCTGGCTCTCATTTCCAATGTTTTGCACGGTCGAGCCTTTGAAAGTAACCTGAAAAGACAGACGTTCCAAAGTCACGCCGGTTTCTTCACATCGTGAACATCAATGAAGGGCGACCAGCACTTGTTTGTTTTGACCAAACTTAAGGACAGCAGCTTCAGCTTGCTTCCACACTGATGGATATCCATGTGGAAAGTAGGCCATACTCTTCAGGTTTGTTTTATTTGACTCTCAGAAGTCACCTCCGGTCAGGCCCGATATCATGTGGAGATGTTCAGACGTCATCCCTTAAGGCTGTACGGCTGATTGACTAAGACACATAGGCATGGATCGAATCTCTGAACCGCGGACGCTGTACTTAACCCTGAGCAGCATGGATTTCCAAGCACGAGCCCCTTAACCGTGGGGTGCCAGATCTGCTGGAAGCAGTTCAAAGTGTTGCATGCAGGTTTGGGATAAGGAGCACAGGAGGGAATTTGTCTGCAGAAGTTTTGGAGGAAGTCATGGAGGAAAGCTTTGGAGCACCGTTGTTTGTACAGGGACATTTTTGAAAGCGTCGGCCAATGGCTGATTTGATTTTGATAATGTGGAAATGGCTCACACACTCTCGCACCACAATGGCCTCTCAGTGCCAACTCCCGGCGCTACTCGCAGGCATCAGTTCAAAGCAGGCGGCCTGTTCGCCGTTCTCCCCTCAGAGTGGGATATTCCCAGTGCTAGCTTACTGTTTACATGCTGTGCAGCTTGTGTTTTCCATCCCTTGAATGAATTAGCTTTGTGTTGTTTTTTTTAATGTCTTTTTTTTAGAAGAGGATGCGTAATCGACACATCAGGTTAAAAAACAAATACGCAATAACGTATCATGAGGTAAGGCTACAGTAGACAGTAGGGGGAGGTAGAGTAATAATAGTTTAGTCCAGTCAACATGCTTGTGTGGGGGTCACATGGGTGGAATGTGGGCTAGGTAAGTGGGCATGGCCTCTAAGTTGGTTTGTACATTTGTTTTTACTGTGTTGTTACCTAGGTTATCTACAGTAGTATCTCAGTTATTGAGGTCCAATGCAGTACAGTGTACAACCCAAATGGTACCATTGTTTAACCCATACTGGACTTTATTGTAACATGTAACATTGTAACATGAAGTCCATAGACAAAATGTTCTGGTTTCCAGTTGAGATACCGATAAAGTCACCACATGGACATGTTTTCTGGGCTTTTAAATGCAGTACTATACAAGGTTAATGTCTGCTGTAGCATCAAGACTGTGTAGCTACTAGTATAGTGTAGTTTTAGTACCTTGTGTCCTCCTCATGCTTTGTTTTCTGATCTTATTTAGGTCAGGAAGATGTTTCAATCTGACAAAAGTGCAGAAAAATGTAAAAGTCCAGAACTATCCTTCAACAGTTTGAACTCACTATTCTAATAATGTAAGAACAATAAAAATATCTGTAAGTCAGTTGATGTGTTTAACTACTTACTATCTAATCCTCGGCATGCTTTACATTCTACTTTAGACTTTAAAGTGCTGTCTGACCAGGCTGAGCCAATCTTGCTAAACTAAATTAAAGTAACAGAGTTTAGAAACCTTATGTTATCCATGTTGCATCAACCAAGTGGCATCAATTTCTCCAGACTGTGAACAATCTGAGGTAGACTATTCTACAGTGACGTGCATTATGAATAGACTAACACAGTAGATATTTCAGACATATTGATGTTTCAACTATATGAGTTTAGTCTTCAGTCAAAAATTGAGTTGTGGTCGCGTTTTGTTATTTTGCAACAGTAGAGGGTAGGTGGTATTTCAAAATAGTTAGCAGTATATTCAAATATTGGTATTTTCAATTAAATGTTCCTCCCTCTTCCCTCAAACCCAGAAAAACCTCAGGCTGCAACACCGAGCAGTAAAGCTTCACATCCAAGTTCAAGTGTGTTTAATAAACACAGGTTCAGTATCACTGGAATGAAAAAAAAAAACAAACAAAAAAAAAAACACTGTGCAACTATCTAAAAAATGCTGAATCTAAAAAATCTAAAAAATTCACTCAGTTTGTTTTACAGCCCAGCAGGAATGGCGAATTTACCCTTACCTCACCAGCCTTTATAACAGCTTACTAATGCCTATAAATAAACAAAACATTGTACATACATATTATTTACTATTTTCAAATTCAGTTTATTTATTTAGTTATGGTTATGATTTTATCTTAAGCACTGTCATCTAGTTTCTCCTCAATCATTGGCAGTACCCATTTACTATATATTACCTTACTGCCATTTACAGCAAATGCAATGAACACTGGAACCTTTAATAATGGATATCAAAATGAAACTGGAATTAATAAAAGTGTAGTGAGTGGGTGAGGAACAGTATCCATATTAAATTCATACTTGATAAAAAAAATAAAATGTAATCTACTTTCTCAATACAGTGCCAAAAAGATGCACAAAAAGATTAAACCTCTATTACAAAATAGTTCCACTATAGTTATTACATGCTTATTTTATAACTATAGTGGAATC
Source organism: Astyanax mexicanus (assembly GCF_023375975.1). Lineage (NCBI taxonomy): Eukaryota > Metazoa > Chordata > Actinopteri > Characiformes > Acestrorhamphidae > Astyanax > Astyanax mexicanus. The sequence goes on along the minus strand of NC_064416.1, from coordinate 16,422,908 downwards.
CTTTTATATATCTCTGTCTACATTTTATTGTCAGAAATAATTTCTTGTTACAAAGAAACTACTGTAAATTTCAGATCTTGAATCATGTTCTTATGCTCTCAGTATTTTAAGTAAAATATATTTTCTCGTCTAACAAAGAATACATTTTTAGACTTTATTTTCACATTTGACTTCACTAGAACAATTGCTTATTTAACGCTCAATTGAGGCGTGTCGGCCCGGAATACATTTTTAAAAACGGAAATCAGGCGTTTTGGTATTTCCTGCTGTCTCTGCCGCAGCGCTCAGCAGATTGGGCGGCTAATGATGTTATCGCTGCGCTGTTTTCCAGACACTTCATCACCACGCTGAGCAGTAATTACATCCATTTCACATCTCAGCCATTCAGCACTGGTGCCTGCCAGTTCTGATGATGCTGTAAAATCCTGGCCCGCTCCACAGGTTCCACCTAATCTCGCTGTTCATCTGTGGGCAAGATTGTAGGCTGTCTTCGCTCTGAAAGGATGACTGACGTGAATAGAGACATGCATTTACAGAGACAAAGGGACTGAGGCAGAGGCAAATTTGTTCCCCTGTCTTTTGTCTTCTGTCTTTTTTTTTCTTTTCTTTATTTTGCAAAACCTTTTTTAAACCGAAGATAGCGTGCGTATGATCTAGATTTAGACTTTGTTGGTTCTGTAGTCATAATATCACCTCTATGACATTAGGGGGATGTGTTATATGCAGTAATGACGTCCTCTTATAGTGCAGGGATTTGGGTGGGACACAGAGGAAGCGAAGAGATAATTCTTCTTCAAACAAATACTTCCTGTTTGCAGCAGTCATGCGCCAATTAGCTTGGGTTTATTCAGCATGGATGACACTGGCCAGAAACCTGTCGGATCTGGATTTTAAAAGCCGATTATGTTTTAAGCCTCAGCGAAGCTAGATCAACATTTTCTTTCTAATTAGATTCATCTCAAATGTATGTATTTCACTATAATGACCTTTAGTCATGTGAAAAATTAGGACCGCCCATAAAAACCATCTTTTGATTTGGTGGAGTATATAAACAGTAACCTTTCTGCACTCTTTTTACTAGTGGCAGAGGTGGGCTAGAGTAGGGTAACACAATATTGGGTGGAAAAAAAATATCCCTGGAAAAACCAAGCTGTGTGTGGCCGAGCAAAGTTCTTACCTTTGTTATAGCCCACCACCGCTGTCCCACAGCTTTCTGAGATCCAATATTTTGTGCACTTTGGCCAAACATTTTTTTACAATGGACGATATGAGGCATGCCTTGTGCCTGCAGATAAATCACTTTTTACACCATTTTTCAGTCTCAAAGTAGCTCCACACTTCATTGGTAGAATCTGGAGAGCCCTGACGTTTAAAATTAGGCGTTAAGAACTTTAAAACTGCACAAGAAGTTTATTAAATGTTATTAAATGTTTACATTCCATAGCGTAGGTTAATCTCTTAAATCTTAAATATAAGTCACAATAAGTCAACCGTCGAGCACAAACAATTAGGTAGGATAGTTAAACAGATTGCAAAATGAATTCTTTAGAAATGCATGAATTCCAGCTGTTGCTGACAATATCTGGTTACTGTCGATATTAGAATGCAAAGAACAAACAATAAATAACATAAACATTGCTCAAAAGATTTTACTATTCGTTGACTATTTGCTACTTAAATTAGTGTTTAAGTTTAAATTTAGTGTTACCTAAGAACTAAGAATGTCTGAATGTATCGTAAAGACATGTCTAACCATCAGTGATCTCTCACCAAGAGGTACACTACCTAAATGTAGTCTCTAAGAGCCTATAAAAAATTGCTGCCTACGTTATAACCACTCAAATGTAATGAATGCTCTAATATGACAGCCCTTAGAATCCTCCTCGACTGTACCTGTCACCGATCTCCAGCCTACCCTGTGCAGATGTCAAGCACGAATGTTCTGCACATGTCTCAGATACTCAGATCTCAACCCCTCATTCCACATGAACAGAGGCCAGCAGATGCGTTCCTGCTCCTCCGCTGCTCTCGGAAAAAGAAACGGTGTTTACATATTTCCACAGCAAATCAGATAATGGGGGAAGATGTCTTTCATATGCCAATCTCACGCTCTATATGGCATGCGTGTAGTAAAAGGGAAACTGCGGAAGATTGACGCATGTACCGGACACCTGCCAATCATGTGCGGAAAGTATTCGCCCACCTCTCCCCTCCCACCCCTTTCTCCTCGCCTCCCGCCCGGGGAGGCAGTAGCAGAGTGCAGCGCAACCTCGACACTTTGAAATCCTCCCGTTTCTCTGCCTGGCTCTCATTACGCACCCCTCTTTCATATTCAGCACTGCTTCCCGCCATCCCTCCATTCATGCCTCTCTCTTTGATTCCTCTTTTCACTTTCACATGTCACTCTTTCGCTCAATTTTTCTCTTTGTTCTCCTCATTCTTAATACATGCACCTCACTTTTCTCTCTCTCTTTTTTCTTCTTCTGCTTTCAAGGTCTTATTTTATTCATTCAGCCTCTCTTCTCTCTCTCTTTTATATGTTCTCATTCAGTGTAAGCTCTATCTAGTGCAGTTTGGAGAGATCTGAACAATCCCTTTTTTAATGCCCTTGTATTGTTTCATCTAAACTCTAAAAAAGAAAGAAAAAAGGTGCCTCAATCAGTTTTCAGTTTTGGTTCCTTAAAGATTGTCAACATGTTGGTTTAATCAGAGTTGTGAGAGTGTGAAGAACCTTTTAAAGGTCTGAATAACCTTCAGTTGATGTAAGAATTTGCAGGCTGTTTACATTTACATTTGCATTACAATTATGGTTCTTTATTAAACAAAATATGATTCCATAAAGAAGTAGGAAGAAAAAATGTAAAGGTCTAAAGAACCTTCACCTGTTTTACCAATGTAAAGGATATTTACACACTCATCTCTTACAAACTTGCTATTTTACTGACATATTTTATGGAATCAGAAGTGGTTCCAGAAAGAAGTGTGAAGGACAATTTAAAGGTCTAAACAAAAATATCTATTACAGACATAATTCTTTATGAAATGAAATTAATATGTTCATAAAGAATTGTAAAGAACCATTAAAAGGAGTGTTTACTTGATTTTAATAATTGGTTCCATAAAGAAGTGTGAACACTTCTTTAAGGACTAAAAACATTTAATATACTAAATCAGTACATTTATACCTACACTCTATCTCTATTCCAAACGTTTGTTCTTTATGAGACCCAAATTTACTTAAACTGTCTGAAAAACCTTAACTTCATCTAAAGGTTCTTTTCCCAATGTATACAGTACATTGTCTGACCTAAGGAGGATGGGTCCCCCCCTTATATATTTGCCTTGATAGTACATGGTACATATGAGCCTTGGTTCCACCAAAGGGTTCTTCCATCTCTGAGGGAGTTTTTTTTTCTGCGTTGTATGTTCAATGTTTTGCTTATTCTATGTCCTGAGATCACATTTCTGTAAAGATGCTTTGCAACAACTTGAGTTGTAAGATCTGAGGATCGCCGGGTCGAATCCGCTATCAGCAGCCAGAGTCTGAGCGAGCACAATTGGTCATGCTCTCTCTGTGTGGGTAAATGTCCCTCTCTCCCTACATCACTCCCAAGGTGGTGATGTTTAGCACAACTAGTCTTAATGCTCCTAGGGGCTGCTGGGGGCATTACTAGTGATAGAGGGAATCCTAATGGGTAATTGGCTTTCCAAATTATGGAGAAAATTTTAAAATACAAAATTTAGGAGAAAAGATTTATATGAATTTTATGAACTTTAATTATGATTCTTCACACTTCACATTTATACTCAACAAACATTATGGTTCTTTATGGTTCTTTAACAATATTTATCAAATGTTAATTTGTTGCATCAATGCAAAGGTAATTTACATTCATACATTCATATTTACTATAAACATATTTCTTTATTAAAAAGTGGTTCTGTTATGGCTAATTGAGGCACCTTATATTTTTAGCTGTGTATTCGTCTTATTTTTTCTTTGATTTATATTTGTGTGTATGTGCGCTCATCATTATCACCATCATCATCATTCTCTTGTATTTGCTTTTCATTTCATCATCTTGGTCTTCATCCTCCTCCTGCTGCTCGTCTGTGGCCGTGTGCATGCTCGCTGTGTTCTCTGCCTGTGTCATGTAAGAAGCTGACAGCTTTATTTGATCTGTTTTTCTCCTTCTCACTTCATTTGCTTGATCGGAGCTCGTTTCTGTAACATCCTTGACGTGTTCATGAGTAATGAAGCACACACAGCGTGCATCAATTACAAGTGCTCGGCATTCCAGAGAGCAAACACTCGTTGTAGGCAGTTCTCAGGGCTATAAAACCAGAGCTTTATGGTCCGGTTCTGTCCGTGCCGCAGAGCGTCTGCACTTCTGGAGCCAAATATATCACTGCATATGTACACATGCTGTATAAGTGATGAATATAGCTGAAAACCTTTTATGAGACCTTTTGCTTATGACTTCACTCTGTCAGTCTTTAAGATAACATTAAACTCAGTGGGGGATCTGAACCTATTGCCCGTCCCTCTTTTAATAGTATTTATCATTATTCTGTGCAGTGTACATCAGCAAATTAATAGAAATGATGATTTTATTATTTTTAGTCTCTGTCAATGAATAGACCAATAGAAATTAGTGAACACAACATTTTACATTGATTTCCATTGAAATAAAATAAAGATCATTATCTTCTCCTGTTTTTTTTTTTATATGAAATATATATTAGAAAATTAGCTTTGCATAAGAAAGCTAAACCTCCTTGAATTGTAATGCAATAGCATGCAGTGCTGTTGGACAGCAATATATTCGTAATATATTCAGTGTTATGTTTTTTAATATATTTTTGGTACTTAACAGATACACATATATTCAGCTCCATAAAAGTACCGTTGTACCTATTGGAGGATTCAGTCTCTGCTATATAAGAAGTTGAACATGTGTTCTCATTAATGAGTCTCATTAATCTGACTGTCTTTAATCTGTTTTGTTAGAATCCCAAATTTCAGGAACCTGTGACTCTGGACTTCCTGGATGCTGAGCTTGAGAATGATATTAAAGTCCAGGTAAGCTTTTAAAACCCATACACACATACTATATATACACACTTTACACATGCATTTCTGGACAAGCTGAGAAAAGTGGAACTGTCACTGAAAGTGAAAGAAGCATGTAATCTGGGGCGGTAGACTTATATTACAGGATTGTTACACAAATATGACTCTTTAGGTTCGCCTTTAGTTCTCGTCATGGTTTAATATTAGTTTTAGCACTTTAGGTTTAGCCTTAAGAGCTCTTAAGCTCTTTAGTTGAGATTTTAGGACTTTTAGGACTGCCCATTGTACATCAAGAGGAGAGAAATACTAATGAAATACCTCAGCAGTTTATAAGACTTTGTGAAAATTTTAATTAGACGTTTACATTGTGAGCCCTGGGTAGCCAGAATAGCATAATTCGAAAGAAAATGTAGGTTTCCATAGGCTCCAAGATTTGTAATGGTTTTGTAAAGAAAAATATGTTTTATGTTTTTTTTTTTTAAAACATGTTTTAGGAAATAAAGATAACATACTAATTAGTGTATACAAATAGAAAATTAATTAGATTATTAATTTATTTAGCAAACATATAACATTTAATAAGTAATCACCAAACAATTGCATTTATTAACATACAAAACTATTTTGGTGTTTGGCACTATGACAAGACAGACAGGTAGAGGGGCATTTATTTCCCTCTATGTAAGTAAAATGGATTAAAGTAACAGCTCAGTAAGATCTGAGTTGAGTTTGTATTTAAAGAATGTACCTGAGCTTTGCAGTGGTAAGGGATGTGGTCTACTAGATTTGAAGATAGACTGAGGTTCATATGCAGTCATTTTGATATCAGTTCTGTGGTGATCTTGATCTGAGAGTTGTGTAGCGGATGTACGTGAGCTTCCTTCACAGTTGGTGTAATAGTGGTAGAGTGTGGTAGAGTGGTGAAGTCTCGGAAGATTAGCTGCAGTTCTTTCACAACCACATCTGGATGCACAGAACTTTTCCATAGCTGAACATCTGCCAAAAGACGTCACATCTACTTTTCTTACCTCAAATCGAAACAAGCATTAGTGCTCTCTTAACATTTACACTTTTTTTTAACATGGCCTCAGGTCTGAATACAGGGCATCTTATTAGGATGGGGGAACGGGGTTAGTTGGCACAGTGTCCACTTTAAGAACACTTTAAAGAGAGGGAACTGTAATATGCACAAATCAGCCATAACATTAAAACCACCTGCCTAACATCGGGTAGGTCCTTTCTGTGCCATCAAAAAAAGCAAGACATGAACTTTTTACATACTGATATGGTTAATTATATATGTTTACATTATGTATTGCATCATAATATACAGCTCTTGAAAAAAATTTAAGACAATTTCAGTTTCTGAATCAGTTTCTCTGATTTTGCTATTTATAGGTATATGTTTGAGTAAAATGAACATTGTTGATTTATTCTATAAACTACGGACAACACTTCTCCCAAATTCCAAATAAAAATATTGTCATTTACAGCTTTTAATTGCAGAAAATGAGAAATAGCTTAAATAACAAAAAAGATGCAGAGCTTTCAGACCTCAAAGAATGCAAAGAAAACAAGTTCATATTCATAAAGTTATAAGAGTTCAGAAATCAATATCTGGTGGAATAACTCTGGTTTTTAATCAGTTTTCATGCATCTTGGCATGTTCTTCTCCACCAGTCTTACACACTGCTTTTGGATAACTTTATGCCACTCCTGGTGTAGCATGGTTTGATGCATTCCTCTTATATTCCAGAGGTTTTCAATTGGTAAAATCAAGTAAAAACATCATTAGTGTAGTCTCTTTTTTTTTTTTTCCAGAGCTGTATAGTCCAAAGATTGCAGTCTGCTAGGGTGGGATTTGAGGTGGGAACTTGATACATGATATTGTATAAAAATTACATAAGAAGAATTTTGAAGAACAACATTTAAGATATGAAATGGCACACAAATTGTATAATATTACATTTAGTTTAATATGTGCACCACTGAATGTTTGTGTTTCTGTATTTGTTTGGAATTAAAACCACTAATTATTTCTATTTGTTGAAATCGTGCCAGAAACGACCACTGTGCCAACCACCCACTTAAAGTGTGCCAGCCAACTCTATGTTGGAGCAGATTGGCACAAGTGAAGCACATGAATTTAATCAGGAATTAATTCCCTGTTTTTGTAGCAAAAAGCTTGAGATGTAGTGTTTGAAATAACAGAGATAAGTTATGCTAATGGTTTGTTTAGCAGGGAGACAGCAAACAAGTTTATTTAGTCAGTTTGTTTAATTCTGTAGTATATACTGTATAGTATATATATATATATATATATATATATATATATATATATATATATATATATATATATATATATATATATATATCTGTGTATTTTTTTGTATATTTTGTATATTTCTCTGTAATTTGGTTTATGTTGTTCTATATAAGCAGCATGATTTCTATATATTTCTGTATATTTTGTTTATTAAGTTCTGCTTTGTCGTAAAGGTTAAACAAATACAAGTTTACTTACATGATAACTGCAAGAATCAGAGAACAATAAACTAGAGTCTAAAACAGCAAGAGAAAAAAAAAGGGCAAATCTAAAAGGTGCTGCACAAAACAAAAACAGTTAATAACACAGAAAAAACCCTGATGGCAATCCCGCTCAGTTTGTGCAGAAACAGTGGCAACACTTCTCAAACAAGCACACACTGTACTGTTGAAAATAGTTTTGAGATACTGTAATCACAAACAGGTGAATAGCATTAGTATTCTGGTGAAGCTGATCTGTGATTGACAGAAGGTAACTTGTGACTATGATGTGTCTGTATCTGTTGAATTATGGTTTGCAGTTGGAGTTTGCAAGTTGGGTGTGCTCAGAAACAGTTTGTTATAGTACGTTCTGTATATTTAGTATATTGCTGTGATTCCTGTCATTCGTATATTAATAATACGTTATTTTTATGAGTACTCTCTTTTTTTATAGTAATTACCTAAATCCAACCACAAGAATGTCAGTAAATTAAAAGGATTAAAAATGTGTTAACTCACTCCAGTAGACTTTCCTACGGTCTACATGTGCAATGCATGAAAAAAAAAAAACATTTAAAGTCTTTAAACCACTAATTGACCAACTCACTGATTCCTGTCTTTCAGATCAGAACAATGATGATTGACAGGGTTCCTGGCAATAAGACGATTGACACACTGGTGAAGACTCAGGATGAGGTGTGTATAGACTGTATATAATTTGTATGTAAGTTTAATAAACAGTAGAATGGAGTTATCATGTATATTTCACATTAAATGTTTTATTTGTCTGTGTTTTTGTGTTTTAATAGAGATACATAGATCGAGGAGTGAGGACTTATACGTGGGCGCCGGTTAATGGCACAGACTACAGGTCTGCAGCTTTTTCCTGTACCTGCTTAATCATGGTGTTCTTGTGTGTTTTGCTCATTTGTCTTTATAATAACTGAGTAATTACTTACTAAGTAACTGGTTTCAGTCTTTTTTGGGTTCTTGTGTTTGTCTTGGCATTCAGGACTTTTTTTTTTTTTTTTTTTACTTCGCTAATATGGTTCATTTTTACATTTTGTCTTGTGTGTGTGTGTGTGTGTGTGTGTGTGTGTACATGTGTTCTATAGCTTGGCCTTGGTTTTGCCCGAGTACAACATGCACTACATCGAGGCAAGCCTGGGGGACCTAAATCAAGCCAAGTGTGAGTATCGGTGCTTATTATTTTCACTGTTTTGAGAATGTTTTTAACTATAACTGCTCTGCTCTGCTTGAGTAGGATGGATGACCTCAACTGTAGTGGTTTGTAACAAATCAATCGCTCCAGCTTTCTGTATATCTGCGAGTGTGTGTGTGTGTGTGTGTGTGTGTAGGTGTGTGTATGTATGTGGGAGAGAGAGAAAGAGAGAGAGATTGAGTGATTTCAGTACTTTAAGACTGCATGCTGTGTGAAGTCGTGGGCCAGTTGGCGTCCACCCATTAAAAGCAGTAAAGCCAAGTTTTGATCTGGACTCTCCCCAGCTCTGAAGCGTCTGGACCGGGCAGACAGAACACAAACTCCAGCCCTGGAGCTCTGTTACATCCACTCTCTAGCCAGATCCACGCTATACATATGCACATACTCACAGTGCGCAATGCTCACATTCCTCAGTAATATTCCCCTCCACCCATTAAAAAGCCCTGTATACATTCTCAAACATGAAGCCTTGGCTTATCTAGCTCGCTGCTTAAACTCACTGATTACCCACATGCTCACTTTCTTCTTTGGCAGTGAGCTTTTTGGAGTGTCTGTCTCATGTGATGAAAAGCATCTCTCAGTGGAAGACTGGATGCGTGTGTATACTGATAATGTGCTTCTGATTCCAGTCTCTGTAGAGAGCCAGGTTTCAGAAGGTCAAATTATACGGAGGATTTGGAGATGCAAATCCTTCCATTCACACACCCGACTGACCCTTCTTAGTTCAACAGAATGTCACACTGTAGATGTTTCTTTAACGTATAATACTTCCAGCAGTAGAGGTCAGTGACCACCCTGTAGACTGGATGCCTAAATAAGTGAATATATATTTTAAAAAGCTAATCCTAATAATCTTTAGCACATGCCTCCTCGATTTGTGAAGCCAGTCATCTTCACTTTTCCAATTGCCACTAACTGCAGCATCACCTAAGTAGTCAACATGTTTGGAAGAAAGGGCAATGTTCCATATATCAGCTAACTATATACTATTTAAGCCTGTGCTGACCAGCATTACACTCGAAGAAATGTGAGAAGGAAATGCCATTTACCCACCCCTGAGAGAGTAAGGCCAACAAGTGTACAACAATATCTTGTAACAGATAACTAGTTACAATTTATCCTACATTTGTAAATGAATACTGAAGTCATCCAGACCAAAAAGGGACACATATGGAATCATGTAGTAGCTTAAAAAAGTTAAACAAACCAAAATACTCTGGGGATTTTTTCTATCTAGGATGTTGTTAACTTGCAGCTTTTGAGGCTCGTAATTTTGATTAACTTATTCTGAGCAATAAAGTAAACTTTTGGCCTTCCTTTCCTGGGTGGGCCTGATGAGCCTGATCATAATATTTTTGATGGTCTTTGCGATTACACATGAGGATACGTTCAAAGATTGACTGACCTTTATTTCTTACAGTATATGTTCTTTACTTATTTGTGTAGTTTTTGCCATAACTGATGCTTTCAAACACATTAAGAGTTAAGAGACCAGTAAATTCAAGTAATTAGCTCTTGACAAGTTCAGCACAGCTGTTAACTGAAAGCCATTCCAGGTGACTCTATCTCATAAAGCTGACTGAGAAAAAAGCCCAATTTTAAACTGGTGACTGTTTTTGAGTGTTGGTCAATCATTTACTGTGTGGGAACTGTTGAAAGAAGACTTACTGTAATCCAAGATCTCGCTGGATGATTGACGACGCCTCAGTAGCCCTCGACAAATATCTGCCAGGTTTGATTTCTGGACCTGTTGACGACTGCTACAAGTAATAAGAGCGTAAGAGAGAGGGTGAGGAGAAAGTCGAGGGTGGACTTATAGAGGCTGGTCTTTTAATAATTTTGTCATTTTCACTCTGTTTTCTCTGCAAATCAACACAAACATCTTGTATTACTCATCTATGACACAAATCTATTTTGGAAGAAAATTGGTGAAAAAAGGCAAAGCATTAGTTCTTGCATTTGTTTTTTTGTGTTGAAACATGATTTTGAAGATCAGACAGACTGGCCATGTGTTCCTCCTGGTGAAAGCATGTTTATTTAGTGACCCCATGTTGCAGATCAGTCGTGTCCCATGCAGTATAAGCCACAATGACTGAAAGATTTCCGAATTCTAGGGATGCAACGGTACATGTATTCTTTATGAACCATCACGGTATGGGGGCTATGGTTCGGTTCGCACAATCTCACAGAGAATACTCGGTAAAGCTTTTAGAGTTTGGGCTCGTCTGGCGAGTGGAAACAGCTGTACACAGCTTATTTTGGCGACTGGGAACACAAAGTACACTGGGCCTTGATGGCTCATCTACTTCTACCACTACCGCAGCACCGGAGAGTGGGTGGTGTGTCTGTGCTTTGGGGAAAGCATATTCAACAGCCTTATCCAGACATGCCGATAAGTTTAAAAAGTGTAATGTCCTTGCAATAGTCAATAGAATAGTGATACATTGCTCCTAAATGTACACATTATATTTTTTCTTAATTTTATCTTTGTTATTTATTTGTATTAGGAGTTTGCACGTTCTCCCCGTGTCTGCGTGGGTTTCCTCCGGGTTCTCCGGTTTCCTCCCACAGTCCAAAGACGGCACGTTCAGGCTAATTGGAACTTGATTGAAATTGCCCCTTAGGTGTGAGTGTGTGAGTGAATGTGTCTGTGTGTCTGTCTGTGTCTGTCTGCCCTGCGATGGATTGGCGGCCTATCCAGGGTGTATCCTGCCTTCCGCCCGATGCCTGCTGGGATAGGCTCCAGCCCCCCCCCGCGACCCTTCACGGATAAAGCGGTTGACAATGAGATGAGATGAGATTTATTTGTATTAAATATTCGCACAAGGAATTCTGTATCTTCCCTAGGCTGAACTATTTTAAATGCATATTATATATTTCAGTATTTTCAAAGCAGAAGGGGTACTGTGAACATTCATAAACATACAGGAGACAGGAGTCTAATACAGCATATGGCAATATTTAAGTTCCATTGTTATAATGAAGTTACTAAAGTTGAGACTACGCAGGATGACAGCTATCCCTACTTATAGCCAAAGATTATTTTGACTTAAGCATTGTTTAAAAATAGCCTATTGTAAAGACATTATAACACTCTTTAAAATATGACCTACTGTACATAAGTGTGTATGTTTAAAATGTATATTTCATTGCTTAATGCAATACAGGCTGTATAATTTATCTTATGATGGAATAAATATCAGTGCATGGTGTATTCTCTAATGCCAGGTACAAAGTACGCAGCTTTTTGAGTTGTCAGTAATTGTGCCGTCCACAGTACACGACCGGTTGTGCTGTACTTGCGAGTCTTTCAGTTGTCGTGGCTCTCACACTAAATGACTGATCAGCGACACTTATCTGGCTCCTCTTCAAAACCACATTTTGTCATGAGAACATGCCAGACATAAATGTGCTCAAAAACTGATTATGCCATGCCGGAGAATCTCCATAGAGGAGAATACACAAAATGAATTGTTTTATATGGAACAGTTGGACAAAATCAGAGTGTATAAATGTTTAATAATTTTCATACAGAACAAATTCACTCATATACCTTATATAAATCCTCAATACTCCAGTTATAAACCTTTTAAAGGTGCTCAGGCTATGATTCCCTTTAGCGTAACAACCAGTCTACACAAAGTAGCAGTAATGCTAGTTTTTAGCTTTTAATTCCATTTACCCTTATTCATAAAGGACTTACTCATAGGCTCCCTTAAGAATTTAAGCGTAACTGTAACATTGGTGGAACATTAGTGTGGGGAATTAGAAAGCATAGTGTGTAGTTAGCCGTTAGCATTACACAAACCATAGAAAGCCAGGTTACATGGCTTCTCTTCCTATAAAGCATAGCATGAAGCTTCTTAAGAAAGTTACTGGAGTAAAAAAAAAGCCTAACAAACTGTATGGGTGCTGCCAAACGCTACTATCCGAGCTTATCCATCTTCTCACTTACATCACTCCCCTTATACATACACACATATATAAAAAAAGAGTTACTCTCAAAGGCACATTGTAACTGTAACTGTTACAAGTAATTTCCTCATATAACATGGGGAACAGAGAGTGGTTAGATTCACCATAAACAGCTCTGGCAATGCAAAAGATGTATCTTGGACCTGTGGTTCTGTCTTTCTGCGCAAGTTCCATTGACTGTGGGTAGCTATTGCCTTCAACGCCTAGTTGCCAACTTGATCAGTTATTTAGCATGCTAAAAAAATTTGCCTGGCATATGCAACTGGTTGGTAATCATTCAGTAATGGCCCGGTAAATGTCTTTTTTTTTATCAGTTGACATTGCTTAAAACAATGCACAGGACTGTGAGAGTGCCAAGTGGTTGTGGATTTACCTCTGAGCAGAAATTTTGGTTGGCGATCAACAAAAAACTGTTGGCGACTAAAAAAAAAAACAGGCTTCGATCTTGGAGTGTGAACTAGGCATTAGTTTCACAGCTTTCTGTTTAAAATAAACAAAAAAAAACAAGAAAACCCAACCTTTCTTTCAACGCAACATACCAAAATTGTACTGAAAAATGAATGGTACAACAATCTAATGACTCCCGAGGTCATGTAGTGTGAACCTGCTTCAGTTTGGAACCAAGTGTGCATGTGTGTGAGTGCATTTAAGAGCTTTTTTATCCAGAAGTGAGTTGTAGATAGAGATGCCTCTACTCTGTCTTCCCTTTTCTTTCTAGCTTTCTCTGCTGCTCACCTTTCCTCTGTCTGTCTCCTTCAGAGTGAGGCAGGAGGGCACATGTTTATGGTGCTGTAAAGACTGAGGTCCAGGTGGAAGATGAAGAGGAGGGAGTGGGCAGTATGGGGTCAGCTCTCTGTGTGCTTCCTCTAACTCTCCTGGACACTTTAGCAGGCCGACTGTGTGCTGCGGGAGCTCCACAGGGCTCGTTTTTCTGCGTTAAAAGCCGAGAGTGAAGCTCAGATGCACTCAGCCAGAGATGTGTGGCTCTAGGGAGCGGTGCTGAGGGGATGATGAGAAGAACAGGTGGACGGAGAGCCATCAGCGAGTACCTTGTGTTCCTCGTGGTTTCTTTGTTCTGATGCACAACAGTAATGACAGTAAACTCTTAAATTTAAACATACCTAAAAGGGTTCTTTGAAGTGAAGCCATAGAAGAACCACTTTGGGTTTCCTGAAGGAACTCTCAGGGGGATGTTTATTATTGTGAATGAAGTGCGTGAGCGCATGGAATGTAAAGGTTGTCCACGTAATATGAAAGTTATGAACCAATGGAATGTTGACCCAGGTTTGGATATCCATGGTTTATGGTTTATTAAGAGCTCATTTTATTTTTGTTTATGGAACAAATGAATATAAAATAACATATCCTGCTAAAAGTATACATTCCAAGTGTTTTGGCTGGTTTATGATGGGCTAACCAGGTCTTTTATGATCAAGGTGTTTCAAAACCAGAAGAAAACATGCCCTAGCTTAGTGTATGTTTTGTTTGATTTTGATATAGCTTGGTCTTGCCACTCATGCTGGTTTTAACCAGAATTCATACTATATATGTTTAGTAGCTGCCTTAAATCACCGGTGATGGGGAATAACTGCATTAAACCGGCGAGTAACACAAACGTAAAGTAATAGTTACTTTTACTGGTAACTAGTTACTTTTATAGTGGAGTAACTCTCTACTTTTTGGACTAGTAACTACAACTAATTACTTTTTCAAAGTAACATGCCCAACACTGTAAGGCACAAATGTGGGCCTTTATGGATTAAAGGGTCTTTTCTTGACATTTTTAATCCAAATGTAATGACTTCTATGCAACTTAAATTGTCTATTCGATTATTAGAGGCACTTATTATAAAGTGGGACCAAAGTGGTTGTAATGTCAGACCACAGACATTTATCATGTATAATCATATCAAATTTACTTGTGTATATTACAGTTTATTGCAAGGTGTGTTGCTATTTCAATATATGAATTGCATTTTGAATTGCAATATATGAATTGCATTATGCAGCTCTGCGTGGTAGTAATCTTTTGTGTTCACTTACAGGCAAACACAAATATGTGGCATGGAAGTAATTACAGCAACACAACAGTCAAAGGATGTGATGCAGATGTCACTATAATTCTTGACATGTGTCACACACTTTGGAATACATACATGCTTATTCTAGAGCTCATAAACAAAGCACACACACACACCTGCTGAACATAATCAAACAAACATGGCTAATTGTAGCTTATGGGTAAATACACCCTATTATATCAGCATGAGAATGTGGTGTTGTGTCATTGTATTGTATGTTGGCAAATCAAAGCATGTCTCAAGCAGAGTCTCTATTAAGAAGCTCAGTCTATCCTATATCCCCAGAGAAAGTGAGTATTTATTTTCTTTGGGAATTTGGGTCACATAGTTGTAGCATCAACAAACGTGTAGTTTCTAGATGATAGTTCAGCGCTTAGACAGCAGGGCCACCTTAACTTTGCAACTTGACTTTGACTTTCTAACACTTTTTTCCTGAACGTACTGTGAAGTTTTTCAAGTGAAACATGGCAATTAGGATGTTTAAGCTCTTAACTTGGAAGGTAAAAAATTATATCATTGGTTTATATGGTTAATATTGTTTCTAGTTGAAAAAAAGTCATTACTTTTGAAGATTTGAAGATTTACATATGTGGGCCTCATAACAGCTACTAGACATGTATAGCATATTTCTAAATAAAACTCCGGAATTATCCCTACCAATTACCTCAATGATATAATAAATCATGCATGCTGTGACCAGGAATGTGAATAAGGTCAAGAAGGTCATTTTTTAGTTGACTTTAAAACAGGTTTATAGGGCTGCAGAGCTTAAAGAGATACCACAACAAATCCTTGCTACTGCGGAGGAGCTGTAGACCGCATTACTCATTTATAATAATGTTTGTGGGTAGGTGGGAGGTTGTGGGTAGTTACTTTTGGGCATCATTACAGTAAATCTGTGTTAGTAGTAGATTATCCAGAAGAGCTAGAGATCAACACAGGAGACGTTTTTTATAGCTTTGTTGGATTGCATTGTTTAACCCTTGTTCTCTCTCTTTTGTACAGTTTGTGTGTGTGTGTGTGTGTGTGTGTGTGTGTGTGTGTGTGTGTGTGTGTGTGTGTGTGTGTGTGTGTTAGAGATGTTGTGATCTGATCCATTGACCTGGAATCAGGGAAATTCCAGGCATATATTTTTATATTTTTAGCCATTTTAATCTCTAACCAGTTCTGTGTGTTTTCAGAAGGTAAATACTAGAGAACATTTAGAGTCATAATTGTGGAATTATACTACTATAGGTAATACCTACAAAAGTAACTTATTTCAGTGACTATTTTAGAGTCAGACACAGCTTCCTTGTCAGCAGCTCTAGCTATGTGCAGCTCACTTAAGCTCCCCAGATCCCCAGAAATCACCCCTTAGGGTAAAGTCGATCAGCACTAGGCATCTATGAGCTGATGTATAGAAACCGATTCCCTGCGCTTTCCTCCAAATGCACTGTGATTAAACAATGCTGCATCAGCAGTGCGAAAATAAGCAGTGACTGACTAGTCTTCACCCTCCTGGTGTTGTGGGGAATATACCTAGCTGACTAGCAGCCAAATGGGTGGGTCTATTGGTCTAGCTAAATTCGGAGAAAAATAGGATACATTTATTGAATAAAAGTATAAAAAAAGTTTGGGAAATTTAACAGGGCTGCATAATATTTGATATTAAATATGGGAGGACCAAACAAATAATTATGAAATGTGAAGAAGACACGTTCCCACCACCAATGACTAATTGAAAACCAAAAGTGTTGCATATTTATCTCACTATAAAAAAGCTTTTTAACATTAGTAGTGTTTTAAAGGAACTGAACGCTAAATAGTCAGTCAGTCAGATCAGTCTGATGAGATTATAAATTAGTATTTCTAATAAAACATACAAGTAAACTTAATAAATAAATAAAAATAAATAAATAAAACAAATCCTGAATAAATCCACATTATATAAACTGATGGATTGGTATCGGCTCATATTGATCTTTGTGGGACTTTGATCAGATCAAGGGTAAAATAACCTTATTGAGACATCCTGTTTGTGTGTGTGTGTGTGAGTGTATGTACAGTATGTGTGTATGTTAAAAAGATGTGATTAATCACGGTTGTCTGTGCTCGTCTGCCCCCGGCAGAACCTTTACACTGCCTTTGTTTCTGAGCCGCTCTGAGGCTCCAGCAGAAAGCCCGTGTCATCTGCTGCTGCATGTTTTATAGGAAATGACGTGTTGGGAATATCGTATTCTCAGTTCTGACGGCCTGTGTGCGGATGGTAACTCTTCTGTCTTTCTCTCTCTTCTCTAATCTGTGGGATTTTCACTACAGGGCAAGAGGGCAAGTACAGCGCACGGCTTCTCTCTGTCTGTTCCTGTCTTCCTTTTTACTTTTCATCATTCGTCTCTTCAGTTCTGCCTGCATGTTTCTGTCATTCACTGCATGTTTCATGCAGCTCATATTGTGGAATGCATATACAGTACTGTACTAAGGTTTTAGACACCTGTGAAATATAGAATGGAAAGTTACTTATCTGCGCAGTCAATGTTTCCTTATCAGTAAAAAGCTAATATTACAATAAATTCATAGTAATCATCTGTAACAGTTTACAATAAGGGTACATTATCTTACAATACTTGTCTTAACTAATTAATAATTGACACTAGTTAAAACATTATTAATTATTACAATTTACAATATCATTATGTTTACTAGTATCTAACAGTATTTACAAAAATATATATTGAAATTGAAATTTAGCAACTTTTAAAAACATATTTAAGCATCAGTTAATAATTAGTTAATGAAGAATGTTAATTACTGTAGTGTACTGTTAATTGCTGTACCATTATTATAAAGAGTAATGTTCCCATCGTAATTATACCAACACTTGATTTGGTAAATATGTAAATTGGTGCTTAATAATGATATAATTTTAAATCAAGCAAACTTTTGAAGGATTGGAACACATCCCTTTGGGTGCTGATCCCTTGGCTGATTGCATCCAGGAGAAATCTGGAACAAAGCTTTGTTGCTAAATAGAGCTAGCTCACAATATCTCAAATACTTCAGAAACAAAAGAGAACAGTACAGTACAGTATAATGAATTATGCAAAAGTCAAAAAACAGCTTACCTGTACAGTATTTTACTTTTAGTCAGAATTGCCAATAATATGTGCAGTTTATGCATGGTTAAAGAAATATTTTTAAAGAAAGAAAAATAATGGGAAAATATTGTGTTTTGGATGTTTGGAAATTGATTGCCCCCTATTAGGAATCCATGCACAGTTTACATGCATGCAATAATACACTCATAATAAGATAATGGCAGTTATCTGATTACATAATAGTTATTTGCACAGCTCTTTTCCATGATCTAATTATCCAATGTGTAAATATGTTGATTGGATTACCGACAGTAACTTATTTAATAATAAAATATAAATTATGAAGTGCATGTGAACACTCAGTTTTTTTCTGTACCAGGATTAAGCCTAGATGCAGACTCTATATTTTCCATTCAATAGAAAATCTCAATTTAAACAGCTGTTCAGTCTAAGACTAGGATTAATCTTTGTCTGGAAGACACTGACCCTTACTGTTTTAACCTTCTGGATTTGATAGAGATTACAAAACTATGTATGTCACTTTAAATCAGAAAAAAAATGATTCAATGCTTAGATTTAAAAATGTGTAGAAATGATCAGATCAAACCAATAAACTTCTTGTGCTCTCAGAAGAGTAGACTGACCACCCAGAGTCCAGATCTCAGCATGTTTAAATAGGATTGGGACTATTTGGCTGGTAATCTGGATCTGGATCTGATTTTTTTAAGAGTAAAAAATCTTTTTACTGAAACAAATGGTTTTAAATGATGCTTAGAGTGCCTAAAACCTCTGTACAGTACTGTACACATATGAGACTCACTTTTATAGTTTTTATTTATTTTTTCACATGTTGCATGATTCTCCTTATTACCATCACAGTTTTAAGTTTTAGTGAGGTGACCTCATTACTCACATTACTTTTTGTCCCTCCAGTTTGATTTTTTTTTTTTCCTTTTGTCTTTTCATGATGACGTGTTGTCGTTTTATGAGTGATTGATGGGTTTATTTTGGACAGTCCTGTGTGTTTCTGAGAGGCTGTTGGTGTTGAGTTTTACTGTGGTGACATTTGACGTCCTGAACCCACTGTTCCTGTACTCTCTCTGCAGTCTTTGAGACTATGCAAGTGGAGAAATTTGAGGAGAACGGCTACACCTTTATTGCGCCCAGGTAGGTCACAGACACACACACACACACACACACACAAAGGCGTGAGGGAAACCGCAGACCTCCCGTAGACTTTTAGCAGTGACAGTTTTATGTGAGCAGTATCCACACCATATTGGTCTTTGAAGGCTCATAAATTCACACCTTTAGACCCCCCCCCCCACAGCCCTCCCTCTCCTAACAGTAGATCTGACTGTGTCAGCAAGAGAGAAACACAGTCGACGCATTGCATAAATTACTGAATATAAGAGACCAGCATTATTATAATATCAAAGGACATAAAACACAAGGCCGATGCAGGTGGTTAGCATCTAAAACAGGGCTGGGCTGTCTGGACACTATATCATATTGCTTTTATACCAAGTGTTTCAGTTTATTTGTCACATGCATGGTCATATATACTACAGCTAGCAGTGATATACTATAAGATATACTTTAAGCAAAATTCATTTAGGTTCTCTTATAAGGGGTGCTGTTAACTCTTGTTAACTCTTAGTCTTCTTTTCCCGAATCATTCCTGATGAGAGCCAGTTTCATCAAAATGTTTGATGGTCTTATTGACTGCACCTGATGATACTTTTAAAGTACCTGAAAATGTTCAAAAGATTGACTGACCTTCATTTTTTAAGTATTTTTTTATATGGATTAGAACATTACTCAAATAGGTCTTTTCACTGCATACCAACTATTAAGAAATTAAAGTAATTAATCTGTATCGTAACATACAGGGGTTGGACAATGAAACTGAAACACTTGTTATTTTAGTGTGGGAGGTTTCATAGATAAATTGGAGCAGCCTTTTTGGCCAATCTTCATTAATTGCACATTGCACCAGTAAGAGCAGAGTGTGAAGGTTCAATTAGCAGGGTAAGAGCACAGTTTTACTCAAAATATTACAATGCACACAATATTATGAGTGACATACCAGAGACAAATTGTTGGTGCACGTCTTGCTGGCGCATCTGTGACCAAGACAGCAAGTCTTTGTGATGCATCAAGAGCTACGGTATCCAGGGTAATGTCAGCATACCACCAAGAAGGACCAACCACATCCAACAGGATTAACTGTGGACGCTGTAAGAGGAAGCTGTCTGAAAGGGATGTTCGGGTGCTAACGCGGATTGTATCCAAAAAACATAAAACCACGGCTGCCTAAATCACGGCAGAATTCAATGTGCACTTCAACTCTCCTGAACTGTCCGTCAGGACAATAAATTATTGTGGTCTAAAACCAGGTGTTGCTGTTGATCTTTAAATTTAGTTACAATTTCATGAATAATACAGAATAAAATATGCTTACATTGACATTGACATTGTCATTGTCATAGTGGCCATTGACCATTGCTTTTGGTTTGTGCACTCATAGGGAATATTGCCAGGACCTGAAAATCACCTCTAACAACACTCAGTTCCTGATGGACTTCAACCAGTACATTGACAAGAGAACACCTAGTGACCCCATGTGTAAGTATATACAGTACATTATTCTGCCTTTTAATTTAATTATCAAAAATGTTAAAGGTTTTAAATTAAATGTTGCAATTATTCAGTTACACAAATAACACACTTCAACAAAACACCCGAAGAAAGGCTGCTCTATATTCTTACCGCACTCACTTAAAAGCATCTTCTATGGTATCGCTTTTCTAAAAGCCAACTTTCTGACAACACCCAAGATGTGCATCAAAGAAACTAAAACGCAACTGTCCTCCAACACTCACCTTGATCTTCAAATGACATCATCTTCTGCGCACACACACACACACTCTGAAATCATTATCAAAGCTCTGATACACTAAGCCTTAAAGAGCGTCTTATAGATCTAAAGTACATAAATCGATAAATGATCTCATGCTTTCAGAGATGAGAGTCCTTTCTCTTTTAGCTGCTGACTCAGGTGCTTTCCCACTCAAATGATGTCATTGTGTATGTTACTCACTCTTACTCACGATGAAGGTGACTCCACTGAGTGGACAATGGAATTTGGGCTCAGTAATTGATTAGTGAGGTCTGGGAGTCCCCGAGGGAGTCGTTGTGTATAATTTGACAAAAAAAAAAAAAAAAAAACATAATCAGAAGTCCAAAAAGTAGAGAATAGACAAAAATATTACATTTGCTTACTTATTTTTGAGGACAATTATGCAATATTCCATTTTTTTGTGAGTGGCAAAAGTAAATAGATAGTTTGAGGGCAAAATAAGAGTCAGATGTGTCCAATCAACCCGATGACTGTCAGATGCTAGTCAGCACCCTGTTCTATTTAAAGGACAGGGATCTATCAAAGTCTGATCTTCACAACACATGTTTGTGAAAGTGCATCGTGGCACGGACAAAGAAAAGAGCTCAGAAGGAGAGTTGTTGATGCTCATCAGTCTGGAGATGTTTACAAACCATCTCTAAAGATTTCAGACTCCACAGTCATTCCACAGTCAGACACATTGTGAACAAATGAGGGGGGAAGAAAACTCCATAATTAACCTCCAACAAGGATTATGCCAAAAGCAAGGAGTATAGTAGTCCATGAGGTCACAAAAGGAAGCCAATGTAACTTCTAAGCAACTAAAGGCCTTTTTCACTTTGGATAATGTTAATGTTCATGAGTAAACCATCAGGAACACTAAACAGCATTGGTGTGCAATTCAAAAGACTATTGGAATAATAGTTTGTGGATGGGATTAAATGTGTGAGTAAAGGAAAACAAAAAAAAAAACTTAACCCTACCTGTGAAACTTGGTGGTGGTAGTATCATGATTTACTTTGCTTACTGGCTTTGCTTTTTCATTTTGGCCAGCATGGGTCGCCATCATTTACAGAACAGTGAATTCTGAAGGACAAAGTCTGGTTCTCCTTATCTACTTTTAGGAATTCAATTTCAATTTCAAATTCATGCAGAAATATAGAACATTCCAAAGAGTTCACAAACCTTCAACCACCACTGTAAACACTTTAAACAAGCCCATTCCTATTTCATTGGCAGGTAATTTGACTCTAGTCAACAGGCTTTTGCTGGACGCTGGACTCACGGCTGAGCTGGTCACACTCTGGAAGAAACAGCCTATGTAAGTTTCTACACTGCAGCCACAATCACCCAGTAAATCATTTTAAGATTAAATATGGTGCCACAGAGCTTAAGCATGCCAGTGCTTCAGTCTGGAATGGTGTTTTTTGATTAACAAAGTCCTGAAAGACAATACATCAAACAGTGTAAAGCACTATTTAAAGTCGGCGGCATACAAATTACAGTGTGGACTCTTCTTCTGCAGCTCCACTTCTTTGCCCATCACTAATAAACGCTTGCATCAGAGATTCCAACCATCTGGGTGGAGAGAAATATTTTAATCTGTACAATATGCTGGAGATTTTCTTTCCAAAGCAGTTAAAAAAACATGTGAATATGACATTGTGGTAAATGTGGCCTTTTTTGTGTCATTATACTGATAGGAAATTGTGTGTCTTGTTGTTTTTATTTTTTTTATTCCCCCTCAGCCTACCCACTGACACCAGAGCACTGTAAATCACACACCACTGTAAATCGCTGGGTGACCGGCCTTTATGTCACAAGAGGCTTCCACACATTATGTGTGGGCGAGCTTCCTAAAATTGTGACTCATTTATTGTTGGGAAAAATAAAGCTTGTTTTTGTTGTGTTGCAGAGAAGGAGTGTTAGCCAGATTTGTGGCTACTGATGGTGGCATCACCCGGGTTTACCCTAAAAGGTGAGAAAACATAATTTAGAATGAATTGTATTGCATTGTACCTGTAACTTATTTAGCATTGTACATGTTCTTGGTATTTGGTTGGTTTAAAAAAAAAAAAAAAGAATATATATATATATATATATATATATATATATATATATATATATATATATATATATATATATATATATATATATATAAATAATAATAATAACAGGTGTGAGCTAATTTGAGATTGAAACATTGCACAAGAGGTCATTCAAGTGCTCCCCCTGCTGCTCTATGGAAAGGCTAGGTAGTGTTCCTCTTGGTGAGAGATCATTGACCGCTATAGACATGCCTGTGGGACAAACTCAAAGACATTTTGCCCAGTTGACCGACTTTAATGGTCATTTGCCTTCAAAATTGCCTTCCGTCTAGTCCATCCATGAGCCAGCCATCATCATCTTTGTTTGCAGTTCCATGTTTGGGTATGGAAGGCTCATGGTGAGCACCTAAGTTGAGCCTTTTCTGTATCAATGTACTGCCCCAACTGCTGGTGTGATGATATGAGTAACCATTACATACCGTAGTCGGTCACCACTAGTGATAGGAGGGCCTGCCTGATTGCCAGATATACCATCATTTGAGTGTTTATGGGATCAGCTGGGTTGGCAGCATCGGCAGTCTACAAGAGTACAAGATCTACTGGCCTATCTGCAACATCTAAGGGCAAATGTGCCACAGGATTCCATATGGAACTTGTATGCCTCCATACTCAACTGGACCTTTTCTTCTTTCCATGATAGAGGCAACCCAACAGGGTAGTAGAGACTACTTTCAAACATTCAAACAAACAGTTTCCCCCAATAAACATATCATTTGACTGTGATATTGTAATTACCTACGTACATCATTATTAAATTCACACCTATAAAGCATAAAAAAAACCCTCTTATTCAGAGTGATTACAGAGGCCCCAAAGATACGTGTACGCTTAGACCCTGGCAAATAATCAGTGGTACAATCAGAAAAACACTGGTGGTGCACCAAAAAAAAATATTTTCTAAGCTATACCCACTGCAAGGGTGATACATAATGCATTGTTGTTTCACTCCCCTCGATACCCATGTAATCATGAAATGACAATGATGTGTTTTTGTGGTAGTGTATTTCTCATCTACTTGCAATCTACCAAGGTTGCTTATTTGCCATCTTTCAACCCCCTGGGTAGTTATTTCCAGTTACAGATGACCAGACTTCTAGCTTGCTCAGTGGGGAGTCATTAAAAGCTAGGGCTTTCCATAATACACCAAACTATTTGCAATATTTCTGGATCTGCACAAGCATGTTTTGAGACACGCCGTCCATGAAATTTAGTATTTCCAGTATACCAAGAAGCAAGTGTCTGATTGCAGTGCTATTAGGAAGGAAGATAAAGGTCACCAGGAACAATACATGATTAGAAATTTAGATTAATATGAGTAACACTTATATATTTATTTTGAAACACATACAAAAGTTTGTAACGTATATTTCAACATTCCAGATGTCTCAGCAGTTCTCAGTGAAAATTCACACAGTTCCTTTAGGTCTTGCAGTAGGGGTGCAGTGTTAATAGTGCGTCCAGTAACATCGTACACATTTTCATTCAGGGATAAGTCTGTTGATGTGGCAAACTCTAGTATCTATGGACCTTATCGTAAACCCTGTGCAAGGCATGTTGCGATGCTCATTGCTATCTTACAACCCTGTCAATAGTCTATTTTCACGCCTTGCGCCCGAACTGTTAAAATAGCATTATTAGAGTTTAGGAATATATTTACACCAATGGGTGTGATGGTCTGGAAGTGAAGTGTGTTCAGGTAAATTTCTGGCGTGTTTCTATTTTGGCGGCAAGAAATACAGTTGTGCCACTGACTGATTAAAACCCTGACAACAGTCAACAGTGCCATGTGCACTGCGCAAACCAAACGTTTAACTCAACGATAAACTGAATGAAGAATAAAATAACATTTGCTGTTCCCTTAAATGAGCTGCTGGTGTACCTTTACAGCTTGAACGTGCAAAGGCGCTGCTCTGTAAGAAACCAAGGCACCAAAGTCCGAGTGTGTCTGCCTCTTAAAGGGAATGACAAGGGACACACTGATTGGTTTCACTTTACGCCCAAAGCACACTCTTGAATAATCACAAGAATTGGAACATGCCTTTTCTGCATTTCGAGCTGCGCAAGCTTTTTTTTTCTGCCCTTTTGCCACCAAACACACAGTGAAACACGCACTATATCCAGCTGCGCCATGAGTAATTGACCAATGCCTTATAGATCCCTAAAATAGGGCCCAAAGGTCATGAGACTTGCTGACCTAAGAGCTTCCCCTGGTTAGCTAAACCAGACTTAACCAGCTCTGCTTCTGCTACCTAGGGTGGTCAGAGCAAGCAGGGACAATGCTGGTAAACAGGAGCCAACAGGGAATGACATACCATAATCGAGAGACATTCCAGGGTCAAAACACAGGCAAAAAGGTACACAGAAATTCCAGGTACACAGAAAAAAGGTTGTAAACAAAGAAACAAACATAGCAAAGAAAATGTGGAAAATGCAGGACGAACCAAATCAATACTCAGCAGTGAGAGAGAGGGCTGAAGGGGTATATATACAGGGGAACACAGGTGAGGCTAATTACACAGATTACTTCCTGGAAGTGCCATGTGCATAATCATGTGATCATGTGTGCAAGTGTAGTCCATGTGTGGTGCGTTCTGGGTAGTGTAGTCCGGTGACTGAAGATCGCAATTAGAGCTTAGTGCGAGGGAGACAGGTACGATTTCAGCACCAGACGTGACGATTGGTTGAGAAAATGTAGGACCTCACTAACATAACATTGGTCTGTCAAAGTGCCTGTAATAAATCCCAAAGACAATCTGACATCATACAAAATTGCACCCCACACCATGACACCATGCCATATAGACAATGTGTTGTGTGACAACAAACCACTGATCTTGGTGCTGACCACAGTGCCTTCACAAACTGATTTATTGGTCGTCTCCACCAAGTCACCAAGTAGAACTCATCACTGAGTCAGTCAGTGTCAGTCTGGTATAACCACCCACCAAGTTTCATTCCTGTAGGTTGATTCCTTCTGGATGCAACAATGTATTTTGTGATGATGATGATGATGGTAGACAGCAGTCTCATGCTCTCTAGGGCGCATAGTTTTATAAGAACCTCTGACAAGCTACCTCAGTCCATATCTCTCCCTCTTATTAACTGCTCTGTGTAACAGTGTCTGAATTCATAAAGGAGGTCCTGTGGTTTACAAGTTTCAGTGCAGCTCTTGGGGTGATTTGACTCATTTTAGCCGTGGTTATTAGCTGTCCTGAGACCAGCAGGGTGATAAACACAACTCTGCTGAGGGGCTGAGTTTGCCTGACTATAATTAATCATTCTGACTGGGTCCAGATACACTGTTGTGGGTGTAACGTTAATAATTTAGCTGTTATATCTTGATGAAAACAGCCGTAACTGATTTTTGTGTGTAATTTTCAAATGATGTGTAAATATACTCGAATGCCTCTGATGGAGCGTAAGTTATGATGTCATTCTAAAATTAGACCCTTTTATTAACATGCTTTCTCTAACTATCTATCTGTCTATATATCTATGTTTTGCTTTCTGTCTGTCTGCATGCTTGTATTTATATCTGTTTATCTTTCGATCTGTCTGTCTGTCTGCCTGCGTTCCTGGCTGTACCATTCTGTGTCTTTCTATCTGTCTCTATGCTTGTATTTATATGTTTATCTTTCTGTCTGTCTGTCTCTTTGTATTTCTGTCTGGATCTCTATCTGTCTATCTGTTTCTCTGTCTGTATCTCTGCCTGTCTGTCTGTCTTTCTGTCTATCTATATGTCTGTCTCTCTGCATACATG
Source organism: Astyanax mexicanus (assembly GCF_023375975.1). Taxonomy (NCBI): domain Eukaryota; kingdom Metazoa; phylum Chordata; class Actinopteri; order Characiformes; family Acestrorhamphidae; genus Astyanax; species Astyanax mexicanus. The sequence goes on along the minus strand of NC_064416.1, from coordinate 16,396,183 downwards.
TATGTATATCTGCCTATCTGTCTTTATGTCTATCTGTTTCTGACTGTCTGTATCTGTGCCTGCCTGTCTGTCTGTCTCTATCTTTCTGTCTGTCTATCTATCTATCTGTCTGTCTTTCTGTATATATGTATGTATCTCTGTATGTCTGTCTGTCTGTCTTTTTGTCTGTTTCTGTAAATCTTTTTGTGTAAATCTGTTTCTGTCCATTTGTTTCTGTCAATGTATTTCTGTCTGTCTGTCTGTCTGTATATTTGTATGTATATTTGCCCGTCTGTCTGTCTGTCTGTCTGTCTATCTATCTATCTATCTATCTATCTATCTATCTATCTGTGTATCTGTGTATATGCGTGTGTCTCTGTCTGTCTGTCTGTCTGTCTGCTTATCTGTCTATAAATTTCTATCGGCTGTCTGTCTGTCTATCAGTGGTGGAGAGGAGTGGACGGAAAATGCAGAAACCTTCGACTCCAGCTTTTACAAGAGGAGTTTAGACAATGACATCTACATCTTCACTGCCCCCTATCTCAACAGTAAGCCCCCCGTACATATGTTTTATCTAGTTTACAGCAGTACACGTAAGTGTGTGTGTGTGTGTGTGTGTGTGTGTGTGTGCATGACTACTATCTGACCACTCTTTTGGTAGGTTTTCCATCTTTTTGGCATGCTGTTGTAAGAACACAGCTGTTCTTCTATTTGATGCACACATACACATGCGCACACACACACACACATGCGCACACACACACATCTCCTTCCAAGAAAGTCTACATTACTTAGGGATTTCCAAGGAATGAGTATTCCTCACCTGCATACTTGTGTGGTCTAGAGCACTCTCTCTCACACACACACACACACATGTTCTTACACACACTTACACACAGTGCAACACATGGCTCTAAAGACCAAGCCTAGAAACACGAGTGCAGGGATGTGTTAAGCCTCGTTTTTGGAGCTTTTATGCTGATTTCTAAAGCAGACACAGAAACTCGATCCTAAATCCTTTGTGAAGGTTGTGTGCACCTTTGGCAGTGAAAGTTTACTGATCAGCCAAATAATGGCTTCTTGTTCGGGACTTTCAGTTTGTAGACCCGCACAGAAATCTGATATATGGCTGAATAGATGCATATATCATACAGGATTGGACATAGTTAAAATATGTGAATAATATATGTACATCCAGATTTTATACACATAGAGTATGTATGATAGATTGGTCACAGGTGCATAATATATGACACATACATGCAGTATATTGCAGTAACTTTGGACAATACATTTATACCTTATATATTTAACATATATGTATAAGCATAGAAATATATTAAAGATATGTATAATCTACTGTATATTGACGCTGTTTTGCATTCATTATTTATTTATTTTTTTTCACTTTTTGACATTTGGCAGTTGTTCTTCACATTTCTATAAATTTCATGATGAATGGAACAATAGAAACGCTCCAAAATAGCTTACAATGAAATATTTTACATTGACATTTATTGAACGTTATAATGGGCTTTTTTCTTCTGATGTAAAATTGCTATTTTGGACTTTGGAGATAAGAGGTTTTTGTGTAACAGTGAAGATTTTCAGTGACATATACGTAGTTATGTGTTATACATGCATCTTTAAAACTGTGCAACAGTATGCTATATATTACATTATATTTGCTAAAATGGTCCATTGGCATAAATGTCACATATATTTCAAAATTTAACTAATATAATTCCATATTACCTCCCTTTAAACAGAGAGCCGGGAGTCCAGCTACGAGTCTGGTATTCTGGTCAGTAAAGCTGTGGAACTGGACTTCAGAGGGGTTAAACTCAAACCAGCTGGTGAGCATGTAAAAAGAAAAAAATACTGATCAGTTCATATTTGATTTAGTTCAACTTTATATCCTATGAGGTCTTGTATTACAACACAGGTAATGCCTTAAGAAGAATTAAAGAGCTTTTTGTAAATGATATATTACCCTAGGAATATGGATGCAATGCCCAAAATGATAATTCCCACTTTGTTGTGGCTAATCCCAATTGATTGTGTTAGCTTGTTGGATTCCTGAAAAAAAATTATCATTGCTCAACATTTTAAGATGAGTTCCAGCTGCCCCAAACATCAATAGAATATTGCAATCTGGTTGAATTTAAAATGTGAAGATGGGCGACAAAATTTTACGTCAGGAAAAACGTCTGACTTAATTGTCAATTTGGCTGAACATTGATGTATCCAAGTTTTTAAGTCATGCTGTTAAGTATCCCAAAACTATCGTTGTACAAATGCCTCATGCCAATGACATGTTGATGTTAAATAATAGCATTTAGACATGTATGTCTTTTAAATTTCATTATGTTAAAATCCACACAATGTAAAAGTTGTAATGTTGTTAGATAGTTAATAGTGATGACAATTGATGTGGATCATTTGTTGGTTTAAATGTGCTATTGTTAAGGCATTTATGTTTCAAACGTCACGTCAACATCATAATGTAAATAAATATAATAAAATACCGACATTTAGTTGTTTACGGTGGCCAAGAAAGCTCAACGCACTGCAAATTGGGCTGTAAAAAGGGCTGCAAATACAGAAACAAGCTACAAATACAGCCAAAAAACAACGGAATTTAGTCACAACACAACAGAATTTTCTCGGGGGACCCTAAATGATGCTGTTCCCCTAAGCTACGTCTTCAAAAATTATTAGTAAAGCAGCACTTTTAATATTCATACGATGGTGGTAATCACAGTTAATAAACATAACTTACTTTTCAGAAGTTTAGTGGCCCCTAACAGTCCTCTGTACAAACAGCAGAGTCTGAGATGTTACTGAAGACGAAGCTTAGGGGTACAGCATCATTTAGGTTCCCCCAGGAAAATTCATTTGTATTGTCACTGACTTCCTTTGTGTTGTGGCTGTATTTGCCATCCATTTTCTATTTGCAGCATATTTTTGTATTTGCAGTGCATATCTCTATTGCACCTGTATTGCCATTTTGATGGATGTGTTTTGTAGCTCTTTTTTTTCTTGGCCAGTGTAGTTGTGACATATTGAGATTAAAACCCAGTTTGACAGTTAATTTGTTAGTATCCAATGATCTTCTGATGTCAAAATATCAGTGTCTGCTAGCGTAGTTCAATTGAAATGCTCCAAATGTACTGAGAACAAAAGATTTTTATAGCACATGGATTATTGATTCATTTGATATAGCTAAGGCAACTAAACCATACTGACAATGATATATGAATATAACATCCGGAGTTATATTCTTCCAACAGACTAGATGGTAAATTGTGGTGTTATCCACTATTCTCTTCATTCCAGTGAGTGATTTCTTAATAGGAACATAAATGCCATCCGATACCCACCAACATTAATAATATATTTTGTATTATTTCTAGTTGTATTGCTATTTTTGGTATTTCCATTACTGTATAATTACTAGTAATTATATACAGGTACATTGACTGCTGATAGACCCTTAAAATCACAACCCACTGTGAAGCCACTACCCACTGCTTCTACTCAACACCCAGAGCATAGCCTACACAGACACGCTAGCCTAGGTGCTCGTGTTCCTTATAACACGTTCTGAGTGTTCTGAACATTACTGTCACTTCTCATGTCCGTGTACGAGTGGTCCAGTAATGCTCCAGACAGTGCGTTTGATGAGTAACATGTTCTTTTGCAGTGGTGGGAGTCAAACTCAATGTGTCCGCCTGGATGAACAGCTTCATGAACGCTACCATGAAGATAAACGTAAGAGAAACAGCTCCCCTTATCTGAACATGTGGAAGCCATTTACGTACAGGCTCTCTAGACGGACTGATATTGCAGTCTGGAAGCAGAGAAGGCTTGACTCACTCTAATAAATGATGCAAAGCCCGTTTGGTGAATTCTCAGTTTTCATCTCTCACGATTTCCTCCCTGCAGTGCAAAGATGAGATCTGCGGCTGCCTCAGGAATGATAAGGTACCGGCCCGTCTGCCCGCAGTGCATGCTTTACTACAGCATTAAACATTAGGCCTGTAATGGATCAGAATTCTGCGCTTTGCTTTAGGTGTTTTTCTGACTTTTTTTTTTTTTTTCGTCGTTTCAACTCTTGGTCAGCACGTGGACTGTGTGATTCTGGACGACGGGGGCTTCCTGCTCATGTCCAATCAGGAAGAGTACATCACACAGGTCAGAGGCCTAACACTCACACCAGAGCTTCACTCTTCACTGTCAAAGAGAATTTGTAGGGATGCTGAAGAAGATGACGTAGTGGATGGCAGCTTAAAACATCACTTCGGCCAAAAATTGAATTTACACAATGTACCCTTATCCAAAATGTAGTGGAAGAGCCAGGACATTCAGATTTATACAACATTTCCTGTAGCATAAATGTATGTGATTATCTAACAAATTCTCTGAAGACTAAGACGTTTCCAGTTTCCAGGGTTTCCTTTTTAATTTTTGGACCTTTAATAACTATCAACTTCTATTTGCTTGTAGATACAATACCCATAGGCCTTAATTGAAGATCTGTAAGAACAGAGATAAAAAAATAAATAATTAGCAATGCTTTAATGTTACCCCCATGTTTGTTTTAAACAGTATAATATTGCATTTTGTTGTTTTCCAATTAACTTCACATTCATGTAAAATACCACAATTTGGATACACACCTGATCTTGTACCACTACGTTCACACAGCAGGTAAACGTGGCCCATATCTAATCTGCTTTTTGTATGGCTGTAAAAACAACAAAAACACATTGAATCTAACATTTTCAATTCCAAATTTGGTCATTTAAATGTATATATATATATGGTATGTGTGGATATATCTGATTCTCAGCAATGCAAACTATCATTCATGACACTTTTACATCAAACAGAATGAAAAAAGACTTTTAATAAAAGAGAATGTGATTGTGAGTAGAAAGAAAATGGACAGTAGCAGTGAGTTGAATACGTAAATGGTGTGAAAATAAGATAACAGAGCTTTAAAATATTTCTTTCAATAATATAAGCAGACTTGTGTTGCAGCTTAGTGGTGTTTCTAATGAATTTGCCAAATTTGTGTACAGATCACCGCTGCGGTGTCAAAGGAGATAAAAAAATAACAAGTACTTTTTTAAAACAGTGAGCTGGAGTGATAACCCACCTATCAGTCTGAGCTCATACATAACTCTTGAGATTCCGATTTATTATTCTGCATTTAAGTGAAATGTAATGTGAAGCATGTGTAGTGTAATCCATTCAGACATATATCAGACTGTGTGAACAGGCTAAACTAAATATCTGATTTGGTCAGAAAATTGGATTTGGGCCACTTTTACCTGCTGTGTGAACATAGCCATGTTAGATTAGACATGTTCACACAGCCTGAAAAAAAAATCAGATCTGTGTCACAATATTGAAAAATCTGATTTAAGACACTTTAGCCTGGTATATCAACATAGCCAAAGATTACTGCAGATCGTCTCATGTGGTTTCCAAATTAGATAAGGCACTGATTCGGATCAGTAGGAACAGGGCAACTAAATACAAAAGATGGTCATGACAACACAGGTGAATTCACACAGTGGGAGAAACTGGCCCAGAAGGCAGAAAAGCAGCAGCACCCAGCCTCAAACACTCAAAGAGAATTAAACAGAAAGCAAGTTCAGGACGTGGGAAAGAGAAGAGAAGAAGGACAGAAAAAGGAATAAAGAGTTTAAAATAATTTTTAATCTAGTGGAATCTAATGGAATTTGTTAAGACATATTACAATAATAATAATTATATACCCATAGGTAGTATGTAAACAGGGTACAAAGCAACAAAAAGTAGCAAAAAATCGTGAAATTAAGAAACGGATGATAAAAATATGGGTTTTTATGAATATTGCCCACTGTCAACAATTCCTTTTTATTATTTTATATATATCACAGGCAAAAAAAAGATATATATATATATATATATATATATATATATATATATATATATATACAGTATGTTTTCAGATCTGTTACTTGTGGCTTAACATGGCCAGACATTTAAGCTTATTCTATTTGTGAACTCCTTTTGCTTCTAAATATGAAAACCTTGGACACAAAAAAATGTCTTGGCTAATCGGCTACGTTTGAGCTGATGAGACAATTGTGCACATTTGCTCTTCCACCCAACTGTCATTTTAAGGCCTGAACACACGCAGCTATCTGGCAGTGATGCTGGGAAAGATCTCGCTGTTGCATCGTAAGTGAGAGGATTCACTTAGTCATTCCCATTTTATTGTTTAATATTGCAGTAATCACAGCATCTATCAAACACTCACATGATCTACGGCAGCATTGAAGAAGATAAGCTGGAATGGAATTTAGATGGGAATCACGTAAATTACCGCAGTGTGTGTGTGTGTGGCTGCAGTGTGACTGCAGTGCGTCATGCTCAGTGCACTCGGCTGCCTCCTTTTGCACATGTATCTTCAGATTGTTGCAAAACATATTATGGATCGAATTATCAGGTTTTATTAATATGTCCAGATCTATAGATTTTTTTGAATACTGACACTAACCTCGATTCTCTCTAAGATAAAAGTGAAGAACAAAGTAAGGCCCAGCTTTATGATAAGTGTCTCTAATAACTGTGTAGTAGTTACACATTAACAATACATGTAATAACATTGTAACTATGGGTAAAGTACACATTGACCTTGTGACTGTGTTCTATGACAGAAATACTGGTGTGTGTTTTATGTGAAATGTAAGACTTCTGTGTGTGTGTGTGTGTGTGTGTGTGTGTGTGTGTGTGTGTGTGTGTGTGTGTGTGTGTGTGTGTGCCCTGTTCAGATAGGTCAGTTTTTCGGTGAGGTGGATCCTGTGCTGATGATCAGTCTGGTGAACACTTCACTTTACTCGTTCAATAAAACCTACGACTATCAGTCTGTGTGTGATCCTGAGAGGGAAACCAAAGCTGCTTCTGGACCCAGATCTGTATATGTGGTAAGACAGTGTGTGTGCGTGTGTGTCGTGCGTGTGTGTCGTGCGTGTGTCGTGCGTGTGTGTGCGTGTGTGTGCGTGTGTGTGCGTGTGTGTGCGTGTGTGTGCGTGTGTTTGTGCGTGTGTTTGTGCGTGTGTTTGTGCGTGTGTTTGTGCGTGTGTTTGTGCGTGTGTTTGTGCGTGTGTTTGTGTGTTTGTGTGTTTGTGTGTTTATATACAGCTCTGGAAAATAACTGAGTTTCTTTGATTTTACCAAATTGAAAACCTCTGTAATATAAACAAGAGGAAGATGGATGATCACAAGCCATCAAACCAAGCTGAACTGCTTGAATTTATCCAAAAGCAGTGTGTAAGACTGGTGGAGGAGAACATGCGAAGATGCATGAAAACTGTAAATAAAAACCAGGGTTATTCCACCAAATATTGATTTTTCTGAACTCTTAAAACTTTATGAATATGAACTTGTTTTCTTTGCATTATTTGAGGTCTGAAAGCTCTGTATATTTTTTTGTTATTTCATCCATTTCTCTTTTTTTTTTTTTTTTACAAATAAATGCTTTAAAATACAATATGTTTATTTGGAATTAGAAAGAAATGTTGTCTGTAGTTTACAGAATAAAACAACTATGTTAATTTTACTCAAACGTATATCTATAAATAGCTAAATCAGAGAAACTGATTCAGAAAGTGAAGTGGTCTCTTAATTTATTCTAGAGCTGAATGTGCACTTCTTGCAATATTTCGGCATTTGTGTAAGTGCATGTTCATATCCATCAGAGTTTGGTACTTATGTTTTTGTGTGTGTATGTGTGTGTGTTGTTCCAGCCTACTATCGCAGACATGCTAAGCGTGGGCTGGTGGGCCTCCACTGCGGCCTGGTAAGAGGACCTGTGTGGTCTCCTCACTCTTATCTAATCTGATGCAGCAGATTAATAAAGGCTGTGTGTGATGGGCTGTGTAATTGCTCTCTTTTCCTCAGGTCGATGCTGCAGCACCTCCTACTCACCCTCACTTACCCCAGCTTCCTTGAGGCAGGTAGGTACAGACTCACTGCCAGGGAAGGCTATTGGATACTTTCTACTTGTATTTGGTGCATTTCTGTGAGGATTTGATTGCATTCAGTGGCAAGAACATTAGTGATAAAGTAGATCCATTATCCATTATGGACGTCTCATAGTTGCTTAAACATTCAGTTTACATTTACTTGTATGTTTATTAAATGGAGCTGAACTTTAATGTGAAATTAAATGTTAAATGTAACCCTACACATTTACATTTACATTTATGCCATTTGGCTGGCACTCTTATCCAGATTGACTTACATGGCTGTTTCTATTATAGAGATTCATATTATAGCCAATACAGTGTTAGGAGTCTTGCCCAAGGACTCTTATTGGTGTATCACAGTATAGTCACCCAGACCAGGAATTGAACCCCAGTCTCACACATGAAGTGGTCACAAGCTCACAAACAGGCAGTGGTGTTATCCACTGCACCACACCAACCACCACTACATCACTACACCTAAACCCAACCAAAACCCTAATCATAACATTTTTAAGGTTAGGTTTAGGATTAGATTTAAAGTTTAGGTTAAGGATTATGGTTAGGGTTGGGTTTAGGTTTTAGGGTTGATTCATGGTTGAGATTTGTCTTAAAGCTCACCTTCCGTCGTTTTTTCTTTCATTTTAAAATGTCTAGTTGTGGTCTCTAGTATGAATGAATGACATGTGAGCCGTTTTTGTAAAAAAAAAAGTGCTCAGGTGTCTCTGTATAGCTCTTTTTTAATGGACTGTTTTAGGGGTGTGTCCAAAATGACCGGATTCCAGCTTTGCTCATGAATATTCATACATGCAAACAGCATGCAAATATCTCTCCTCTGATTGGCTAGGAGCACTGCGACGCCCCTCCACCGCTCTGCCGCTCACTGCCTCCCACCTCCTAACTGATGAGCGGTGATGTTGCGTCGCTTCAGCTCCGCCTTTGGGAGTTTCTCGAGCCAAGGTGGGCTGGTCTGTGAGTTTCTGCCTAAGTAGGCAGAAAGATAATTCAAAATTCACCCGTTTTTCGGAGGGGGGGAGGGGGGATTTCTTTGCTTAGCTCCTGCAGACAATGGGGGCTGCAAAACAGTTTAATGTGCAGGTGTACACATTCAACTCGGAGAAACCTACTGTATTCCACAAAAAAACAAGAAAAATCGGATTTTCGCGGAAGGTGACCTTTAAGGTTACTGTCACAGCTTAGCCCATGTCTGTCTTGTGTTTCTCCCTCATTTGGTCCCTTGTGCTCCTGCCCTCTGTTTACCTGTCATGTGTTTCCCAGCCATGTGCTATTTTTGTGTTTTGGTCCTGTCTCCGCCCTAACCCCACCCTGTCATCAGTTATTTGTAACCCCGCCCCCTCTTGATTGATCCTCAGGTGTTTCCTGTTCCCTCCTCATGTATATAAGCCCCTTTGTTTCAAGTCTTTTTTGTCTAGTCTCTTGTGTGATACCTTGCTGTGTGTCTGTCAGGTTGGTTTTTGTTTCTAGAGTTACTGTTTTTTTAGTTTTGATTATACTTTAATCTCATCTTTGTTATTTTAGTTATTTCAGTCTTGTATTTTTGTCTTGCGTTTACCCGTGTTTGTTTTCTGTCTATTTTCAGTGAAGCTTTGGTTTATGTTTGTTAGTTTGTTTGTTAGTTTGTTTCAGTTTGTTTATTTAATAAATTATATATTCTGCACTTATGTCCATTCCCTAACTTACGTAACAGTTACACTTGGGTTTAATGTTAGTATCTATAGAGAATCATTTACATTCAATTAGGAGTTAAGTTGCATTTAATAGACATTCAGTTAAATGTTGAGTTAAGCATCTATGAGTCTTCTATAATGGACCATTCAAATAAAGATGTACATTAAAGTAAGTTGTACATAGCAAGCTACTATAAAAGTATATTGTTTATTATGATGAATTGACCAATAGAAATACTACAAAATGACAGCATTCATTGGCCTCACAACCATTGTCATTAATGGGAACAGTAACTTTGCTTATTATTTAATCATTTCCCTTTTTAAAGTCACTAAATTGGCTTTATATATGGTCCTTCATGCATTAGGTAAGATGGTACCATCCCACTCCACTTCATTTTTCTCTTTTCTAAGTTAGATTTTCTCTATTTTCTCATTGAGCAAAAAAGAAAAAAAAAATTCTTTATTTTTCCCCCTAAAAATGACTTGCATTTTATATTTTTCATTGACTTCCATTGAAATATCCTTTCCTTATCTTGTGCTGTTGACCAAATATACATTTGTGGGGTTTTTTCAGCTTATTCGGAGGAGGACACCTCTGATGCGTATTCCAAAGAAAGCTGTATAACAGAGCAGACTCAGTACTTCTTTGAGAATGATAACAGGTCATTCCAAGGTGTGCTGGACTGTGGAAACTGCTCCAGGTGAGGTTCTCAACACCAGTGTGTTCCTGTGCTTTATGCCTCTGTGTCTTTATGTCTTTATTTTTGTGTGTATGGATGTGTGTGTGTGTGTGTGTGTGTGTATGAGTGTGGGTTGTGAGATGATGTCATGCTCATACCCCTCCTTTTTGCTTTCCTGGATAATTGCTCATCTCAGTAAGTCGTCTCTCAGCGGAGTCTTTTGGAGCAGGGCGAGTTTTCCTGCTCTTCTTTCCTCGCTCTCTCTTTTCCTCTTTCCATGTTCGGCTCCCTGTGCTTCCCTCTTTTCCTCTCTTTCTGCCTCCCTCTCTCCGGCCGAGCCCCCGATCCATTGATGTGTCCGACGTCCCGCCGGCCGTAAATCCTGCCGTGGGCCGCTGCGACGGAGCCCCGGTACAGTGAGAGGCGTCTGGAGGGTTGGGCCCGGCGCGAGCAGCGGCCTTTACGAGCCCCACGTGTGACTCTGCGGACGATAGTTTTTCTTCTATGTTAACTACTTTAGACATGTAAAGTTTAACGAGAGCCATAAAGAGAAATCCATTTGTGCGATCGCAGGACCACGGGCCACTCTTTCAGAGTGTGTAACTCAATATCACACACACACACGCACACACACACACACACACACATATCAGTGCCCCCAGTTCAGGCCTGAGGAATGTGGCTCTCAGAGATGTGAAGGAAACCTGCAAAGGAATGATGGAGGAGAACCTAGAAAATCTGAATTTCAAAAAGGTGATTTTAACCCCTTAAACTCTAAGGGTCCCTTGTGTGGTATCTTTATTTCTTTATTTATTTAAACAGTAGTTCCACTGTAAAACAAATGTAAAATATAACTCAAAATAATCAATTAACTCAATACAGAGCCTTATTTTAAATTGATTCAACTTAGTTTAGTCAGATAATCTCCCAACAACCCAACAACATGTTAGGTTTGGTTAAGAGTACCAACTGAGTTGAGACTACATTTGAAACTGATTAAATACTGTGCATGTTTAGTCTGTGGCTTATCCGCATTAATGTGTTTATGTAATTTTTCGTTTTTTTTTTTTTTTTTAGCCCTCCATCTCCCCCAATCATCTGCAGGCAGTTATGGTGTTGCACCACTGTAGATTTGTGAAGCCATGTACATGTCTCTATTCAAGAAAGAACGAAAAGTTACATTTTCACAGAGTTGTGTTTATATGTAGTGTAATTTCACAGTTCTAGAGTGGCCCTACAGTGTAACTGCTGCTTTTTAAGAGTGAGGAGATCCTATGTTAGAATCCTAGCAAGGATTTAGCACTCTATTAAATAGTGGAAATAAACCATTAAGTAAACATACTAATAGTGCCATCTATCCATCCAGAGAGAGAAGGCACAATTGTGTAGTTCTGGTTCTAGATACTGTTAACCATTTTCAGAACCAGGGTTAAAAAGTGAATATAGCCATGCGTTGGCTCATGCATACCATGCATCAATCTAAAGCATGCACGTCTTGTGTTTTGGCTGAACTTCAGATAAAACAAAAAAAAAACATCAACAAAAAAAAAAAAAAACAATTGCTGCCTCTCCTGGACTATGGTTGGTCTTTCATATGCAGGAGATCAGGTTATCTAAGTGCAGCTGAAGCACAGTCCCTCCCCCTCTCTTCACCGCTCCTGCTCTCAGGAATAAAGCATTCTTCAGCGGCCAGGCAGGCACAAGGGTGCTTCTGAGTTTGGAGCACCCTCATTTAGATGGCGGGATATGTAGTGCTCCCTTCTTTTCTTTCTGATGCTCATAACTATGTGTGTATGTGTGTGTGTTTGCAGGTGCAAGTGTGTTGTAGGTCTCTGTGTGTCTGTGTATGTGTGTTTATATTTTTGTACATTTTAAGAACAAAAATTTGCTTTTAAGTGGCCCTACTGTCTAAGTGTTGGGCTTATCATTGATATATTGGAGGTTTGAGCCATGGTGATGCCACGTCATTCATGACCAGGAATCTCAGAGAGCTCACAATTGGCCACATTCTCTCTTTCCCCATAACTTAGCATGATGCTAGTTAGTTAGAGCTCTCCTACAAGAACCTCCAGCTTTCCAGGGACACTACATTTGTGGCTGGATTTATGTGAATTGGAAGAAGCCCATTCTGTCTTTTATTCTCCCTTTACAATAGTAGCCTCCAGATGGGTCAAGTCCTGACTAGTGGGTGGGAAGACCTTTGTTAGCTTAACCATCTCCAAAGCTCTTCTCAAAAAAAAAAAAAAAAAAAAAAAAACAATCTCCTCTTCTCAACCAACACCTAGTTAATCTAGGAAGTCCTTCATTAACTTAACCATGTTAAAAGCTCTCTTCAAAGAAGACCAGGATTTCCTGTTCCCATCCAACACATACTTTATCTAGTCAGTTCTTAATTTGCCTAATCATCTCCAACACTCTTCTAAAGGAAGGCCAAGATTTCCTAATGTGTGCAGGCCTTCCTGGAATGTATAGTATATCGAATTACCACACTTAGTGGACAATAAGTGCAGTGGGTGGTAATGAAAATTATCATAACCAGTCAATTTTGGCTAGAACCCTCAGTGCAAATACAGTACAACGACTTCCAGACACTCCCCTTTGGTAAAAGACTCAGGATCATCAAAACCAGCACAACACGTCACACTAACAGCTTCTTCCCCAGAGCTGTAGCGCTCCTTAACCACAGTTAGTCACCTCGCATTTTACCCTATTAAATAATTGCAAACAATACTGATGCATGTTGCTCTGTTGCATTATGATTAGTTGCACAGGTGTACAGATTCAATAGTGTGGTTCCTGTATAAATATCTACTCAGGATACACATGTAGATATGTGGCATTCATACCTGTTCAAGTACAGATATTCCCATCTTTCTTTGCTCCTTCAGCTTTTTATAATGTTTTGTTCTTTTTAACTTTAACTATTCTTTATTCTATGTATTGTTTATTGTAATTTTCTCTCTTCTACAAATGTATTACTTAAACTATAGATTATGTTTGTTGCATTTTATACATATTACTCTAACCAAATCAAAGTAGTGTTCAAATCACAGGTAAGTGCAGTGTTCTAACTAGCTTCCATGGCAAATGGCAAAAGTCATGGGACACCATACTAGTTCCTGTCAGTGACATGTGGCATGTAAGTACTTAGTCTGTAGTTTTACAGGCAAAATACACACTTACTTCATGGATTTTTGCATAGCACTGTATATACAATACCCACGGGTCTATGCTTAAGTTTGTAAGTATGTGTAAGTGTGTGTGTGTGTGTATGTGCGTGACCCAACGGCTACTAAGATCAGAGGTCCGTTGCGCTCTACTGAGCGTGCTCGGCTGCAGTAAACAGTCAGTGATTACTGAGGGAGCAGGTGAGGTGTAATGGAGCGCTTTCACGCAAACACACACACACACACTCACTCAAACACAGACGCTTATACACACACACAGACGGCACTACAAAGCCATGACTCACGCCGCTCAAAAGCGGGACAGCTGAGAGAAAACAGAGAGGGATGTTGTAAAAGAAACACGGGTGCCTGCCCAGAAAGCCACTCAGCGCTGACAGCATGTAACAAGCCGCAAAGCAGCGCCGCTCTCCAGCACAATGCGCCGATCTAAGATTACCTCCGCTAAAGACTTTAGCACATGTCCGGCCTGTGTTAGCATGAGGCGAGCGCATGGCATCAGCAGTAATGGCTTGTTTTACAATGAATTACGCTGACAAAAGCTTTGTGTATACCGACCAATCAGCTGCTGAATGGGGAGATTTGCACAAGCTTATAACATTTACACGCTTTAAGGCTGCTGGCACCGGGTCAGCGATGCTGGGATAAGTGTTGTTTTCTTTGGATTTGCTCTCTGAATCTGCCTGTATCATGACGAGCGTGTCTTTCTGTCGTATTTTTCCAGAATGTACCGTGCGGAGAAGCTTCCCAGCACAAACCTGGTGTTTCTGATCACTGATGCTAAGAGCACCTGCCTTTCCTGCGACCCCAAACCACTGAAACAAGCGGAGCAGCCCTGTATCCTCCTGTACATTCTGTTCAAAAAGCTCCAAACTATACAAAGTACAATGCAAACTCTTCAGTATGGAAGAGTTTGTCATGCATTTACATGATAAATCAAATGTTTTTGTTTGTGGACACCATTTGGTACTGGTGAATGCATAAATTTAGCTACTTGAAGTTGCACCCTTTGATGATATAAATATGCAGTTTGTCAAGTCCTTGTAGTGAAGTATTGCCAATAAAATATGGCTTTCTAAAGCAGATATACAAAGCTAGACCTGCATGTACACTGCTCTTTCATGCCACACATGAGGAGTTTGAAACAACCTACAGTGCAGTGAAAAAAGTATTTGCCCCCTACAGATTTCTTTTGTTTTTGCTTTCTTATCATACATCCATTTTTCAGATTGATTTTAATTTCAGACAAAAGACAAAGACAACCTGAGTAAATATATTTTTTTAGGAGAAAGTTCGTTCAGTAATACACCCAACCGGTACAGCTTGGACACATCTTCAGTGATGAACCCTGAGTCATTGGGTGTTTCGGGTCTAAAATCATCAGACACCCACACCTGGGCGACCCACCCAAGGGTGATCAATCCCCGGTTTGTGTCCAAGCAGCGCGCTGCTCCATCCATCTCCCCTCTTGATCCACAGCCACCTTGAGGCTTTTTTTTTAGCCACTTCGCTGATGTTTCTGGCGGCTCTTCTCTCTAGCAACCCTGTGGTACTACCACAGTGAGATTAACAGGGATATGTGTTACGGTGGACATATTTTTGCCTTAATAAATGTTTTTATCAGCCATTGGACCAGATCCATGTATGCTGGCCCAGAATCCACGCTACAGGAAAGGTCCTGATGTCTGCTTTGACAACAATGATGATGTAAGTTAAAACACACGCAACATACAATTGTTAGGTACTTTGGTGAAAAAATAAGGGCATGAATAAAGTGCTTAATGTGTTTTTTTGTCTGATTTACTGATTTAATTAACCCTTTCAGGCACGCAAAGAAAATTCCTTTAAAAATGTCAGATTTACTGATATTGCTGAATAGAAAAAAACATATATAATAAGCACATCATTTTTTAAACATCAGTGCTAGCAGGGTCAGACCCCAGCCTTGCAGAAAAACGATAACAGTTCTTACATCACTTCCTGTGTGCAACAATCTAACTGTACCCTTGGTCTATTTAAAATGTTCAAGGAAATATAGAGATTTCCTCTTATAACACAGTTGCAAAGTGAGACATAATAATGAAGGTTCTTATAGTGACTCAAAGGGTTAATTAATTACTATTATTAACTGTTGGGTCGTATTCTGGTCTGCTTATGTTTGTCCATAATTATATTCTTATAAATATGTGTGGTTGTATGTGTGTGTGCTGTTGGTGTAATGTAGTCTGTATATAATAGCTCTCTACTGAAGTGCTGCTTCTTTTCTCCTATGAATATTCATTTACTGCTTTGTGTTTTTATGCTGACTCAGCTTAACTGCATGATTTACTTTCATCTCCTTTCTCTTCTTTTCAACTTCTGTTTCTGCTCCACCACTGGCTGCTTATCATGTGCGTCATTCTCAGGATGAGCCTTTATGTCCAATCAGTGCATCTTCTGCCTTGGCTTCAGCACCGCTCATCATTTTGCTGCTGTTTCTCTTTTGTGTTTGATGATGGTCAGTTTCATTTTGCTTTTATTGTAGATCAGTTGGTATGAGATAGTTATTAGTGCAATGTCCTCATTATATAATAGCTTATCAAACAAGTACTGCTTTAGATGGGTCTTGAGCGATGATATAGAACAGGATTTCTCAATCCTTGTCATGGATGCCCCTCTCCTGCACATTCGATGCTTTCCATTCTCATAAAATGCTGTACCTGATTCAACTAAGCAGTTTATGAATAAGCCTTGTCAGAGTTGCAGGCAGGGAATCGTTAAAAAAACAGGATGATGGCAGGACCAGGATTGAGAGATATTGACATAAAATAACCGCTTATTTTATGTTAGTGTGAGCATTGAACAGTATCTACACTACTCGACTCAACTCTGATACTCTGTTTTTTATTTACATTAGGCAAATTTGGTACCTGATACCTGTACCTGGGTACTATTTTTTGTACCTGCTTGATTGTGGTTCCATGCAAGTCAAGCAGGGACTTCACTGTGACGTGTATACCTAGCAGAGCCCTGATTGGCCAGAGAGATTCATCACTATATGTGCTGAAAAAAAGCCACACACTGATTTTGTTAGTTTTCTCACTCTCTAGGTAGGAGTAACGTCAAATTATATTTTGCAACCTCTACAATTTAACATTGTGGGGGGAGTTGTGGTAGTGGTACCAAAAAGTAGGTTGAGTTGACTAAAGTTGAGTACAGTTGAGTACTGCAGTGTACCCTGCAGTAATAAAGGGTTTTTACACTTTATGATAATGTTCAATTATGAAAAATGTCTAAGTTTTTAATTCATAATTTAATACTTACAAACTATTTAGAGTTATAAATTTAGAAATACATTAACAACACTTTATAGAGGCACCCTAAGCCATATTTTTCCATTAATAGCTGAAATGTTCCTTAGAAGTAATAAAACAGTTTAGAATTTTTATAAAAATTCCCTACCCTTAAAAAAAAAAACTTTTTTTGTGATAATGTTCCCCTCTACAGTGCCCTCTTTTCAACTGTGCTATAGGCGTGGATGATAGGCATGTACGCAGATACTCAATATTCAAATCAGTCAATCAATAATACTGCTGCTACTGCAGCTCAGCCAATCAGCTCTCCCTCCTGCCCAGCCTCTAAACCCATACATCACCCAGCGCCCCTCCCAAACTACCCCTCCCATTTTTTTTTTGTCTTTTTTTTTTATCTGAGCTGAGGGTGGATACAGCAAAATTCAGGGGTTTGCATTATAATCTGTCACTTCTAACAAACAAATTGGAAAATGGAAATGAGTTGTGTTGTACAAATAATAAAGTTTAGGTGTTCTTTAGACAAAAATCTCACAAAATAAAACACCCAAACCATTACATTTATAGACCTTCAAGTGAAGATTCTTTACTGTCTCCTCACACATCTGAATTACATATAACCTTATTGTTCGTTGAACAAAATAAATACATTATGGCATCTCTTAAAGAAACAATTGAAACACTTTATTTAGTGTATTAATAGTGTTAATGTAGTAATTAATGTAGTGTACATGATCATAAAGCCCAAAGCACAGTAACTATAGACAGAAAGTATACATATTAATATATCATATGAGAACTGACTGGCCACAAATAGGTCAGGTTATCCACTACAGTAGCTCAGCTGTGAAGGTAGAGAGGGACGGAGAATCAGGACGCCACAGCTTTCCCTCTGCTGAGGAGATAGGAAGTGGAGTTTCTGTTCTTGCCCTGAGAGATTTTCAGGGAAATAAACATAGGAAGTTCCAGATGTGTTTCCGCTCTTTTGAGGACGGCCAATACTGATGACAAGCCTGCCTTTCCTCACGCCAACACACACAGACACACGCTCATAAGCACAAACATGTACCTGACCTACAAAAAAAAACAAGTCAGTTCTGTATGGATGTACAGTAGCAAGAGTTAGTTCTTTAAAACACTGTCACCAAATGATTTAGCTGTAGACAAATTATTATTATTATTTATTAAGGTCAAACACATCAACCTTTTATTCATTATTAGTTTTCCTCACTGTATTATGCTGGGAATACTTTGTATTAGCCATAACATTATAGCCACCTGTCTAACATTGTGTTGGCCCCTATTTTGCCACCAAACCATCTGACACATTAAGCCATGGACTCCACAAGACCACAGAGTGCTAGCAACAGATACAATCCATTTAAATACGATACTCTAAATCCTAAACCATATTTCTTCAATTAATAGCTGAAATGTGTTAATTTGAAGTAATGAAACTTACCAGTCCTGCTTAACATTTTTATAAACATTTCCTACACTTAAAAAAATGCATGTGGATGTTTAGGAGCATCCCAGTCATATGCGTACCCATGTTCCTACTTCAACACATCACCTTCAAGAACTGACTGTCCACTTGCTGCCTAGTATGTGGATCCAACCATGTGACAGGTGCCATTGTGACCAGATTATCTATGTTCTGTGTTCACCTCACATGTCAGTGATTTTAATGGTATGGCTAGAGTTACAGTATACATACATATGTTGTTTTATTCACTCTCAAAATGTCTGTACTTTAGCTCCATTCTGAAGCATACAAACAACTCACTGAGATCAAATTAAGGCTATACTCCTGCCCCCACACTATGGGGTTATTTTGAACACTAAATAGTTAGTGTTACAGCTAAGTAGTAAAAGGAAAAAAGAAGAGCAGTTCCTTACCTTCCTATTATATAGCTTTGGATAAAATGAAGAGACCACTTCAGTTTCTGAATCAGTTTCTCTGATTTTGCTATTTATAATTATATGTTGCAGTATAATGAACATTGTTGTTTTATTAAGAATTGTCCATGCAAACCGACAAGGGCTTCTAGCAGAAATTATCACATCCACATTCATTGCAGGACATCTCTCACATGTGTCCCCGAAGTCAAGTAATGATTTTATTCTTTATTATAACATTTGACATTGCAGTGTATTTTGCTGAATAGATTTTTATTTGATTCTGTACAAACCAAAATGTGCCTAATTGTCTAATTGTGTTCCTAATAATTGAGTATTTATTTCCCTTCAATGTAATCTTTGATCTACATGGGTTGGACAGTGAAACTGAAACACCTGATTTTAGACCACAATAATTTATTGTCCGGACTGACAGTTCTGGTGGAAACAGGAGAGTTAAGGTGCACATTGAATTCTGGTGTGATTTGGGCAGCTGTGGTTTTATGTTTTTTGGATACAATCTGGGTTAGCACCCGAACATCCCTTTCAGACAGCTTCCTCTTACAGCGTCCACAGTTAATCCTGTTGGATGTGGTTCTTTCTTCTTGGTGCTATGCTGACATTACCCTGGATACCGTGGCTCTTGATACATCACAAAGACTTGCTGTCTTGGTCACAGATGCACCAGCAAGACGTGCACCAACATTTTGTCCTCTTTTGAACTCTGGTGTGTCACCCATAATGTTGTGTGCGTTGCAATATTTTGAGCAGAACTGTGCTCTTACCCTGCTAATTGAACCTTCACACTCTGCTCTTACTGGTGCAATGTGCAATTAATGAAGATTGGCCACCAGGCTGTTCCAATTCAGTCATGAAACCTCCCACACTAAAATCACAGGTGTTTTAGTTTCATTGTCCAACCCCTGTATGTCCAAACTGTAAAAAGCACCACTAACATGATCCAATTGGCTGCAGGAGGATGCATCTGACTGCGGTGGCGGCTGCAGCTTGACCCCCTCTCTCTTACACGTGCTGGCCCTTCAGCTCCTGCTGCTCTGGCTGCTTAGTGGACCCAGAGGCTGCTCATCCTGACAAACCCACGACATCTGAGCGAAGTCCACCGATTGACCATTCACACAGTTTAACCAGCACATACACAACCACTGGATTCTTCACACATGACCAGCTGCTGTTACAGCTTCATTCTGACCCGGTGTGCAGCCACAGCCGAACTGCAGTGCAGACACGGACCTCAGAATCGGACGTGTTTTAAAACAGAGACCGAACGTTCTGAGGCGTCATTCACAGAGACAATATCTGAGATATATTGGAAACCCTGGCACACCCATCTCCCTACACACTACATGTATATCCAGTGCCAGAGACGAGCCGAAAGGAGAGGAGTGTGTGTATGTGTCTGCAGTGAGAGGCCTCTTAGAGTGCCCTGCCCAGGTCTTTCCCAGCCAGACGAAAAGAGAGAGAGACATGCTGTTCTAGTGGAGAGATCAGAGTTAACTGGGTCAGGTTCGTACTCAGACACGATTGGGTTCCACCCAGGCACTTGAAGTCCTCTAGAAAAAGAGGAGAAAGAACTATTATTCTACAAAAGAGCTGCATTTCTCTTGTCTGCTTTTTTATTTTTTCGTTTTTTTTTTGTTTTTTTTTTTCAACTAGTATCCTTTCATTTCTCTTTGAAGTCACTTAACAAAAAAGAAAAAACACACACAAAATGCTTGGACCTTGAAATTGCCACTGCCGTGCTTAAAAAAAAGAGAGAGAAAGCGAAAGAAAAGGCCGTTCCCAGCAAATGTAGCTTAGTCTTTTCTTTTTCGCTGTTTTTTTTGCTCATTTGTTCTCCTCATTTGTTTTCTGTTGTTTTTATCTTCCCTTCGTTTCTTGTCTTTTATTCTCTTTTCATTTTAGATTCATTTACGATTTCTTTTTGCCTGTTTCTGCTGCACTATGTAGTTTAAGTAGTTAGAAGCTTGCAGATCTGATCTGATCTGATCTGATATGATCTTGGTTTGATCCCCAAATCTGAATATCCTTGATCTCGACTTAATCAAGCAAAAAGAAAGTGAGAAAATGAAGAAGAGTAAAAAGCCACAGCACACACTGACTCTGTGTGGGAAGGTTTTTTTTTTTTTTTTGGTATGCTGTAATTCAAATGTGCATCAACAGAGCAAATTTGAATGAAGAATGAAGAAAAATATGCTATTTGAATAGGATTCAGAGAACCTTTAGCACAGGACTTTGATTCTGGCAGAAGTCAAACGAACCCATGAGTCCCATGGCTCAAGTTGAATATGCTGCATGTTTGTTTTTATTATAGTCTTTTTTTTTTTCTTCTTCCAATCTCCTGGCCCGAGCTACTGGGCCATTGTGTGTTTTATTGTCCGTCATCCAGATACTTGATCCACCAGAACTGGTTCCAACACGAGTTTACCATGATATCATGTCGGACGTCCATTATTTTAGACATGCGAATTGCTTTCTTTATGTGAAGCACAGTTGCAGTGACATGCCAAATTCTGAACAGCGCTCGCTTTTCTTCTCGTGTCCAGTGTCCAGGAGAAACCCTTGGGGCATTTTCTAGAAATCCTGGAGGCGGCGTACTTAAAGCATTTATTTATTTAAATGATTAGCTTGAATATAGTTTGTTTTACAGATTAAAACAGATGCGGAATACAATAGCTGATCGTTATCCCAACCATATTACCAAGGTTCCCAATTGCAGTTCTACACTCTATGCCAGAGGTCTATAACCTTTTTTGGAGAGCTTTCCTTCTTGTAGACTTTGCATTCAATGAGATCCAGCTAATAACAGCCTTCTGAAGTCGTAGATTGGCTTAAAGAATCATACGGGAATCTGACAGCTCAGCTTTTGCTTACTCTCTAGTTGCTGAGTATAAACCCCAATTGGCCCAAAGTCTCAGACCAATTCTTTCACTATCTAGAGTAGTAGTAGTAGTAGTAGTAGTAGTAGTAGTACTGTATATGAGGAACCAGTTAACCAGGTTAGGATCTCTTCATTGAACTGCTGAGGTGCCACTGCCTACCCTAAAGAACATCTGATATCTCCATTGTTTAGAGTGCCTATTTAAAAGAGTGTTGTTGGACTTCTCAAAATCCCTGCCATTTTTAATCCATATAACTGAAATACTGCCTTCATCTGTTCTCAATTGGCTGAGTGGGATGTGTTAGATTTGGATTGGAGATGAAACCTTCATGAAGGAAGGAAGCTAGGTCCTCAGGAGGAAGGTTGAAGACCTCTATTCTAGGTACAAATGTTTCTGTTTAGTTGATATCATACCAATAGTGAAACCTTTGTTGAAGAATGTTGTAGGAACTCTTTTCTTTATTGGTTTATTTCTAATTTGGAAGGTCAATTAACCAATCCTCGTTCATATCGTTGTTGTCCAATGAAAAACAAGCATCTCTATTTTTGGGCAAGTTACTACATATTTTAAACAGACAAACTTCTCTTTTACATTGTTCCAAAATTTATTGGTGAACAAACTAATAGAAATACTCCAAAATTAAAATTATCTCTTTTTGCATTGACTTCCATTTAGAGTTTAGAAGATTTTTTTTCTCTTTTTCCTGTAGAGTTGCTGTTTTGGAGATGCTTCATTGGACAGCGACAATATGATTTTATTTGGAGGAACCATTTTTTGATCAGGCAAAGGACCATTTAAGCGTTAAAGTTTATTTCAGTTCATATAGAACCACTGCCTTTGTAAGGGTGCTTATTTTAAAAAGTGCAATGTTTGACTGCTTTAAATCCCTGCTATTTCTAAACCATAGAACCAAATTACCGTCTTCACACATCCTTGATTGGCTGGGTAAGTGTCGTCAGTATGGGTTGGATTGAAATGTCTTCAGGAGGAGGGTTGAATGCCATTGCTCTAAGAAGCTATATATAGAAGCTCTTTAACAAAAAAGTTTTGGGGTTGTGGGGAACCATTTATTAACCAGGCACTGAATTGTATGAACCCCTCACCCGCCTTTTTTTAAGGGTGCTTATTCAAAAGAGTACAATGTTTGACTGCTTGAAAGCCCTGCCACTTCTAAACCATAGAAGCGAATAGGCTACTGCCAGCAGCAGCAGCATTAAAGTGAGTCATTACAAGCTTTTCCTACTGCGTCCACAAACTCGAGCACACGACGACTGCAGTGAACTCCATGTACATGTACTTCTTCTTTTTTTAACATTTGGATTAGACATATTCGCCGAGGCTGCGCTGAAGCCGTCGTTTTGTCACACACTAATAACGTTAAACAATGCTGAATGTTTCAGGTGAAAAGTTCACGTGTCAAAGTGATTGCCAAATGTGTGTGAAATACGGCGTATTGAGTTGTGCTTTTCATGAATGTGTAGCATAGTGAGGAGGGCGGGTTACGTTTGGCCGGTGGAGGCTTGGCTGCAAACTCGGACAGGTTTCCCACGAGTGAACTCATTTCCTAATGTGTCTACGGTATCATGTAGCATCACATGTGCATCCTGTGCTCTTCTCTTCTGAATCTCCAAAAGCATTTTTGTTTTTTATGGGTCTAGTAATGTCTCGACTCAGGCCTGCGGTGTTGGTGGATGTCACAGCATAGCATGTCTGCATTCGAAGGCTTTTTTTTAAGGTCTTGGATGCGTGGTCCCACATGAGCCACGGAAAACAGAGTGGGCACGCCTTGGTGCCCTGTCTAAGTTCTATGTATATAGGCTTATCTAATGAACGTATATGTACGTATATGAACACTGCGAGCTTTGTCTTTTACTGTGTGGTGTGCAAATACATCCTACGTTTTGTCCAAAAAAAAAAGGAAGACTTTCCGAAGGTACCAAATCGCAGGTCAGATAAAGCTTGAACTTGTTGTTGAAGTTGTTCGGCAGTGCCTATAGGAACTTTGATTTGAACCATAACATACCAGAGATCAAAGATCATGTGGGAATTACATTGTACCATTTTTGCTATTATAGGAGAGGATACAATTCAAAGCTGGGAATTCAACTTGGAAAAAAGTCTGCTTTTCCAATACCTTTCCAATTTATGCTTCTGCGTTGAATCATAGCCTAAGTCATAGACTACATGTATTGGTGTATCCTATGCATGAGACTACATCGTAGCCTATGCATAGCTGCATACAGTATGCTGTAGCTGCATACCCTGCACTGTAGCCTATGCATAGCCGCATACCTTATACTATAGCTAACACATAGCCACGTACCTTAAACTGTAGCCTACACTGCACTACACCATAGTCCACACCTTTAGCTTCACACCCTATGCTGTAGGCTAATATTTAGCTTACTTTTAGACACACCCTACACCTTAGCTTACATGTAGGCGCATACCTTACACTGTAGCCTATGTGTAGCTGCCCTTTCTGTGCAATAGCCTACATCATAGCCTATGTGTAGCCACATACCTTATACTATAGCCAATGCATATCCACATACCCCAAGCTTTAGCCTACACTGCACTCTACATGTAGCTGTATACCCTACACCATAGTCTACACCTTAACCTATGCTTAGATTTATACCCTATGCTGTAGGCTAGACTTTAGCTTACTTGTTGACACATACCCTATACCCTACACCTTAGTTTACGTGTAGGTGTAGATGCATACCGTAGCCTATGTGTAACTGCCCCCTTACACAATAGCCTATATCACAGCCTGTGTAGCCATGTTCTTTACACCATAGTGCATGTATAGCCACGTACTGTAAGTTGTAGCCTACACTGCACTATATGTGCAGCCGCATAGCCTACACCGTACCCTACACACAGTCACATACAATATGCTCCAAAATAGCCGCCCACCCAACGCAATAGCCTACGACGTCGCCTATGCATTGCGATATATGCTATGCTGTGGCCTATGCATAAGCCAAGATGTAGGGTATGCACCAACACACAAGCTAAGGTGTTGGTTTTCCATATCGCCCCTATCCAATGAAAAACAAGTATCTCCATTAAGTTGAACAGACAAACAAACTGTCCCTTACAATGAGCCAAAATGTCTTGATGAACAATAGACATAGACCAATAGAAATACTTAAAATGTTTACATTTTTACATTGACCTTTATGAAAAGTTTCCAGAGAAGGTTTTTTCTTTCTCCTGTAAATTTGCTTTTTTAGAGATACCTGTTTTTCATTGGGCAACAACGATGTAGGTGATGAAGGTTAGGTGTGGGGTACAGCATAGGGTATTAAGCTAAGCATAGGTTATGCTGTAGGCTACATCTTAGCTTAGTCATAGATGCAAACCCTGCACCGTAGCTTATGTGTAGCTGTCCACCCAAAGCAGTAGCTTATGACGTAGCCTATGCATTTCGCCATAAACTTTGCTGTGGCCTACGCATAGCTGTATAGCCTTTGCCATAGCCTTCGTGGTGTAGCCCTTACCCTGCATACCCTACACCACAGCCTACACATAGCTGCATACCCCACACTGTAGCCTACACTGTTGCTTATGGATTATGTATAGCCTATAACCTACATTGTAGCCTATATGTAACTATATAACCTATACCTACAGTAGCCTACAACATACCTTATGTCGTATTCCATACCTGCTGTGCACTTCTCCAAAATATAATGACTCATTTAAGAGATGCGCATTGCAGCAGGCGTGATTGGTCTGCTGAGCATTGTATTCCCACACTCCCACAATGCCACTTGCACAGGCTATGTTGTAGACTCTGTGTTTACTCGATGCAGAAGTGTAAATCGGACTTTATTCCTGGTTAATTTGCAGAGCTTGCATAAGTTCATTACCAAAGTATAGTTTCACGTCATAACAGATCAATAAATGTCACATCCACAAGAGAAAAGAATCGGCATCTGTATATCTAGGGATTCCTGGGTTTCCATAACAGAATTCCACTTCACATAAGAGGAAATGATTGAAATTGAATGTTCCCGTTGTTACAGAGTGCATCCACACCTCACTACAGCTCATAATAAAAAAGATAGATACTGTGTAACACGGAGAACACCTGCATGTATTACTAAAAAAAAAAAAATGTGTCTACGCAAAGCATCCGAGCCCCCTTATGTAAAGTGGGACCAGAAGATGTTTTGTTTTTAATTGTTGGGTTTGTTTATATGTACGTACGCGTGTGCGTATGTATGTGTGTATGTGTGTGTGTGTGTGTGTGTTTTCTGAATGCTGCTGTCGGCTGCTGCGCTGTCCTGTCGGGCTGCTGTGTGTCCGTGCTCCGGGAAGTTCCGGAACGTGCCGCTGGTGCTGATAATGATGATGCTCAATGTGCCGAAGAGGGTCTCTGAGATCATGCTTTCTTTCTGGAGTGTTTCTTGAAGTCACTCTTAACGCGTGTTTGCCGGTGTTGGAGGCGTGGCCTGTGCATCCGTAGCCCCGCCTATCTTTCAGGTTGCGCTCTACAACAGTTTACTCTTTTGTGGAACTTGACACGCCTGAAGACAATTTTGTATACATTTGTACAATGTTATTAAAGAAGACGAGAAAAAAAAGATAAAAAAAAACAATGTTTGTAATGAATTCAGATGTGTTAACTCCTGTGCAAAATACAAATATATTCACAATAAAGGTTTATTGTTATTAAACTTTAGCTTGGCTTTTTTTCTTTCTTTTTATTTGGTAGAAGTTAAAACTTAAATATTACCAATTCAAAAATCAGTTCATAATCAAATTACTGCGGTTATCTGATTATTCAAGTAGTTATGTAAACAGCATACTCCATTTTCATAGATCTGAGTAAGATCTAAAACTATGATTAAGAAATCTGAAGTGAGCTAAATTTCAGTGCAGTAATCGTATTTCTCAGTGCATGTAAACTCTTAAACCAGATCTAAACTCTTATTCTCACATTTCTTATTATGTGCATGAGTGAAAACAGACCATGTTACAGGAAGTAAGTGAGCATTGTTTAACACACTACACCCGATAGATGGCAACGAAAAACATATTTGGAGTGACGCTGAAACTAAAGATTTTTGCATGATGTTTACATTGTATCTAATTATGTGAAGTAATCGTCTGGATGCAAAGCAAACATCTGATTAATGCTTGACTCAAGTAAACGTTTGCTGTTATGAGATTGCCCAAATTCCTGTAAATGCGTTGTTCAGATTATTGACAAACTCTGATGTTCTGCATGGATTATAAAGTACATGTACTGTAATTGCATTTATTGTCAAAAAAAGAAGACAAGCAGTCAAATATTTGTGAAAGTACAGTATATGCATTCACGGTTATTTAGTACATTTACATTTTTACATTTACGCCATTTAGCTGACACTCTTATCCAGAGCGACTTACTAGGTTACTTTTATTACAGAGAAAAGCGATTGTAGTGTTGGGAGTCTTTCCCAGCACTCTTACTGGTGTTATGCAGCGTAGTTGCTCAGGAATTAAACCCCAGTCTTCCACGTGATGATGTGGTAGCTTACAGGCAGGTACTGGTGTTATCTAATGCACCACACCAACCATCTGTTTACTGTAGAAGTAGAAGTCAGGTTTGCACTCTGCAGCACGTCCGTCCGTGTGTGTGTGTGTGTTTAATTAGCATGGATGTAAGGACTGCTGAGCATGCACAGCGAGCATGACTCACCTATAGGATTGAACTACTATGATTGACTGTTGTCATGGTTTTAATCAGTCAGTGGCGCAGTCAGTGTTTTCTGCCGGCAAAATAGCAACACAACCGAAAATTTACTTTACCTGAACTCACCTCACTTCCAGACCACCACACCCATCAGCATAGATTTATTCCTAAACTGTGATGCTATTTTAACAGCTTGGGCACAAGGCGTAAAAATAGACTGTTGACGGGGTGTAAGATAGCAAAGAGCATCTTTACGAGCATCTTTATGCTTTGCACTGGATGTACGATAGGGCCCACAGCATAAACTGGTTTGTGAAGCTAGTTAACATTTAGTCAGTCAGATACAGAGTGGGAGAACAGGAGCGGCAGGACCAGAGCATGTCTGTAGAATCATTTAAATATCTCATACCCAAAAGCATGCAGAACGAAATACACAGCCCACGGCAATCCAGCATCACTAGACTTGTCCAGTCTTGTTTCCTATAAGCATATATGTTTATTGACAGCTGCCAGAATGCAAGGAGGATTTTGCCAAATGTTACGAAAGGTTTTCTGTTTTAAAATCAATGACCCCACCTTTAAATATTAGTGACAGTGTGATGGAAAAGGTTGTAGCCTGCTTTACATTACCATCAACCAAAGAGAATTGTTTCCAGTGAAGCATGATTTCATAGTTTTGGTCTTATCACTGCTGTAGTATCTAGTTACAGAATAAAACATCTGAAGCTGACTGCTAACTGTAACCGAAGCCCCGGACATCTTGAAAAGTAACTCATGCAACATTTACAAAGATAAAATACTAATAAAGTCAGTATGACAAATACCGCTGAGTGGTGGGAGGGGTATGAGAACAGCATCATCAGAGATAAACCCAAGTTATCAGCGCAGCAGTTTCAGTTCCCACTGAAAGCAATTATATGATCCATCAAGGACTGTTTTTGAAATTACGTCCTTTATAAATCATTCAAATGTATGACTGAAATAGGAATTGGGATGATTTTGTATTGAGAAAAGCTGTGTCTTCGACATATATTATCTTTTAATAGTGGAGTGGTCTTGTGGTCGTGAAGTGTTTATGTTAAGCTAGTACATTCTTATCCCTCAGACCACAATGCATCAGTGCATCACTGCTCCGGAAGATAAAAAAAAAAAGACCATCCAGACTGTTAGCGCCAACATGTCCAAAGTGCCCAAACATCTGTTATTCAGAACATAATATGCTGTCTTCAAGAAAACATCTTTCCCAGGGACGTGTGTAATATTTATTTTATATATATATTTTTTATTATAATATGTTTAAAGCAAGTATGGTACAAAAAAAAAAAAAAACATTAAAGAAGTACAAAAGTAAAAAAGCAAACAAACAATAAACTAAAGAAACAAGGAGCCACAGAGAACATAGAGACAGAAAAAACTAAGAAACACGTAACCTAACTGACGATAAGACGTACAACAACCAACAAGGGACACTGAAACAAAGGGGACAAGAAACAGAAAACACCTAGGCAGGGGTAATTAGGGGGCGGAGCTAAAGATGCACACAACTGAGCACACTGAAGACAGGGGCGGAGACACGTGCAGGGAAAAGGAAAGGTAAATCAACAAACAGTAGGGCAGGAAAAACACAGACATACAGAAGAGACACAGAACAGAACGAGAACATGACAGTAAGAAATAATTTTCTTTTATTAATTATTTTATTTTTATTTTATTTCTATATGGTCCCACTTTTTTTTCTTTTTTGAAAACATTATAACTCCTAAAAACGAGATACTTTATCATTATAACGACATGTTGAAGATTTTTTGGAAAACAATAAGTGTCCGTAAATGGCTATGTTCTCCATGGTGCCATTTCCATCAGTTTGTCAACAAATGCACATGTACCACTGTCTAAAAGTGGGAGCTTATAGAGAGATTTGTATTTACTGTAGTGAAGTAAAAATGAATTATAAAAAAATGTATGTATAATGCTGCTTTAATTGTAGAATCAAGCTTTTTAGTTGCAACAATCACAAAGAAAAAAAATCCCCCTCCAAAAAAGGTCACTTGAGTGTTTTCCCATTGCTCAATTCTTCTTTAAAATAAAATGTTTAAATATTCATAGAGTGAAAAGCGAAAAACATGGTTCTGATATGTTTTTGATATGGCAATGATGGGTCGATGTGCTTTCTTTCACTCTCTCTATGCGTAACTCTTCCTGACTCTTCCCCACCACAAGCAATCTGGGAAAGAAAACCCACCAGGAACCCGCTCTTTAGCGTTAGCACAACCATGAAACAGCCATTTCCTGTTGGCTTTGCCCATCTCCCAAACAGCATCAGCCGGAGGAACCCTCCCACCCCTGCATCACAGAGGACGTCGCTGCCAGCAGATGAAACGGTCGCTGATTGGCGCTGACGGAGCGTGGGCCGCGGACCAGATTTTGGGGTGAGGAGATCTTTTCTGGAGTTGACCGCTGGCCGCTTGATTGCTTTTAAAAGCCTATCTGTGACGACAGGCTTGGGCTGCTTTTTTTCCAGCCCGTTGAGCAGAGGTGGTCCAGATGTATGTGGGTGTGTCTTATTGCAGCTTTTAAGAGTGTATCATGTTATTGCTATGGTGGGTTTTGTTGGGGGATTTTATTTGTTTTGTGTGGATGGGAAGGATGCTTTTAAGGGACGAGGCTAAGGGGCTCTGAGATGGTTATCTGGGGTGAGTTGGGGGAAGGGTAAGGGGTCACGGTAACTGGATACCTTCACTGGTGGCACCGAGGTTGTGACCTCACATATAGTTTACCATCTCAACACATGCCAGCTACACACTAACAACAAACAAACCGCGAAAGGAAGACGCTCTATTTTCTCGCCCCTTCCAGGTGACCTCATGACTCGCTCATGCAGGTCCCAGAGCAGAACTAATCTTACCGTCTAAATAATAACAACGCTTGTTACACAGGGAGAAGAAATAAAGACATCAGAAAGAGTCAAATATATCTTACAGAGGCTTCTTTACTTGGATGGATTCAGTGTTTAGGCTATCGTTAAGGATATTTATCAAATATTGCCATTGGGAGATGCCTGGTTCATATTACCGACTGGCACAATTTACATAAAGCTATTTATATTCAATCCTTGCGTGTAATCACTGTGGTAGGCATGGTTTATGTGGTAGTGTAAGAGTAAACCTAAATGTAGCAGGGAGTTCTAACCACAGTGTGCATGTTGTTGATGATACCTACAGTAAATTAATACAGTTATTTTAACCATTTTAAAAAAATATGTTTCCTTTCACCCTCTGTTGGTCAATGGCCAAGACTCCTCAGGACCACCACAGAGCAAGTATTATTTAGGTAGTGGGTCTTTCTGCAGTTATATCGACATGGTGGTGACATGGAGGTTAGTTTGTTAGTGTGTGTTGAGCTGGTTGTATAAGTGGATTAGACACTGCAGTGCTGCTGGAGTTTTTAAACACCTCAGTGTGAATAGAATTTACAAGTTGGAACAACAAAGTATGGTATGTCTAAAAGAATGGACAATTAATCAAGTCAAGGAATACTCCCCCAGAGCTGGAGAAGGAGGAGGAACCTGGCTTACAAGTCCCTTACACTATCACATGTACTCTCAAGGGTGATATATGAGGGGGACCCATCCTCCCCTGCTCAAACAACTTTTAAATAAATGCTAAAAAAAAAATAAGTCATCATACACAATGAGTTTTGGACAGTGTTTAAAAACTCCAGCAGCACTGCTGTATCTGATTTATTCATACCAGCACAACACACTCTAACAAACCTTCACCATTCCAAAATCGAATGAAATGCTGTTTGCATTGCTAGGCCTATTCAATCACTCAAGCAATATATGAAACCATGTATTTCTGCTTTTTTGTTGGGGTGAGTTTCTACATGTTTCTTTTCATCATTATAAACTTTATAAACTTTAGTGGAACAGTCCTTTCATTGTCTGTTTGCCTGCTACAGACTCTAATGCTCCAGATAAAGACTCCACTTCCCATGATACACCTCCACTCAATCCTCCGGACATGCCGGAACACGTGACTCATCAGCGTTCCAATTCACCCTCTTACTGATCACACACACCTGGACTTAGCACTATAAACATCACCCACATTCACTCACCCATCGCCCAGTATTAAACCTTCTTGCATAGCTCTTCTACCTCAGATTTTCTTTGTATTTTTGACCCTTTTGTTGCCCATCCTCTTGCTCTTTATACCACCCTTTAGCCTAGCCCTTTGTTTGTTAGCTTGTTTTGGATTTCCCATGTAGAACCACTTTGCTTGATACTCTGGTATGTTGTTTATTTATGCTGCCATTCTGAGTCTTACTCTGCCTGCTTCTGACTGTTCTTTTCAGCCTTATCCCTTATTTAATAAATTATCTTTATTGTATCCGCACTTGTCTGTTCCGTGTTTTGCTTCTGTAACATAGTATTTAATCTTTTTGCTCTTAAATTTATTGAAATATTGTTGCTTTTACCTCTCAAGGACCAAAAGTTTTTGGGTACTCTTAACGTATATAACCCTATTTACATCCTGCCATGCATGCAGTAGCTCTTAAGTATCTCATTATTTTCTTGCCTTGTTCACTGAAAATGTAATTAATCCTTCCTGAGCTTCTTGAAACAAGTACTTGCTCAGCAGTGCAGGTGAAGAGAGGGTCAACTTCAGGTCCCCACACTCTCTCACACTCTCACACTTTATTTATCTCTGTTCTAACTGGAAGGAAGTGTGAGAGAGTGACAGGAGCCTAAATGTTCTCTTTGTTGTACCCTTACGGTTTATTGTGTCACCCTTAAAGGCACACTATACATATAGACAGATAAGTAAAATTAATACATCTATTTTAATATGATTATATTTGTGTAATGAAGCTGAATAAAATTACTAGTAACATTTTCTAGTTACTATTCTATAAAAAAACATGTTTTATTTGCATATGCAGACTAATAAATTATAGTAATTCATGTAATTGTCCATTTAAGACCAGTTAATAGCAGTGAAATAATCTAATAAATCTAATAGTATAATGTAGTAACAATTACACAATAATTGAAATCTAAAAATAAAATAAAATCAAATCACTTTTTTATCACTATTTACATATTGGCTCACATACTGGCTTATTCATGTTAATAAGCTCTTCTTGCCAAGTAAAACAAAATTGGTAAATGAGGGACTAGACAAGCTTTTTATACGCATTTACACATCTGTGTCAACAATGGGTGCAATTTATGGTGTCTAAATACATTCATTTCACATTTGAACATACAGTATACTGTCATTTTACTTATTTTTTAGTGGTGCGATCATAATGAAATGTACAGAAAAATTACATTAAATATTAACTATTAAAACTAAGACAAATAGAGTTATAGTGTTTAAAACTGAATATTCTACAGATTAACACAAAGCTGTAAGCAAAATTTATGTTATGTAATGATAAAAAAAAAAATCATTGGAAAAAAAAAATTTCTTGGTTCCTAGCTCAGTAACGTTTGGTCAGTCAGTACATTTATTCCAGTTCTGATGTTCTGCCACTCTAGTTAAACTGGGATAAGTGGAATAAGGGCTCATATAGAGTGCTGTTCACGTAAAGACTGAACTTTATTAGTTATCATTTTACTGCAATTAAATATTAATGAGAACATATCGGCCTGTCCCTGATGTAGCAGTGCTAGAGTCAGCTCTCGTGACTGCAAGTCCTCTTAGATGATTAGATGTAGCATGTTCTCCTCATTACACTGACTGCGGTAATTAGTCATTAATATGCAGAAGGGCTGTAACTACCTTATTGAGCTTCTCTAATGACTTAATGTGTGCAGCAGGAATGAACATTTGCTGACTGGTAAAGCACACTCTCTCACACACACACACACACACATACTACATACTATATTATATGGACAAAAATATTGGGATCCCTGATTCCTCATTCATTGTTTTTTTTTTTTTTTTTTTTTTTTTGAGAAACTACCATGGGGTAGTGTCCAGAGAGAGCTGTCCATGAGATCTGTGGAACATTTCTTTGAGGATTTGATTGCATTTAGCATCAAGAGCAACACTAAGGTAAAGGTAGAATATTGCAGGAAAACCAACCATTATTCCAGAGAGGACAGTTCCACTGATCCACAGCTCAATGCTAAGTACAATGCTAAATACAACTATAGACCATGCCTACCAATAGGTAAAAGTATTATAACACACGCTAATCCATTGTTTTCTATTGTTGCCAATTAAAACAGGAGTTTATCCTACTTTACTTGGAGTTTTTTTCTACTGTATTTACTGTCTATAAAAACTAAAAAAAAAAAAAAAATACTTTTGGAACACTGAGCAGAGAGGATTTTATTGCATTTTACGAGTAGAGCATTTGTAAGGTTGTAGGATGTTGTATGATCTCCACCCCGCTTCATCCTCAGGTCAACCCAACTCATACCATCCCAAGGTAATGGATGGATCACCAAACACTTATTCCAGAAAACACGGTGCCACTGCTCCACAGCTCAGTGCTAAGGGAATGTGTCCATTTCTAGCCCATACCTAACATTAGGCAAAAAAAATATTGGGACACATGCTAAACCATTATTTATTCTGAAATCAATGGTAAAAGGAGCGAATCAATACAAACTGTGTGAACATCCTTTTAATTCTTTGACGGTCCATGCAAGAAAGTACACCAACACTGTCTTTGGAAGCCCCCTCAAGGGGGCGCTCCCACTTGTTACTGACAGTAGCCAGCCAGCCAGGTTCCTTGTTCCTGCAGCTTCCAAAATATGACAATTCATAAGCAGACTTATCCATCAGGAAGCCAGAGAAGAAAGACATTAATGGGAGTATTCAGGGTGCAGAGACATAGGGTTTTTTCTGTGGTCCTGGGGTGTCCATTTTGCTTGGGGCCCCCCAAATACCTTGAAACGACCCTGCTTTCTACTAGATTTGTGGAAAATTGCTGTGCGAACTTGTGTAAGTATGTGTGAGGTAATGATAGGATGTTGAATGATCACCATATCTCCTTATTATCAGCTCCCCAACTGATCCAATCCCAAAGTATTAGATGATGCATCATCATTCCAGAGAGCCCAGTTCCACCGCACCACAACTCAATACCTGCATGGTGCCAAAAGGTTCATGTTCATCAGCTCCAAAGAGTCCAATTCTATTGTCAGTACTTCTCTATACAGACTAGACCACCTGCTTTTTTTTGTGCATTTGCACATACTGTATGTGTCATCAGTAATGGGTGCAACCTAAAGCAGATGAATGCATTCTTTATAAAGAGTGTCCACATATATTTCTGTCCATGTAGGTCTCAAAAAGAGCTTGGGACAATCTTTAATTGATTGACTGGGAGGGTTAGTGGGTGAGCCATTGGCGCTGTAGGTGGGTGGAGCATTGGCCCAACATTGATGATGATCTATTAAATAGTATTTGTACTGTATAGGAACATAGAAAATTCATTGATTAATAAATAACTAAATGTGATTCAGAAACATTTGAAAGTATTGGGTCTGTTTCCTGGAGAAGGGTTAGGACTAGTCGTTGTATAGCCTAAGACTAAGATTAGGCTTAATCCGTGTCTGGGAAACTGCTTCATAGTTTATGTAGTGTACATACAAACAGAACCTAACTGAATTGTGCTAGCTCTGGTTCTTTAGAGGTAGTAGACATAATAATGGGTTTAATTTGTGGTTTTAAAGGGCATGCTCACATGTGGGGAATCAATCTAGAAACAGAGGCTTAGTCCAAACCAGAAACATGACCACTGACCACAAAACCACCCACTCTTACCTCATTAGCAATTAGATCCCTGTGTTCTCTCTCTCTCTCTCTCTCTCTCTCTCTTTTTCTTTCTCTACTGCTCACTCACACTCGTTGCCTCCCTCTCCTATAATACACCAAAAGAAGTTTATGCTTCAAACCTACAAATCCCATTTCCACATTTCCCCTTTTCCCTCCTTTATTGCTTCTCCTCTGGCTGTCTACAATAATGACATTCCATTTTGGGAATGTTCAGCCTTCCAGGGAGGATAATTACAGCGATATTTTAGATGTAAGCGCCTGAATAATCTCAATTGATTTTACTGGAATGCGCTTCTCAAATCGCACCCATTTACATCCCAAATCTAAACATGGCCTGTATATTCCGACACTGGATTAGACGAAACAGCGTCCTGGCATTGTGTTCCATTCCCTGTAACAGAATCAATCTCAGGAGAACGCTGTATATATTTCAGCTCTTTCTTCTAATTCTCATAATAACGGTTATTAATACTGATATATTCACTGCGGCTGCAGCTACAACGGTATCGCATGACCGGTTGGTAAACCATCTCAAACCATATACATGCTATATAGCTGCACACCCCACACATTACATGCGCTAATGATTCATCTGTTGGTCATTCAGTCTGAAGATAATTATTATGGGAGTCGAGGAGGCCCATAAGCACACAGGCAGCCTGCACCGTTTGTTTTAAATGCATCCATCGTGAAAGTGATTCGGCTCTAATTGTGCTGAGAAGAATGAGTGTGTGTGTATGTCTGTGTGTGTGTGTGTGTCTAGACCAAAGCTTTTACAGATGGCCTAAGTCCTGCCTCATCAAGAGTTAATCACGCAAACATGGGGCCGCTGTTGATAGGCTTCCTTTAGGGCTAAGTCTGTTCAGAAATTTTAGTGTGGATTGGTTTGTTTGTTTTTCTCTGTTTTCTGGTTTCAAAACCAGAGGCAAATCAGGAATTATACTCAACATTAGTATCAAGATGAATGAGCCTGCCTTTATTAGCGAGAGTGATAAGTTTCATTTCCATAGAATTGTTAGTTATATATGTATCTCAGCAGTGCAGTGTTTGTCATAGATTTACCTCAGCAGTGCTCTTTTAGTCATAGACTATAAGTCCCTCTATTATGGTCACATATTTACCTAAACAGTACCTCAACTATTTTAGACTAAAATAGACAGGCTTTTAATAACTATAAACGAAGCTGGTAACAATTGCTAACGCTAAAGTAGCTACCTAGAAAGCTAGCTACCTTAGCTAGCTAACATTACTATTTTAGCCCTGTACAGCTTGTATCTTTCCGTTGAACAATAGCCAGTTTTCTAAAGAGGTCATAAACAGAAACCAAGCAAGATAACAAGATAAATGAAAGTTTAAAAATGAACTTAAACCTGCCGTTTTTCGAGTGCTAGCACGCAGCCAAGCTCTCTCCCACACTGGTAATGTATATAGCCATAGCTTAATACTCTGAAATACAATGCTGCTGGGAAAGAAGAGGTGGAGTTAGTGGGCTTGCCACTGCTACTAAAAAACAGTAAAATAAACTCCAAATAAACTAGCTTATCATTGTTCCGTATAAATTAGTCTGTTATTTTATACATTCACCTAAAGCAAATTTTTACCATTTTCAGTTGAATAATTTTAGTTGTCAAATATTCAGTGCATCTCAAGGTTACAATTACTTTTTGGCTGATATTAAGGGCTAGGCAAAAAAAATTGAATTCCCTTTGAATTTACATTTACATCATTTTATCTGACGCTCTTATCCAAAGCAACTTATTATTATATATTATATATTATATCATATTATTCCTATTACAGAGGTGGGCCAATGTAGTGTTAGGAGTATTGCCCAAGGGCTCTTATTACTGTGATAAAGCATAGTTACCTATGACCTGGAATTAAACTCCAGTCTCCCACATGGTAGCTCAGTGGCAAGCAGTGGTGTTATCCAGTGCACCACACCAACCATCGAACGAAATGAACGAACCATTTTATCACCCTTATTTAGTTGCATTTAGGATTGAGGCTGTGCTTTGGATTAATTGTAAACTGAATCGATTCTATTACATTAGCTTTTATAGTTTAGTTTTTATGTATGTATTATACATTTAGTTGCATGTCACTTTAACCCAAGATTTAAAAAAAATCATAATATATATATATATTTATTTATTTATTTATTTATTATTATTTTATTTTTGGTAACACAAATTACTGTAGGTGTGTATTAATGTCTTATTATTTGCTTAATACAGCCTTAATAGACATTTGTAAATGATTTGTAAGTGTTACTGGTGCTTAATTAAGGGTCTGTGATTGATTAAATATTTAATCAGTTATTTTTAGTCTCTAATTAGTGATGAACAGAACCTCACTTTAGATTATGATACACATCTTGGTCTATTAGTGACTTATTAACCCCTTAATAACTCAATAAACTCCAGCACAGCCAGAACCTTACCATAGAAACTCACATAGTTCAAACTGCTGCCAATGATACACTAATAACATGTCAATATACCTAATAGTCAATTCTTAATAATCTGCTTAACAGGGTGCTAACATAACTGTTTATTTTGCACTATAAGAACAAATACAGCCATTATTTATCATTTCCACATAATAGACCCCTAATTAAGCACCAATAACACTTACACAGTATAAAGCCTAATAAGAAGTGAATAGATAATTTACAAATGTCTAATTAAGGCTGGATTAAGCAAATAATAAGACATTGATATGCACCTAATTTGTGTTCCTTAAAATAAAGTGTTACCATTGTTTTACTTATTTAAAACAAGTGCATTTGAAGGCCCTAAAAAAACAAAGCGGTTTCAGTGAGTGGTTACTGGGGCTGTTGAGCACTCTTCATAGCTATGGGTTAGAGGCCCACACACAGTACTAGTACAGCCAGCTGCCAGCACAGCTCCACGCCACTTAGGCTGGTGCTTTACGCAGGTGGACCAGCACAGCCTCTTCTCTCCAGCTGCCTCGTAACGGACCTCACAGACCTGGCCACTATCAAAGCACCAATTAGATCAATGCAGACTGACGGGCAGCCTATTTAAAGAAAAAGAGAGAGAGAGAGAGAGAGAGAGAGAGAGAGAGGGAGAGAGAGAAAGAGAGAGGGAGGACTGTGATGGGGGGTTTCCAGAAGTACCATGATTTGCGTTTTTATACAGGTTATTAGACACAGTTGAGTCAGACAACTGATGAAGACCTGCGGTGAGTCGTAGATAGTCATCTGCATAACTTGCAGATGCCAGATTAGCTTTAAACCATCTTTGAGTCATTTGACGTAACAGGTGACATTTGAGTCTGCAATATAAGATAAGAAACATGAAGCACAAAGCAATAAAAATAAGTGTGTTTCTAAAGCTCAAAGCGAGTTAAGCATTTTTATTCATATGACATAAGAAAATGTGGTAAAACTCCCTCTGCATCCTTTATTCATAATACATAACAACATATATATGATTGTCATAAGCTTGTATAATAACATATTATATATATGTATAATATAACATAATATATATATATATATATGTGTGTGTGTGTATACATACCATGTCATATCACATTATAATGAACACACACAGAATGTGACTAAGGACATATTTCATAACGCTTTATTATATCTAATTATACAAACATTATATAAACAGATCTGTAAAAAAAATATTAAAAGACCACTTAAGTTTCTGAATCAGTTTTCTGATTTATGCTATTTATAAAAATATTGTCATTTAGAGCATTTATTTGCAGAAAATGAGAAATGACTGAAATAACAAAAAAGATACAGAGCTTTCAGACCTCAAATAATGAATAAAGAAGATAAGTTCATATTCATAACATTTTAGAAGTTCAGAAGTTAAAATTTGGTGGAATAACCCTGGTTTTTAATCACAGTTTTCATGCATCTTGGCATGTTCTCCTCCACCAGTCTTACACACTGCTTTTGGATAACTTTATGCCACTCCTGGTTAAAAACAAGCAGTTGAGCTTGGTTTGATGGCTTGTGATTATCCATCTTCCTCTTGATTATATTCCCGAGGTTTGCAGTTTGGTAAAATAAAAAATAAAAACTCATGATTTTTAAGTGGTCTCTTATTTTTTCCCCAGAGCTGTGTATATATATATATATATATATATATATATATATATATATATATATATATATATATATATATATATATGTGTGTGTGTGTGCACCTCTCTGTTTGACTTACCAACCCAACATTCTCAGTTGTTGGGTCTGTGACATCACAAAGAGGAAGTGACATCTTTGAGGCAGTTTTGATATTGCTTTGTTAATTTGTTTCCTTTTTCATGTTAAACATGAGTCCATTAAGCTCAACTTAACCACCACATCACACACAAGAAATATATATTCTTGTTACGTTTTATACTATTGGTGCAATTAAATGGATAACAAATAAGAAAATAAGATTTTGTGACTGAGAATTGATTTTTTTTATAGTTTTAGGATGAAACTATAAAGTTTTGTAGGGGAGCTAAGATACATCCTAGACCACTAATCCATTGCACAGAGTTCACTTAGTTGGCAAATCTGAATAACCAACATTCAAACTGTGCTAATGTAATATTCACATTGAAATGATGTACATGTCTAAATCAAGTCAATTCAGAGCGTCTTGTGATTTAAACACAAATGCTTCTCAGTTCCACTTTCTGATTGAAGCACTTTGAGCTAATAGAGCTATTACCCAGGCCATGTGCTTAACAGCACTGATGTGAGACCTGCCACTGGGACTCCAGCTTGAATCCCAGCTGTGCCATGTGCAATCTGTGGTTGAGGAGCTTTGAGAACAGTTTTAGAGCTTTATTCTCATTGGAGAAGTAAATATTGCTCTTTCGTCCATATAGTGACTGGAAATTACAAGGCATTGTTTAACATGGTCATCCAAGAGTGTGCT
The DNA here is from genome assembly GCF_023375975.1 of Astyanax mexicanus. Taxonomy (NCBI): domain Eukaryota; kingdom Metazoa; phylum Chordata; class Actinopteri; order Characiformes; family Acestrorhamphidae; genus Astyanax; species Astyanax mexicanus. The sequence goes on along the minus strand of NC_064416.1, from coordinate 16,356,122 downwards.
GTTACAGCCTATGGCATAGCATTTTTCTGCCACCTAGTGGCCGATTTTGGTGTTTTTCTTTATTGTTGCTAGCATACAGGATGTGATGTTACTACACAGGAAGTTGTATAGTTCAAGGAAGTATGTTCATGCTCCAGATCTCATGCTGATGGACTTCTCTATCCATCTTCATCTACCATCATCTGTTTAACGTGGCATAGTCTGTATGTATATATATATCTTATTACAAGGTGTATCTTTGCTTATACTTGCATATTGGTTGATAATGTAGCTATATTGCTTAGTTAGACAGTTAAACTTTGGATGCTTTGTAGGCCAGCTAGTCTGGCAGCTACTTGTATATGTAAACCTCAATAATTCTAATATTTAAGTGACTTGAATCTGTTTTATTCATAGTTTCACAACTTCAAACGTCATTAAACCTGTTGATGGAACCTATCGTCTTCAGAGTCGTGATTTATAGAAGATGTTGACACTTGCTGTCAGAGTTCTCACTCATATAGAGCAGAAGACAGTACAGTGAAAAGACGCCAAGCAACACAGAAGATTGTGATAACAGCCATCACAAGTCAACTGCATTAGAAACCATAGATTACTGGAACAATGGAGACAGCATCTAAGAAGACTAGGTCTCATTCCTCTGCATCTACAAGGTCTAGTGCATCCTCTTCGAGCAATGCTGCTGTTGCAGCCAGGGCTAAAGCTGAAGCAGCCAAAGCACGCTTAAAGTATACTGAGAAAGAGACCAGAATGAGAATGGAGAAGGTTGAACTGGAAGCTAAAATGGAGAAGCTAGCCATAGAAAAAGAAATTGCTGTAGCTACTGCACTGGCAGAGACACTTGAGGCAGCAGCTGCTACCAGTGAGGGAAGACTCAGTTTGGAACTCCCAGTCGAATCATCGTCAGTTCTGTCTGCTCAGCGCACACAAGATTATGTGAATGAGCAAGCCAAGGTATGCGAAGAAAGAAGTTTAGCACAAGAGGAGGATCTAACCTTTCAACATGAGTCAAAGCGGTCCTACGCAGAGCCATCTATGGTGCAGTCTGCAGACAACCCACATCTCAATACTGAAAGCATTTATCCACCTTCTGCAAATGCTAATGTAAATGACTTCTCTCTCCATACCCCAAGTAAACGTGAGTGTCAGAACCCTTTCCTGATGTCAGACGGAGTTCAGTGCAGCCAGCCACTTCCTCCAAATTGTCAGTCTCCACATGACAACACTAATGCTGGGTCTTTCCATCCACAGAGTTATACACTGCAGTCCACTCATGCTAATGATTCCCATGTGACAGACTTTGTGAGGTTTCTGGCACGACGTGAACTCGTCACTACTGGTCTGCTTCAATTCAACGATCAGCCAGAAAGCTACAAAGCTTGGAAGTATTCTTTCCTGAATGCAGTAAGAGGTTTGGGTCTGACGTGCAATGAAGAAATGGATCTTCTTGTCAAGTGGCTAGGAAAGGAGTCTGCTGAACATGCTAAACGCATAAGATCCATCAACGTTAACCAACCAGCAACAGGATTGAAGATGATATGGAGAAGACTGAATGAATGTTATGGCTCGGCAGAGGTAATTGAGAAGGCTCTGTTCCAGAGATTAGATAGTTTCCCCAGAATTAGCAACAAAGATTTCTCTAAACTGAGAGATCTCAGTGATTTGCTGATGGAGTTAGACGTCGCCAGAGTAGAGGGAGATCTTCCTGGCCTTTCCTATCTTGACACAGCCAGAGGAATCAACCCCATAGTTCAAAAGCTTCCATATGGCCTACAAGAAAAGTGGTTGTCCTATGGATCCAGCTACAAACAACTACATCAAGTTGCATTTCCTCCATTTTCTGTCTTTGTTTCCTTCCTTTGCCAGCAGGCACAGATCAGAAATGACCCCAGTTTCATGCTTACAGGCCAAACGGAGTACACCAAAGTGGATAAACCTCCATGGAGGCCTAGCAGATCTAAAGATATCTCCGTACACAAAACAGAGGTCTCATCAGGTGCACACTCAAATCAAGACAGAGAAGTAAAGACACAGGATGACCCTGACAAGACATGCCCTATCCATAATAAACCACATTCTTTACTGAAGTGTCGTGCTTTTCGTACAAAATCCATAGAGGAGCGCAAGAACTTCCTCAAAAGGAATGGGATCTGTTTTAGGTGTTGCATCTCCAGATCACACACTGCCAAAGAGTGCCAGTGTACTGTGAAGTGCACAGAATGTGGTAGTTGTCTGCACCCCTCTGCTCTCCATCCAGGACCATCACCATGGGTCAAGGATATACGTCCCTATACAGAGCACGGCGGGGAGCCACACTCTGCACATCCACCAGAGGTCAGTAATCAGTGCACACAGGTTTGTGGAAGAAATCTCACAGACAGGTCTTGCTCCAAGATTCTGTTGGCCAGAGTTTATCCTGAAGAACACCGTGACCAGGTGATTACGATGTATGTTATCCTGGATGAACAAAGCAATAGATCTTTGGCTCGCTCTGATTTTTTTGATGCATTCAACATGCAAGGCCCCACTTCATCATACACTCTGAAAACCTGTTCAGGTGTGAGTGAGCATATGGGCAGGACAGCCTCCGGCTTCTATATTGAGTCACTGGATGGGAAAACTATTCAACGTTTACCAAGATTGCTGGAATGCAATGAGATACCAGATGATACTGCAGAGATTCCAACACCTAGTGCTGCCTCCTTCTATCCCCACCTAAAGCCAATAGCTCATCACATTCCAGAGCTACAGCCCAACGTTCCCATCATGCTTCTGCTTGGTCGTGATGTCATTAGGCTTCACAAGGTTCGTAAGCATGTCAATGGACCACCAGATGCTCCTTATGCCCAGAAGCTTGATCTAGGATGGGTGGTTATGGGAAATGTTTGTTTGAGGAATGCCCACAAGCCACTTTGTGTGAGCACTCTCTTCACCAATGCCCTAGAAGGAAATCGTCCTACTCTCTTCAAGCCATGTCCTGGTGTTCTCAATGTAAAGGAGAAATACTGCCCTGAGTCTGTTGATGCATGCATTTCAGAAACACTTTCTAGTGAACGGGATGGCTTAGGCCAGAAGGTGTTCCAGCTGACAGGCAATGACAACAAGATTGCTCCATCCATTGACGACCTTACTTTCATGGCAATAATGAAAGAAGATCTAAAAAAGGATGACCACAATAGCTGGATAGCTCCTTTGCCTTTTAAATGTCCAAGACAGCGTCTCCCGGATAACAAGTCACAGGCCCTTCACCGCTTCTCCTCTCTCAAGCGAAGCCTTCAGAGGAAGCCAGAGATGAGGGAACACTTCTTCTCATTCATGGGAGAAATATTAAAAAATGGACATGCAGAAGTTGCTCCTCCGCTCAAGGCAAACGAAGAACATTGGTATCTACCCATATTTGGCGTGTACCATCCAAAAAAGCCAGGTAAAATCCGTGTTGTATTCGATTCCAGTGCCCAGTATTGTGGGGTGTGTCTTAATGATGTCCTCTTAACAGGGCCCGACCTCAACAACACACTGTTGGGAGTCCTTATCCGATTCCGCAGAGAGGCTGTTGCTGCAACAGCAGATATTAAGCAGATGTTCTTCTGCTTCCTCGTAAGGGAACAAGATAGAAACTTCTTACGTTTCCTATGGTTCCGAGACAATGATCCTGCTCAAGATGTCATTGATTATCGTATGACTGTGCATGTCTTTGGGAACAGTCCCAGTCCAGCAGTTGCCATTCACTGCCTCAGACAGTCAGTTAACGATGAACAGCACTATGACCATGAGGTGGCGCAATTTGTCAACCGTGACTTCTACATCGATGATGGTCTCAAGTCACTCTCCACTGCTGAAGGCATGATCAGTCTACTCAAAAGAACGCAGGGCATTCTCGCGAACTCCAATCTGAGACTGAACAAAATTGCCTCTAACTCTAAAGAGGTGATGGATGCCTTTCCACCACAAGATCGGGCTGAGGACCTTAAAGACTTGGACTTGGGCTTAGACACCCCTGCAGTACAGCGTAGCCTGGGATTAAAGTGGGATGTGAAAGCTGACAGGTTTCAGTTCAATGTTGATATTGAAGAAAAACCCTTTACACGCCGTGGTGTCCTGTCAGTGGTAAATGGAGTGTACGACCCGCTTGGATTTATTGCTCCTGTCACGATTCAAGGCAAGCACATTCTCAGAGAGCTCACTCAAGAGAAAGGTGACTGGGATTCACCACTGCCGGAAGAGATGTTTGACCAGTGGACATCTTGGCGAGACTCTCTAAAGGATCTTAATGACTTGCATATTATGAGACCCTACACCAAGGCTTCTCCCTCTGAGGCACAGCGGAGAGAATTGCACGTTTTCTCAGATGCTTCTTCAAAGGCAATAGCAGCAGTTGCTTACTTAACAATAACAGATGAAAACGGGAATTCACACACAGGGTTCATCATGGGCAAAGCAAAGCTGGCTCCTCGACCTGAACACTCAATTCCAAGGTTGGAACTATGTGCTGCTGTGCTGGCAGTGGAGCTGGCAGATCTCATTGTATCTGAACTTGATTTGCACATAGATGCTACTACATTTTACACCGATAGCAAAGTAGTGCTAGGATATATATGTAATGAGACAAGGCGCTTCTATGTGTATGTGAGTAACAGGGTTATACGCATAAGAAGGTCCTCTCATCCACAGCAGTGGAAGTATATACCCACAGATCAAAATCCTGCGGACTACGCGACTAGGTCAACCACTCCTGCCCGTCTTCCAGAAACCACATGGCTCACTGGTCCCTCATTCCTCAAGCAAGCTTCTGGAGGATCTATTGGGCAAGACACTTTTGAGCTAGTCAGTCCAAATACAGATGTTGAAGTCCGTCCTCAAATCTTCACCCTCAATACACAAGCTGCTCTCCAACAACTTGGATCTCAGCGTTTTTCCAGGTTTTCCTCATGGCAGTCTCTAAATCGTGCAATGAGCAATATCAGTCACATTGCTCACAGCTATCATAGCAACCCAGACAACAGCTGCAGAGGATGGCACTTGTGTCAAAAAGCGCACACAGTTGAACAGCTCAATCAGTCCACGTCCATAATCATCAGGGCTGTCCAGGAGGAAGTATATGCCGAAGAGCTGGCTTGTCTGAGAAAAGGTAGGAAGATTCCTCAAAACAGTATCCTCAAAGCCTTGGACCCCTTTGTGGATAAACTGAACTGTCTGAGAGTCGGAGGTCGTATACGTGAAGGAGTTTTTGAGGTAGAAGAACAAAACCCTTTGATAATTCCTGGCAAACACCATGTCGCAACACTGTTAGTTAGATACTACCATGAGCAGACTTCACACCAGGGACGTCTCTTCACAGAAGGTGCCATCCGCACAGCTGGCTATTGGGTCATTGGTGTGAAGAGACTTGTGAGCAGCATAATTCACCACTGTGTTACCTGTCGGAAACTCCGTGGTAGCCCGGAGACCCAGAAGATGGCGGATCTGCCGGCTGACCGTCTTTCCATGGAACCTCCCTTCACTAATGTGGGATGTGATGTGTTTGGTCCATGGGAGGTTGTGGCACGTCGAACAAGAGGTGGTTTAGCCCACAGCAAAAGATGGGCTGTGATATTCACCTGCATGGCAGTGAGGGCAGTCCATATAGAGATCATTGAATCTCTTGACACGTCAAGCTTCATAAACGCTCTCCGGCGTTTTCTTGCTGTAAGAGGTCCGGTGAAGCAGATCCGTTCAGATAGAGGAACGAACTTTGTCGGGGCATCTGCTGAGCTCAAGATCCCATCCAACATTGATTCACCTTCTGTCGAGAGGTACCTTGCAGAACAGGGCTGTTCCTGGCTTTTCAACCCTCCCCATGCTCCTCACATGGGTGGTTCATGGGAAAGGATGATAGGAATTGCTAAAAGAATCCTTGACTCCATGCTTCTCCAACTGGGAACTTCACAGCTAACACACGAGGTACTCACCACTCTGATGGCTGAAGTGGCTGCCATAATCAACGCTAGACCTCTCATACCTGTGAGCACTGATCCAGACGATCCGGTCATACTTACCCCAGCTGCTCTCCTGACTCAAAAAGTCAGTGTCCCGTCAGCTCCATCCGACGACCCTGGAACCAAGGACCTCTTCAAACGACAATGGCGCCAAGTACAACACCTGGCTCAAACTTTCTGGAGCAGATGGAGGAAGCATTACCTTTCTTCTTTGCAGCCAAGAAAGAAGTGGCAATTTGCTCAGCCTAATCTCGAGCCAGGAAGCATTGTACTTCTCAAAGATCAGCAGCTGAAAAGGAACGAATGGCCTCTTGGTATTGTCACCCAGGTCTTTCCCAGCAAGGACAATAGTGTGCGCAAAGCAGAGATTAAGGTCTCCCGCCAGGATGGGACTAAACTCTACCAGAGACCACTGTCCGAACTGATCCTTCTTTTACCCGCCCATTAGGAACTGTTAGCTTCTGATTGTAGTATTTGAGTAATTTAGTGGCATTTAATCATGCCAGGCGGGGAGTGTGCTGTTACAGCCTATGGCATAGCATTTTTCTGCCACCTAGTGGCCGATTTTGGTGTTTTTCTTTATTGTTGCTAGCATACAGGATGTGATGTTACTACACAGGAAGTTGTATAGTTCAAGGAAGTATGTTCATGCTCCAGATCTCATGCTGATGGACTTCTCTATCCATCTTCATCTACCATCATCTGTTTAACGTGGCATTGTCTGTATGTATATATATATATCTTATTACAAGGTGTATCTTTGCTTATACTTGCATATTGGTTGATAATGTAGCTATATTGCTTAGTTAGACAGTTAAACTTTGGATGCTTTGTAGGCCAGCTAGTCTGGCAGCTACTTGTATATGTAAACCTCAATAATTCTAATATTTAAGTGACTTGAATCTGTTTTATTCATAGTTTCACAACTTCAAACGTCATTAAACCTGTTGATGGAACCTATCGTCTTCAGAGTCGTGATTTATAGAAGATGTTGACACTTGCTGTCAGAGTTCTCACTCATATAGAGCAGAAGACAGTACAAAGAGAGACTGCCAACTAGGCTCCTTTACTGTTAGTTTAATAAGGTGCAATGAAAGAAATGTTTTGAGGTATAAATCCTGACCTTTTGTAGAAGAGAGCAATCAGCAACACAAACAGATGTGGACATTAAAGGGGAATTACACCAGGTAAAACGATTGCACAATTAAACGGTCATTAGAAAATTCATTTAGTGATTCATGATGTGTGTTCAATTTTCAGGTCTAGAGAAACTTGTAGGGTCAGAAATGTCTGACCAGTGACCAAAATACTTAATTTTCTATGTCTATGTATGTTAAAGAATCATCATAAAAAACAAAACAAGTGAAAGATGTGTTGAATTGTGATGTTATTTGGCAGGAAGATAAAAGTTAGAAGGACCAATAAATAAAAAATAGGCTGATATCGGCAGAATGTATTGAGCTACATATTTAGATGTAGCATATAATCAGGGGCGTAGCAGCAAATTCTGGGCCCTGTACACTCTCAATGTCAGTGGGCCCCTGTCCATGCCAGTACACAATGAACGTGGATTTTCATGGGCCCCTCTTTTTACTCGGGCCCTGTGTAGTCAGGTCCACTTTTCCCCCCACTACCACGCCCATGCATATAATGCATGTGTAATGCAAGACATCAAACATACAGTATCAACATGAAGTTGTAGAGGTTCCTAATGGTGTACACCAATAATCCATACCATGCAGCTTGAATATTCCTGTAGATTTTTTGGTAGGTATGGACTGTTGATAGTCTGTCACATAGCACCCATATCATACTGAGACTCATCATTCCACATTTATGTGTGGAAGCAATGTGGTCAGTCCCAAGATAATCCGTTTTTCTTGTCACAAATCCAGAAGGCCTGATTTTAGGGTGTGGGGAATAATTTCCTTTGATGCCACGTTTTGTCTTCATTACAGGCAGTTTGACACCCATACCTTTTCTGAGCCTTCAGCAGGACAATACTACTGCCCTCTCAAGAGCTTACTTTGAATACTTTGAATATTCAAGCTGTATTGGATGTTTTTTTTTTTTTTTGCAGAACAGCATTAGGAACCTCTACAACTCAATGGCAAAAGTCTAGTGTGTTGCTTTACATATGCATTGCACAATACACCTACATGTGTAGCTCATTAAATACAGTATAACCGAGCATTGGACATATCAGTCTAAAATCCAATCATTTATTAGATTTATTAAACTTTCTGGATATTTTTCTTCTGAATTGAAACCTGTCCGCTTTTTCAAGGTGTAATAAAGCTAAATATAATTGAAATATAACTTGTATATAGCTAACATTGTTTTAATCGTCTAGTGGAGGTTCTTCAAGGCCTATGTCTCTATATATATATTTTTTAATTAATGCATGTGAATTTTTGATTGCATTTAGAGACCAGAGCAGTAGTGAGATCAGGATGTTGGATTAGATTATCAAAAACTCAAATCATTCATAACTCATACCAAAAGTACTTAATTGAGCACCATCACTCTAGAGAATTCTACAGTCCTACTGCTCCTACAGCTCAATAATAGGGGGTCTTTACACCCATCTGTCTTATCAGCCTGGTTCTAGACTGTTTGCTTGGGTGGGCTTGTGGATAGTCACTTTTTTTTTAAGAAGTGTTTAATTTGCTTGTATATATCCCTGCCTCTCATGTTCACACTGACAGGACCTGTCGTACTGAACCAGAACGTCTGTGAATGAACTTCTCCAAACAGTCTTTCGCTTTTATATGACTCAAAGAGCCAATCAGAAATAAGCAAGGTAATACTCTTACGTCAAAATGTTTTTTTCTGATGGGTTCAGAGATTTTTTGGGGTAAAATAGAGGCAAAAACTAAATTTTGAGGGGCAATGCCCCCCTCAGCCCCACCCTAGAACTGGCCCTGTATCTTCTGCATGGAATTAGAAGAAGTGTCAATATGTGAATGTTTATTAGAAAGGATAATCCACAAATATTCAGGCATATAGGGTTGATATAGGGTTTAGGTCTAGTATTAGACTGTATTTTCCTTTCAATTAAAATGTGTATAGTCTAGTCCTAATTTCTGTTCACATACCTGACCCATAGTGTATTTTGAGGAATATAGAAGCTTCTAGGTTGCAATAACCATCTCAATTTCAATGCTCTGGCCTCAAATGTGAATGTTCTAAAGTCTAAAATCCTTAATTACTCTAAGTAAAGCATGCTGCACCATCTAGAAAGGAAATTATCTAATCCTCTGGGCATCCAGAAGCCTGTTTTACGCAGGGGCGTGTCTGACAATAAGCGTGTAGGCCATTTATGAGGTGAGGCGGCTTGACGTGAGATTTCTATGGTAAAGGATGCGTCATCTAAACACTGAGACCAACCTAAACAATAAAACCTTTGTCGTGCAGCTATTCCGACTTTGCATACAATGCATTATTCCTGCGAAGCAGCAACACCCATAAATATTGGACGTGATGGACACATTTTTTGCCATGTGAAGTAAATTTACATGCCTTTCAGAAAGTTCAGAGGCATTATCGCAGGCGGAAATGAGCTCCCAGTCCTCGCGCACAATACTGTTTACAGCAGAACGACATCCTAAACCCGGCCCTTATAAAACCACTTCAAAACTGGCTTCTGTAAACACTGTGTAAAGCGAACCAAACAGAGCTTTCAAACATGAAATGTTCAATTGTGAAGCTCTGAGAATGCCACAGCGTAATCAATTGAGTCAATGGGTTTATAAATATTGTGGAAGATTGACTCTCTACTGCGCCAGAGGATCTGAGATGCCGAGGTGTTTGGGTTTTCTCGTGTTTATCAGGGCCTTGGGTTCAGGTTTCAGGCTTCAGTTTTCAGGTGAGTGAAGGAGTGTAGGACTGTCAACAGGCTGCAGTCCAGCGTGGGCCAAACAGCCGGCCCACAGACTCGATTGCAGGAAGTGTGTGTTTATTTAGAGGCTGCTGTGTTTTCCGTTCCTGGAAGATCCTCCACAGGAACACTCACACACAAATATGCGTCTCAGATGCCTTCAACAGTATGGACATCTCATATATGACAATATGTCACTATTCAACATTCATTTGTTATATTTTGCAATACATGTCACATACAGCTCTGTAAAAAAATAAGAGACCACTTAAAAATGATGAGTTTCTTCGATTTTACCAAATTGAAAACCTCTGGAATATAATAAAGAGGAAGATGGATGATCACAAGCCATCAAACCAAGCTGAACTGCTTGAATTTTTGCACCAGGAGTAAAGGCATAAAGTTATCCAAAAGCAGTGTGTAAGACTGGTGGAGGAGAACATGCCAAGATGCATGAAACCAGTGATTAAAAACCAGGATTATTCCACCAAATGTTGATTTCTGAACTTTTAAAACTTTATAAATATGAACTTGTTTTCTTTCCATTTTTTGAAGCCATTTCTCATTTTCTGCAAATAAATGCTCTAAATGACAATATTTTTATTTGGAATTTGGGAGAAATGTTGTCCATAGTGTATAGAATAAAATTTCCTCTGCAAGTGTGTGTGTGTGTGTGTGTGTGTGTGTGTGTGTATGTGTGTGTGGTAAGGGTCAATGGCTGGTAATTTGCTGCATCTGAAACTCGACACCAGAACCAAATCTGCATGACAAATTTGTACAAAGCTGCAGGGAATCTATTAACACCTCCTTCCAGCATGTACAGCTTTCCCTGCCTTCTGTTTTTCTCTTACTACACTCTGCAAAAAGGCTCTTTAGTAAAGGCAATGCTTTTATATAAAATCACTTTTGTAAGCAGTGTTTACAAAAAAATCTTTTAGTTATGACTAAGAAAGTTAATTTATTAGTTGTTTTTTATTTATATATTGCTTTCCACATTAATTCTATGTTACACTTTTTGACTCTACTTTTCTGATCAGTTGGGGAATAAAATAGATTTGTATTTAGCCTTCTTTTTAATTTAATGTTTCAAACAATTTCAAATATTGATAGAAAATTAAATTGAGAAAGAAAATGCTCTAGAGAGAATTGTATAACATACAGCCAGCACAGAGTTGGCAGCTCTGTAAATGATGCTTCCTCTTACAGCCTACAACATTGAGAGACTGTTTAATTATGGTATCCTGGGGTAATCACTACACATTAATAGTTAATGTCAGAAACTGTAGACACACCAAGTCTGCTAATGGATTGTGCCAGAAGCCGATGGAAAAGAAGCGATCAATGGCAACAGTCTGAACTCAGTAATTAGAAGTTGATTCAAGGTTTTTGTTTAAATGTATATATGGCCACAAATAATCACTCAAAATGGCTGATTCCTTTTTTTTTTTTAAATGTCCAATGTTATGTAAAACAGACAGTATACAAAAAAAAAAAAAATCCTATTCCAGGTACCAGGCATGAAATTTACTGAATAGAAAATCCAAAAAGCTGAGTAGAGTTCTAGAGTATTTTAGGTACAATCAGACACTTTATTAATGAGGAGACCCGCCACTTGATCAAATATGACTGTGAGTTCTCATAATGCTCAACCAAGCATCTGTTCAAGGATAAAGTCCCTCCCTTCAACAAAAAGAGCCAGTCAGCTTGCTGCTTACGCTGTGATTGGAGGAAGGTCAGCAACTCATTCTGTACTTGCACTTTACTCATAGTTACTCTGTCACTTATTGTACACTTATTTCCTCACTTCCAGACTGTAGATATCTGCACATCTATATAACATTGTATATTATACATTCAGTCATATTTAATGTATATCCGTAATACCATATGTCTATATGTCTATAGTTTAAGTTATTGTCTGTATTGTTATTGTGTGTATTGTGTGTACTGTAAAGTTATCTGTATATTTCTACTTTATTTTATGATTCTACTCTATTGTAAAGACTTTTTCTGCACACTAGTGGGAACCTGCATCCAAATGTTTCACTCACATGTACACCTGTACTCTTGACCTGACAATTAAAATCTTGTATCTTGGCAGTGGGGAAGACTGTCCTCAATGAGTTGATCTGTGCAAGCGCAGTAGCCATACCAGACCAAAAAAAAACATTTTTTTTTGTAAATTATAGATTGAAATGCTACAAACTTATGCTGAGGTTTTTATCAATGGTGTTAAATATGTTGTTTAAATAGTAATTAGACCTTCAGTTTAGCATATTTAGATCTCTTGCCATTCAAACAGATAGAAGGCTGGTCTTGTATGAGTGGAAATATCCGGCTGGCGACTGAACTGACTTGCCTATAAAGACTTTGGTGCCATGCAGTAGAAAAGCACCATTAGAGTGAACTCCTTAATGGATTACCTGTTTAATAAAAAATGACCTCTCTTAAAAATGAACTTAGTCTTTCTCTTTCCTATCATTTCATTTTTCATTGAGTGCTGAAGTTCCACACATTTCACACTCCCCATGCTTCACCAGCTCTGTGTGTATGCGTGTGTGTGTGTGTGTGTGTGTGTGTGTGTGTGTGTGTGTGTGTGTGTGTGTGAGAGAGAGAGCAATCTTGCAGCAGCAGTAATAACGAGACCCTGTTTAAAACAGAATTAGCCTCTGCCCTGCAGCTTTTGGAGACCTGACCGCTTTTTTCACCACAGAGAAAAGTGAGTCACTTATTCATTATTTGTTTGTGTTCTGCCGCACATGGTCCAAGTTAGTGGCGGGGGTGAAACGAGTGTGTGCGTTATTGCTGCTGTCTCTGTGTGAGTGTGTGTCTGTGTTTGTGTTAAAACCTGGACAAGTCCAATTAAAGCCATAAGTATGGAGGAGTACCCCTGTTGTGTTGCAATAACAGCTGTACGGATTAAAGCATGATGATGAAGCGGAAAACAGAAACACGTATGATTTATGAACCATTTTTCTTGGGTAAGAAGTTCAGATGAGTCCAGAAGGCTTTGACTTTCCACCCTGTTCTTACATTTTTATATGATTTTCATGGTGCTGTTTTTAACATGTGGTCCAGACTCTTAATAATGAAAATGCTTCCACTTTTGTCCAAAGCTGCAGGGAATCTATTAACACATTCTTCTACCACATGCACAGCTTTCCATGCCTTCTATTCTTACTCTATCCAGCTTTTCCCTTGGTCCATTTTTCAAAAAACTTTCAAACAAGCCTTAGTAACACATATTTACAATTTTATATCAGATAGATCTTACTCTTTCTTGGAATTATCATTGAATAAATGAAAAGGGGAATTGAGACAGCTCAGATTCCAGGCTGTATAGATCAGATATTGTCTAATTTGACTTCTACCTTAATCAATCTTGCACATCAATTGATAAACCATACATTTATAGACAGGTCTTATTTACACCATAGTTAAGACATAAAATATACTCTATTGTTAGTAACACTAATTCTATCATTACCTTACATTATCTATTATCTATTATATATTACATTATCAATCTCTACATACATGTCACGCTTCCCTCTGTCTCCCAAACTGTCTGTCTTCCAAGCTGAATCGAACTCCATTTGCCAGAATGTCACTGACACTCCTGATCATCATTACATGACACTCACTCGGTCTCAGTCACCTGACTGTTGATTGTTTTCACCTGCTTCTGTGTCTGTTTATACTCTCTCCTTTGTTCAGTTCATTGCCAAGTTTTGACTAGCCACCTAGCATTCCTAGCATTCCTGCCGCATAGTGCACAGAGGTTTTCAACTTTCTGCAGTCTTTTGGTAGAGATAGGGCCAGCGCTAGCTATTTGGGGGCCCTAAGCACAAATACATTGTGGTGCTCAACAGAGGAACTTTACCATCTTAACAAAGAGACCATGCTATGCTGTAGAACTACTTAAAGCCAGGCAGACACTGTGCAATTTTAGCCCTGTTTTAAGCCCAATCTGGTCATATGCGACTGAATTTCATAATGGGGTTGAATTTTAGCAACATCATGCATCTTTATTGTACAGCTAAGGAAGCAATGTCCTATTAACTGCCCAAAAATCTGCTAATGAGCAGTCGGACATGAGGGGGGATTTCTGACATTGCAGAAAAATTTGGTCACTTGTCTCACAGTGTGAGCTGTCTTGTGTGCCGACTTATTAACGTCACAACCTGTTTTCCCAAAATTCCTGGCACATATACCCATAAAAAGCCTTTCTTGTGGAATGATGGCCTTTTTTATGTGGTTATATAACAGCAGATCATGAAACCCCTTCAAATCATCAATTTACATATAATATAAAAATGAAAAAACAGTATTGTAGATTGCATAGACCGTTACATACTGATAATGGTTATTTAATTAAGCAACAGGCAAAATCCAACTTATAGCAATATATAGCAAGTGGACAATGCTTCAGACACTTCTACACAAGTGCACACTTAAGTAGCAGCATACTTCCACGTCCACATCATCTCAGCCACCTGCGAGTCCACGTATGTGTCTTTTTATAACGTGAAATTTCAGCGCACAACAGCGCACAACTTAGCAAACCTATGCCTTTCTCAACATGTTCTGCTGAACCGAGCGCTTGTAGGCAGAAAGAACTCTGCAAACGGGCTGTCTGTGATGCAGTGTGAGCTCCTAATGTATGTCACAGCATGTCAGTCCTACCGTACAGTGTGAGCATATGAATCACAGTCATTGTTCGCACACGACAAATAATTCAAAGGTGCAGTGTGAGCTCTTTATAACGCACCTGATTAAATAAATCACACAGTATTTACCTGGCTTAAGACATTTTTACAAGCACCAGTTGTTAGAGGCCCTACAGAGACTGTTTTCCATTCATCAACTCATTACTTTGTAAAAGTATCACCTGTAGCGTTAAGTGATTACTATTATGATGACTTTTCACATGCCTGATTTTTAAATTATGCTATACACTTAACTATCACCATACAATGATATTGCACTGCCGTTGAATGTAAAAAGGCTTATGTATATATATATATATATATATATATATATATGTATATATATACATATATATATATATATATATATATATATATATATATATATATGTATATATATATACATACATATATGAATGTTAAAATGCTAGATTAGATAACATTACACAAAAAAAACACATACACAGTGTCCAAACAAATCTCACTAAGCATGAAAATGAACCAGGGTCTGGTTTAACTGGATTATGCAAAATGTGAAAATGGTTCTTTGTCTGTAGGTGCTTAAAAAGCTATTTACATACACTTTCTTCAGTCATGCCTAAAGCAGTTTAGTTTCATTAGTGTTTGTTTGAAGTGTTCAAGGGCGTACTGCCTGGGTCAAATTGCATACTTTACTCACTTATCCCCTGCTCTATTGATTGACTCCATTGCTGGTTGAGTGTTTATTTATTAATTTATTTTTCAAATTCAAAGAAAACTCTTGAGATGGTTCTTTATAGTGTGAAAGCAGACATAAAGAAACTTAAATAAGAAATTTAGACTTATCGATTTGCTTACAATTAAAACTCAAAAGGGTAAAACTTAAGTCCAAAATAGGGCCTATTTTCTTACTTACTCACTGACTGACAGATTTAGGTAAGATCATATTTGTATTAGACAAAAATGTTACTTTTATCTATATTATTGTCAATTAAACAAAAAGTGGATCTTCTATGGAGTTGCTGAAAGACCCATTTAAAGCACCTTTATTTTGAAGAGTGTTCCTGACAGATCACATAATCACTATTCAGACCTAATGAATGTCCTCTTTTCCAGACTCTGGTGTGTCATCTCCCCGAACCACGCAGTATATTAATCCACCAGCACACAGCGTCCTGCTGCTCCGCTCACCACAGACCTTTCATTTACACTTCAGCAACTCGTGTAGTCACACTGCACATCTGCTCTCCGTTACAGACGTGGAACAGATCGTGTGTCTTACAGCTTCTGACATTTCAATTCCCAATATTGTGCTGTTTTCATTTTACTGAGAACGGGGCTGTTCTTTTAACAGCTTTTTACTCTAAACACAATCCCACAAAGCTTTTTAACAGTTTTCCTCAGTTACAGAAAAAGAAAAACTCTCTCTTCTGACAAACGTTCAGGCAGGAATGCTCCGATAAACTCCTTTTTGCATAACTGTAAATACACAAGCATAGTCTGCCTTAGGCAGCCATACTGAAATACACTGCCGTTCAATAAACAAGAGCCCAGTCACTGTAATGAAACACAGGTAACACACTGATCTCATTGTCTAAACACTGAAACAGGCAAACAATCAGAACCAGTAAGTTCTGTTTTAGAACATTTAAGAAGGAATGTCTTAGTATTCCTACTGAAAATAAAAAAAACGCTAAGATAAGCCAGAAGAGATGATTCAGTTAAGTTTCACCATATGTCCAAACTTTTGTGGACACCCTTTAAATAAAAAAAACATTCAGCTATTTTAGGTTGCGCCTATTGCTGACTCATATGTGCAAATGCACATAGACAGCTTGTTTAGTCCTTGTATAGAAGTACTGCCAATATAATAGAACTCTCTGGAGCAGATAAACATGAACTATTGGTACACTGCCTAAAACCACCTGTGGGCTAGAGCAATACTGAGCTGTGAAACAGTAGAACTGTGTTCTCTGGAATGATGGTGCTCAATGCAACACAACTGGAGCATTAGGTATCCATACTTTGGGGACATGGAACCATTTAGCAGGAGGGCTTAATGATGTTAGGATCCACTGATTGGTTAGCTGGGCCTTGGTAATCTCACAGTATACTGGTAGATCTTGTAATAATGCTTTGGAAGCGATATTGTATGCGTCCAGTACCAATAAAGGATGACTGTTGTACGAATCCAGTATCAAAGGCCGTTTTGTGAATTAACATGCAAGCTAATTTACTAACTCTCTAAAATTAAGGTGGGAATGTGCGTCTGGACACTTTAAACAACATCAACTGTCTCAAAATTATTAAAAGATGCCATTCACTTTGTGGTCCTGCTTTAGCAACATAGCAAATAAAAAAAGAAAACTTAACTGGTCTAACAGGTTTGCTTCAGTGCAACCTTAGAAACCATTTAGCCCTGCAGTAAAAAAAAACAGCCATATGTTCCAGAAGCTTTCCATGGACAGTAGAGAAAGGTACTCCAACAAAAAGACTAAACTTGTATTAATGCCCATGATTTTTGAAGAAACAATGAAAGAGCTGTTGTCTCAATACTTTTTTTTCTATATTGCATTCATGCCGAGGCCATCAACCATGTTCTTTTTCATGCTGTGACAGTCACATATATATATGTAAAATACTATTTCCCTTTCTTTTATCGCAGAGAGAGATGGAGGGAATAGTAAAGTGGAGGGTAAAGAAGAGAATGAACAGGTAAAATGAGGGAGGAAAAAGAAAGAGTGTATGAAGAGAAAAAATACTTTTTATTAAAAAAAAAGTTGCAGAAAGAAGGAAAGATTTCAATTCTATGGTGAAGGAACATAAAGGTTACAGGGAACAATATATGATTATAAATTTAGATATGCAGGCAGCTCTTGACTCTATATAAACATAAGATACACATGCAAAATGAATGTGTAATATATGTGTAATGCAACATGTCAGACGTTTCAGTATGGAGTTGTAGATGTTCCTAATGGTGTCCTGCAATAATACATCAAATGTAGCTTAAACATTCAGGGAAGGGGTGGAGTGTGGTAGCAGATCCAAAATGATCTTACTCATTTTCTTTCAGGGACAGGTATGCTGATGTATCTGGACATGGCTGAGTATCAGCAGAAAAGCTCTTGAGTTGGTATGTGCAGTATGTGGACAAGCATTGTCCTGTTGGAACCGCATTCTGGTTGCTGGACACCGTTAATTTTAGGATGTTAAAGTGCATTTAATGAAGATCAAAGGTAATCTAGCATTGTACGAGATTGAACTGAAAGAGTCAGAAGAAGATAAAAAATAATAAGGAATTTAGATAGAGAGCTAGAAATTGTCACTGACACTGTGCTGGGCTGCTGAGAGTCTGAGACAGGATGTCTCTCTCTCTCTCTCTGTCTCTTTCTTTCTCTCTCTCTCATTACTCCCCTGAGGGCATTAGCCCTGCTGTTTGGGGGGGTTGAAGTTTTTGCTCTTGTCATCAGAGGATGCAGAGGCGTCGCTGCCGCGAGTCACAGATGACACTCAAATAAACAGCTGGCCCACTAACGACACTAATACAAACAAAGACAAACAAACACAGATAAACACATGCCAAGCTGAACGGAAAACCGAGAGGGGTTTGTGTCCAAACTCACACTCACTCTCGGATACAAACCCATCCAGTAACATCCAGTAATGCCTGCTGACGGAGACTGACGTAACAATAATAAAGGCAGGAAAAACAAGTAAAGAGGCACTGAGTAAAGTGGTGTAAAATAAACAGCCACTCCAGGCATCTATACAGCTAGCTCCATCGTCTAGCATCCCCAGTCTCAGGTATGTCCTATGAAGATGCTGTAGTGTCTGCTTGTGATTACGTATTGCTTTTCAGTGTGGATGAGCTCAACCAGCCCAAGGAGTCGATCAATAGAGCAGGGATGAGTAAGTGAAGATGGGTCATCTGACAATGTGTATATGCCCTTGAACACTTCAAACAAACACAAAAGAAACTGAACTGCTTAAGGCATGGCTGAAGAAAGTGTGTGTTTCATGACCACAACTCATTAAAGCTAAAAAATGCTGTATTGACCTGTGTGATATGCTTGTGGGGCAACGCTGATCCCGATCATACTAACCCTGTCTACTGTGAGTGGTAATGTCTTCTATGGTATTTTTCTGCTGCACATGTGATGCTGTGGATATCTGCACACCCACTATTAGGCTTTGCTCAAACTCCAATAACTTGTGTCACCTTGGCATGAGCAGGCTAGCCAGTGTTTAAACTTCACTTAATTCACAAGATAATACCTCACAATATATACAGGTTTGGGCATTTCCAAGCTGACCTCTTTATGACCAAGTTAGTGTCTTTTTTATTTCTCTGTAACCAAACTTCATCCAACTTCCTCCCACCTCACAAAATTACATGTGGTAGGTGAGTTGGCTATTTGCTAAATTGTCCCTTAGATATGAGTATGTAAATGAATGGTTGTGTTTGGTACTAGCACCCTATCCAGGGGATTTTCCTGCCTTAAGCCCAATGGTACCAGGCAAGCTCCAGACACACCTCAACTCCCACCAGCAAGAAGTGGATGTGGAGATTGGGAGTATGGGATACTATTGTAACTACTGTACATGCAAAGCAATGCAAACTTACTGAGTTGTTCCTAAATTATGGAGTAAGTTACAAGATGAGAAAAGGAATCCTGTACATGCAGCTTACTATCAGCTGCCGGAGCCCTGAGAGAGCACAATTGGCCTTGCTCTCTCTAGGTTGGTAGATGACGCTCTCTCCCTACATCATTCCAAAGGGTGATGTCCACAGCACAAGGCGTCTGTGAGCTGATGTATCTGAACCGAGTCACTGTGCTTTCTTCCGGCTACTCTGCAAAGCTGCATCATCAGTTCACATTTATTGGAGGAGGCATCTGCTAGTCTTCACCTCCTGGTGTTGGGTATGGGTTTAATGTGTAAATAGTAGAATTGTAGAATCGTGTTCTCTATGAAACGCTGTTACTGATTGCGATTATTTCGTCCAGAGGGATGAGCGGGATTACCTGCCGAGGAAAAGGCTCTTATAACAGGGGGAGCTGAACTCTGATCAGACCGGCTGTATTTTTCTTTGAATATAATAAAGTTTTCTTTATTTCTATTATTCATTTTGCTTATTGTGTTTTTATTATCACTGTGCTTATTATATTTTCACATCTGAAATAGTGGGTCTGGGTAAACTTAACACTTTCATTCGCAAATAAATAAGAAATGTATGAAGCATTTTATATTTTTGTTTTATGTAACTAAAGCTAAAATTAATTCAGTGTTGTTGAAAACGATGGCTTCCGAAGCCTCATTAATGTTCTGAATCATATTTTACCCACATGTAAATATTTTAGTAAAGTGGCCATTTCAAACCTGTTTAGATATGTGAAACAGGGTGTAGCAATTAACTAAGCTACATTAAATGTTCCTTGTATAATTACACACATTTAATATTCAATCTTCAATTTTTATTGTAACTGAAATTTACCTATGGGACATTCCAGGATTTTGGTACATTTCAGGGGTGGTCACTTCTGAAAATTTGATCTTCAATTTGATCATTTTTAGTCATATATTTATTAAATACAGGTAATAGACTATCAAAAAGTTTGATTCGTCAAGCTCAGGTATCAAAGCAGTTTTTTTTTATTAGATTATGCAATATATTTGGTAACTTACAGTAACAGGGTTGCGAGTAACAGGGTTGCAAATCTAGGCTAAGTTGTGGTTTACCCCAGGAACAGATGCTAACTGTAAAATTTAGCTATGTATACAAGATCAAGGACAAACATGGTTATATAAGTAATATTGACTCTCCTCATTATTAGTCTTACAATATGAGTAACAGGGTTGCGTTCACTGAGTGACACACACAACTTGGACAAACATATTTGGAAACAAAAACTTGAAAATTGTTAGAGCACTTACTCTTGGTCTTTGCCATGTGGGCAGAACATGTCCTTGTGATGTAACTTCCTTTGTGCCAGTAGACTTTAAATATTTTTAACTCTTTCTCTGCCAGGAAAATTCCTTATGGTAACAGGGTTGCGCGCATGTTGTGGGACACAACTTAATAGCTTAAAAACTGTAACATGCAATACAATGTAGACCAAAGAAGTTGTTTTCATAAGTAGAGGAGGTGCATATCAACAATATACAAGAGGCAGTCATTTATTTAGAGCTTATTTTAATTGTTACATTTGCCAAAGGAGTTGGTCATACAAGAGAAAACGGCCAATTTTGAGGTGGTCCAAACGTATTCGGTCTTTTGAATAATATCTAAGGAGCTTATTTTTCCACCATATTTTACAGTTTGTCTTATAACAAGTACATTTTTCACAAAAAATGGTAATTTAGATATTTTGGATATGTACATTTTAAATTTAAGTGGTGGGACAGGAAATGTACCAAAATCCTGGAATGTCCCCTAAATTAATCGATTTTGGATCGAATCGGGACCTTGTGAATCGGAATCGAATCAAACAGGGAAATCAGTGACGATACCCACCCCTAGTGATAGGGGAGTCCTAATGAGTGGGTTGGGTAATTGGCTGTGTAAATTGGTGAGAAAATGGGAAAACAAAATTGGAAAAATAAAATGCATTTTAAGAAGAACAAGTGTAATTAATCGCGTTCAGTCACAGAATAAATAATAATATTTTTTTTGTATATTATAATTACTATATTATATATTATATTATATTTCCCTAAACCCTTTACTCTATCACAGGAAGGAAGGTCAGCTTCTGGTAGTGAACAAATCTGGTAGTTGCTGCAATCCACTGACATGGACATTCCCCATGCAGCACGAGGTCGTCAGACAGTCAGTCAGCAGAACAATATTGCAGTGAACTGTTCCTGCGTGTTAAGTGAACTTCCCGCTCAGCTTCAGTTCAACAACCTCAGCATTAGCAGCAGCAGCACTGCTCCGGAAATTATTCATATCATAAACACAAGCTCTGCTCCTGGATGCCGAGGAACGGAGGTTATACACAGTGTATACGTATGGCTACTAGTTTTCCCACCCGTATACCGCACCAAAGCATAAAAAAGCCCTTACCTCGCGCTTGTGATTGGCTAAAAACTCACACTTACAGCCCACACTCACATTCGACCAATGACAGCAAGGGAGGCGCGAAACTATTGACCATTCATAGATCAGAAGTGCGGTGAGGGGGCGGGATTATCGAAAAACGGGTGGGGCCTGAGTCACTATACATGTGAGATGTGCTTGCCTACAAACTCACTCACTAAAAACGTTACACATATTTCTTTGCCCACCCGTTTACCGCTAAACTTTTTGCGATTGGCTAAAAACTCACACTCACCTCCAATCTACCAATCCTAGAACAGGGGACCCGATACTATTGGCCTTTCATTCCCTGGGAGGGAGGGGTTAGCAGAATACGGGTGGTTTTTTGAAAAACATAAGCCAGCGCGGCGCGCGCCAGATTTCCTTCAGTATTTAAACGGCTCTCAGTGCGCGAGGAGTAGCAGAGGGAGGCATTTGCTTATTAGCTTATTAGACGCGAATAAAGTCGTGTTTGGACGCTTTAATAGCTTATTTTCTGCGTTTTTGGAAGATATTAGACACTTTTTAACCATGTGGATTTACAAAATTCTGCTTTGTGTGGCTGTGCTGGTGTACTCAGGTAAGTTTTGACTTCTCGTCTGACTAACGGCTGTTTAGATAATGATGTGTTATCTCCAGTATGTAACTTAGCTTGGTTATTTAAGTTACTAGATTTTATACATTTTTTATTCATTTTGGGTACAAAATGTTAATTCTGTTCATGTAAAAATCACGTGTAATCCATTTAATTTCGACTTTATATTTTATTTGCCAAAAAACGTTAAAAATGTCCTGTCCTGTCCTCACCTGAAATGTAGCTAATTACAAGAGCTTAGCTAATATAACGTAAACTAAGCTAACTAACGTTACCATTTAATATCATGTATCTGATGGGTCCAATATAACAGCATAACTCAAGACCTGCTGTACATGTGTTTCAGCACAGCAGGGACACTGTTGGCTATAAAAACTCTGTGAATGATGGAGTCCATGTAACGTTACTCCATATGCTGGAACACTTGTTTTCAGATTAAATGGAGTTTCGTAAACAAGGGGGGGGGAAGTATTGTAGTGAAAGTGTTTTTTTTTCCTATTGCCAGAACATCTGGATGAATGAGTCACCAAGTTGGGAAGGAGAGTGAGAGAGAGAAAGAGGGACAGAAAGATAGAGTGAGAGAGAGAGAGAGAATGAAAGAGAGAAACAGAGAGAGAAAGAGAGTAAGCGAGAGAGGGACAGAAAGATTGACAGAGAGTGAGAGAGAGTGGGTGTGCAGAGAGAGTGTGTGTGTGTGTGTGTGTGTGTGAGAGAGAGAGAGAGAGAGAGAGAGAGAGAGATAGACGGGGAGAGAGATGGACAGCCAGAGAGAGAGAGAGATGGAGAGAGATGAGAGTGAGAAGAAGAGAGCGAGAGAGATGGAGAGAGAGAGGGAGAGAGATGCAGATATATCTAGGTTACAGCTGTGTGATTCTTAGCTAAGAAAGCAATAAGCTCTAAAACAACATTGACACCTTCCATAAAAACTCAAACTTGTGTAGTTTCTTTCTGATGGTAGATGCAGAAGCCCCCAACAATCCTAAAATGTCATCATGGGACCTACAGCAGCTCTTACTGTCACAGTAGATGTGAAAGTGTATCATCTATCATCAGAAAGAGGCCAAGCTAGTTTGATTATCTTGGTAGGTGTGAAAAAAACAAAAAACAAAACAAAAAGCAAACAATATTAGGTCAAGACCAAAGACTCCTCTGTCCAAAGCACATTGTTCTGGCCCTGGTGTTCTCTGGCAAAATGTGGACTTTCTAGTGATTTTAGCAATGTTGGGTGCATCGTGTGGTCTGCACTTGGGCTGAACTTTCTAGAATGTCCTGACATGGCCATGTTGGAATCCACATCGGCTTCTTCCTAAAGGCTTCAGATAGTTCTTTGGATCTGGCCATGAAGATACCACTCATTTCAAGAATCAAGATCAAGCTAAACTAAATGTCTGAGGTTTAAATAAGACAGGCTCCTCCAATAACCTATCTAACCATTTTTTAAACTAAAAAATATTGCTTTAGTTTTATGTGTTTAGTTACATTACATCTTATTACATCTGTCAATACAGTTAAAATAAAGATCAAATGTCTGTGTGTTCAAATATATTAAATAAAACATGATTGTAGCTCTTGTACCACTAAGGGGAGAAGGTGAACTTCTTGGGATGGTTTAATAGAGACGGCTTATTTCAGTTTACAAATATTTTGTTGGTTAATAAAACAATCCATGCTGGTAAAGGAAGCTCCAGCCATAGATCTGAATTTCAGGAGTTTTTTAAGTGGACAGAGGTTCAAGCTTGGTACCAGGGGAGCTACTGCTGTGAATGAGGATGCAGATGTGATTTTTTTCTCTTTCCTCCTTCTACTTGTTCTATGCTGCACTTAATATGCATGCCTGTTTTCTGGCTACAGGCTTGCTCTGCTTATCTCCCCTCTCTTCTTTCCATTAAGACCTTATACTGTGACCATATCCAATAGTTTTGGACAGTGAGATGGCAGCTCATTCATGCATGTTGAAGTTTGTCTATGGTTCAATATACGAGGAGTTTGGTTACTTGGCACGGTTCCGTTAAGGCCCTCACAATGAACCCACTCGGCCTGAGTCACCATGCTTAATCAGACAATGATGGATGTCCTTGCATCTTATTACACACTCTAGATTACTCTTACACACAGTGAAACACACTGAACTGGCTCATTTTCCACTCCACTACTCCACTGCTTCAGTGTTCATTTGTCTCATGGTGCTGATGCCAGATCTACTTAGTGAGTTAGTCTTACAGTCTGCTGGTTATACTCTACGTTAGGGCTCAAATTGGCCCAAATGATATTCCATTCATATTTATTATTTCTATCAAAGTTATACAAATCTGATATTGAAATTACCTAGGAATGCACCAGATATTTGCACAATCAAACACAGTTTAAGCTAAAAAAAAGGAAAAAAATAAGTTTCAGTGCAAAATAAGTGGAAAAAAACTATTAATTTATACAGAACAATTCTGTGCTCTGTTGGTACCAAAGTCGTTCTGTTTTTTTGAATACTTTGTTATCCTCCTTTCGCCCTGTTCTTCAATGATCAGGTCCTAACAGGACTGTCACACTATGGGTGAGAATCACAGGGCCCACGATAACGATATCACAATACCAAACTGAGATATGTCAGTATATCACTAGACAATTCTCTACTACACTTTATGGCATAAAATAGGAGGATAAAATACTCCTAATTGAACAAATACCAGCAATTACAGGTTTATTGGTGTCAGTTTTACCAGTTGTCAGAATTTGACAATCAAAATTCTTTAGTGCAGGATTTCAATTGATTGGCACAACCACTTAAAGTAATGAAGCAGTAATTTTAGTAAATCTAATATGTTTCAATAAAAATAATGACATTTGATGCAGTATATTGATACAATACAATCGAAACAATATGATATATCACAATATAGATATATAATCCCACCCCTTCACCACATAGCATGTATTAGGCTATTTGGGTGGTGGGTCACTCTTAACACTGTAGTGTCATTGGCATGGTGGTGGTGTTATCATGTGCTGTGCTCTTTATTGCGTGGAGTTTTTAAACACCTTAGTGCTGTTGCTGGACTGAGAACAGTCCATTAACAGTGTTTTGGGCAGTATTGTCCTCTAGGCATTATCTAGGCAGTATTGTCCTGATGAAGGACTCGAGGAAGTCCAACACAAACACTGCCACAACAGATGAGTTTCTGTTTCTGACTTTAGATCTACAAGGTGGAGCAGCTAGGTAAGAGTGTTTAATAGAGTGGACACTGATTGGACATTGTAAAAAAACCTCAGCACAACACACACTAACACACCATCACCATGCCTGTGTCACAGCAGTGCTGTGAATGGTCCACCACCTAAATAATACCTGCTCTGTTGTGATGTTCCTACATGATCAGTGGAACTGAAAAATAGATAGTGGATAGTGTGTGTAGAAACGAGGACAATAGTCATAATTATTTGCCTGATCAGTGTGAAAGCCAAAATATTAGATTAAAACTTAAACAAAATGTTTATAACGTCATTACATATTTTAGCTTTGGGATAATATGTAGAGGAAGACAAGAAGATAGAAGATAATTAAATTATGCAAATCAATGTTTATTTGCAATCAATGATGCCGCCCAAGCCCTACTCACTACCATCTCTAAATTTGACCTTATCCCAAAATAGTAACTTTACGGGATAAAGACTTTCTTACATTTCAGTGGAAGTCAGTGTAAAAATATAAAAGAAGTTATTTTGAATTTCTATTGGTCTATTCACCATGAAATTTCAATACAATGCAAAGAACAGCTTTTAGATGCACATGATTTCAAAATGTGAGGTTTTTGTGTGAGACTGGTTTTATGTTTTCTTTTAATAAAATATAATATACACTATATGTCTAAATGTTGGCTCTAATGAATGCATTCAGATACTTTTAATTGTGCCTGTTGCTGACAGATGTGCAAATAAAATCGCACAGCTTGTCTCACCTCTGAAAATATGTACTGTCAATGGAGTAGGACTCAGCAGATAAACAAGAGCCTATTGGCACGAATTCAATACTTTTTGTGTTGAGTTGTGCAGTTAAAAATGATGTGGTGTAGTGATAATCGAACATCCTGTCCACACAGATAATTTTTTTAATGCCCTGAATTTCAAAAGAAACCGGTAGTGAGCAGTTGTCCTAATACTTTTATCAGTATCTCAACCAATGTATTTTTGATGTTCGTAACAAAATCTTTTTTTTTTTTTTTAATGACAGAAAGTAAAAGACATGCTCTGCAGGACTACCAGAAGACCGATGGGGTTCGCCTGGTTGCACCACCTGACTCCTCCTTCATGACTAAAAGCAGGAAGATGAGTGTAGGAAAGTGTGCCCGCCGCTGCAGTCGCAACAGGAAACCATCCTTCACCTGCAGGTACTGAAGCCTATTAAGGTTACAATGCATGCAACCTGTCTGCATGTGTTCTGTTCTTTGGACATTTCCAGACTACCAGTTGACCTGAATAACACAGAATTAAACCCTTTGCTAGACAGCTATCATGCCAGCAATTCTGCATTATGAATCTCCTTTTTTGTGCTGTCTTTGATCTTCCAAGTCATTGTCAGGATCCTTTATACAAACGTCCACATCATCTTCCTATTCTGATAGTCTATTCTGCACTACTTATTCAAGTATTGTAGTGAATTCACACATACATTGTTCAAATGAGACAAAAAGTAGTTCATTTGAAACTAAAATTGGTGTGCCAAATGGGTAATTTTGTTCCATTTTGATTAATAACACGGTTACTAAAGAGAACTGCATAGTGCCTCTTTTATTTAAAAATGAAATGCAGCAATAACACCATCTTATATTTTTAAGTGAAAAATGCTGGGGCACCTTGGGAAATAGTGTCTGGTGAATTTGAAGTTTGTTATAATGTTTGCCCTGAGTAGCTTTAAGCATGTAAGCCTTAAAGGGGAAACTCTTTAGCTTATGTATTTAGAATTTTTTGATATGCCCCAGAAAATCAAGCCTAGTGGCATTCCTGTTTTTTTTCATAAAAAAAAAATATATGTATATTTATATATATATATATATATATATATATATATATATATATATATATATATATATATATATATCACGGTGAATTTAATCTTTAAATTGGCAGGAATCCCCAGTGAAGCATTGGATAGTGGAGAAATGTCTAGCCTGTGCCCTCAAGCATTTCGCTTTCCATAGTTCCTCAGGGTTTAAATAGCAGAGCACTGGCCTAAGGCACACTGCGCAGTGTGCTCAGAGGAAGCAGCTGGAAGCTACACTACAAGTGAAAATATGGATTCAGCAGATCAACTACTTCCTATTTCATGTTTTGACTAACAGCATTTTTGCACTTTGGAAGGAAGGGAAGCAACACCCATGCTTTTTAGTGACAAAGAGATTTGAGAGGATTTGTTGGCTTATGTCACCTGCATGTCTTTATTCTTTATTTTCTCTTTAGGACTGAAATCCATGCTGACTACTGTACAAACACTGACTTTACTATCCCACTGAATTTGCTGCTAATACATTTTTAATTTGCCTGCCAGGGTGCTGTGGTAATGATGGCCCACAGGTCACTTTGTTTTTCTCCTGAACCTTTATATACCATATGTTCAGTAAAGGCAGTAAGCTAATTCTAAAGCTACATTTCTGAAAGCTTTAAGTGGAAATGCCATCAATATACTGAGACAGACAGAATACTGTATGTAGCAGCTGTTGTCAGTAGCAAGTTGTCATTTCCTACTCTGATCTTTATCATAGTTTACCTATTATGTCATCCATTATGCCAAGATTGACTAAATTAAGTAACTAATTTGCACACAATCTTTCTCTCTAGAGCGTTCAGCTTTGATCAGAATGGCACAAAGTGTCATTTACTCTCCTATGATAACTTCACACGGGGAGTCCGCATAGAGAATGACTTCAACTTTGACCTCTACCAGAAAAAAGGTAAAAACATTACTTTAACCTGCACTTCTGATGCTTTCATTTCAATAACAGTGTTTGATTATAAAGGCATTCATCTGGATGTCTGGATCTGAATATAATAGAAAGACACCTATTTATCTGCTTATTATCTGCTCACAGTTTCTTTATGAAAGACTTACAATTATGGACTTACAGTTTACGTATCTTGCTATGATGATATTACCTACTGTCATTAGAAACCTCAGATATCATACTTAAAGTAAATGAATTAAATCTACTGTACAGTTAGGAGAGTTAGGACTTTCTGAGCTCCTTGGAATTTTCTGCATGTTTGCAGAAATCAGTAACAAATACTTACTGGAACATATGATGTTTAATAAACATTTGGAATTTCTAGATATTAACTGAACAAAGTTATAAAATGTTTCTATCAATAAAAACTTGTACAGCTTAATTTACTTGTAAAGTTAGATTTATTTTATTTGGACTGTATTATGCTAACATAAAAATGATGGAGTAAACATTAAGTACATAGAACTCTAATGTACAAGTGTAATAATTTATCCAATTGCTAATCTCATCAAAATGCTTCTGTAATTGCTGTCCAGTCTCGCTGTAAACCTACTTCAGTTAATCCTTCAGATCACATTACACCGCTCTTATTTGGTTAGTCTAAAATGTGGGAATTATTTGGTTTGTGCTGTTCTGTTGCTGATTTCCTTCTGAGTTTTGCATCAGTTTTAGATCATATGACCCAACCACTTTCGAAGTTGGATTACAGACAGATGTCCTGACATTTTGTTGAAGAATTTCCTGATAACATTTAGGAATACACTGGTACATTTAGGAATACACAGGCAGCAAGAGAGCTCCTGTGGTCTTGTACTTCCTCAATGTTTTTTTTAGTGTTGTTATGTAGTGTATGTTTTTTGCAAAAAGAATAGATTGCATTTACTAGAAAGTAAAATTTGTCCAGAGAAACCTCCATAATGAACAGAACTTTTGTGAACAATTAATCCGATATACTGTCTGATTTTGGCGTTTAATTTTTGACAATCTTTCATCAACACTAAATTTGTCCAGTACTTTTCTGATGGCAGACTCATTAACACAGATGGCATTTTGTGTAGCAGATGCTTATTTTGCCTTTGCACTACAAAATGGTTCAGTGTATTATTGAATAATAAAAAATATATATTATTTGTAAAGTATCAATAGTAAAACCACCTTCTGATTCTATGCCTAGTAATATCTTCTACAGGATTCATTTAGATTGTTTTGATCATCTTGATTTTATCCCTGATGATTTTTAAGCCTATATTTAGAAGAGGCAAATCATCCTTTTCTTGGCTCTGGTTTACTTGCTGGCTCTGTGGCTGAACTTCTGAAAGATGTGATCTCAGAGCTTGCAGAGTGATTACTGATGCCCTGTAAAACTCAAATAGATATCTACCAGGTTTAATATCTTGATCTGATGGCAACTCTAAATCTGAAAGTGTGACAAGTGTTGGGGCTGGAAGAAAAGTACAAAATGAACATGAATCTATTTTCTCATCCATATTCTTTCCTTTTTCCTGAGTGTTTATTTCTTATTTATTTAATAAACTAAATGGGATTACATTTATGTAAGTTAGTGGATTTTAGCAGTTTTATTAAGCTGAATGATTCATGTATAGTTAATGACAGGTGAAGGATACCACTGGCCAGGCAGTTCTTGCTGTTTGCTGTGATAAGTGTATCATGTCTGGATTGCTTGCTTGTAGTGGATGGCAGCTTCACTGGTTAGATATTGCAAATATGGGGTAAACCTTGCTGTTTGTTATCATATGTGTCTGTGGCATATATGTAGGTTACTCTGAAACCTAGAGAATCTTCATTCAGTTGCCGTGCAATGGTGTATTGGTCCTTTGCATTGATCTAATTATCCAATAGCTGATCCAGCTAAATTTGTTAAGATTAATATTGGATTGGTGCATCCCTAGAAAAGCACAGGTGTCAGACCTCATAGCATTAGGATAGGATGAGTCATCGCATTGCTCATCATTTTGTTAGCAAGGCCTTTAGGTGTTGAATTAGGTGTTAAACCCTACATAGAATGGATTATTTAATTCGTGGGATGTTTGTAATAATATAGAAATCCAACTTATTCCAAAGAGTTCCCTGTAGCTATATATAGCCATTGCTGACCTATATGTTCAGAGTTCATCTTTACAGTAAAAGGATGATGCATAAGAAGCCTGTGTCATGATCACATTGTGTCATATGCTGTGTCAGCATAGCTTGATTTTCCATAATGCACTATTTTTAAGTATATTTCTCTTAAGGTTACTGTAGAAAAAATGTAGAGTTAATTGTTCACATTGTGATTTAACTAATCATTTTTGATGTGTTGTCTTTGCAGACTTTGTAAAGGAGTGCATCATTGGCACTGGGCTGAATTACAAAGGGAAGATTTCGAAGACTGAGACAGGTGAAGAATGCCAGAAATGGGACTTGAACACCCCACATGAACACCAGTAAGATTCTCTAAGTTTTGCTTGTGCTATTTCATGTTGAAGGACAAATCAGTAGAAAATTCCCAATACATGTGCCCATCTATGAATGAGCTTTTTTATATATAAAAGTCCTCTTCTGCCTAGAACTTCTCTTTTTCATGGCCCAGTTTTTTGGGAATTGAATAGCAAATAAAATAAAATAACATTTACATTAAAACAGATGAATGTCACACCTCTCACCTCTCTGCTTTGATGATTTAATCTACCGATAAAATGTTTTCTGTGATTTATTTGGCATGCTATTAAAGCTGATTTCTTTGGCCTCTCTCGCTGTTTGGAACCTCCCTTGTCCAGCTCTGACAGTGAGCTCAGCTTTCTAGAACTCAGCTAATAATGCAATAGAGTCAGAGGTCAACATGCCTGTGAGTATCCGGCTAAAGGAACACATTGCATTTCTGCTCATGCTGCGTTAATAATGAACATGGTTGGAGTACAATAATGCCTATAAATAGCCAGTTGTGAATTGCTGCAGGTTTGTATACAGAAAAGCTCTAAAAATAACGGCACAGAAACTGTGTAGTGTTGGAAAAGATGTTGTGTTTACAAGGTCATTGTGGAGGGTCAGTGTAGCAGGACAAAGCTAAGATAAGATAGCTAATGTGAAGGACTTATTTGCCAAGAGTTCATTATAACTGCAAGGGTTCATTAGGGATGCTGTCAGTTTATTGCCTTGCTTTTAGTAGTGATAGAAAGAGAGAGAGTAGTGAGAACCTGTCTCTCTGCCAAAAGAGCTCAAGATCTCCTGACTTCTGAAAGCTGCCGACGCATGAAAAGAATATTACCTTGAACAGACCTTGAGTCTTTTTTAAGTCTTTTTCCCTCCCCTACAACTTATTATCTTTTCTAATGGACATTTGTACAGTAAATATTTGTATAGTCATGCATGGAATACTCCCCTCCACTTTAATGGGTCTTTTCCTGTGTGCTTCTGAACATACTAATGGGACTCATGGGCCATTACTAGGAATATAATGAATATGTGTATTCACCCTGAATCCTCCTGGTACTGATGTTTGATTTAGATGAATGCAGTGATACTAACAACATATTGTCCATGTATGAAGAATATCATACAAAGCCAAATTGAGTTACTAAGCTTAGCTCAATCTGATTGGTGTCTGACTTTTCTTTGAGAGGGTTGGACTTTTACCAGGATTTATTGGAAAACTCAGGTCTTAAAAGAGATTTTAAGCAATGCAGTTTTTTTTTACACATAATCAAATGTAGATAAATGAGCTGATATTGTGTCTATATTGCTGTGTGCTATTTAATAACATATTGTCACAGTTCTTCCACATGTGTAATGAGGTTTATCCCCTTTTACTCAAAGTCAAACAGAAGGTCAGAGGTATATTTCCAGTTTCAAGAGTTATGTGGCGTGTGAAAGATGTTCTGCGGTCAGAGAGTCTGTTACTTAAAAAAACCTCAAGGAATTCAAGAGGCTCTTGTCTCTTTTGATCTGAACCTGTGTCGTGGTTTTGTGATTTACTCTTTTGAGTGGGAGTGTGGAGAGGAGGATATGCCACAGGCAGTTTCACAATCTGCAGTGATCATCTGGCTTTCTGTTGGACAAAAGTATTGGGACACCTGCCCATTCATTGTTTTCTCTAAAAAATCAAGGGTATTAACAAAGAGTATCCTGCTTTTTTGAATTAACTATCTGAGGGTACTGTCCAGGGAAGGCTTTCTACTACATTTTAAAAGCATTTTGTATAAAAATTAATTGCATAGAGTGACAAGGGTGTTAGCAAGGTCAGGGGGGTGGGTATAGGGCTGGACAATATGACTAAAAACTCATATTTTGAAATGCTTCAGAGCAGTTGCAATATCCAATACGACATAATGAAAACTTAAAAAAATATATAATTGTAAAGTAGTAACATGCTGTATATTGAAATTGTAAATATCAAACTGTGTATCTGAGTAATCTATGTTTTTATATAAGAAACATAAGACAGTTGCCATCTTCATGGCATTTAAACCAAACAGTTTGAATGCAGTGAATGCAGTTTATAAAGCTGCCATCCTGCTCCTTTAATTGTGATGTTTGATGTTTCTGCTGCATAATTTGCACAGGATTGTACTTTGTTGGTCATCCCTTTGGAAACCAAACAACTGCAACACAAACACATTTTAAAGATTATAATGTGGCCTTTTTTATATCTAGCCTATGTCAAGAACTATGCATATTACCAAAATGTGCTCCTGGGAGTCCTATTATTTGCACACCTGTGTCAGCAATAGGTGCATTTTAAAGTAGCTGAAATACTTTATTAGAAGGGTTGTGCACAGGTATTTGTATGTGTATTTGAAAGTGCATGTGAATGACTTTATGAGAAGAGAATTTTTTTTTTATGTTAATAATAATTTTAATGTTATGTCCTGAATTTACAATTAAAAAGAATACATTCTTTAAGCTCACCCTGATTATTATCTTTTTCAAACAGTTTCTTACCTCGGCGACACAAGAAGAAGGACCTTCGAGACAATTTGTGTCGGAATCCAGACAACAGTACCACAGGACCGTGGTGTTTTACAAAGAATCCCAACATACGCTACCAAAACTGCAACATTCCCCAGTGCTCAGAGGGTAAGAAAGTGAGAGAATTCTCCTGTGTTTACTGATTTCTTTCTTTGAAGTGAAACAAACACTATGTTTAATTTCCATTCTCTATAGTACACTCATTAGTATCATCATTTTGAGAAAGCCTTGTTTTGGGGTACACTGGGAGAATTTCTCACCATGATATCATGTCCAGATAGGAGTCTTATTGCATGCATGTACTTTGCAGTTCACTTAATCAGGATATGGGAGAATGTGGACTGAGTATGCTGAGAGTGGATGTTGAGGGTTTTTCTTTTTCTTTTTTTCCTTTTTTTTGCTGGAGAGATAGCGATCAGGCAAACAGAGACAGGCTCTTGTCTATTCTCAGAGCGCTGTGGTAAAATACGACTGGGAGGAGGGTTTGTTAATGAATTAGTTTCCCATAATCCGAAACACACACAGAGGGATGTAAAATCAAGGTTTTATGAAAATGGCCAGCATAAACATCTGTTTCCAATATGCTGCTCCAGTCTTTATAGCAAAGAACAAGTCATAACAGGCTTTAGAGAGTGTACTGATACTTATGTGACCTCTTTCCATTGCGACGTCCAGTTCACTCCAACAGTGGGCCGTTATTACTAAGCTCCTGCACTAACCTTTGATCGTATGAAATGTGTTTGAGACCACGGTGTGACTCTGAAATCATATTGACAGCTTAATAGGTGGGATTTCAGGTTATTAAGGTAAGGTGTTACCTGATTTAGCATGTTATAAGAAGGCTGCAGTTTGAGACATAATGGCAATTTCAGTTACTAGTGAAATTGCTGAACGAGACAGATGTAAAAGATAAATTACAATTAACATCAACCTAAGCCACGATTAGGCAAAACGTGCATGTGCAATTGTGTGTTTAACATTCCATCATCGTCTCCTTTTTTTCCTTTGTCTATTTAATATGCTGGCCAGGTTAAAGTAAATTTCTCCTCCCTGAGCATGCTAATGTACCTCAGCTGTGTGTATAAGTATTCCTCAGGGTCTAGTCCTCCAGACTGAGATTCTTACCAGCCGTGTTCCTCTCAACAGTGGAATGTATGACGTGTAATGGAGAAAGCTACCGAGGACCCATGGACCACACGGAGAGTGGCAGAGAATGCCAGCGCTGGGACCTGGACGAACCTCACAAACACCTTTTCCACCCCAAAAGGTAGTAATGAATCTTTTGCCCTGGTATTTATTCTCATGAGAAAGCATCAATCACCAACACCAACCCTGCTGGGAATTGTGCAACCCTGCAAGAATGATTAGCACCGCTAATAAGCGGACAGCAGTCACACTGTGTCCACAATATGAGAAGACTCTGCTGATTAGGCAAACAGAAAGAACTGTATACACACTTCTCACACTATTATATAAATCTTCTGGGCACTTTATGTTTTTACAAATCGTTTAATTTAAGCCTCTCGCTAAATATTTGCATTAGCCATTATACTGTGTAAATCCTTCATAGCCAGGGTATTGTAAGAT
Source organism: Astyanax mexicanus (assembly GCF_023375975.1). Classification (NCBI taxonomy): domain Eukaryota; kingdom Metazoa; phylum Chordata; class Actinopteri; order Characiformes; family Acestrorhamphidae; genus Astyanax; species Astyanax mexicanus. Next base: position 16,321,361 of record NC_064416.1, on the reverse strand, counting down.
ATGATGAGAGAACATTGAGGGCACAGTACCAAGACCCAAACAATGCTTAATCTGTGTTCGCCATAACAAGAGGAGGTATGTGAATGTTATACTTTACACATACAGTGGCAAAAGGGCAGAAGTGCAAATGTTTGGGCACCCCAGGTCTGTTATTTCTGATTGTGTGAATAGTTAAGTGAGTAGATAATGAACTAGTCTCTAAAAAAGCATATGGGTAAATAAAGCAACGTTCTTATTAACATTTCAAGAAAGATTAGATTACAGTACTGTACTGCACTGTTCAGCACCAAGCAAATGTTAAGTTTGGGAGCTGATCTCTCAGGTATCTTTTACCAAGGTCTCAGACCTTCATTAACTTGTTAGAATAATGGTTTGTTCATTGTCATTGTTTAGTCAGGTACATTATGGTGATGCACCCTTTTTTACAGCATGTCTCTGAATTCACAATGGACTACCTTAACCTGCAGGGGCAAGCTGAAGGTTTTACCTTAGCTCTGACAGTTGGTCACAAACTAAATCTCATTAAAAATCTGAGGATGAACCCTTAAAAAATCAGTGCATCCAAGAAGGCCCAAAATTCATACACAAATTTATGTCCTAATCACGAGAGAATTTAGTAAAATATGTGCATATATGATAAAAAAAAAAAAAAATTAGCATTTGTACAATGCGTGCTAAATATAGATGAACCCTCATGCATGTGTTTAAATTACTGAAACAATCCAGACAAGCAAAAATCTAATAATTTGAGCGATAATATAAAGAAAAAAGACTATAATATTTTACCTGAAACTATACCTTAAAATAAACCTAAATTAAACATACACATAAACCTCAACCAAAACTTAACCTCAACCTGAACCTAAACTTTTCTTACATCTTAACCTAAACTTAAACTTTCCTTACATCTTAAACTAAACGTTATAAAAGTTATTTTTAGTTAATTCCTTTTCAGAATCATAAACGCAGCTATAGACACTGTTTTCTTAATTCTTCTTTGAGTACATTGCCCAAATGTGCTTATTTGGCCGTGCTGACAGGGAACAAGAGCTGTAGTGCTAACTATACAGTGTGTAAGAGTATCCAGTGGATGGGTGATGCTTTTGTGAATTGTAAAACATGTACAAATATTTTCTTGCAAATGTTTTACATTTATTTGGGTACACATGTAGTTATACTGCTATAAATCATACACAGTGTTGTTAAGCCTTTAGCAGGGATACACAGGGGCAATAATCATCTTTGACATTTTGAGGAGTGTTATATTTGTTATTTGTGCGCTGCAGAGAAAATACATCTCCCCATTGCATGTTGTACACAGATTAAATATTGAGCAATAATTGCTGCTTAAACTAACATCAATGTCTTCAATGTTTTACATTATCTGCACACTAGCCTAATGTACTTCTTAACTTAGATCCAGGCAGTCTTGGGAAACAACAGTGGCATGGCATTAGAAAGAAATGTCAGTTTGTTTAGCTGCTCTCCCATAAGAGTTGCTAAACTCACAAGAACCGAGGCTCTTTAATCTCACAAAGAACTACTCGTACTACATTTACCTCATGAGGAATGGCATTTGCCAACAACTTTTGAAAACATTTGAAAAATCAATAAAACATATTCCCAGCACTTGCCAGTGTGGGAACTGTGTCATGTCCCTGTTTAGCATAAATCAGCAGAAAAGACGCTTTTGTGTGAACCTGCCAAAAGGCAAGTTTAGTCATGTTGTTTTAGACTTTTAAGGGTTCATCCAAGCAGTTCAGAGGGACCCCACTGACTTCAATAGTAGCTCTGAATGGGTTGCTCTTCTTGGCTGCAGGTTCTTGTTGGTTCTCTGTGTTGTAAATCAGCCTGGCTGTGTATGTGGGCCAGCAGGAGTGTGGTGTGTTGAGTTAGCTCTGCCCTTCCTCTGACAGGTATCCAGATAACGGCCTGAAGGATAACTACTGCAGAAACCCAGATGGGCGCCAGCGACCCTGGTGCTTCACCACTGACCCTGACGTTCCTTGGGAGTACTGCAGCATCAAACAGTGTGGTGAGTGTCTTTCTTTGTGTATGTGTAATAGGAGTTTTGTGTGATAGGCAGATCGAAAGAAGAAAGGAACCGAGGAAAAAAGAGGGAAAGAAGAAGCTTGTGAAATTTATAGCTTCCTCTTCTGGTAGCTCCCTTCTCATTTGGGACCCTCACAGGAATGTTGTTTGCAGCAGAGAGAGGAGTGAAGGGTTCACCCATAAAACTCTTCGTACTCCGCTACGCTTCCTGCCTCCTCGAGCTCGCTAACGTCTCCGAGTATTTGTTTTGCCTCATCAGCGCGGCGGTGCGTGGCCTTATCTGCATGAGAGCTGAGCGCTGTGGTTTGGATTGCTATGTAAAGCCTCCATCCACCCTAAAGGCATAACACGTGTGTGGGTCTCCCCCTCACACCACCACTGCATTCTCAGACAGGCTGTACATACAGCAGCCTCATCTCAGCGGCACTAACCTGTTATTATAATGACTCTCCTACACCCCTCCTTCTCCTCCTCCCACTGCTGCTGCTCGCTCTGCCGGGGGTTATTTTCATTAGCAGGACAACAACGTGGTGGTTCAGGGAGCAGCGATGCGGGAAGCTTTAATGGCTTTTTGAGATTTGCTTGAGTGTCAACACTGCAAACTCCTCTGAAATTAATGAACACATCTAATATTTCTCATTATGAGATTATTACAGCAATATTAATTAACTAGTTTCTAAATTATTTTACTTACTTATAAGGCAAGGCAAGACAACAAGGCATGACAACAATATTAACCATACTTGTGCTGGGCACAGCTGGAATGTGACCTCCACCTTTAACTCATGCCTGCACATATTATACTATACATACTATACATACACTAGTTAGCAGACACACCCACACAAACACACAAACTGCCCAACGGTGAGCACACGTGCCCACAGCGGTGAGCAGCCATCACTGTGGTGCCCGGGGAGCAGAGATGGTTAAGAACCTTCCTCAAGGACCCAACAATTGTAGGCCTTTGACTTTAGGAGACCTTGTCATTGAATTCACAACCTTGCTATTTATTACCCATTTTTCTTAACACAAAAGAAACACAGAAATCTATTTATTATTGCCACATAAATTTACTAAATTCAAGAAATAACAGATACACTATATGGACAAATGTACAAGGACACCTGCTCATTTATTGTTCTTCTGAAATAAAGCATTTAAAAAAGAATGCCTCTACTGTCCAGGGAATGCTTTCTGCTTGATACTAGATATATTAAATATATTTACATCACTGTGAGGAATTGATTGCATATAGCATTACGAGCTTTGGTGTTAGATGATTACCACCACATCCCATCCCCAACTCCCCCACATAATTTATCCTAATAAGATTAGGTTGGAGCACCATCATACTAATGATCACATTTTCACTGCTTCACAAATTATTGGCAATTGGTTAATTTTATTTGCTCCCTGTAAAAAAACTATCAGCACTAAAATATATGCCACTGGAATAAGACATATAGTTAAACAGGTATTTAAGTTAAACAGGTATATAATCAGGTATTAAAGTTAAAATAAGTAATTAATACTCAAATATTCTTACAGCAGCTTTAAATTGAGAACAAATCTGATATTTAGACTAGATTTAGAACAATTTAATTTGCTCAGATATATACTTGTTTCAGTGAACAACATTTGTATGCCAGAAAATAGCAGAACAAAATGTCCATATATCACAGAACTGTGAATCTGCCCTGCTTTTAAGCACTTATTTTTTTAGCACTGAAATCCCTGCACAGATATTACCCGTACACTGTATGTCAGCGCTGTTTGGATGTTGATGCACCAGGCCTGTATAAACGATCATCCCCTCTGTGTGAGTTTAGATGGCCTTGGTCCATTTGGAAATTGTGCGTCCTCTGTATATCATATTCCCTTTCTTAAGGCCAGAACACACTCTTAAAACCCTTAAAAACAACCCTGCTGCTCTGCAGTAAACACAGTAAAGCGTAAAGCACAAAGGATCCTATTGTTTCTACAGCTGTACCTTGCTACTAATGAGGATGAGGACTATACGCCACAGCCTGAGCATGCGGCACTCCAATTTAGCTAAACTGTGTTAGCATGGCATTACAAAGGTCTGTGTAATCGGAGTATACACAGGAGAATATACTGTTATTTTTTTATATAAAGTGACTTTTAATTTGACTTTAAGATAAGATAAGATAAGATACTTTTATTGTCATTGCACAGTGTACAACGAAATTTAGCAGCAATCCTTACGGTGCCTGAACAAAAATAAAATAATAACAGCTCTATGTACAGATACACAAAATGTACAGTGGATGTATGAAAATATAAACAATATAGTAACACGTTTACCCAATAATAAATAAATACAGAAAGTGCACAGTGCGTTATAAGTCCGGTTATTAAGGTTGTTAGTTTTTATTTTTCAGTTCCTTGGTAGTGGTCTGAGAGTGTGCGTGTGTTTTGCAGTGTTCAGTTCTCGTACAGTACAGGGGTAAAAACTGTTTTTCAGTCTGTTTGTCATGGAAGTGATTGACCTGAAGCGTTTTCCAGAGGGCAGCTGTTGGAAAAGATGATGTCCAGGGTGGGAGGAGTCTTTCAGGATGTTGGTTGCTCTGCTGAGACAGCGAGAGCTAAACAGGTCCTCCAGACTGGGTAGCGGGCAGCCGGTGATCTTCTGGGCCACGTTGATCACTCTCTGTAGTGCTCTCCTTTCTGCCACTGTGCAGCTACTGTACCAGGTTGAGATGCAGTAGGTTAGCACACTCACAATGGCACAGCGATAGTAAGACACCAGCAGCTTCTCTCGAATGTTGTTTTTCTTGAGAATTCTCAGGAAATAGAGTGATCTGATATATGAAGGAGAAAGTTGCAGATTTAAAGGGAATGTCTAAGAAAGATTGAATTACATTTTACCAGAAATCTGCTGTCTCCTGTTTTTATCAGTTGTACTAAGCAACTGCTTTGACTCACTGGGGAGGCATTGCTTTCCCTTAAGAAAAACAGAGCTGTTATTATTGCATTCTGAACTACCCTAGTTGTAGAGTGAGTGTGATGTGTGATTCACTATTTATCATGCTGACGGAGTGTTTGTGTTTATCTCTGTCTTTCTGTCTCTCGCTCTCACTCTCTTTCTCTTTCTCTCCATCCTTCTTCTCTTTTTCAGACTCTGACAACCAAAGCAACATTGAAACTACTACTACATGTTTCCGTGATAACGGAGCAGGATATCGAGGGACAGTGGCGGTGCCTCGTGAAGGTTTAACCTGTCAGAGATGGGATGCCCAGTTTCCTCATTCACACTCTTATATGCCTCAAAAGTACAGATGCAAGTAAGTGCTTAAATGTAAACATCTTAACCCTTTAACATCAACATCACGGAAAATTTATATTTATATTTATCAAATGTTTGAGATAACAGATGATAAATCATTACACTAACTATAAATACAAAATAAAAATAATAAAGTGAATGATGTATGAAATTGCATAATGAAAGCATCATCTAAACCTCCGAAATTGTAATTTGCTAAAAATTAAATCCCTACTATCAAAAATTCCACTAAAAACAATGCACATTTGTGAAGTGATCTTTGGATAAGAACTGTAAACACATATTAGTGAAAAACACAGCAACATACAGGGTTCCTACGGTCATAAAACCTGGAAACCTGGAATTTGAAAAAAGCAATTTCCAGGCCTGGATAAGTTTTGGAAAAATAAAAATACCCAGAAAGTTTTGGAAAAGTCATAGAAAATTTGGTCTACACATCTTTGTGTTTCCGTTTATCGATGGAGAATATATATCGGCTCAGAGTTAATTCAGTAATTTAGCCCTACACAGTGGAGCTCTCAGGATCTGACACACATTTTATTATTACAAATTGTGTGTCAGATTCATAATCAATTTCAATTATAGTTGATTTTGGTTGTATTTTCCATGTTTGCACTGTTTTAAAAATCGTATGATCATGAAAATTTGCCTTGAAGGCATGGAAAATCATGAAGAAATCATGGAAATGTATTGAATTTATAGAGATGGCACTATTATGTTAGTTCATTTCACCACCTTTTCAATAAGATATAGGGATTCAAATATAAAGCAGAGCAGAATTTAAAGGACTAAACAGAAATTGTCTAAAAGAGCATTAATTACATGTGAGGAGTAGATTTATGTGGTTCCCACAGTAACCGTTGAATTTAATTTAGCAGGTGTAGAATGTAGAAGTAATGTGGGATGTAAAAATGCAAGATTGTCAATTCCAGAGTTCCCACTCTAAATATGTGCTTATCTGTGGTCAGGACTGGGTCATGTTGTTAGTAAAATACAGAATTCTATAAAAACAGTTCTCATTCTCACATAATGTTATTTATGTGTGTGTGTGTGTGTGTGTTTTCACAATGCAGGGACCTTAGTGAGAACTTCTGCAGGAATCCTGATGGCCGTGATGCCCCGTGGTGCTTCACCACTGACCCAAACATCCCTTGGGCCTTTTGCAAGAACATCCCACGCTGTGGAGCCGCAGCGACTGAACCTGAGGGTGAGGTCCATTCACTTGGCATTCAGCATTCACATACTGTATCGACTGCTAGGCCTTGTGTATCTTAGGTTGTAAGTACAGTGCTTGTGTTATTGGAAAAAATAACCTCTCAGTCTCAGTCAGTCTCAGTATTTGAGCCCTTGTAGTTTTATGACTCCCACATTTCTAATAGGCTCGGCCAACTACTACTACAGATCTGCACTGCCTTACTGGGCCACTGAAACATACAGAGGTTTAATGGGTTCACTGTATGTCATTCCTCATTCCTCATGAGGTATAGCTCATCCAGCACTGGCTGCAGTCGGAGCCTCTTCTCTTTTGGGAAGGCTTTACATTAGATACTGGAATCCTGCTGTGAGGAACTAACAGAAGAACATATGTGTGTTCAGGTGCTGATGGTGGATGATTCATTATGGATTTATGCTTTATATTCCTGTAGCAAACACATAGAATGTGCAGCTGCCCCAAAGTATGTCATTGTATTAAGTTGGGGTGTGCTGATTCAATACTGACATCTAATCATATTGGTATCGGTCTGATACCAAAATCACTTATAGCCTACACTATCACATAAATGCTTAACCCTACATATGTCAAAACTACATGTGTTCAAACCTAAATGGCAGTGTGTTAAAATGCCTTGCTACTGGGTAAATACATGCCGGTATTCAAGCTCAGAATATGTGGTATCCATTGTGGTATCATCAACCTCAACTATCAGTGAGTATTTTAGCTTGTATTTTAGTATATTTAACCCACAGCTAACCCCCCTCAGTGCTGCTGAGACCAGCTACTGTCTGTTAGCATTGCGGATAACTAATCATATGCTTATTTTGGCTTTCTTACTTGGGTTCAGAGCAAGCCTCAGACAAGACATATACTGTATATTATATTAAACAACAAAACATACCTCAGCTAACCAGCACCATCAACCTGTTGTCAAGTATCAGCAAATAATCCAGCTCAGAAATGGCTAAAAAAAAAAAAAAATCATTTAAATAAATCTTATACACAGAGTAAAGCCAGTGGAAGGGGCCGAGTCATCCAGATCTGATGCAAGTTTAAAGTTGAGTCAGAGTCAGATTTTACTCACAGCATCAGTCGTGTCTCAAAGTCACAACTGATTACACAATCTGTTATATTACACAAAATACCAGCTCATATTGTGCTTGTCTACATGGCTATTTAAAATGTTCATTGTTTATTAAATATTTATATAATAACTAACCCATATTGGAGCATCCCTAGAGATTATACAGTATAAAATGCATTTGCACAACAGAACATATCTGCTAAACAATTATATCACAAGTATTTATGGATGTGTATTTCTTCAGAATAATATCATTTGCAGTGTAAAATACCAATATCTGAGAATTGCAAGGCTGCTGAGACAAATGTTTTGCATAAGTCTTGCATTGAAGTCTTCATGAACAACATAAGTAAACGTGTAAAAGATGTTGTTTTAGTATTGTGTAACAAAAACAAGGCATAAAGAACTGTATTCTCATCCGTGCTCTTAATCAGCCCCTTACTTGTTTTAAACTGCATAGCGATTGCTGCTCTCCAAGAATGTTGCACAGCCTCTGCTAACGATTCAAAGAAGGATTTTTCCATTTGATTTTTTTCTGTTTTGCATATCAGAACAACCTAAAATATTTATTGTTTGGATTTTTTGTTCTTTGTAATGTGAACTTTGATTTTCTTTGGTCTTACAAAAACTTAAGATCTATAGAATTTCTCTTTTATTGCATCAGTTAGAAAAAGATACCGCTATTGCTCCCTTTCTTCTACTTCTGCTTTTTGGCACTGGTTCTGACTGGTCCCTGTAGTCCGAGCTCCTTGAAAGCAGCAGTGCGGGAGACAGAGTGACTCAAACATTAATCACCATTGACAGCTCTCTGTGACTGGCAGGGCCCAGGGGAGCCTGCATAGGAGGACGTACAGAGGAGCTGATGCTGAAATCGATTTAGCTGCAGTTCTGATTGAGGCCACTGGGATAAGAGGCTCAGGGAGCACTGAGACACAGGAGCTGTGATGTGGTGTTGCTGTGAGCACCGTCAGCTTCTCGTAAACCTGACAAGCTTTTTGGTTGCATATGCAATAAAATATGAGTGGAAACATCAGCACATCTGCAGCGCATCTCTTACACTTTGTAATCTGTTCCCCTCTGACCATGTTCCTCTATTTTGTGCTGTCATGTGCTGTTCCAGAGTGTTACAAAGGCAGTGAAGAGACGTACAGAGGCAAGCAGATGAAGACTCGTTCAGGCATTCTCTGTGCACCATGGAGAGATCACAGTGAGAGGTGAGACCATGTCCAGAGATTTCAAAGAAACCGTTTGTTTTTTTAAATTGAAAGAAACAGTAGTTTTCCTCTAATTGAATTAATTGGATCAGTGTCCCAGCACGAACATGACTGCAAAGCATGTCTAATATATTAATTCTCAAAACAGAGTGGTCTGGTAGGTTTATTGAATGTATTTGCTCTACACATTTACATTATTTACTTGCTTTAAAAGTACTCTTCCCCATGCCCTGTGCAGTTAAACATTCTCACCAGGGTGGTCTCTAAATCCTCAAATCCCCAAAACTCTCAGACTGTTTCTTGAAAGTAGGGGTGTCCAAACTTTTTTCAACAGGGCCCGATAAAAATACACTCTCTTTATCCAAACACATTATTTATACTCTGTATTCAAAAACTCAACCATACATATGTTTCACCCAGTTTTCGTCTTTACATTTTTTTGCAATGACTGTCCACAGGCCACATTTGCCCCAAGGCCAGGCTTTGGTCATCCCTGCTTTAACCATACAGTAGAACTAATTTTATTCTGAGTAACCCTTAGAACTGGCCAAAGAAGTGAGATCATTTGGAGCGAATTATTAGTGATCTCACAATCTTTCAACTCTATCTACATGCAACAGGACAATAAACATTTACGCTCTTTCAGCAAATCTTTTAAGCCACTGACATTCACTTTGTTTCCATGGAAACAGAACTAGGTCCATTTCTTACACTTTATTCATTGCAGCATCTCAAGGACAGCCTCATAATGCCTCTCTGCTGCTTAGGAGATGAATGATCTATTTGCTTCTTTGGTTCAAGGGTACAGCTCAGTAATAAAATTAATGGGGCAGCCAAGATGGCATATGGCATATGCTCTGTATTAGACTTACTATATGATCATGCACTTTTGCCTTGAGCATATCATTGAAATGATACTGATTAAAATATCAGTTATACTGATTGCTGAAGTGTGGATTTTTTAAAAACTATAGACACACCATATGGTATTTTTTAGGAATGGCACAGTACCAATTTTTGTTCATGTCCAGATCTAATACTCTTTAGTTTTACTAATACTCTTTATAACTCTAGTGTTTTTTGATATTTAACTTGCCTAAACTTACTATACTAAAATACTATTGAAACTATTAATTAAAAGTGCATATATATAACAGTCATAGAAGGCAGATGTTATGTGTGATGCTACTTTTTTATGCTTATAAAGACTATAAGTAGTGCAGAAACTACATAAACTAGAGTGTATTTGAGCTAAAGAGTTTTTGTATTACTTTAAATTATGTGGATGAAGGTTCTTTACAATACTTGACAATAGTCAAAGCTTAACAAAGAGTTAAAGGTTGAACTATGTTAATATTGTTGTTTATTTGTTATTTACTTGTTATTTCCCAATTTATGGAAATAGAATTATTATATTTAAAAAATGATCTACAGACATTTCTTGTCAAGTAAACTGCATTTATTAACTGCGTTTTTCTTTGATACAAGCTGCTTGATTTTCACAGCTGAGTTATCCTCAATTGTTTTTAAGGGAACAATACCTTAAACTCCCTAATTGATTTGTGTATGATTACAGCTGCATTTCACATGAAATACAGTAATTTAAAATAAGTTACGCTATACCTACATCATATAAACAGATGTTTTATATTTTTGAGATTTTCTTTTTTTTTGAAAAACCTTTTGATGTATTTAGGGTGGCATCCGTTTGTGTGTGTGTTTCCTGATATCAGTGATATCCCAGTTGTCCGCAATGACCTGAAATGTGTGGCGTTAAATAACTTCCCTGTTTTATAAACAAGTCACAGGTCAAAGTTCACGCTCCTCCATCTCCACAGAAACCCACCGGGGCAGTGAAACAAAGCGCGGGGGTCTCCGGATTGTCGGGGTGTATTTGTCTTGCTTGAGAAAATAAGCCCCTTGCAGATTTTTGAGGAAGAAAAACACATTTTAGTGGAGGACCCTGGTTTTAGAGAGCTCTAATTGATGTTAAAGTGTGGCAGTTGGAGTGACTTAATTCCCCAAGAATTACACACTGTCTACCCCAGCTGGAGCAGCGTGCTTTACCACTGACCTCTGACCTCCCTACACCCACTCCCCGCACAGAACTCTCACCACGAACACATCAAAGCTGATCAGGTTCTCTGTTTGGCTTACACCCCAAAAGACATCACGGTCAGGTCAGGGGTCGCTCACAGGAAAGGCTGGGGCTGAAATGTGGTAGGTTCATTATTTATTATAGAGACTGGTTGAAAATTGGATTGAAGTGTTCAGTCTATCAGGTTTATTTCTATATTTTTAGCAGAGTTTGAGTTACTTTGCACATATGGAATTCCTGTTGGAAATTTGTAGTGTTTTGACAGTGGTGTTCCCTGAATGTGGAAGATTTCTGGCTGTTAATGTGGGAGAGCTGAGTGTAAAAGGGTCAGGTCATGATTAACGCCAAAGCCAAATATTTCTCCATTCCTCCAGAGAGGAACAACTGCACAGCTAGACAGCACAGGGCTTGTGTTAACAGAGAGTTAAACCAGAATTAGGGAATCCTTTACATAAACATCCTGATTAGACAACTTATCAAATTAGTTTTGTTTCTCAGTAGTACCTACAAACACATGTCACATTCTCACTGACTCCCATGAGCTCTCCTTATAACAGTCTAGTTTTATTAATAGTTATCATCCAACATCTGGCCTGGAAAATCAATAAATCATTGTTTAATGATCTTAAATCAGATGAGCTGATGATGCACCTGAACACACCCACATACTGACAGGTCACATCTAGGAGAAAACAAGCTGTGTTCTTCAAACTAGTGTGTTCTTCAAACTACAATCAGGAGTTCTAACAGTAAAACCTCTTTTATTGCTGAGATAAAATAAGTTAAATATTGTTCTTAGGCTGTTAAAACTATACAGGGAAGCAAAATCTACATTTAGACTGAAATATAGCGTCTAGCAGCAGAAGAAATATTAAAATAAAATAAAAAATCAATATCTTATACATTAACATTTAATTTAATTTCAATTATTTAAAAAAAAATATTTATGAGAACACCCTGTTTCAAATAAACTCCCAGCAATATATTTTATAAAAAATGAAATGTAGCCTTCTTTACCTTAGAGATCTTTTAAAATATTAGTGATATATACCTAAATTAAAAGTATACATGACTCCTCTATGGTCACAATTTTCAGACAGCTTTCAGTGTATGTGAACACACAGCCACATCTCATTATGTAGTTATCTGATTGGTTTAAATTTGCAGGAAGTATGTACTTATAAAAACTTACAAACACTTTATTTGTGTAAGATATCAAATAAGATAATACACCATTATTCTGTTTTCTCCTGCAAGTGATTCTGGAGTTTGTATTGTGTGATAAATGTGCAGTGATTTATGTAATTATGTAAGCGCATGCCATCTTATCATTTCTCTATTATGTCATTATACTAACATGTTCTAAAATTTCTATTATCAGGAATAAGCGAGAGGTGGTGACACTGAGTGAAGAACTGGAAGGGAATTTCTGCAGGAATCCAGACAAGGACAAGCATGGGCCATGGTGCTACACCAACAGCTCCCTCGTCCCCTGGGATTACTGCACAGTCAAGCTCTGTAAGTTATGCATACATACATAAATGCAAAGCTGTATCCACCCAACAGCTGTCCCATAGCCTTTGGGTAGATATTAGCACCTAGAATTGTTTGACTTTTGACTGTTACGTTCATACACACAATATCAAATGTGTGAGAAGTTTGTTTGAAGAGATTAAAGTGATAACACATGGGCCTCTTTAATTTGATAAAAGTTGGCGTTATTATGTTAACCCTGCCTCCCTGTGTTTTGATAGTGGTTACTTTTTTTAAGTTATATAACTTTAATACCTTTTCTTGTTGTTGTTTGTTTAAACATTAAATTCCCACAATTAAATAAAATTAATGCACCTGGGGAGTCATTAACCCCTTGGTCACTCACATGCACTGCACATTTAACATTGAAAGTCTCAGCACTTGCATAGTGAGGTTACACACTGCATTTTGCAGTTACACACACCCGTCCACCCATCTACATACTTTCCACAAAGTCTTAGTTTAATTAAAGAGAGTCCTCCTAGTTTTGGATGTCCGCACCTCCTCTGTCTCTGTCTCTCTCCCATACACACACATACACACACACACACACACACGCACACACACACACACACACACATTACAACCTGAGTTGATGTGGGTGCTTCACAATCATAGATCATGCTCGCTGAATGCGAAACCTAAGCAGTCCCACATGCTGTCCCAGACCCAGTTAATACAAAGGACCTCACACACATTTTCACAGACTGAGACTACACTACAACCTGGGAATATGCTTATTGTTTTAGTTGGCTGCTGATTAATAATGAAATCTGAGGTGTAGGTGTGGACGTATAATAATTTGTTCATATAAATGTTCCTTACATGTTTTGCAGGTGACCCCTTACCGAATGCTCTTCCACAAAAAGGTAAATACACCTAAAAATACTTGCACATTGTGTTTGATTGACATTATTTTTCATCTATTGTGTTTATTTGTATGTTTGTTCACATATATAACAGTATGTTAGCCAGTCATGCAATGACCCAATGACCAATGCTTTAATAAATGTGACTCTGTAAGAAAAAAGTATATATTCACAAAATATGAATAATTACATTCTCGTCGTCTTTAGAAGGGTATAATTGCCTTGCTAAAAAAAAGGACTTTGTTTTTGTCGCTCTGTAGCTGAGGTCTCTCAAGCCTCCTGTTTTGTTCATAAGCAAGTGAGGATAGTGGGTGGAGGCCCAGTACCGATTAAAGAGGGCAGCTGGATGGTCAGCATACAGAAAGGGTGAGTATCTTGACAATAACTCCATGAAGTTTATTTTTTAATTATTCAGACGTTTATAGCCGGTCGCAGTAAATATTATGGGAATAAATATATTCTAATGATACTCTTGGCTGCACTTTGCAGGACCTTTTTCTAAATCTTGTTTTTACACAGTGTGCCATTTGTATTTGTAGCATGGCAACATACCGATGTGAATTCCCTGGAAATTCCCTGCTGAAAATGCTTAGTGATCTATGTTGTATTATATGTGAGATGCCTGTAAACGTCTGCCTGCCGCCTGCTGTTTTATAACGTGCGAAAACCACGTTTGCCATGTATGAACGGCTCCCGGCCTCATGTCCCGCTGATCTTTTCAGGGCCACTCACTGGTGCGGAGGCTCTCTGGTCCGTGAGGAGTGGGTGCTGACAGACAGAGAGTGCTTCTCCTCATGGTAATTATCTGCAGCCTGTTACACAAGCCCATCATGTCCTGTGTTTGACCTCTAGATTCTCAGGGCAAAAGGGCTCCCTCTCCAGATCTCTCATCATTTGTCTTACATATCTGACTGAACAAATCAAAGCCACTGATGCTTTGGGACCAAAGATATTAAACCACCACCATATATGTAGATTCTCGCCGAATGCCAGTGTAAGAAGATACAAGCCAGTGAATCACTGAGGGAGTTGTGCTTGATTTGTTGAGATATTTGTACGTATTTCTTATCCAAACACAGATCTAATTTACAGTACTTTCATAATGACAGATCTAAAAAAAAAAAAAAAAGATACTGCTGAACTACTTTGCTATGTTTAACTACTTTGCTATGTTTTAAGCTCTTTTAAGTTATAGTTGCAATGCACTGACATGCCAAAAGTGATGGGACAGAAATTAGCATCATGTCCCATGATCTTTTTCCATGTCCCATTAATGCTTAAGAATATTGTGCTCACTGGGTTTGAATGTAAATTGTCATTGTCACATTCGTCAGTGAATTCTCCCGATATTGCATTTGTCAGTGCATTTCAAGCTAGACACTGTGGGTGGTAATACCTTCTATGACGTATTTTTGGTTCACACATGACACTTTGGATCGAAGCAATGTTAAATTCCAGCAAAAATTGTCCCAATATCAAGCCTTATCATATAGTTATTCCCAAGCTAGAGGTAATAATTCATGGTGAATGTACATACTGATACATGAATGGCTTGTCAGTGTATCTTCCATACCTGTATTTAAAGAATTATACACACTAAAACATGTTCAAATAAGCCAATACTCTTCAGTAATGGTGGACATTGTTATTTTCTCTTTCTCAGTGTTCCCGACCTATCAGAGTATAGAGTGTGGCTCGGCTCTGCACACCTGAATGAGTCCGGTGAGAATATCTGGAACAGACAGGAAAGGAGAATTGCTCACGTCGTCTGTGGCCCAGAGGGTTCAGGACTCGCCCTGCTGCAACTGGCACAGTAAGACTTCTTGACAAATAATCTGGGAATTTCTTTAAAACGTCCTATGGTAATCTTCTGGTGGTGTAATAATTTTTGAAGTAGTATCACTAAATAATTGATTTATATTTGACATATTTATTAAAATTGGCTAAATAAATGTTTTACGTGCATTGTCAAAGAAGTACAAAAAGAAAAAATAGTTGCTATTTGGAAGGTAGATAAGGATTACCAGGAACATTAAATAATTACAAATGTAGACTGATGTTATCATGCAAAATTGCACCCCAAACCGTGACACCAGTCCTTTTGGATGTGTCTTCTTCATCAAGACAAAAGTAGGACTCATCACTAAAGATGACCTTCTGCCATTCTGAGTCACTCCATGACAGATGGTAGATTCCTTCTGGTGCAGTGGTTGATGATGCAATTACTAAATAGGTGAAAACTGTGTTTTCATTGCATCTTGTCTATGTCTTTCAGAGCTGCTCTCATAACTGAACACGTGAGGATCATCCAGCTCCCCGTAGCTGGCTGCAGAATTCAGGAGGGCATTGTGTGTTCTACATATGGCTGGGGAGAAACTAAAGGTGACAATTAGTGATTATTGTGTGAACATAGCTCATAATAATAACTTAAAAATAATAATCGAATTATTTTAACCAAATCTTTTAGATACTGGACATGAAGGCACGTTAAAGAGTGTTCATCTGCCCATTGTCAGCAACGAGCGTTGTGAGCAGCTGCATCGAGGAAGTCTTCAGATCACAAATGCTAAAGTATGTGCTGGTGGAAAGAGAGACGAAGGAGTGTGTGAGGTAAGGTTATATTCACATATCCACCAAATGTTTGTAAATACTGTATGTTCAGATGTTTGTCTAGTGCTTGATGAAAATAGCTGACAATAGAATAGCATCCTGTAGTGCAGATTAATATGCATTTCCTTTCCTGAAAAGTCAAGACAAAACCAGTATAGAAATAATGAGTGTCCAATACAGTGTATATGAACAAAATATTTAACATGTTAATTGGACTGTTAATTGTTAATTACACTGCATATCTTTTATACTTCCAACAGAAAGACTACGGTGGCCCACTGGTGTGTCAAGAAAAGGGAAGTAAAGTCATAGTGGGAGTAAGTATCCACGGGAGAGGATGTGCTCGACACAATCGACCAGGCATCTTTGTCAACGTAGCCCACTATACTGGCTGGATTCATAAAGTGTTCAAAACCTACCCCTACTCAGACTTTAATTACTGAAGCAGACTGTTGGATGACCTAAAACTGGACTATTTAGAGGAACCAAACCAAACATCTTAAACAAAACCAACAAAACTGACCTGACCCACAAAGTTTTAATAAGGAAAAACCTGGCTAACATATGGATTGATTGATTTAGAACTATTCCAGCCTGGGAATGCTTCACATAGGCATTACTGGAGCTCTACACAAAGAAAACAATGGAGAAACAACTTGAGTCTCTAAAGGCTTGTTTATAATATAAGCAAAGAGCAAGAAGGACTACTGGTGAGTACTGCCAGATCCTGCACCTAAGGACGCTAGCAATACCTGAACTCTTACCAAAAACCTCAGCTTCTGGAGGAGAATATTGTTGGCTCTATCCACAAATAATCAAACATATTCTCTTTTCTTCCCGTTATCGGCTTACTCATGGCCCATCATACTAAAAGCTGGACCAAGAAAATGAGGATTTATGGACTGAGGAATTGACCTGAGCTAGAATCTGAAAGATGGATTCATACCTAGACCTTCATACTCGGAACTACTTCTCAGAAAATACTAACACATGTACAGTATATTTAAACTAAACCCTTATGGAGGTAACCAATTAAGTCCTTCTTAGGGCTCAGCTTTATTATAAAATAGGAATAAAAAATACCCCACAGTATTAGCTGTATTACAGAATGGTGTGTGTGTATATAGTATACATGTAGAATATCTTGTGGATAGTATAGTTAGTACAGAGTATTCATAGAAGGCTTTTAATGTTAATGCTCCTGATAATACTTGAATACACACACGTACAACAATGTACAACACTGTCTGTTCTAATGGCACTTCCTCATTTCAGGTATCAGAAGGTTTTTGAAGGCTTTGCAGGCAGGTGTTTTATTTCTTGACCAGAGAGCAGTGTTGTTTGTGTGTTTCCCAATCCACACAATGTTTTTTTTGTCATCTTTTCTTCTTCTTTTTTTTTTCTTCGTTTTTGTTTTTGTTTCAGAAGCCATAGAAGGATGAGGTGTTGTAAATAGTGCAGTCATTTGAGTGTTACAAACACTACTGATGCTTGGGTAGGTCTTATAGACCTTTTAAGTAGAGGCTTTAAGATGTTTTTCCTTCATCTTCAGTGTTGTTCTGTTGTTCGTTCTCGACCAAAACTAGACAAAACCACTATATTTGCCACTATAAAGAATAAAAGACAACCTGAAATGAAATAGAGAGGGTGTAAACATACAAAGTAAATGCAAAGTATGCTTTAAGTGTACACCGACTGATTGGTGCATTAAAACCGCCTTTTTGTTTTTACGTTCACTGGCCATCTTATCAGCTCCACTAAGCATATATGAACACTTTGTAGTTGCGTAGACTGTAACTATATTTCATATGTTTCTCTGCATAAAACCTCAATTTCCCCCTGTTTTTTAATTATACAGAGCAGGTATTGTTCGGGTTGTGACTCATTCTCAGCATAGTGTGTGTGTGTTGTGCTGTTACGAGTGAATCAGATACAGCAGTGCTGCTGGAGTTTTTAAACACCTCACTGCTGGATTGAAAATGATGAAGAACTAGAGGATAACCAACACACACTGTGCAGCAACAGAGGAGTGAACACAGTGTTTAAAAACTCCAGCAGCACTGCTGTGTCTCCACTCTTACCAGCACAACACGCACTAACACCTCAAACACCACCACCCAAATAATGAGACTGATATAGTGTGCAGAAAAACAGAACTACAGGACTACAGTGTGTAATTATAGAAGTGCTTAGTATTCCTATATGGTTAGTGAAGTTAAGTGTAGGAAAAAGAAGGTGGTTTTAATGAAGTAACCATGTGGTGTATGATATACTTTTGAACGTGATGTAAGGGACTTTGTGTATATGTGTGTATGTAAGTGTGTGTATGTATGTATGTGTGTAAAATGTAGTTAATGTTGCTCAGTGATGTTCGTTATGTTCAAATTTCCACTGGCAGGTTGTTGCAGCTCTGCAGGACAGAGGGAGAGAGAGTGTGAGAGTGTGTGTGTGTGTGTGTGTTTATGTAGAACAAATACCTGTTACTTTTTCTTCTACAGGCCCAGAAGAAGCAGGTCTAGTTAGGGAAAGATTCATTTGAATGTTTTAGATCCAGGATAAGTTGTAAGACAAATCCCCATCCATCAGAGTAATATCTCCTGTGTGGTCGTGGTCGTGGATTACTCTGAATATACGAGTTTCTCATTCCTGACCTCTTACTCTGGACGGCCTCCAAAAACAATCGACTTGGGAAATTACCTCCAAAACTATGTCAGCTAAAACAAATACCGCACTGAAAGATGGCTCCTAAGTGTTTGCATTCTGAGCACTCCTGACGCTCATTACGTGAGTTTAATTTGTACGTACGTCCTCTGGCACGGGCCTCAGAGTTAAACAATCCCTGAAAAAGGATTAGTAATCAGTAAATGCTGATAAATTACAATACAAATACAACAAATAAAAACATTCTAAATTGTAATAAGCTTTTCTTCCAGATGTATGTTTAAGGACATTTTTATTGGTCCGTTTATCAAGAAATTGTGATACATTGCATAGATTCAAATTATGTCATTAAGCACATAAAACATAAAATGTCTGGAGACAGCAACACTGAACAGCACTGTTAAACTGAAAACTGATAATATTATAGGCATGCACAAAGATTTTGGATTCATAGATGTGTAGATTTTGCCAATATGTTTTAGTTTTTTGACAAATTAAATCTAGCAGTTGTTCTTTCATGATACTTTATAAATGTTGAAAATTTCATAAAATGCTCAATGACTTAGTTCCTTAGATTTCATGATATGGGTTGAGTGTTGAGAGTGGCAGCAGTGTGTGGGTGAGCATTGTCCTACTGGAATCGTTCACCACGTGTGCATTCAGAAAAGGCCACTGGTTGCAGGACCCCATTAAAATGCCTGTTATAAAAACCAGAGGTGATCTGGCATACAACCTTTGTATTAAAACCTTGTCAAAACCTTTTATTCAAATGTTTAGTTTTGCTTTTTTTAGTCACTTTTTGACAGTTTAAATTTGGCAGTTGTTCTAATATAGTATAAATAAAAAAATGGTCCAAAATAATTCAAATTAAATTATTTTACATTGACTTTCTTTTGAAATTCAAAGTGTTTTTATTTTTTTCCTGTGAAAATGCTGTTAAAGAGATTTTTGCCTGACAGCGACGATTTGTTGATGTGTTTCAAAATAACAGTGAAATATGTTGTGTGTTTCAATAAGAATTAGATACTTAGGTGACAATGGGTTACTGTGCCTTTGTATCCCATTGCAAATAATATGTCAATTTTTAATATGGCAATTTATATCTGGCAGTTTTGTTTTGTGAACATGTATGAAAAAAAAAATTATTTTGTTAATTTAACTTTATTTGAACCCCATTACAAATAATCTGTCACACAAATGTTTTTCATTTGTTGAAAAAATGTGAGTCTGTCTGTTGATCTCTGCATTGTATCACAATTACATAATTGTCAATAGATGGAAATATTTGGAAAATTGATTTTTTTTCCCCATTGATTCCATTGAAACTTAGCAACATAACACTGTATCTAATCTAATTATATGTAGCTCTGGCAGGATACATTTACATGAAGAATGTAGGCCTACATTTCCCATATCGGTGCTCCCTAGATATAGCACTGTGATCAGTGCTGTATAGTGTTTTAGGAATCAGATAAGAAAAGCAAAGACAGGAAGTGCTTGGCTTTGGAGATTAAGGTGGTTAATTCCATACTATCAGTAAATCACAGAGCTAAAGATTGTAAGATATATCCTCCGAAACAGCTGAGCTTAGGTGTGTACAGGTAGTATTATCAGATTAATCTACACACAGCCATCCAATTCATCTTTGAACTGTTTTTTTAACAGTTTTATCACAACCTTTGTGTAAATGCTCTTTGTTTTGTGGGTGTGAATGTGTGACACTCACTTACTGAATGTACAGTGCTGCTATCTATTACAGAGAGGTTGTAAATGTTGTCTATGTACAGTGTTTGTTTTTATTTTCTTCACTCATTCATATTCAGTATATTATTCACCTGTATTGTACGGTCATGTTGAATTACACTGATGGCTGTATTTATCCGCTCCCCCTGTGACTGTGTTCATTAGAATTCCTCTACGTGCCTTTACTCCAGATTGTTATTTTACCATGTCTGAAATAAAAATAAAATAAGCCTCGCTGTGCGTTTCTGCCAGGCTGAATTCATGAGAACTGTATATTTTGCCACACGGGTGGCAGAGTGAAGGTGGTCTGTCTGCGTTATATGGGTTTATTTCTACAGTCTCCCAGTTTCTCTCTTTCCCTGGAGTCTTTCTGCTTGTTTCCCCAGAAGAGACGCTCGCTATCAGGAGAGACGTGTGTGTGACAAATTACGTTATGTCTCCCTCTTCTGGTGATTTCTTCTTTTTTACTCTAGTGCATCCTCTTTACTTTTGTCATTTTAGATGCATGATGACCATAATCTTCTTAGAGGATCTTCTTAAAGGACAATTTAAAAAGTACACTATATGAACAAAAACGTACTGGCACACCTTAACATTACACCTACATTTCCTTTTATGGATGCCCCTTTAGAAGTCTCAGTCTTGAAGCTGTAAATGGTGTCAAATCGAATTTGATGGCATTCCAGTCAAATATTCTAATAATTGTACACTATTTCAAAACAATTCATTTTTAAAAGTTATCTAAAGACTTTGGAATTTACCTTTTCTCCAACCAACCAAAATATGTCCCACTTTTTAAGTCCCAGTTTATCATTGTTAGCAATTCCAGCTTTTAACATTTTAACACTTCTCAATAACTCACAGCTAATGATGGAATATCAAGGAGCAGACATTTCACCAGCTTACTTGTTTTAGTGGTGGCATCCTAACTACATTTTAACAGTGTAACTTAGTAAGCTTTTTAGATGAGCCCCCATTTTTCCCATAATGTTTGTAAAGGCAGACTGCATGGCTAGATGGATGATTTTATACAAGTTTGGCAATGAGACTGAAAAAAAATCCTGAATTCACTGATTAAGATTGAAATAAGAGACATGTGTCCTATTACTGTCCCAATGTCCATATGTTGTTGCTTCTCCTTATTTTGTATACAGAAGGAAAATTTGGAGACTGAACTCCAACAGAGCTTAGTATTTAAACTACATCACACTGGCAGTGTAAAAAAAAACTTTAAAAAATTGTCCTGTGTGGTCTTCATATTTGTTTTGTATGTTTTTTTGTACTATTGACATGACCTAATCAGTAGAGATACTGTTGAACTACTGAACATCTAGCTTTGATTCTAGTAATACTGCTTTTTGATTAAACGCTTAGGTAAGTAGATTGGGCACTAGTGTCCAGAACACTGTAACAACACGATGTCCTTTTCAATCTTTGAGCAAAACATAATTGCATTATTGTTTGTGCAAGTTAGTTTATGATTGTTTGAAATAGTGGAATACAGGAATCACAAGCTTACAGTAAAGCCAGTAAACGTAATATTGATATTTTGTGATTTTTGCCATTTTGTTATTGTGAAAGTAGTCTTCATTTTGTTTTTGTATGGTATTAAAAAGTATTACATTTAATTTCCCCATGCCTGCAGATACCCTGTATAATGTGTGTCACACAGTCTCTGTGACTATTGAAGAGCAGGGTTGCACTCTAAGGGTGCATACATGAAATTGCTTTTGGAAACATACCAGACTATGGAATTTGGTGCAACATCCCTGAATTCGGAAGCTTTTAGCTCAAACCTGTCAAGTACACTGGATAGATCGGTCCAATTTAAAATGTTGTTTTTGTCCACATCCAAGTGGGATTTCTGTGTTTACAACTGTCCAAACAAATCACACTGTGTGAAAATGAACCAGGTCGGATTTCACACCTTGTCTAAGACATCCAGATGTGAAAACAACCTAAAATAGCCCAAAGCAAACATAAAACACTTATTCTGCTTAAAATGTTGAAAAGGATGTATGATCTTTATCTTACACTCACTTTTCTATTCCCAGTGAGAGTTACTGTATTTTCACTAGTTACTTTTAGCACTAGGAGGGTGAATACAGTGTTTTTCAATCCTGGTACTGGTGTCCCCCTGCCCATTTCATTTTATATAGTATTGCCAGCTTTAACATACACACTACAGCCCTTGCAGTTAAAAGAGCTGATTAGTTCCATCAGGTGTATTAAGAAGATTAAAAGCCATAAGCCAGACTCTTACAGGGCAAGGCGTTTGAGGAATGAGAGCTAGAACCAGGAATAAAAAACACACTTTGTGCTAAAACATGCTAACGTAATCTGCTGTCAGTGCCAACAGAGGAGCAGACTGCTGTCACAGCTGTTTACTACCTCACGAAAAAAGGTGTGACAGAAATATAAAACAGAATTTTTAATTCTAATTCAATTACAACTTCTCCTTAATTTGAAAGGCCAATTACCCAATCCACTCATTAGGAGTCTGCCTATCACTATTAATGCTCCACCTTCTCTTTCCCGACAGATGATGCAGATGATGCAGCATCACTGGGTAACCAGGACTTTTGTAGGAAGTGCAGCAGACCAGCTCTGATACATCAGCAAACAGGTGCCTGTGCAGACGACTATCACACTGGTAGTCAGGTGAGGAGAGAGTGCCTAAACCTGGCAAAACCCCTATGAGCTTTGAGTTTTGCATCTCGTAATTCACATGTAACCGTGAGGCTCAAAACAGTGTCCTCAGATTCCTATTTCCATACGCATTGCCATTTGTCCTGCTTCCAATCCCTCAACTTCATCTGGGACTGCTGACTTGGTGATTATGTTTACTGATTATGTAGATGCCCCCTCCCCATGACAGGTGCCATTGGAACCAGATAATCAATGCTATTTGATTCACTTCACCTGTCTATTGCTGTCCACCTTTCTGCTTCACCATTTGTGAAGGTAATTCATTTTCTTTCAAGGCCAATTTCAATGCCAATAAGAGGTGAAATTTGCTTCTCTCTCTCTACAGTGAGTAGATATAGTAATGTAGATATTTCTTTCAGTGGTGGCTAACAGTTTGGAGCAGTAGATGTTTTCCTCCTTCCCCTTTCTTTCCTTCGCTTTACTACTCCCCTGATGGATAAAAACTACTTTGCTGTGTGTGTGTGTGTGTGTGTGTGCTGGAATTGACTTAACTCTAGAGGGAGGCAGGCAGTGGTAGGAGAAGCTTGGTAATTTTTTTTTTCATTGGTCTTTAAGAGGCCTGGCCCTGTGGGGAGTCTGTTGGTCTATCGTCGGTCGGACAACGAAAGGCCTGTTTTCATTCGCTGCTTCTTCTGTGCTTATTCTCTTGTGCATTTTGCATGCTCCCTGTGTTGTCAGCACTTGTGCAGCCAAGAGTTAATGAGTTTAATTGTTTGATGTTTATCTTTGGATAAAGAAGAGCTTTAGCGATAATCCAATCCACCAATAACATAATCGGCGTGGTGCGCATCAGTCTTGCTGGACTGTACATCTAAGCACGGTGCGTTGTGAGGTAGGCTATTTGGACTGGGGTTACCAGCCAATTTCTTCAGAACCAAAGAAGATTAGCTTGTGATCCCAGAGGCTCGATGTTGAGGAGAAACAGTCTCAGTGTGTTATATAGCGGGAGGCTATTTTGTGGGTTATTTTGGGGTGCTGAATGCACCGTTTCCTGAAAGCTACAGCCGACAGCTCCCAGGGGCTGAATAAAAACCACTTTTAAAAAGCGCTGACCTGTTTCTCCAGCGTGTTTGCTCATAAAGTAGAGGTGTTAAGCTGTGCTTTTATGGTGGGTTGAGTGAGAGAAGAGGCTGATTTTGCGCGAGCGTGGCCGCCGTCTCTTTTGGGGGCTGGTATGGATTAAAGTCCTGGTCCGTTCCTCTGTGTTCAGCACATCCCCACTGTGTGGTGGAGTGGCTGGAGGGTTTTAGTGGCCTTTAGGGCCAGACGATGCGGCGAGCATGGCCAAGCTAATTAGCTGAGCTGTGCCATGGAAGACATGTTGGGATCTGGTGGCCAGTAAAGGAGTAAAGCCATGCTTGTGCCACTGGGTGGTGCTACTGGTACAGCGACCAGAAGGTCTGGAAGAGAGAGTCTTCTGAGTCTAGTGCAGGGAGAAGGTCTGAATGATCAGTCTCCCTCTCTTTTTCACTCTCTCTGTCTCTCTCTCTCTCTCTCTCTCGCTCTTCCCGTCCTCTGCCTGGAGCCGTAAACGTATCTAATCAGTGGTGGATGGGAGTGATGAACCTACTTTCATCTTTCTCTTCACCGCTCAGTCATGAAGCTGTGCAGCTTGTTTTTTTTGGGGGGCCGAGCATGCCGTGCTGGCACTGGCTGCGTTTTAATCAGTGGGTTGAGCAAAGGGAACTGCAGGCAGTGAGGAGGGCACTGCAGAAGAAGCAGCAGTAGCAGCAGCAGCATTAAAGCAGAGGGAGGACAGATGTGTTAAATACAGGATACTGAGCCTAACAGGAAGAGAGATATCGCTAGCAACAGCTCTTTAAACTGAAGGCAAGTAGTTAGTTAACCTGAGAGCCCACCAACATGTGGCAACCATCTGCATCAACCTTCCTGCATGCATTACATTTTACTTTGATTTCTACAATAAAGCGAAAAGATACTAGCCATTTTTTATGGGTGGATGCCGTGATTTGGCAACAAGAAGCAAGCAGCATAAGACGAATTCTGAGAACGAAACAGAGATTTTTGACACAGTGAATCGACATTTAAAACCGACTGGCTCTAAGAATTCTTCTGACCAATCACAGACACTAGAGTCCCAGTTTCCCAAGCACTGCCCTCTTAAATTTTGGTATTGTTCTCAACACTGTGATTTTAAACAAGAAATAGAAGCAAATAACTGCTGATTCGTATTTTCCTGTGTGTTATGATTATAATCTCTGCTTATATCAAGGGAAAATTCTAAGAAAAATGAAACGTGGAAAAAGTAAAGGATGGCTTAATAGTGAGCGTACTAGATTAGCCAGCATGCTAACCAGCCAAGTCTATACACACAATATTGGCCCGCAAGCATGAAACATCTGGGCCGTGAAAGATAATAATAATAAAAAAAAAAATGCTTCTCTGGCAAGCTTTTATTTATATTCCTCCCCTCTCTCTGTCGCGCTCAGCGTGACTTTAGTTTCCATCCGCTCTCGTTTTTCTGCCCATTCTTGCGCTAACTATCTCCTTATAAGGGCATTTTTTCACGGGTGTGTCCTAATTCAATAGCCAGGGCAGTGGCTGTATTGCAGTGTTTATTTATTATTTTTTTTTCCTTTCTTCTTGGGTTTACCAGCTTTAAATTCAACTGTTCTTCAATTAAGTTCAACTATCCTCTGGACTGGAGAGCTATTAGTCTGTAGCACTCCATCCCATTACTTTTAATTTTTCAAAACAGAGTTTTTTTTTTGTGGCCCGCCACGTAATGGCTTGGAAAATATCTAGCCAGTGGTCAAACTTAACTGCCGACCCCTGGTGTACGCCTCTAGTGCCCGCAAACACACCTAGAAGAGACAAAATTTGGGCGACACAAGCAATGCCATCTGCCAGTGTTAATGCAGGGTTAGGTAACATACTAAAGGAGTTGTGCCAAAGAGAGAAAAGGTGAGAAAGAAAGGAGGTGTGATTTTACAGTCAGAAATGTTAAAAGACCAGAGCTTTGGTCAGTAATCGCGACCATGTGTGAAAAGCAATGAAAAGGAAACATTATGAACATCATCGTCATCATCGCTGACAGTTAATTCCTTCATAATCGCCAACTCTAAGATCATTATCATTGCCATCACCATTGAAGCTGAATTGGGCACTCCTGGTCTATATAATGTTCCAGCAGTACTTTAGAAAAGGTGGATGGAGGGATTTTATTGCAAGCTAACAAAGAGTTGCTGGCCAAATGCTTTTAGATTATGGATAATCAATCTGTTTTTCATATGTCCACTGTGCTACTGAAGGTTCATAATATTCCATTTTAAATTTTTGTTAAAATCATCCCTTTGTGTCTATTGAACACATTTTTAGAACAATTTAAAGGACCGTTATGTAATATATTTAAGGTACTAACTAAGTTGAAACACTGGCATCTCTTGAAAGCAGTGCTTCAGCCAGTGTGTTCTTCTTTGAATTAATTGTTCATTATGGAGTGAATCTCACCCATTGCCCATTCTCAAGTCCTATTTCCACACCACGGGTGGCCAACAATGGAATTCGATAGCCGGCAAACATAATGTGCTGCAGCCTTAGATCCCAGAAGAGCTACAAGACAGGCTCTGGGTTGGTCACTGAACTTTATCTATAGAGTGCTAACATCAGTTAGTAAGCACTGGCTCTTATGTAATTTCAACTTTTGAGTGCTTTGAATTCATAGTCAATGATCTGCATACACCTGGAGCTAAGGCTAAGGCAGTGAGGAGCTATTTAAGACTGGTAAAGTGATACAGACTAGCGCTGGCTAACATAGTCATGCTACAAACATGCCAGCTAACATTAACTGCTATCAGTCACAATAGAGAAGCAGACTGACCAGGTCTGTGTACAACCTTAGTAACAACCAGCATGACAGAAATATACAACATATACCAATATAAACATGATTCTATAACTCTATATTCAATCATTTATGTTTGTATGTTTGTATGTTCAGTGTTCTCTACCTGGCAACCCTCATGAGCTTCGAGTCTTAAGAAGGAAGGGTGGGGCATAAAAAAAAACTCTCTTTAGTGCTTTGCACTACAGTAGGCATTTTACCCTGCAGTATCCATTTATTCTCATTAAAGGAACATATTGTTGCTTTAATGAAAATAGCTGCTGTGTGTTTATTGTTAGTCATTTTTTAGAACCACTGTTCCTTGTGCAATGCACCTGCTGTTTTCAGAAGGCATTATGCATGCAGTCCCAGATATTCATTATCTGTTTCTGATTGGATGACAAATGCCTGATGCCAGAAAGAGTGCTGATATGAGAAAATATTCAGTGTATTCTGCTGTTACGCAACAGATTCACAACGCTAACAATGGGCTTCGTAATTAGTTCACGATAAGATCAAACTGTGTTCCAGTGGAGAAAATACAAATGGCACTATACTGCAAATGAACGCACACACATTGACAAGGAAATGGCACTAAAAAAAAATGGTGAGACGGTTACCCCTTCAGATCTCCCACCTGCCACTGTTGATTACTTGTACCACACAACCAAGAAAACAAAAAACTTAATAAGAAAGTTTAACATAGCCAGATATGCCAGATATATTGTCCTTTTGTTTTCTTTTTATTTCCAATTAACAGAGTCAAAAGCCCTATCTGGATGGGATTTTATTCCCGTCCACCGGGTCCACCAGTAATATTTTAGTCACCTCACGCTTAATAAAATAGCTATTTTTCCACTGATACACACTGGCGTCCATTCCAAAGAAGATCCAAGTGAACTCAACAGCGAGTGGAAATGGAGGAGCTACTGAACGTGATGTCATGTGACCGAGAAAGCCTAAAAACTCACTGGTCCTCCTGTTTTTTCAATTGCAATCCAGATGCAAGAGTTTTATCACTGAGTAGAAGTGTGAACAAATTTTCACAAACATCCCCCTGAGAAACTAAACCCATCCGGATATGGCTAAACCTGAGTATGAACACCAGACAGCGAACTGTAAGGAAACATGCACTGAATTTTACTGAAAGTGAAATGCACCCAAATCGTATGCAAGTCCTTTAAATGCGCAAATGGAACTTTAATTGGAATATTATCACTGTAAATCAAGAACAGACGCTTGGTTTTAGTAGTACTTTCCTTTGGTAGTTGGAGTAAAAAGCTGTTGGCTAACTGACACTCAGCAGCAGCAGATTTATCGTGGTCTTTATTACTCATATTCTGCCTGCAAACACATGGCAGCAGCGTTTGGCAGTGAACACATTCATTTGAGACAGGAATATGTAAATAGCAGCTTACAGATAATTGGTCTATTCTAATAAGGATTTAGGCTACATCACAATTGAACCCGTGTCTTGAAGCTCTTGTAAACCAGGTCATGATTATTATTTTTTTTACAATTAAATGCAGGAAAGCAGTGCATTGCTCTCACTTTTGACACTATATGTATGATTCATGTGTTTTTCTGCATTTGTTTCTTTATGGACATACTTCACTGGTAACTCTTTACTTGGATTGTCCAATAGATGGCCCTGTTGATGCTCAACTAACATTCAACTAACAATCAACTGATGTCTAACAAATGCAACTTTTGAATGTAAATGACTCAAAATAGAATCAACCCCTTCACATAACCTTAGAATAATGTATTTTTACATTTTTGTTCAATTGCATTTCATATACATGCAGTTGAATGTAAATTGAATGTCAGTCGAGCAATAATGAAGCCATCAATGGACCATCCAAGAAAAAAGTTTCATCCTTCATTTAATGCACTTTTACAAAATAGCAATACTTACAGTCAGATCTTGCATATTGCTAATGCTGGAATTTTTTTATTTATTTTTATTTTTTTTGTTGTTGTTGCTGCTATTGTTGTTCTTTTAAAATATATGCTGCTACCACCACCAGGCTTTATAGTTAACACAGTAGTTGAATCTTTTATATTGACTTTTACAGTCTCTTCTGGGACAAACAGACAGACTTAACAGACTTAAAAGACAGATTCTAAAATATACTAAGATGTTTTGAAGCACATTACTTTACTTTACTTTAGTTCCCTTCATGCATAAAAAGCTCTGGACAAAATTAAGAGACCACTTTAGTTTACGAATCATTTTCTTTGATGTTGCTATGTATAGGTATAGGTTTGAGTAAAATGAGCATTGTTGTTTTATTCTATAAACTACAGACAACATTTCTCCCAAATTCCAAATAGAAATATTGTCATTTAGAGCATTTATTTGCAGAAAATGAGAAATGACTAAAATAGCAAAAAAGATGCAGAGCTTTCAGACCTCAAGAAATACAAAGAAAACAAGTTCATATTCATAAAGTTTTAAGAGTTCAAAAATCAATAATTGGTGGAATAACCCTGGTTCTAAATCACAGTTTTCATGCACCTTGGCATGTTTTCCTCCACCAGTCTTACACACTGCTTTTGCATACCTTTTTTTTCAATTTGGTAAAATAAAACAAGCTCATCATTTTAGGTGGTCTTTTCCGGAGCTGTATATTAGATATGATTTGCATATGATCTACAACTTTTCACAGTCCACTGTCTTAAAGTAGACTCTCACACAGTATGATCTCACACAATATGAGAGTGTGTAATTTAAGACTTGTTTTTAGCCTTTAGAATTAATTCATTGTTTTTTTCCTCAGAAATCTGTCCTGTTACCCATCAATACTGAAGTGCCATCTCTAGTGTTTAATGTATTTACCTTTTAGGCATGTGCTTTATTGCAGTCATCCTAAATTGTAGCCTTCAGCAAGTGTCCATTTGAAACCAGGTCTATTGATCTACTGATTCTTGGAACGTTCCGGGGGACACAGCTGTGGTGTGGCCATTTATATTGACACAGAGTAGATCATGAGGACTTCTGACAAGTCTAAACATGTGGCACAGAGAATGTCTGACACATCGTAGAGCATCTGGCTTCCATTAGCTTTCGCCCCTGTTTTCTGATATTGCTTCTTTTGTTTCTGGCATTTTTTTATAATTTTGCAAGAACTACACTATGGAGCAGTTTAGTTTCAACAACAGGGATTAAGCTTTGTCTTAGACTACACTGCATTTTGAATAAAACAAATCCATTGACAAGAACACAAGGTTAATCCCTGTCAGGGAAACTAAACATTTATATAATTTTTTTTGTGGGCACCCTTTCTAATGAATTAATTGTTAGTTAGTTCGGTTTATTGTCCCTCACAGGGGAAATTTGGTTTGCAGCATAAACAACTGAGCAATACACACAACATTTACACATACAACATGAACACAAAATAATTGCACAATCCCACATGAAACTGTACTGTACCCCAACCCCCAGGATTAATGAATAAAATAGAATCAAGTCAAATCAAACATGTCATTGTACAGAAAAGTAGTTTTTGAGTTCAACAGGCTAATGGCTGTGGAAGTAAAGAAGACCCTACTTCGTTTAGTCCTGCCAGCCTGTGCTCTAAACCTCCTGCCAGACGGAAGCATTTCAAACTCCACTAGCAGGGGATGGTCTGGACAGGACAATATAGCTTCAGCTTTCCTCAGAGTCTGCTTTTGATAGAGCTCACAGAGCTGAATCTGTTGTGCTCCAGTAATTTTACCGGCTATCTTAACCAAGCTATTTAGTCTATTTCTATTCATCATGCTCAGATTGCCATACCAGGCCACAATACAGAAGGTTAAGATAGATTCAATAAAACTCCGGTAAAAAAGTGTCATCATATAAGTACATACATTAAAAGAATTCATTTTCCTTAGGAAAAACAAACGCTGTTGAACCTTCTTAACAATAAAATCTGCATTTCTATCAAAACACAATTTGTCATCTATAAACATACCAAGATATTTATAGCTTCCTACCAATTCAATTTCGCAGCCTTTAATTAAGATTTTCTTGGGGCTATGTTGGGCTTTTCTAAAATCAATAGCCATGTCCTTTGTTTTCTTTACATTCAGGTGTAAGTTAGACTGTTCACACCATGTCACAAAGTCCTGAACAATAGCCCCATGATCATTCTCCTGGCTCCCTAGAAGACTTACGATTACTGTGTCATCCGCAAACTTTAAAATGTGTCTATTCTCATATTTACTCTGACACTCATTGGTGTACATAATATAGAGGAGAGGAGACAGACAGCATCCTTGAGGAGAACCTGTTGAAGAACGCAGCCGTTTTGAAAAAACATCATTGACCTTTACACATTGTGACCTACAGGTTAAGAAATCTAATATCCAGCCAACAATATTTTGATCCAAATTAAAAAAGGACGTTAATTTCCGTGCTAAGATATGAGGCTGAATTGTATTAAAAGCTGAAGAGAAGTCAATAAATAAAAGTCTTGCATGAGATCCAGGTACCTCAAGGTGTTTATACAGAAGGTTAAGTAGTGTTAAGGAGGCATCTTCTACACCTCTACCAGCCCTGTATGCAAACTGTAGGGGATCTAACTTATCCTCGACCTGTGCCAAAATTTCATTCTTAACCAGCTTTTCAAAACATTTCATGATTAAAGAGGTCAATGCAATTGGTCTAAAATCATTAAGTACTTTTGGAGTGTTAATTTTTGCTAATGGGACGATTATAGAGTGTTTCCAGGTATCTGGGACCTTTTGCAAGCGCAAAGACTGCGAAAAAATGTAATGAAATATACCACACAATTGGTCTGCACATGTTTTTAGCAACCTTCCACACACCTTGTCTGGGCCAGGGCTTTTCCTAACATTTACTTGCTGGAAAACTTTTCTGACATGTGCCACATTGAGGCCCACTGCCTTGCTGGACCTTGTCCTTTCCATTGCAGTACTTATCTCAGAAATAAAATCATTGGTGTCAAATCGTGTATAAAAATCATTCAGTGCATCTGCTAGACCAATATCAGAATTAAAACCTTCCAGTGTCACTGCCCTCACTTTTGTCTCATTTTGTCCAATGATTTTTTTCATCCCCTGCCAGGCTGTCTTCAAATTGTTACCAGAGAGCTCCCCCTCAATCTTACTCTTATATCTCAACTTATCTTTCTTCATTTGTGATCTTACTGCATTTTTTAATTCCCTTACTTCATCTATCCTTCCTTCTCTGAATGCCTCTTTCTTCCTATTTAAAAGAACCTTTGAGTCACGAGAAATCCATGGCTTATTATTAGGGAATACCCTTACTTCCTTAGTAGGGATTATACAGTTCGTACAGAAGGTAACATAATCACAAACCACATCAGTGAGTTCATTAATGCAGTCCGTAGACTCCTGAAAGGCAGTCCAATCTGTACAATCGAAACATCCTTGCAAGGTTAAAATACTGTCCTCAGTCCAGACCTGAACACACCTTTTTTGCATCTTCTCCCTCCTCAGCACAGATTTGTACTTAGGGAGAAGATATACTGTGTTATGGTCAGAAGACCCCAACGGTGGATAAGCAATCGATTTAAAAGCGTCTTTGATAGATCCATAACAGAGGTCCAAGATTTTGTTTTGACGGGTACAACAGGTTACATACTGATAGAAGCTACTCATTGTCTTCTTTAGACTACAGTGATTAAAATCCCCTAAGATTATATTTGGAGCGTCAGGAGATATTGACTGTAGTCTGTGAAGAACTCTGGCCATATTTTCAGTTGCAATCTGGACATTAGCTTGAGGATGTATATAAACAACGCTAACAAATATCTGTGGGAATTCCCTAGGCAGATATAGGGGTCTTAACGACACAGAAAGCAGTTCAATATCAGGTGAACAAAGCCGCTCCCGTACTGTAATGTTACTACACCATCTGCGGTTCACGTACAAACATACTCCACCTCCCCGCGCCTTCCCTGTTACCTCACTGTCCCGATCCATTCGTACAGGAGCTCCAAATCCATTTATATCCAAGGATGCATCCGAGTCGGAAGAGGTGAGCCAGGTCTCTGTGAATGCCATCAGACATGCATTCTTGTACTCGGAGAGATGACTAACGTTAGCTTGCAATTCATCCAACTTATTCCTTAACGACTGAACATTCGCAAAAATTACAGTGGGTAAGGGCAAGCGTTTTTTCCGCTGTAATGTTTTCACGCGTTGGCGCACGCCGCCCTTCCTTCCCCGCTTCCTAATCGGCCTAGAAGGCCCACGGTGTGATCTCTGATCCTGAAGATCCTTAAGGGCAGCGTGAATGTCCGTCTGGTTCCTCACAGTTGAAGGAGATGTTTTTTCAGAGGCTGAGGTGTCCAGATGAGTATCCACCGTAACTTTAGCCCATTGTAATCCAATAAGAAACTCCCTCGTGTACTTCAGTCTGTTTGTTTGGGGTTGAGCATGATTGCAGAGAAATAGATTAATAAAAGCTGCCACAAATACTAGATAAAAGAACTCCATCGTGTGCAGCCCAGTCAGATTACGCTAGGCGTGTTTATAAAACAAACAAGACCATTTAAAAAACAAAACAATACATAAAACACGAGACAAGACACTGCACAGACATCAGCTGCCGGTCGCCGAGAGAACAGCGCCCCCTATCTCTATTTGATCTACTTAAATTTGATCTACTTAAATTTGCACCTACTGCTAACACAGATGTACAAATGAACATAGATACACAGCTTGCAATGTTGACAGAAAAGTTTGCCAATAGAATAAAACAGTCTGGAACAGAAAAATATGAAACTATTGGCATCACCATTCCAAATGTCAGATGTGGGTTACACAGAAGTATAAAGCCCCTCTGGAATGATGCTCCATTACTCCAATACTTTTAAGAAAGGGATGGATGGGGAGTTGGTGATGAGGTGGGGTGGTGATTATCCAACATTCTTGCTTAAACAAAATAGAATAAATCCTTCTGTGGACACTAAAGACTGAAGAAGTAACAATCTGTAATGGTTGGGCGCTGGTAGATACAGGGGAAGAAATGCTAGAGTTGGATGTCAAAACTCCAACTCCCAGAATCCCGGGAGGTGAGTTATTAGTATCGGACCAGCTGCACCTGTGCAGCACTCTATATAAACCCTAGTCAAACCAGCCTTCTCTGTCGCACCTTTGTAGTGGGATGACTGGTAACATTAGGTAGAGGAGAAGAAAAGAAAAAGAAAAAAAAATCAATGTTGTTGTTTCCTTTGCTCTGTTTCCTGCCTTTTTTTTTTACACCTCTTCTGAGGTCTTTTTTATTCCACCCATTCTCCAGTCTCCTTTGTGGAGAATTATTTAGGTTGCATAAGCATTTTGTTTTTTTTTACACCACTATTTCAGAACTATTAATGGAAGTGACAAATGCTGTAAAAAAATAGACCATATCCATATATTCATACCTGAAGTTTATTCATATTTTACAGTCTGCTATGTACTTTAATCTAACACCTACCATAATACTTCTGATTTCAGAAGAAACAAACAAACAAATAAGAAACAGGCATTCCAGTACTTGTGTCCATATCGTGTCTATATCCAGAGGGTAAACTAACTCCTCATTGTTCGTCTGAGAAGATGATGAAATTCTATTGACCGAAATGTTGAAAACATCCACATCCCCGTTTCCATCGACCTTCGGCTAATCAATGTATGTTGAGCGAAATCGCTCCAACCAGAGACCACCGGGCCAGGCGGGCACGGCTGTCAGTCAGAGCCTGGTCGTCATGGAGACAAGAGGGCCAGGTGGCAGGTGTCCTGAGGTCATCTCGCAGCAAATCAGAGCTTAATGATGTGTGAATGAGAATGACCAACTCATCACTCCGTTGCCACTGAGAAAGAGAGAGAGAGAGAGAGATGGGAGAGTGGGAGATGGCTCCAGTCATCAACATGTGGGGGTTAGCAATGGGCCATAGAATTTAATGTTCCAGCAAAATATAGGCAACTTGAGTCATGTGTCCTTTTAAAGAGCAGTTGGAGGCATGTTTTCCAGTGATGAGGGGAGGGGAGGGCAGGGCTGGGCAGAGAGAAAGTCTGCAGTGATGAATCGGGATGTAAAGCAGTTGCAGCGTTCATTTATCTGAGCCAGGTTATCAACGGAGATAACCTGCAGAGGGGAAAATAACAGCAATGGCAGCGGCGAAATCGGCCTATGAAATGATAAATGAATATTTTGTCACACACAAAGGTGATATTTTTCAAACCACGGTTGCTCTCGTTCTTATCTCTCAGCACTAATAATGCTGTCAGAGGGCTTTAGTGAGGGGAACTGCTGATCCTGGAAAAGCTGAGGAACACAGATGTACAGCAAGACAGTGTAATTACAAAGGAAACATCCTTGCGCTGAGACTGTCAGCACACATTAAAGCTATCTGTGACAACAGAGAGGAATATATATATAGAAAAATTGCTTGGCTATGGATAGAGTGCGCATATTAAACAGTTAAGCTGACATAATGCACTCGCATGCCTGAAATGTATAGTTGCATGCAGGCCAACTTTAAACTTCTATTTAAGACATTGATGCTTAATCAAGATACAGCTCCGGAAAAAAAAAAAAAACAAGAGACCACTTAAAATGAATTGAAAACCTCTGGAATATAATCAAGAGGAAGATGGGTGATCACAAGCCATTAAAACAAGCTGAACTGCTTGAATGTTGGCACCAGGAGTGGCATAAAGTTATCCAAAATCAGTGTGTTAGACTGGTGGAGGAGAACATGCCAATATTCATAAAAAACTGTAATTAAAAACCAAGGTTATGGTTGTTATAACTTGTTTTCTTTGCATTATTTGAGGTCTGAAAACTATATTAAAAATATTCAGAAACTGAGTGGTCTCTTATTTTTTTCCAGAGCTATAAATCCAAATGAACTGCACAGTGTTGAAATGCAATAAGGTTGTCCTCTGCATCTATATAAAGCTTGTATTTAAATATAAAGGGGTTTCCAATGACTATTTAAGGGACTGTTTATCAAATGTTAATTTTGGTGGAAGAGTGGAGAGACACACAGTCCAAGCTGCTCGAGGTCTAGTGTCTAGTTGTTTCGTTTCACTGTGTACTCTGTATATAGCTGAAATGACAATAAAAACCACTTTGACTTTGACCTTTGACTAACATTTAACATTTACGTATGAGGTAGGCATGGACGTAAGTGCAGAATATAATTATATTTCATTAAATAAACAAATGAAACAAACTAACACACAAACAACCAAACATGTTAAACCAAATTTACACTGAATACAAAACTAAAGAAGAAAACCGGAACCTAACAAACAGCATAAGACAAGAAACAAACCTAAAAAGACTACGGACGGCAGGCAGACAAACAAAAGACTAGACAAGGAAGACTTGAAACAAAGGGGCTTATATACACGAGGAGGGAACAGGAAACTGGAGGGGGCGGGGTTACAAAAAGCAGAAGCACAACACAACAGAAGCACATTGCTGGGAAACACATGACAGGTAAACAGAGGGCAGGAGCACAAGGGACCAAAATTTTTACAAAAGCATAAACATAACAGTCAGACTTTAAAAAGTTATATTTTAGGGGCCAAATCAAGAGATTAAAATAAAAAAGTTAAAAACTCTGGAATTGAAGATTCTGAACTCCGACACCTCGAGACTCTTATTACATAAATCCCTCTCGCGTCATGCAGCATAACATCCCTGACCTCACTGAGCTGACTCTGAGATCTCAGACAGGCCTGGTCTGTTCACTAACAGCTAAAACACAAACTCCAAAGTCAGTGACCTCCTCTTCCTCTTCCTCCTTGTTTTACACTTCCTCCTCTTGTTTCCCCCCAACGCTGACCCTCCTCTCTCGGCTCAACGGCCAACACTTACTTCCTCAACAGTAATTATGGTAAGAGTCGTACAGCAGTGCACGCTGCCACACTAACCTTCCTGCCTGGCAGGGGAAAGGGCTCGCGGGCACGCTGACCTCAGATACTACGGCAGCCAGCGAGGCCAGGGTGCGGCGCGGCAGAATTCCCGCCCGGGCCGCGAGCGAGACGCTAACGAGGTCTGACAGCGCCGGGGTCAGCTCTGAGGCCCGGCCGTCATACTGCGGCAAACCTAATGCAACCTGAACACTATGGGAACTGGAGACTAGTGTCCTCTCTCTCTCACTCTCCGGCTGCACCATCGTCTCCATGTCCTTTACGACACGTGGACAGTCTGTTTACTCATGGATGTCAGCGTGCGTTGAGTATTCTTTGTGTATAGAATGCATGCAGCTGTTGTCTGAGTGCATCACTCTGTACGACGTGGCCGTGATTGCGAGTGTTTGTGGGCTGCTGAGGAGCCGGTTGATTCTCTAGTCATTGACCTAATGTGGCAGCATGGATGGCTGGAAGCATTTTGGGATTCCACCAGTGGATCCATTCTTCACTCTACTCTACATTAGTTTCCTCTTCCTGCCTTATAGTCACTGCTCTGTACTGCTAAACCTCATCAGAAGTTTTAATGTGATAATTTGACAAAATAATTGTAATTTTGACTAAATAAAATCTAATCACTAAGAGCGTATTCACATCAGCACTATTTGGTCCGGTTAAAACTAACTCTGGTCCGTTTATAACTTTAGTGCGGTTCGATTGAACAGGTGTGAAAACAGTATTCGCGCTCGGGTGCGGATCAAAAGATCCGGACCGAGACCACCTAGAGGAGGTGGTCTCGGTCCGGTCCCAAACAAACTTTGGAGCAGTTTGCTTGTGGTGAGAAAGTAATCCGGTCTCTCTCCGACCTAGCTATTAAATATACTTCATTAATTTTACTTAAACTGACGCAGATAAGACGCAGTTTAAACTGATATATTAGCCAGATAATGCTAATTACCACAGCTATGAACAAAAGCTGTGTCTACGCACGCACAGTCTGTGCTTATAGCCGCGTGACTTGGTTCACTATGTGTACATCTGAGCTGCACATCCAAAAACTATGTTTGAAAGCACAGCGTTTCAGCATTCAGTGTTAAAGCACAGATATTTGCGCTATATATATATAGCTTGAGCTGCACTATTTTCTTAATTCTTCTTTAAGTACAGAGCATTTAGGCTTTATTTATGTGGAAAACTTCATCACCAGTGGATTGAAGCTTTTTGTGAACTTTATTCTGCTTTTTAGATCTTATTGGTTGTTTGACCTTTGGCCTTCACAAATCTAAGGTCAGGGAAAGTGGGTAAATACTGTATAATCAAACAGTTCACCTCTAGCACTGCACAATACTAATGCAAATAGTAAAATCAGTCACATTGTGATGTTAAAGAATTTAATATAAATAAATGCTAATATATACTTTAAAATATACTTTTATGCTGTCTATTCATTATTTTTTCACTTTGTTTGACCGTGGCAGGGAACTATTTCTCTGCTTTGTGTCAAAGGCATGTGGGAAAATGAAAATCGTTCCTACTTCAGACACACTGTTCAACATGCAATCAAGGTTATGACAGAACTGTTGAGTTTTTCATTCCCCTGCAGATGTGCTGGCCTTCACATTTTTAACCACACTGAACATTTTCTCCTTGCTTTACAATGTGTCAGTAAAATTCTCTCTCCAGCACTTTACAGCTGCAGCATAAAACCAATGCTCCATGTGTTCATTCAGTTTATTACAGTGTGAGCTGAAGTATTCACATACTAACGGGTTCTGTAGAACACAAAGGGTTTTTTTTTCATAACAGTTTATTATAGTGGGATGTTTGTTAACACTTGATATGAAATAATCTTGTATTATGAATACATAATATGTATTGTTTTATGCATTACATAATGCCTTATAATGGCTGTCACTTACATGCATTTTATGTATTTATGCCAAAATACTGTCTATAACACATTATAAAGGATATATAACATCTTATAACAAACGTAGCCGATGATGCATTATATCAATTCATAACTCATATTAAACATAACTATAAATTGTTTTTTATAAACATGCCTTTTTTATAAACATGCCTTGCAAGCATGAAGGAAACTTGACTGAGCTACATAATGTCTAATAGAGCAGCATACATGAAACAAAATGACAAAGCACACTTAACTTGAAATACTTTCATAAAAGTGTAATTTAAGAAATTAAAGTTCTATGTTATACAGCATTATAACATGTAATACAAAGAATACCAGACCTGTGTTATAGTGCATTACAACACCAGTATGTACAATGTTCTTATAAACAGATACAAAGGTATTATAAGGCATTATATAACATGTGTTTATGAAGTCACATACTTGTACTTAATAACATGTTATTTATCCCACCATAGGACCTTGTGAGTTTTAAACAAGGGTACGACAATCATTATAAGGTATGAAGTATACCATATATAGTAATACAATGTGTGTATAAATGTGTTTCTAATGCATTATAAATACAGGATTCATAGCAAGTTCTACCAATAGCCTTATTTGAGTAATGTTCGAATCCATATTATTGCATGAACTACTCAACTAAGTTAAGAAAAAATATATACTTTTTTAAGAAATGAAGGTCAATTAATCTGAAAAACTTCCAGAGCTTTGAATGTAACCCCATGTGCAGTCGCAAAGACCATCAAAAGTGTTATGATGAAACTGGCTCTCATCTGGCTCATCCCATGGAAGGAGGATGGTCAAAGGATAAGTTCATCACAGTTACCAGCCTCAGAAACAAAAAATTAACAGCTTCACCCCAGATAAGAGCCACCTAAATTCCTTATGTGTTCCTTATGTGCCTGGATGACTTCAGTATTCGTTTACAGTGTAGGAAAAAAAGTTAAATAACAAATTAAAAAATGAGAATGAGAAGGTGTGTCCAAACTTTTGACTGGTACTGTATAACATAACAAAAACCCAGCTCATTGTATGATATGATCATGGGTTATAATGCATAATAAACATGGCTATAAGGTGTTATGCCCTTTTCATACATGTTTCATACATGTTTATGAAGCCTTATGAATGTGGACTTAATATACATATATTGTGTTTTAAATGTAATAATAGATATAATAGAGCATCTTATAGACATATCATTAATAAAAACTGTTACCCAGTTGGTCCATAGATACCTATATATAACTGTTGCTTTCATGAAAAAAAAAAAAAAAAAACTCTTAAACAAGCATTTTTTAAGGGCATAGTTTTTTAAGTTAATGGAGTCACTGTAAGTTCAGGGTACACTCCTCAGGTTCAGGATCTCATCCCACCCAGGTCTTTCTTTTTAACTAAATAAAGTTGCAGACTGTGCTTCTGGAGTCTTATTTATTTAATTATTTACACATAACATTAGTTAATTATTTACTGCTATGAATAAATAATAATCATCATTTTAGTCATTTCCAGTTTCAGTAGCTCTGACTCCCTCAGCACACTACCAGGCTACCAGTGCAGGGAGGGTGAAGGTTAGCGTTTGCTTCTTCTGAGTCATGAAAATCTACCTCCACCACATCTCCTCAAACTGCTGATAATGCAAAACACCACTGGACAGCTGAACACGCTTGAAGGAGAACACTATGTGCCAGTTCTGTTACATCAGATGACAAACAGGGACATTCGCACTGTTTTCACACTATAAGGTCCACTTAAAATCCTTTCATTTTTCCAAAAATCAACAGTGTGCTTTATAATCTGGTGCACCTTATGCATGAATTTTACCAGTCAGGTTGTAAGGAGCAGCAACACCACTCTGTTGAAGTACAGTGTTATAAAGGAGTTTCAGTAAAGTTTCTCCAGCACTGAGACTGGAGCAGTATTGACTGCACTAAGCAGTAGCTCTTTTGCCATTCAAAGTTGAGTATACACTGCAAAAAAATCCACTGGCAAAAACTAGATTAAATCTATTTATAAAGGCTTAAATTGAGCAAAAAAAATATTTTATTTTGTAGCTTAAATTTCTACACAAGTATCAGAATAACTTGACTGGTGACTTTTTTGTGTTTATTTTGAATTCAAATGACTTAAAATAAGGTGAACATTCTAAGTAAGATTTTACAAGATAATTATTTCTAAAACCATCTTACATTTACAATGCTTAGTAAGACTAGATATTCTTATCAGAGCAAGAAATAAGATCTTGTTTTTTGCAGTGTATTATTGGCCAGTAGACTGCTGCTAACCCTGGCTAGAACAGTATTAGCATTTAGCTGCTAACTGCATTGAGTACTAGCTCTTTTGCCATTCAAAGTTGAGTATACTATTGTCCTGTAGCCTGCTGCTCACCGCGGCTAGCACTTCCGAAGCACTATTAGCATTATCCGCTACCTATGCTAAACACTAACTCTTTTGCCATTCAAAGTTGAGTATATTATTGGCCCGTTGCCTGCTGCTAACTCCATCTAGCACTTTTGGAGCAGCATTAGCATTACCTGATAACCGTGTTAAGCGCTAGCTCTTTCATTATTCAGAGGTGATCAAGATATATCAGACTGTAGTCTGCGTGTTTACCATGTTAAAATAAGGGATGAACCGTTAGCTAATATTGCCCTAGCTTACCAAAACACTAAGGGTTCCTCAGCGAATCACAGGTCGTGCAGCATTTACCGCTAACACTAGCTAGCACTAGTGGTTAGCTGCTAATGCTATTGTTGCTGCACCCAGCCTTAGTAGAAAAAACAGACCAGAAAAAAGACCAGAAAGTCGTTTATTGATAGTGCGCCTTATAATCCGGTGCAAAAAGTACTGTAAATTGGTTCCAGGCATCTT
This sequence comes from Astyanax mexicanus, assembly GCF_023375975.1. Taxonomy (NCBI): domain Eukaryota; kingdom Metazoa; phylum Chordata; class Actinopteri; order Characiformes; family Acestrorhamphidae; genus Astyanax; species Astyanax mexicanus. Next base: position 16,279,723 of record NC_064416.1, on the reverse strand, counting down.
ATCAAGGAGTTGTAGAGTTTCCTTATGTTGTCCTGTGACAATTCAACCCATGTAGCTTGAATATGCATGAATTTTCTGCAGATTGTGCAGTAGGGGGTCTATGGATGTGGGTGTCTATGGCATAGTATATGCTCTTCTTCAAGGCAAACGCTTAAGATGGGAGCAGCATGTGGACGAACTTTGTCCTGTTGGAATAGCACAACAAAATATGCATTTAGCAAAAATCTGCAAACATTTTTATTAGTGTGTGTGTGTGTGTGTTTATGATTAATTAATTTGCATCAGCAGAAGACAAATTTGTTCAAATAGCTGAAATTACCTTACATACTAATTTTTTTTTTTTTGTTGCCGAAAACAAGAATGTATGCTATTTTGTTTTTTTTTTAAGCTATGGAATCTGAATCATTGGTGAGCATTTCCATTGCTTGGCAGTGCTTCTAGCCCTCTTGTGAATGACTGTTATGTCAGTAAACCTATGGCTGCAGTCCTACTCCTCCTCCCGCTGCCTTTGTCTCCAGCAGGGCCGCAGACATCCACAATCCAGATGCAAATGGCTCAGATATGTAATGCGCTTATCGAGAGGGGAAAGAAAGGCTTAAGCCTCCTCGTTCACCGCAGCTCCAGTGGTGGCAGCCAACGATGCTGTTCGACAAGCGTAATGACAGATCTCTGAAAATGTGACTTGTTATTTGTTATTGTTACTAGCTTATGAAGATGAGCGTTCTTGGGGCATTGAGGCGTTCTGTAACTGAAATTTCTCACACAGAAAATGAGATTGGCTGATTGGAGATTAGGGTGAGGCCTGGGGCTGTGTTCAGAGTATTGATGCGAAAGTAAAACATGGCTAAATTTGTGGAAATACTTACACTGATGAGCCAGACCATTAAAACCACCTGCAAGCCCCTTAACAGTCCAGAATTTTTGTACATTGTGTGCCTAACATTACACCCCTAAATCTTGAGGATTTCTATTCAAGCATTAAATAAAAAGGGTTAATGTTTGATAAGAAACGTTGCTGAAAAGCATAACTGTAATTGTATTAAAAAAATACGGTACCACTTTAAAATAAGACTACCTTTATAAAGGGTTTATAAATGGCTTACAATTAGTTTATAAATGATTACTAATTAGGTTATACATGCCTTAAAATATTTAATAATCAGTTATAACACATACATAGAAAGGGCAACAATACAGATGGCTGTGGGTTCACTATCTGGCAAACAACAGGTCATTGTTGCCCTTTCTACGTATGTGCTATAACTGATTATTAATGATTTTTAAGGCATTTACAACCTAATTAGTAACCATTAATAAACTAATTGTAAACCATTTATAAAGTCTTATTTTAAAGTGGTACCAAAAATACTGAAAAATAGTCTATTAAATCTACAAGTGTCAAAATATAATGAATAAAATCATAAAATTGGCTCTTTCCTGAGCCAACAGTTCATGTCCTCCAAACCTTTAGTTTCATTGTGTTTGTCTAGTTTTTACGTCTATTTTCAAACCTGCAGAATTTGGGTTGATTCCTGTTACTGATCTGAAATTATTATTAAGTGGAGTAGAGAGAAAACAGTCACAAGTTTTCTGTAGGAGATTTCAAAGGCCTTAAATATTCAGAATGTAAATAAGTTATAAGGGTTTTGTATCACCTAAACCTGTAGCCCGTATACGTGTCAAGACATGTTAATAGGTTAATAATAATGTGTTTGCCCCCTTGTGCTGCTAAAACAAATCTGAAAAGAAAATGCATGAGCTCCACAAGACCTCTGAAGGTTTCCTCTTGTATTTGGCACCTAAATCTAAACCTAAACCATGATTGTCAATGAGCCTTGAGCACCCATGACCCAGTAACAGCATGACCTGTTCACTAGCTGCCCTTTCTTGGAATATTTTTGTATGTAGGTACTCACCATTGTAGTTTAGGAACTCTCACAAGACCTGCTTCATGTTTTGTAGATGTTCTAACCCAGCTCTCCAGCCATCAAAGTTGGTTTCTGGTTCCTGTCGAAGTGTCTCAAATTCTAATGCTTGTTTTTTTTTCCTGTTTCTCATTGCTATGTTCTGACTGGTTCCTCACAGTGAACCCGATTTAATATGGTCCATAGGAGCTCCTGCAGCACTGTTCATGAATTATTATGGTTGTGTATTGTGAAACCGGATATTGTTATCTGACTGTTATTTTCTTCTTGACTTTTTTTGCCAGATTTTGCCACATAACTCATTCCAATCGTGATTCAAGGTATCATCATTCATCAACTCCAAGTCCAGATTTCTCTAATTTCTTTTTTTTTTTTACAGTTTTGTTATTTAATGCACGGTTCTGATCTAAATGATGCTAAATTTTAAATTTGTGTCTGTTAAAAAAAAAGAAAAGCATGGGGAGTAAAAGCTCATTTAGAGCTGCACTCATTTACTTATAGTTGTATTTTCATCCTTTTTAAATCCCTATTACTGCATTATTTTCACCCCTACTACATTTTAACCTCCCCTTTGTTCAACAACCACCACACTGCATATTCTCACTCCTTCAGTGCCCATTCCCAAGCTATAATCCTTAACCCTTAAAAATTAAAGCAACTGTCCTCAATATTTCTTTCTATCAAATTGAAATCAGTATAGTATTATAACCTGGGAGAGACAAAATCATTGTTCTGACACAAACATTGTGTCACACTTCCTGGATCTATTTTTTCTACTATGGACTGCACTACCCAGAATCCCACTCCCTCTCATACCACAGTCACATGCCCCTCTTCGACGAATCATGGACAGCTCACACGCTATTTGTCACCTGACTTTTAATCCCCTGCAGCTGTGACTGATTGCCCATTGCGAAGTATTGCCAAAACTTTTATTAAACATACCTAGCATTTAGTTTTGTGTTTCACTTTTGTATTTTTGACCCTTTTTTCTGTTTTTGCATTTTCCCCTTTGCTGTGATTACTGTATTTTTGCAGATTTTTGACCCTTTGCCTGATTTTTTGACCATGTCTCTGTCTGGTCTCTATGTGCTTGTTTTTGCTTTGTCTGTTTTTGACCTTGCCTGGCTTTTTTGACAACTCTTTTTTGGATTACCCATCTGCCAATGTCTAGTTTGTCCTGAGATTGTGACATATCATTGCATCATATCTTAGATATTTTTTCTAAATCTGCTCATTCTGAGTGGTATGTTTGTTGGTTTGTTGGTTGCAACCACTCTCTCATTTTTAACAGTATTTCATAAATTGAAATCAAATAAAAAATAACAAAACAATATATTGGAATGCACAACATTTAACGCTCAATTGATGTACATTAACCTGCATGAAAACATACTCTTCCACATACTACTTGCAAATTTTACACATTCTCACCAGAAAGGTCTGTTGCTTTAGTAAAAATAAAGTTTCACATTTCTTTTTTATTCATATTTACTGTGACTATCATATTAAAACGCCTTTTTACTGTATTTTTCCTGTACGTTTGCAGGGTTGATAAGCCAGTGCACTCTGGATGCTGTTTTTGATTGAGTTCTCAGAAAGTTCTGAGTGCAGGAAGTGGCAGTGAAGTTAAATTACCTCTGAGCTCGTTTCCCATCTCTCCATCACACCTTCAGCTTCCTGCAAGAACGGGGGAGATGGTCTTAGTCACCACATCCATTTCTACTGCAGTGAAAGACTTCAAATGTACTTGCAGCAACTCACCCACAATCACATTACATCCTATTTGTCATCAGTATCTGAGCACTCAAGCTGTGCTCTCAGCGTCACTTCCTTAATAAAATTCAGCTCTAATGTCTATGTGCAGTAGATGCAGTTTTCAGTAACTGAAGTAAAGTGATCCTCTTGTGGTCAGTGGGAGTTTTAGGTTACTGGAGTCATTGGGCTTTTTGACTGTTACTCTATGCACTACTGCACAGTGCTATTTGGGAAATGCTCTTGGTGATTTGGAGGTATTTAACAGTTTGCCTCATTAAACTGTTTTTAAGTTTGTAATAAAAAGCATTGTGTCCATCGGCACGGCCCCAAGAACTCTGTCCAGACAGGATGACCTGCAGAAGACTTTAGAAAATGACCGGTTCTTTTGCGAACTTTGATCAGAGCACGACTCAAAGATTCACCCGTGACAGTCTGGCGACTGCAAGAGTCCTAAAAAAACTCTTCAGACTGAGAAACTTCACACTGATGTAAGACCCTTGACAGTCTGCATCACATTTTCACAGCTTTCGCTGCTCTGCTTGCTACTACTTGGAATTACAGGGCTGCATTCAAGGATTTTACTCTTGCCTTGCAAGCAATACCTTCAAAAGCAAGTTTATATATAGGCCTACATTTACAATTTTTGATTGGAAACATAGGCCTATATATAACAATCAAGCAGGAGTCCCAGATCCAGACAGCTTCTGTCTGTGAAGCAAATAAATGTTATATTTTGCTAAACTTTCACATGTAAACCTTATGTCCATAATCAATAGCATGAACTAAAGACTAAAAACAGTAGTAATGCTAATGCTAGCAGTGTTTTATCACAACTATGTATAAACATCACCTCAACTGGCTCTGAATAAAGTAGAAAAAGACTGCACACAGTAAGGAGGCTATCATCTTTTTATTTTGTTAGCTAGCTTTGTAGCTTTAACTACATATATAAGCTAGCTCGATCATTTAAATCACCTCACTGCTATTAACCACAGTAGTGGTCCAGCGGGGCTCCAAGTATTCCAGCTATCTACAATCTGAATCCCAGTCTTGCAGCTTGCCATCAGCTGCCAGAGCCCTGAGAGAGCACAACTGGTCTTGCTTTCTCTGGGTGGGTAGATGACACTCTTTCCCTCAAATGGGTGATGTCGCTCAGCACAAGGCTGCGTCTGTGAGGCTGATGTATCAGAACTGAGTCGCTGCGCTTTTCTCCGGGTACGCTGTGATGCTACTCAGCAATGCTGCATCACCAGTAGCAGCTGAATGGGAGAAGCAATTGGCCCAGCTATATTGGGGGAAAAATGAATAAACAACCACAGCTTTTAGAAATAGTTTTATATCAAAAACAGTGTGTGTTGCTGTACTGTAGTGAGTATAGTGTGACTTAATCATAATAGTTATGTTCATGTTTGTTTTTTTTCCATTTGTAGTGTTTCTAATTGCTGCACTAGTCAGCCTAGTAATTGGTAAGTTAACGCCAAGCTAACTGCTTGCAACCACAGCAGTTCTGCACCAACTTGGTTAGTAATTGTGCATCACTTGTTATTAAATATGATTTTGTATACTTTATGTTTTTGATTATTCTTTACTATAAGGGTATCAACAAACAGTACTTACAACAGAATTCCCATGACTGATTTGACACTACTTAAGTCATTAATAATTATTACAATATTTTTTTTAAAATAATACATCAATGTATTATTATTCACAGTTCTTAAATATTCAAATTAAATAATGCTTAATAATGCCTTAACTAATGCCAATTAATCATTAGTTGAGACATTTATTTTGAATAATATTTTAGCTAAGAATGGTTGTAGGGTTAGCTACAGTAACATGTATACATAGTATGCTAACATTAATTGACTGACGTGTAAAGTGTGACAGATTATATTAGGAACAGATTCCATTTCTGTTTCTGGAACTCACTACTGTTACTGGCACTCATTCCTGTTACTTTTTATGTTTTGAAAAAGTGTGTATTTTAACTTAAATATTATGAATTTATTATGAACAAAAATATTTTTAAAGCATGGATAGGATTTGGAGTCACACAACAATGCAAAAAAATAATCAAATCTCTGAAGGATTTTAATAATTATACTCCATGGTAAAGTTTATAGTTAGAGAGTAGGGACAGGTAACAAATGCTATTTTTTCAGTGTTCTAGGTAGTTTTTATTAAGGTTTTTAATGACATATCTTACTTTAAAATTAGGTCAATGTACATGACACTATGCTTAATAATAAAATGTATTTTAAAGTTATTTTGTGTGTACATTTATACATGTAATTTCCTGGGGACAGAAATGTCACCCATTTGACGGAATATGCCATGTACTTTTGTAAATGTGCATATCACTGTATGCCCAGATATGGACTGACACTCCACTATGGATTTGAATATTTGGAATTACCTTATATACATATATCCAAGTGACTTTTTTTATGTTGGCAGTTGTCAAATATGGGACATACACTGCATGGACAAAGTTCTTGGGACACCTGCTCATTCATTATCATTTTTTTTACTAAGTCAAATGGGCTGAAAAAGAATTGATCCTGATTTTGTTGAATTTTATTGCACTCTTATTCCCTTCATGCCCACGCTTATGCATTAGTGAGTTTTTGCAGTTGATTGACACAGAGTTGATTGACACTGAGAAGAAGCATTTACATTTGCCAGACCCTTTTTCTGAGTAATGATTGCATCAAGATGCACTTAAATCTTAAGCTTCTTATGAGTGTTTTTATTATACATCTCAAGTAAGTAAAAAATGTCATATTTTCAGGGAGAGAGATGTTATGTGTGTGTAAGTGAGTGAGTGAGTGAGTGTGTGTGTGGGTGTGTGGTGTGTGTGAAGGTTGGGGGGGGGGGTGCTGTAATCAGGAGAATCTGTGTCTCCATATCTCTGTGTAGACCATCCAACATCACTGTGCTTCAATCAGCTGCTAATCAATTACGAGCAGATGAGAGGATTGTAAGATAAATCACTCAGCCATTTTTGGTGGGTTGCAGCAAAGAATGTTAAATTATACACTGTTATATTCCTGATATTCCACACAAATCCTGGGGGAAATCTTGTGTTTAAAGTACTCTTTAGGACTTGGCTGACTAGATGTTGCATTAATCCTTCTTTACCAATTAAAATATCAATCCAGTTTTATCATGAAAAAGTGTACATTACACATTTACATGTATTTAACCCTTTGCTATAGGATGCTGTTAATAAGAATACACCTACATATGAACTTCATGTAAAAAATATATACTTACCAGCCTCTTTATTAGGTACACCTTTCTAGTACCAGGTTGGACCCGCTTTTGCCTTCAGAACCGCTTTAATCCTTCGTGGCATTGATTTAACAAGGTACTGGAAACATTCCTCAGAGTGTCTGGTCCATTATCATGATAGAATCACGCAGTTGCTGCAGATTTGTCAGCTGCACATCCATGATGCAAATCTCCCTTTCCACCACATTCAAAAGGTGCTCTACAGGCCTGAACTGACCTAATTGGACCTGAACAGACTTGAACAGACGTAATCAGACTTAAGCAGGCTTGAGTGGGCCTGAGCGAACTCAAATAGACTTGAGTGGACCTGAACCAACCTAATCAGATTTGAATGGACTTTATCAGACTTGTATGAGTCTGAGCAAACTTGACTGGACCTAATCGTATTTGAACAAGTTTGACAGGACTTCTGGAGGAGTCTGAGCGGACATGAATGGGCCTAAATGGACTTATGTGGACTTAAACTGACCTAATCAGACTTAAACAAGTTTGAGTGGACTTGAATGGGCCTAAGCAGGCTTGAGTGGACTTGAAAAAACCTAATCAGACTTGAACAAACCTAATCCGACTTGAACAAGTCTGATTGGACTTGAACGGACTTAGTTGTACTTAAGTAAACTTGAGTAAACTTGAACAAACCTAATCGGACTTGAGCAAGTCCGAGCAGACATGAACAGGCCTGAGTGGACTTGGATCAGGCATATATCAGGTGTGAATGGTGGGGAAAACACCGAAGAACAGTGTGAATGAGGGCAGAACATTACATAATAGTCTGAACAGTGAGGAGAATATTTTAGAACAGTGAAAATGGTGGGGGGACTGTTCTAAAATAGAATAAAAGGTAAGGAGAACCTCCTAGAAGTAGAGGGGAAACTTTACTAGAATAATAAGGATAACATTTTAGATCAGTGTAAATGCTGGGGAGAATATTCTAGGACAGTTTGAATTTTGGGAAAACATCCTGGAATGTTGAGAATGGTGTGGAATTTTTTTTAGAACAGTGAGAATGATGGGGGAAACTACATAGGATGTTGGGAATGTTGGGACAACCATTCTAGAAAAGATAGTTGTCAGTTCTTGTTGGGTGTTTTCAGTATGCACTGTTCAGTACATATCAAAAGTGTTTTCCTTAAATATATATTTATGCACTGTACAGACTGTGTGTATAAATATTAGCTATAATCAAACCACCCAGGCAGGTTGTTTCTGAGAATGTCATTTTCACAAGAAGAGCCGGATAGCTGTAGAGAAACCCTGTGAGCTGTGAGGAGCGAGCTGCTGCTCCGAGTTACAAATGGCTGCTGATGTTCCCGAGTGGGCCGGCGAGTCTGGGGAGTTGATGCATGACGATGCGGCCTGTCACAGTGGCCCTTTTTCATCACGTCTCCTGGCCCCGATCGATGGCCGCACTAAGTCACCGTGGCGATTGCCGTGTGGATATTGATCATTTATTATTTAATCAAAGGCCCTTAACGGCGAGGGGAGGGAACGAGGGAGAGAGGGAGGATAGGTGATGTGTGGAGGAGACTCGGAGAACTCGGAGAACTCAGAGATGCGGTACGGAGGGCCGTACCCGTAGCTGATCCTCCTGTAGCAAATACACAGACACACACACACACACACAGCTAATGGACTAATTCGGCGCTAATGAGGCCACACATTAGCCTGCGATATGAGAGAACCAGTCGCCCATTATGATCTGAAGTCGTGTGTTTTTGTGCGCTACTTTATTGCTGCGGCAGAATTATGAAAGCTTAATAAAATGGATAAAAGTACTGCTTGCATATATGCAGGGAAATAAACAGGAAAAATATATATTTGCTTCCCTTGCTTTGCATTTTAGCTCTCCTAATGTAATCTTTGCCACGACTGTTTTCTTTTCTTTTTTTTTCCTCAAAGTGCCGTATTTTACTTCAGGGGGAACAAATGTGAAGTAAATAGAATGAATTGAACTCATTTTAGCACGCCGTACTTGAGCCGCTTTAATATTTCAATATCTAAACAGCCTCCTGTTTATTTGTGTGTGTGTTTGTGTACAGTGTGGCTGTGTTGTTACGTGTGTGAGGAATGCCTCCCCTGTGGCTGTGTGTTTGTGCGGGTTGGGAGTGTGTGGTTTTGTTGATCAGGTTCCAGTGCTCTCGCGGTGAGGAGTGTGTGTAGTGCGTCACCTTGTCTCCTGTCTCCCAGAGGCCCCAGAGGGATGGGGCATATGGCTGTCCTGCTCTCCCTGCTGTCTCCCGCGCTCATCGCCACCTCGCCCAACCCTCCGTCTTACTCACCCGCGGTCAGATCTCGCTCGGCCTGTTCCCACCCCACCTCCACCGCTACTTTACCCAATCACATGCTCCCATCAGACTTCAGGAACTGTTGGCACACCTCTTCATAAACTTTTAGTCCCAAATACAGTCAGGAATAAGTCTGGTATGTTTGGTATTGTTGCACTCACTTCCTGCATTGGGTCGGTGCAAACAGATTAAACACCTATAAACATGGTGAAAAAGACAAGACACAAGAATACGTGGCTTGTCTGTGTAGCTTTGCTTCTCAAACGTTTTAATAAAACCATTAACAGTCTTCTAACTTAAGTCTGTCTTGTATTTTTGTCAAAACCACTTTCACTTCATTGTTTAATCCATATTTTGGGGAGTGATGAGATCTTGTATCACGGGAATTGCGGACACATGCGAAGGCAACATGTTAAGATTTGGACATAGGTCGCCAGATCCATATAGAACCCTCAAAAGGGATTGTCAGTTCAGTGCAGAACCCTCACTGGGGGAATTCTGACAATAGACAATCGTTCCAAGCTCTGAAGGGACTGTGAAAGGATGTGAGATCATACAGGAAGGAAGCTGTTGTTGGGTATACGGTTAAACCAGCTGCAATACTTGCATGCTGTTTTGTCTATTATGCTATGATAAATTATACATAATCAGAGTAAAAATGTATATAATGTATATAAAGTATAGAACACTGTATGTGCCCATCCAGAGAATGTCTCTTTCATGGAAGATCTTGCATGTTTCAGCAAGGCAAGGCTAAACTTGCAGGTGCTGAACTAGATTGCCTGTAGCCTGACCTTTTCCCAATAGAAAACATTTGGCACATCTAGAAATGAAAAGTTCAGCCAGGAGGACACGGGACAGTTGAGCATCTAGATTCCTACACTTTAAACCCACAATTTGTTGTGATAAAAAAAGTTAAGTCTGTTTTTATGTAAAATTGTATATTTCCAAACATTACTCAACTATTTTAAATTAGATGAACATCTGTGGCCACATATACATTCAAATGTAGATCTTTGATTATTTGAATTTACTTATAATAACTCAGTTTAATCTGTTGCCACATTTTTTTTCTATTGGTCTTTTGGCACAATCTATTTGCATACCTGGGTGTGTCCCACATTTTCTGACACTCACCATCAGTGTGTAGACATTATTCCCAGGCTATCTTAAGTAGCTTGCCTGGCCTCTGTGATGTAGGCTGTAAGAGCAAGTATCACTTTTTGGGCTGCTAACTCTGTTTTGGCTGTTTGGCTGATGTACAGCTCTGGAAAAAAATAAGAGACCACTTAAAAACGATGTTTTATTTATTTTACCAAATTTAAAACCTCTGGAATGTAACCAGGAGGAAGATGGATGATGAGAAGCCATCAAACCAAGCTGAACTGCTTAAAGTTTTTCACCAGGAGTGGCATAAATTTATCCAAAGCAGTGTGTAAGACTGGTGGAGGAGAACATGATGCCAAGATGTATGAAAACTGTGATTAAAAACCAGGGTTATTCCACCAAACATTGATTTCTGAACACTTAAAACTTTTTTTTTTATATTTTACTTAAATTAATTCAAAACGATTAAATACATTTACCATTTATGTGTAATATCATGAGTTTTATGTGAACAATACTTAAAATGGGGAAACCATTTGCCTCAAAAAATTCAAGTCAATTTAACTTATCCAGGCTTAAACTGTACATAAGACAAGAAAGAGTAGGACAACCAAAACTCCCAAAACTCCAGCAATTGGTCTTCTCAGTTCTCAGACATTTACAGACTGTTGTTAAAAGAAGAAGGGATGCTACACAATAGCAGGCATGGCAGTGGTCATAATGCTAAAACATAAAAATTGTGATCAACATAGCAATATGCCAAATTCTGTTGTTTTTTTTTTTGCAGTAGAGTCAGTTAGTCTTAAAAAACAAAGTGTGTTTGTCTCTCCAGCCTCTCAGCTCCCATCCATCCACCCCCCTCCCCCTCTCCTGCTGCTCTCCCTGGCAGGTTTGGGGGCTTCTCCTGCTCTGTGTAAATACTGTATGTAGATCCAGACCTACTTTCTCTGGCTTCTGTCTTTACAACGCTCTGTTTAGGCATTCCTCCTCCTCCAGCTTTGCAACTCACAGCATCTGTCTGCAACTTCTGCAAGCTAGTCAGAGGGGAGAATCTCCATCTTTCATTCCCTCTTCTCTCTTTCTCCCTCTCTCTCTCTATCTGTCTATCTACCCCACACATCCCTCTCTCCCAACAGACACACACCATACTAGGGGGCCTTGTCCTACTGAATGTAAATCTATGGAACCCAGAGGGGGGTCAACCACCAGCACTCTGCTCTCATCCTGAGGCAGTCAAAGAGAGCCCCCCACCCCGTGCCCCCCCACGACTATGATACTATTCCTGGCAAAGCTTGCGGAGCAGAGGGACGTGTCATATGCTGCGGGGAGTGTTTATTTGGATTGGCACTGCAGTTCAATCTTGTGCTTGTCTTTAGATATCCATAGTCAAATAGGCCTCTGGCCTCTTTCCCTTTTGTCCCTCTACTGTAAGTGAAGGTTATTGTGTGCGGTTTGGGTTTGCTGGTTGATTCTTAGATCAGTGAACCTAAGAGCAATTTATATACAGTTCTGGGAAAAAAAAATAAAAATAAGAGACCACTTCGGTTTCTGAATCAGTTTCTCCAATTTTGCTATTTATAGGTATATATTTGAGTAAAATGAACATTGTGGTTTTATTCTATAAACTACAGACAATATTTCTCCCAAATTCCAGACAAAAATATTGTCATTTAAAACATTTAATTGCAGAAAATTAGAAATGGCTGATTTAACAAAAAAGGATGTAGAGCTTTCAGACCTCAAATAATGCAAGAATAAGAAAACAAGTTCATATTCATAAAGTTTAAAAGTTGAAATAGTTTTTAATCACAGTTTTCATGCATCTTGGCATGTTCTCCTCCACCAGTCTTACACACTGCTTTTGGATAACCTTTTTTTGCCACGCCTGGTGCAAAATTCCAAGCAGTTCAGCTTGGTTTGATGCTTGTGATCATTCATCTTACTCTTGATTAAATTCTAGATGTTTTCAGTTTGGGAAAATCAAAGGAACTCATCATTTTTAAGTGTTCTTATTTTTCAAGAGCTTTAAGAGTAAAATGTATTAAATGTATTTAGGAACTGTAATGATGCTAAACAATAACCACAGGGTGGGAAGATGTACTCGGGCAGATGTTTTGTTTCCTTTACATGTCTAAATGCACTGGCCTGCACCGTCTGACCAATTGTAGGTAAGAGCAGCAGCGATTGTGACTTTCAATTAGGCTTTTGTATTTAATTAGGAATCGTCTGTCTTGAGCGGCCTACTTTTCTGCGGTACCTGTAATTAGGTGTAGCTTTGCACAGATGCTGACCTTTTAGTGGTAAATGTGAATAGATCCCTTTGAGGAGCGTCTAGTTTAGTGTTTGTGTGTGTGCATATGTGTGTGTGTGTGTCTGTGCGTGTGTGTTATCAGCTCTCTACACACATTTGCCTTATTCACAGCAGGATAGCTAATTAGTCAAAACGTGTCTGCCAAGTTATTCATTCACACCTTCAAGGGCCAGAAGCGTCTGCGTAGATGCACCTCTGTATTGCTTCTGGAAGCGTGTGGGAGCTTGTGTTCTCATGTGTGTGCACAGATGCATCCACACTACCAATAGCTGACACAGCAAGAGGATTTTTCCTGCATCCAAGGATGAATTCATTATGCATGAGTACATATCACACTCCGTTTTCTGCTTTCTTACCTTTCTCTATCCTTAACTCAACTCTTATCTCTTATTTGAGTAAAACCCAAATCTTTTTTTTTTGTTATTTCAATAATTTCTTATTTTCTGCATATAAATGCTCTAAATGACAATATTTTTATTTGGAATTTGGGAGAAATGTTGTATGTAGTTTATAGAATAAAATAAGTTTACAAAAAATATACCTATAGAAACTGATTCAGAGGTCTATTCATTAATTCATTAATTAATTCATTCATTAATTAAGATTCTTACGATCTTAGCTCTTTATTAGTCATTTTAAAATTTCTTATCACTTAACATTTTATTCTATTATTATTTTTTGTATTTATTTAAAATTATATATACATTTTTTCTTTTCTAATGTTTTCAAACCCGGTATCTAAACCAAAGTTTATGTGTGTGTCTTGCATTGTATAGTTACATTTAATATGGTCAGTTTTGGTTTAGTTTAGTGAGCTAACTAAAGAACTTTAGTTCTGTCATCATCACCTATGTGGGCTACGTTTCCCTATACTTGACACTGATTGGTTTGCAAAATCCTTTTTCAGGTGTTGTACCGAATCAGATTACCTTTGTATGTGTGCACATTCCAGTTTACCCTTGTTTCTCATTTATATGTGTTAAATAAGGGTTAACCATAGAACACTAATGTTGGGTATACACTGTATGACAAGTTTTGGATGCCTTTTTTTTATTTCACAACATACAACATCACATAAAATAAAAAAATGAACCAAAGATGACCCTGTAAAAAGCTGAAAAATTACTGGAAAATCAGGTAATCCATAACAGGTAATGTCCTAACAAAAATAAATAAATAATGCTGCTGAGAACTTGGTCGTTGGTCCACTTATTCCTGGGACATGTGAGCACCTGATTTAAACAGACAAATACTAACATCAGGTAAATTACACCCATACAATATCTTACTCTCTATCACTAAGGTCGGATGAAAATCACCTGAACGGATGCCTCTTGAAAAAAACATAGATGGAAGGAGGGAATCACCTGTAACATCAATGACATCAATGAGCTCCCTAAAGCTCCCCAAAGCCCCATGCAACTCAGACAGCAGCAACACAATGAAAATCACATTGAAAATCAAATTGTGTGGGTGAAAATTACCCATCGTTAGCATTCTAGGGTTAATCTACAGTTACAGTAGATACAGCAATCACAAGCGTTAGGATTTTTCCCACATACTGCAGCATGAAAAAACACAATAAATAGCATGAAAATATGCAAAAGGGGAGTTGGATTTTGAAAGAACACTAGTTCTTTTATTTTCATGTAATGTTTAGCGAGTGATGATAGCCTGCCTCAACTTCCTTTGATTGGTCCCAAAAGTCAGAACCATCTAAAAAAGTGTTTTTTTAATACTACAAATAAACCGAACCATGGTTCTGCTGACATGGACCAGTATTGTCTCTCACCAAATTGTGGTCCTAGTGTGGTCCTTAACTTTGGTAGGAGTTAAGCTTAGTATTGTGCAAAATTAATGTAAATAATAATGTACCTTTATACTTCTACAGTAAAATGGCACTCATTTTTCTGCATAACCCAGCGTTTAAAAGCTGGAATCCAAACACAAGGTCAGCCGTGCTGCAGCACTTTTGGTTCCGAGAGTTTTAAGGGCCTTGCTCAAGTGCCCAATAGTGGCAGCTTAGTGGTCCTGGGAATTGACCCCACAACCTTGTAATTAATTACCTAGTACTCTTACTATTCAGCCACTACTGTGTTTGTCTGTGTTTTTTACCCTGAATGACTTACATTTTAATCATGTGATACAGATACGAAAATGTAGAGTAAAAGTTAAAAAATATATAAGACCATTTAAAAAAAATAGTTTCTTTGATTTTACCAAATTGAAAATCTCTGGAATATAATCAAGAGGAAGATGGATGATCACAAGCCATCAAACCAAGCTGAACTGCTTGATTTATTGCACCAGGAGTGGTATAAAGTTATCCAAAAGCAGTGTGCAAGACAGGTGGAGGAGAACATGCCAAGATGCATGAAAACTGTGATTAAATACCAGGGTTATTCCACCAAATATTGATTTCTGAACTCTTAAAACTTTATGAAAATGAAATTGCTTTAGTTGAGTTTAGTTTTGTTGTTATTTCAGCCATTTCTAATTTTCTGCAAATAGATGCTCTAAATGACAATATTTTTAATTGGAATATGGGAGAAATGCAGTTTATAGAATAAAACAACAATATTCATTTTACTCAGACATATACTTATAAATAGCAAAAGCAGAGAAACTGATTCAGAAAATGAAGTTATTGATTTATTTATTTTAGTTCTTATGATCGTAGTTCATTATTATTCATTTTTATAATTTCTTATCACTCTTATCATTTTATTGTATTATTTACTTTTACTATTATTATTATTATTTTTCTATTTTATTATTATTTTTTAATTTATGCATTTTTTTCTTTTCTAATGTTTTTTATTGTAAACAAAATTCACCCTCAATGTTCTCCTGAGTGATAATAAAGGTGATTGGTTGATTGATTGATTGATTGTTTGATTGATTGATATGTAACTCAATAACTCAAATCCAACATTGCTCATTCCCATCTGCTGACCAGAAGGACTCCTTTATACAGTACTACCAGTGTTGAGAAGGTGAATACTAGAGAGTGCGTCATCTAAGTCACTTATGCAGTGTTACTGAACAGATGAACATGCTGATTTAATTTAGTTTTTGTGGGGGGTTTATTAATTTTATGGTGAAAATAACAATCAGCAGGGCCCAAGCACCATGAGTCATGAATGGCAGTATTTTTAGATTGGCCTACACTATTTTTGGGCATGACTCGAACTTGAACAGATGTTGAATTTAAACAGAATATTCATATATGTTAACATTTTCTCCAAGAATTAAAATTAGTGAACTTTCCCCCAATATGTCTTTTACTTTCAAGCATTTTTTTGTGTGTGTGTGTTTGTGTCACTCACTCTGGCTCTCCCTCCATAGGAAATGCTGCTGACTCTACCACCTGCTGACCAATGGGAGGCCTGGCTGGAGTATAGGGGAAGAGCTAAACTTTTAAATGCAGGGAATCCAAGATGGCCGACACAGAGAAGAAATGCTGTTGTCAGTATGTGCTGTGCTTTTTAATTTGGTCTTAACTCTCTTCTATAAGAACTGCTCAGGTGAGTAATTTACCGGCATGTTATTTTAGTTTGTTTTAATGAGTTTTGCTCTTTGTTTTAGCTGATGGGTTTAGATTTTAAGGTATTTTACCAGTAATTATTAACTTTTTTTATTTTTTAAATGTGAGTGTTTGTGCCACTTGGGGTTTCAGACCGGTAAAAAAGCTGCACCTATACATTCCACACCATATAGCACACCCTATCTAGGTTGATTCTCCCAGTGTTGTACTTGATAACATGGCAATTTTAGTGTTTTAGCTGATTTTATCTGATTTTAATCCTGTGTTTTCTGCTCAACTTTGTTGCTATGACTAATTACTGTTAACATACTGAATAGGAAAAGTTTTCCAGACATTGATTAAACTTGGTCTTGGACTACACAGCATTCTAAATTTAGATTTCCCACTGAAAATATAGCAAATAAAGTCTATGACTAGGCTTATACATTTTTCAGGGGAAACTGATCCATGAATTTTTATAGTGTGAAAGGTTCTGCACTCAGGCTGCACAGCTAAACTGCAGTTATTTTGCTAAATATCCTGTTTGTGGTTTTCCTTGCAATAGTAAAGATACACTGGTGAGCCATTGATGTGCAATGCTTTAAAAACTGGCCTGCATTATTTGGAGCAGAATTGTTTGTTTCCGGGAATCATGCGAAAGCCTTGGTTCATCAACACTCCCACAGAAAACACTCATCTGGGGGCTGGTCAGGATGCTCAGAGCACACAATGAAAATTCTGAGATTTCACTATCTGGGGTAGACCAGAGGAGGATGGGTTATTTCAAGAATCTTGTTTTTTCCCATGTTGCTTCTATGGTTTCTTTATATATATATTTATGATTTATAAATAAATTACCCTTTTTATGCTATATCAATCAATACATTCATGTCATTCTATGAGAATTTATTAAATAACCCAGTTTCTTCTCTTCCCTCTTATTTCTATTTGAAATGGTATCAGTACTGATATTATCTGACCATTTAATCACCATCTGTGGCCATATTCTGTAAC